>NW_027309890.1:0-669490 GCF_047496795.1 Chiloscyllium punctatum | reverse complement strand
ATTGCTGTTGCTGATTGAATGAGCCACTAACGTGCGAACTGCCCCAAAATATGATTCAGGAATCTGGTACCAACTCTCGCGCGTTGAATAACGACAGACAGCTTCCAAATGAGGCCTTTCAGAGACGACTTTGGGGTACATTTGACAGACAGACAAGTTCAGGAATCCGTGGTGCGCTGTGACCTGCCTTTGAACCGGTCCGCCTACGCAAGGAATGCAAATGCGGTACTGCTTTTCGTGGAAGGATCAGAACGCGGCAAGGACACTCTCAAACAGAATGGCATATGCATCAGAACCAGGTTGGAGAAAAACTTTATAATGCTTTACACAGTAATTAAATGGAGTTGCCTTACATTTCACTACGAGAGCAGATTCTTTCAAGCAAATTCGAAGGCAGGTTTGCAGATGGGAAAGCAAGCAAGAAAGCTCCGTTCTTGTCCATGTAAAAGGCCGCAGTTGACGAACAAAGCAGTTTCTGCCCAGTTTCGAACTGGGGACCTTTCGCGTGTTAGGCGAACGTGATGACCACTACACTACAGAAACCAGCCGCGGTCGCCGCCCTGCGGCGCAGTGGCATCCAGCACTGAAAGTTGAAGCCATTCTCCGTTTCACCTTTCTGTTTCCAATTGCTCGTTGTTGTCCAGCGTAATTGACATCTTGAAAACGTTAAAAAGACACGTGAAATTGATGACAATATATAGACAATGATTTCGTCAATGTTTGGACCGTAGGGCGAGGTGGAATAAGCTGGGACGACTTTCCCTGCAGCGTAACGGCTGCGATATGATCTTATGGAAGGGTTGTAAACTGAGTATTTCTGTGTTTTACCCAAATTGGGGTGAGTTGAAAACTCGAGAGCATAGGTTTAAGGTGAGTGGGCTGAAATTGACAAACGACCTGAGGCACATTTCCCACACAGAAGGTTGTGCGTGTATGGAATGAGCTCCCAGAGGAAGTGGAGGAGGCTATTACACTCAGAAAATTGCAAAGGTAATCGGATGAGTTTCTGGACAGGATGGGTTTAGAGGGATTGGGGCCAAATGCTGGGGAACGGGACTTGTTTAATTTTGGTTATGTGGTGAGCATGGATGAGATACACCTAAATATCTGTTTCCACGCCGTGTACCCCCATAACGTCTTGTTGCTAACACTGGCTTTAAAGGATTACTTTTTAGCGGAGTTTTCCATCGCAGTCTGTGGCACAATCGTTTAGTCTGTTCGACTGCTCACGGGAAAGGTAGTATTGTGAAACACTGCAGATACGAACGACTTCCTTAATTTTGCCCCGACTGACCATACTCCGTGAAATTTTCCCAGACCTCAATTGAGGAGTTTTGCTGCTCGAAGTTACCTCAGAAACCCTGTTAACTCGTAATGTGCTGAGCGAATCGCAAAACAGAAAGCATTTTTCACGGAACACAAACAAAACTGGCATGCCGAATGCATTTTCAGACAGAGAGATGCATGAATGCTAAATGTGTCACAGTCCGAGGGCATGAGTCATAAAGTAATCTCACAACTAACAACAGGGCAATTCCAAACTACTCTTTCAAACATACTGCAGCGTTAGTGCACCACCACTTTCCAGACAATGCTGAAAAGAGAGATAGAAAGAACATCATAAGAACGGGCCATAAAAAGTGAATTTCACCAATCACAGTCTCGATTAGATTACCTTTTCCTTCTGATGTCTCCAGGACGGAAATGAAGGAAATGGGAGAAATTCAATAACATATGACACCGAAATTCATTGGAACGATTTTCCCATTGGACAAAAAACCAAATAACGACGAGTCGAGTCACCGCAGGACTTTGTTTCACAACAGCGATGAAATAATAGTCTCCATTCGGTTCCAGTAAAAGCACAAATCGCTTTGGAACAGCAGAGCTGTTTGCGATTTTCCGCGCGGGAGGCGAACGCGATCTTGACAGCAGAGACACTTGGACACTTCGGTCAAATAACCATGAGCTGCTAGACATTACTACAATTTCGATTCTTGCTTTGCTAAATGATTTCACACATTGCTCGAAACAGGACGACTTTCACGTTTACACGGAACACGAAACACACCTGACTACAGGGAAAATGCACAAAGCTGAGCAGGCCGTGTTCCACATCAAACCGTGCAGCATTTATTCAGTCACTGTGTCTGTTTTGCAGAAGAAGGGTCCCAAAGAATGTTCTCCACCCTAAAACCGGAGGTCGCATTACAATCCGAGAACGACAGATCACATTGTGAGCATGCTCTGACCTCGGGGCCGGTTCGAGATGCCACTTTCCGTGCCTTTTACTTTAACCGTGCAATTTGCTGCAGAGATGTTCACTCCTGGACATGAGCCACGTGGATACCAACTGAGTCGGAAACCTGTGCGGCAATCGACGAGAAGCGATTCAATAAATTTTGCTAACTTCCATGGTGCTTATTGGAAATGCAGTTTCTGTTCAAGTCAATCGAAAAGGCAGTTTCTGAACATAGTAACAGAAGTCAAAAGGTAATTACCTCACCCCACCCCCACTCCGGAAGAGGTGCTAACTGCCCTTGAGTGCTTTCTGATCTCGATGTGAAGAGCTCACACGCCTCTGAGTCACCTTCAAGTCTCTGTTTGCGGAGTGAATCACAAAGAAGGACTTTTACCAGAGCTGCAACCGCCTCACTTCCCCACTCGCTCTCCCCTTTTACATTTTCCTGCTCGTCAGTGATTTAAAGAAAACCAAATGGATGCGATGTCATTCTGTAGCCTCTCTGTCGATTCCTCCGTTTCAGTTCCAACATGGCTTAGATCTCGGGGCGCACCTTAATATTAGCGGCGCTATGAAAGCACAGGTTCAAAGGTTCCTCTGAGAGTGTAAATTATTTCATTGCTGTTGCTGATTGAATGAGCCACTAACGTGCGAACTGCCCCAAAATATGATTCAGGAATCTGGTACCAACTCTCGCGCGTTGAATAACGACAGACAGCTTCCAAATGAGGCCTTTCAGAGACGACTTTGGGGTACATTTGACAGACAGACAAGTTCAGGAATCCGTGGTGCGCTGTGACCTGCCTTTGAACCGGTCCGCCTACGCAAGGAATGCAAATGCGGTACTGCTTTTCGTGGAAGGATCAGAACGCGGCAAGGACACTCTCAAACAGAATGGCATATGCATCAGAACCAGGTTGGAGAAAAACTTTATAATGCTTTACACAGTAATTAAATGGAGTTGCCTTACATTTCACTACGAGAGCAGATTCTTTCAAGCAAATTCGAAGGCAGGTTTGCAGATGGGAAAGCAAGCAAGAAAGCTCCGTTCTTGTCCATGTAAAAGGCCGCAGTTGACGAACAAAGCAGTTTCTGCCCAGTTTCGAACTGGGGACCTTTCGCGTGTTAGGCGAACGTGATGACCACTACACTACAGAAACCAGCCGCGGTCGCCGCCCTGCGGCGCAGTGGCATCCAGCACTGAAAGTTGAAGCCATTCTCCGTTTCACCTTTCTGTTTCCAATTGCTCGTTGTTGTCCAGCGTAATTGACATCTTGAAAACGTTAAAAAAGACACGTGAAATTGATGACAATATATAGACAATGATTTCGTCAATGTTTGGACCGTAGGGCGAGGTGGAATAAGCTGGGACGACTTTCCCTGCAGCGTAACGGCTGCGATATGATCTTATGGAAGGGTTGTAAACTGAGTATTTCTGTGTTTTACCCAAATTGGGGTGAGTTGAAAACTCGAGAGCATAGGTTTAAGGTGAGTGGGCTGAAATTGACAAACGACCTGAGGCACATTTCCCACACAGAAGGTTGTGCGTGTATGGAATGAGCTCCCAGAGGAAGTGGAGGAGGCTATTACACTCAGAAAATTGCAAAGGTAATCGGATGAGTTTCTGGACAGGATGGGTTTAGAGGGATTGGGGCCAAATGCTGGGGAACGGGACTTGTTTAATTTTGGTTATGTGGTGAGCATGGATGAGATACACCTAAATATCTGTTTCCACGCCGTGTACCCCCATAACGTCTTGTTGCTAACACTGGCTTTAAAGGATTACTTTTTAGCGGAGTTTTCCATCGCAGTCTGTGGCACAATCGTTTAGTCTGTTCGACTGCTCACGGAAAGGTAGTATTGTGAAACACTGCAGATACGAACGACTTCCTTAATTTTGCCCCGACTGACCATACTCCGTGAAATTTTCCCAGACCTCAATTGAGGAGTTTTGCTGCTCGAAGTTACCTCAGAAACCCTGTTAACTCGTAATGTGCTGAGCGAATCGCAAAACAGAAAGCATTTTTCACGGAACACAAACAAAACTGGCATGCCGAATGCATTTTCAGACAGAGAGATGCATGAATGCTAAATGTGTCACAGTCCGAGGGCATGAGTCATAAAGTAATCTCACAACTAACAACAGGGCAATTCCAAACTACTCTTTCAAACATACTGCAGCGTTAGTGCACCACCACTTTCCAGACAATGCTGAAAAGAGAGATAGAAAGAACATCATAAGAACGGGCCATAAAAAGTGAATTTCACCAATCACAGTCTCGATTAGATTACCTTTTCCTTCTGATGTCTCCAGGACGGAAATGAAGGAAATGGGAGAAATTCAATAACATATGACACCGAAATTCATTGGAACGATTTTCCCATTGGACAAAAAACCAAATAACGACGAGTCGAGTCACCGCAGGACTTTGTTTCACAACAGCGATGAAATAATAGTCTCCATTCGGTTCCAGTAAAAGCACAAATCGCTTTGGAACAGCAGAGCTGTTTGCGATTTTCCGCGCGGGAGGCGAACGCGATCTTGACAGCAGAGACACTTGGACACTTCGGTCAAATAACCATGAGCTGCTAGACATTACTACAATTTCGATTCTTGCTTTGCTAAATGATTTCACACATTGCTCGAAACAGGACGACTTTCACGTTTACACGGAACACGAAACACACCTGACTACAGGGAAAATGCACAAAGCTGAGCAGGCCGTGTTCCACATCAAACCGTGCAGCATTTATTCAGTCACTGTGTCTGTTTTGCAGAAGAAGGGTCCCAAAGAATGTTCTCCACCCTAAAACCGGAGGTCGCATTACAATCCGAGAACGACAGATCACATTGTGAGCATGCTCTGACCTCGGGGCCGGTTCGAGATGCCACTTTCCGTGCCTTTTACTTTAACCGTGCAATTTGCTGCAGAGATGTTCACTCCTGGACATGAGCCACGTGGATACCAACTGAGTCGGAAACCTGTGCGGCAATCGACGAGAAGCGATTCAATAAATTTTGCTAACTTCCATGGTGCTTATTGGAAATGCAGTTTCTGTTCAAGTCAATCGAAAAGGCAGTTTCTGAACATAGTAACAGAAGTCAAAAGGTAATTACCTCACCCCACCCCCACTCCGGAAGAGGTGCTAACTGCCCTTGAGTGCTTTCTGATCTCGATGTGAAGAGCTCACACGCCTCTGAGTCACCTTCAAGTCTCTGTTTGCGGAGTGAATCACAAAGAAGGACTTTTACCAGAGCTGCAACCGCCTCACTTCCCCACTCGCTCTCCCCTTTTACATTTTCCTGCTCGTCAGTGATTTAAAGAAAACCAAATGGATGCGATGTCATTCTGTAGCCTCTCTGTCGATTCCTCCGTTTCAGTTCCAACATGGCTTAGATCTCGGGGCGCACCTTAATATTAGCGGCGCTATGAAAGCACAGGTTCAAAGGTTCCTCTGAGAGTGTAAATTATTTCATTGCTGTTGCTGATTGAATGAGCCACTAACGTGCGAACTGCCCCAAAATATGATTCAGGAATCTGGTACCAACTCTCGCGCGTTGAATAACGACAGACAGCTTCCAAATGAGGCCTTTCAGAGACGACTTTGGGGTACATTTGACAGACAGACAAGTTCAGGAATCCGTGGTGCGCTGTGACCTGCCTTTGAACCGGTCCGCCTACGCAAGGAATGCAAATGCGGTACTGCTTTTCGTGGAAGGATCAGAACGCGGCAAGGACACTCTCAAACAGAATGGCATATGCATCAGAACCAGGTTGGAGAAAAACTTTATAATGCTTTACACAGTAATTAAATGGAGTTGCCTTACATTTCACTACGAGAGCAGATTCTTTCAAGCAAATTCGAAGGCAGGTTTGCAGATGGGAAAGCAAGCAAGAAAGCTCCGTTCTTGTCCATGTAAAAGGCCGCAGTTGACGAACAAAGCAGTTTCTGCCCAGTTTCGAACTGGGGACCTTTCGCGTGTTAGGCGAACGTGATGACCACTACACTACAGAAACCAGCCGCGGTCGCCGCCCTGCGGCGCAGTGGCATCCAGCACTGAAAGTTGAAGCCATTCTCCGTTTCACCTTTCTGTTTCCAATTGCTCGTTGTTGTCCAGCGTAATTGACATCTTGAAAACGTTAAAAAAGACACGTGAAATTGATGACAATATATAGACAATGATTTCGTCAATGTTTGGACCGTAGGGCGAGGTGGAATAAGCTGGGACGACTTTCCCTGCAGCGTAACGGCTGCGATATGATCTTATGGAAGGGTTGTAAACTGAGTATTTCTGTGTTTTACCCAAATTGGGGTGAGTTGAAAACTCGAGAGCATAGGTTTAAGGTGAGTGGGCTGAAATTGACAAACGACCTGAGGCACATTTCCCACACAGAAGGTTGTGCGTGTATGGAATGAGCTCCCAGAGGAAGTGGAGGAGGCTATTACACTCAGAAAATTGCAAAGGTAATCGGATGAGTTTCTGGACAGGATGGGTTTAGAGGGATTGGGGCCAAATGCTGGGGAACGGGACTTGTTTAATTTTGGTTATGTGGTGAGCATGGATGAGATACACCTAAATATCTGTTTCCACGCCGTGTACCCCCATAACGTCTTGTTGCTAACACTGGCTTTAAAGGATTACTTTTTAGCGGAGTTTTCCATCGCAGTCTGTGGCACAATCGTTTAGTCTGTTCGACTGCTCACGGGAAAGGTAGTATTGTGAAACACTGCAGATACGAACGACTTCCTTAATTTTGCCCCGACTGACCATACTCCGTGAAATTTTCCCAGACCTCAATTGAGGAGTTTTGCTGCTCGAAGTTACCTCAGAAACCCTGTTAACTCGTAATGTGCTGAGCGAATCGCAAAACAGAAAGCATTTTTCACGGAACACAAACAAAACTGGCATGCCGAATGCATTTTCAGACAGAGAGATGCATGAATGCTAAATGTGTCACAGTCCGAGGGCATGAGTCATAAAGTAATCTCACAACTAACAACAGGGCAATTCCAAACTACTCTTTCAAACATACTGCAGCGTTAGTGCACCACCACTTTCCAGACAATGCTGAAAAGAGAGATAGAAAGAACATCATAAGAACGGGCCATAAAAAGTGAATTTCACCAATCACAGTCTCGATTAGATTACCTTTTCCTTCTGATGTCTCCAGGACGGAAATGAAGGAAATGGGAGAAATTCAATAACATATGACACCGAAATTCATTGGAACGATTTTCCCATTGGACAAAAAACCAAATAACGACGAGTCGAGTCACCGCAGGACTTTGTTTCACAACAGCGATGAAATAATAGTCTCCATTCGGTTCCAGTAAAAGCACAAATCGCTTTGGAACAGCAGAGCTGTTTGCGATTTTCCGCGCGGGAGGCGAACGCGATCTTGACAGCAGAGACACTTGGACACTTCGGTCAAATAACCATGAGCTGCTAGACATTACTACAATTTCGATTCTTGCTTTGCTAAATGATTTCACACATTGCTCGAAACAGGACGACTTTCACGTTTACACGGAACACGAAACACACCTGACTACAGGGAAAATGCACAAAGCTGAGCAGGCCGTGTTCCACATCAAACCGTGCAGCATTTATTCAGTCACTGTGTCTGTTTTGCAGAAGAAGGGTCCCAAAGAATGTTCTCCACCCTAAAACCGGAGGTCGCATTACAATCCGAGAACGACAGATCACATTGTGAGCATGCTCTGACCTCGGGGCCGGTTCGAGATGCCACTTTCCGTGCCTTTTACTTTAACCGTGCAATTTGCTGCAGAGATGTTCACTCCTGGACATGAGCCACGTGGATACCAACTGAGTCGGAAACCTGTGCGGCAATCGACGAGAAGCGATTCAATAAATTTTGCTAACTTCCATGGTGCTTATTGGAAATGCAGTTTCTGTTCAAGTCAATCGAAAAGGCAGTTTCTGAACATAGTAACAGAAGTCAAAAGGTAATTACCTCACCCCACCCCCACTCCGGAAGAGGTGCTAACTGCCCTTGAGTGCTTTCTGATCTCGATGTGAAGAGCTCACACGCCTCTGAGTCACCTTCAAGTCTCTGTTTGCGGAGTGAATCACAAAGAAGGACTTTTACCAGAGCTGCAACCGCCTCACTTCCCCACTCGCTCTCCCCTTTTACATTTTCCTGCTCGTCAGTGATTTAAAGAAAACCAAATGGATGCGATGTCATTCTGTAGCCTCTCTGTCGATTCCTCCGTTTCAGTTCCAACATGGCTTAGATCTCGGGGCGCACCTTAATATTAGCGGCGCTATGAAAGCACAGGTTCAAAGGTTCCTCTGAGAGTGTAAATTATTTCATTGCTGTTGCTGATTGAATGAGCCACTAACGTGCGAACTGCCCCAAAATATGATTCAGGAATCTGGTACCAACTCTCGCGCGTTGAATAACGACAGACAGCTTCCAAATGAGGCCTTTCAGAGACGACTTTGGGGTACATTTGACAGACAGACAAGTTCAGGAATCCGTGGTGCGCTGTGACCTGCCTTTGAACCGGTCCGCCTACGCAAGGAATGCAAATGCGGTACTGCTTTTCGTGGAAGGATCAGAACGCGGCAAGGACACTCTCAAACAGAATGGCATATGCATCAGAACCAGGTTGGAGAAAAACTTTATAATGCTTTACACAGTAATTAAATGGAGTTGCCTTACATTTCACTACGAGAGCAGATTCTTTCAAGCAAATTCGAAGGCAGGTTTGCAGATGGGAAAGCAAGCAAGAAAGCTCCGTTCTTGTCCATGTAAAAGGCCGCAGTTGACGAACAAAGCAGTTTCTGCCCAGTTTCGAACTGGGGACCTTTCGCGTGTTAGGCGAACGTGATGACCACTACACTACAGAAACCAGCCGCGGTCGCCGCCCTGCGGCGCAGTGGCATCCAGCACTGAAAGTTGAAGCCATTCTCCGTTTCACCTTTCTGTTTCCAATTGCTCGTTGTTGTCCAGCGTAATTGACATCTTGAAAACGTTAAAAAAGACACGTGAAATTGATGACAATATATAGACAATGATTTCGTCAATGTTTGGACCGTAGGGCGAGGTGGAATAAGCTGGGACGACTTTCCCTGCAGCGTAACGGCTGCGATATGATCTTATGGAAGGGTTGTAAACTGAGTATTTCTGTGTTTTACCCAAATTGGGGTGAGTTGAAAACTCGAGAGCATAGGTTTAAGGTGAGTGGGCTGAAATTGACAAACGACCTGAGGCACATTTCCCACACAGAAGGTTGTGCGTGTATGGAATGAGCTCCCAGAGGAAGTGGAGGAGGCTATTACACTCAGAAAATTGCAAAGGTAATCGGATGAGTTTCTGGACAGGATGGGTTTAGAGGGATTGGGGCCAAATGCTGGGGAACGGGACTTGTTTAATTTTGGTTATGTGGTGAGCATGGATGAGATACACCTAAATATCTGTTTCCACGCCGTGTACCCCCATAACGTCTTGTTGCTAACACTGGCTTTAAAGGATTACTTTTTAGCGGAGTTTTCCATCGCAGTCTGTGGCACAATCGTTTAGTCTGTTCGACTGCTCACGGGAAAGGTAGTATTGTGAAACACTGCAGATACGAACGACTTCCTTAATTTTGCCCCGACTGACCATACTCCGTGAAATTTTCCCAGACCTCAATTGAGGAGTTTTGCTGCTCGAAGTTACCTCAGAAACCCTGTTAACTCGTAATGTGCTGAGCGAATCGCAAAACAGAAAGCATTTTTCACGGAACACAAACAAAACTGGCATGCCGAATGCATTTTCAGACAGAGAGATGCATGAATGCTAAATGTGTCACAGTCCGAGGGCATGAGTCATAAAGTAATCTCACAACTAACAACAGGGCAATTCCAAACTACTCTTTCAAACATACTGCAGCGTTAGTGCACCACCACTTTCCAGACAATGCTGAAAAGAGAGATAGAAAGAACATCATAAGAACGGGCCATAAAAAGTGAATTTCACCAATCACAGTCTCGATTAGATTACCTTTTCCTTCTGATGTCTCCAGGACGGAAATGAAGGAAATGGGAGAAATTCAATAACATATGACACCGAAATTCATTGGAACGATTTTCCCATTGGACAAAAAACCAAATAACGACGAGTCGAGTCACCGCAGGACTTTGTTTCACAACAGCGATGAAATAATAGTCTCCATTCGGTTCCAGTAAAAGCACAAATCGCTTTGGAACAGCAGAGCTGTTTGCGATTTTCCGCGCGGGAGGCGAACGCGATCTTGACAGCAGAGACACTTGGACACTTCGGTCAAATAACCATGAGCTGCTAGACATTACTACAATTTCGATTCTTGCTTTGCTAAATGATTTCACACATTGCTCGAAACAGGACGACTTTCACGTTTACACGGAACACGAAACACACCTGACTACAGGGAAAATGCACAAAGCTGAGCAGGCCGTGTTCCACATCAAACCGTGCAGCATTTATTCAGTCACTGTGTCTGTTTTGCAGAAGAAGGGTCCCAAAGAATGTTCTCCACCCTAAAACCGGAGGTCGCATTACAATCCGAGAACGACAGATCACATTGTGAGCATGCTCTGACCTCGGGGCCGGTTCGAGATGCCACTTTCCGTGCCTTTTACTTTAACCGTGCAATTTGCTGCAGAGATGTTCACTCCTGGACATGAGCCACGTGGATACCAACTGAGTCGGAAACCTGTGCGGCAATCGACGAGAAGCGATTCAATAAATTTTGCTAACTTCCATGGTGCTTATTGGAAATGCAGTTTCTGTTCAAGTCAATCGAAAAGGCAGTTTCTGAACATAGTAACAGAAGTCAAAAGGTAATTACCTCACCCCACCCCCACTCCGGAAGAGGTGCTAACTGCCCTTGAGTGCTTTCTGATCTCGATGTGAAGAGCTCACACGCCTCTGAGTCACCTTCAAGTCTCTGTTTGCGGAGTGAATCACAAAGAAGGACTTTTACCAGAGCTGCAACCGCCTCACTTCCCCACTCGCTCTCCCCTTTTACATTTTCCTGCTCGTCAGTGATTTAAAGAAAACCAAATGGATGCGATGTCATTCTGTAGCCTCTCTGTCGATTCCTCCGTTTCAGTTCCAACATGGCTTAGATCTCGGGGCGCACCTTAATATTAGCGGCGCTATGAAAGCACAGGTTCAAAGGTTCCTCTGAGAGTGTAAATTATTTCATTGCTGTTGCTGATTGAATGAGCCACTAACGTGCGAACTGCCCCAAAATATGATTCAGGAATCTGGTACCAACTCTCGCGCGTTGAATAACGACAGACAGCTTCCAAATGAGGCCTTTCAGAGACGACTTTGGGGTACATTTGACAGACAGACAAGTTCAGGAATCCGTGGTGCGCTGTGACCTGCCTTTGAACCGGTCCGCCTACGCAAGGAATGCAAATGCGGTACTGCTTTTCGTGGAAGGATCAGAACGCGGCAAGGACACTCTCAAACAGAATGGCATATGCATCAGAACCAGGTTGGAGAAAAACTTTATAATGCTTTACACAGTAATTAAATGGAGTTGCCTTACATTTCACTACGAGAGCAGATTCTTTCAAGCAAATTCGAAGGCAGGTTTGCAGATGGGAAAGCAAGCAAGAAAGCTCCGTTCTTGTCCATGTAAAAGGCCGCAGTTGACGAACAAAGCAGTTTCTGCCCAGTTTCGAACTGGGGACCTTTCGCGTGTTAGGCGAACGTGATGACCACTACACTACAGAAACCAGCCGCGGTCGCCGCCCTGCGGCGCAGTGGCATCCAGCACTGAAAGTTGAAGCCATTCTCCGTTTCACCTTTCTGTTTCCAATTGCTCGTTGTTGTCCAGCGTAATTGACATCTTGAAAACGTTAAAAAAGACACGTGAAATTGATGACAATATATAGACAATGATTTCGTCAATGTTTGGACCGTAGGGCGAGGTGGAATAAGCTGGGACGACTTTCCCTGCAGCGTAACGGCTGCGATATGATCTTATGGAAGGGTTGTAAACTGAGTATTTCTGTGTTTTACCCAAATTGGGGTGAGTTGAAAACTCGAGAGCATAGGTTTAAGGTGAGTGGGCTGAAATTGACAAACGACCTGAGGCACATTTCCCACACAGAAGGTTGTGCGTGTATGGAATGAGCTCCCAGAGGAAGTGGAGGAGGCTATTACACTCAGAAAATTGCAAAGGTAATCGGATGAGTTTCTGGACAGGATGGGTTTAGAGGGATTGGGGCCAAATGCTGGGGAACGGGACTTGTTTAATTTTGGTTATGTGGTGAGCATGGATGAGATACACCTAAATATCTGTTTCCACGCCGTGTACCCCCATAACGTCTTGTTGCTAACACTGGCTTTAAAGGATTACTTTTTAGCGGAGTTTTCCATCGCAGTCTGTGGCACAATCGTTTAGTCTGTTCGACTGCTCACGGGAAAGGTAGTATTGTGAAACACTGCAGATACGAACGACTTCCTTAATTTTGCCCCGACTGACCATACTCCGTGAAATTTTCCCAGACCTCAATTGAGGAGTTTTGCTGCTCGAAGTTACCTCAGAAACCCTGTTAACTCGTAATGTGCTGAGCGAATCGCAAAACAGAAAGCATTTTTCACGGAACACAAACAAAACTGGCATGCCGAATGCATTTTCAGACAGAGAGATGCATGAATGCTAAATGTGTCACAGTCCGAGGGCATGAGTCATAAAGTAATCTCACAACTAACAACAGGGCAATTCCAAACTACTCTTTCAAACATACTGCAGCGTTAGTGCACCACCACTTTCCAGACAATGCTGAAAAGAGAGATAGAAAGAACATCATAAGAACGGGCCATAAAAAGTGAATTTCACCAATCACAGTCTCGATTAGATTACCTTTTCCTTCTGATGTCTCCAGGACGGAAATGAAGGAAATGGGAGAAATTCAATAACATATGACACCGAAATTCATTGGAACGATTTTCCCATTGGACAAAAAACCAAATAACGACGAGTCGAGTCACCGCAGGACTTTGTTTCACAACAGCGATGAAATAATAGTCTCCATTCGGTTCCAGTAAAAGCACAAATCGCTTTGGAACAGCAGAGCTGTTTGCGATTTTCCGCGCGGGAGGCGAACGCGATCTTGACAGCAGAGACACTTGGACACTTCGGTCAAATAACCATGAGCTGCTAGACATTACTACAATTTCGATTCTTGCTTTGCTAAATGATTTCACACATTGCTCGAAACAGGACGACTTTCACGTTTACACGGAACACGAAACACACCTGACTACAGGGAAAATGCACAAAGCTGAGCAGGCCGTGTTCCACATCAAACCGTGCAGCATTTATTCAGTCACTGTGTCTGTTTTGCAGAAGAAGGGTCCCAAAGAATGTTCTCCACCCTAAAACCGGAGGTCGCATTACAATCCGAGAACGACAGATCACATTGTGAGCATGCTCTGACCTCGGGGCCGGTTCGAGATGCCACTTTCCGTGCCTTTTACTTTAACCGTGCAATTTGCTGCAGAGATGTTCACTCCTGGACATGAGCCACGTGGATACCAACTGAGTCGGAAACCTGTGCGGCAATCGACGAGAAGCGATTCAATAAATTTTGCTAACTTCCATGGTGCTTATTGGAAATGCAGTTTCTGTTCAAGTCAATCGAAAAGGCAGTTTCTGAACATAGTAACAGAAGTCAAAAGGTAATTACCTCACCCCACCCCCACTCCGGAAGAGGTGCTAACTGCCCTTGAGTGCTTTCTGATCTCGATGTGAAGAGCTCACACGCCTCTGAGTCACCTTCAAGTCTCTGTTTGCGGAGTGAATCACAAAGAAGGACTTTTACCAGAGCTGCAACCGCCTCACTTCCCCACTCGCTCTCCCCTTTTACATTTTCCTGCTCGTCAGTGATTTAAAGAAAACCAAATGGATGCGATGTCATTCTGTAGCCTCTCTGTCGATTCCTCCGTTTCAGTTCCAACATGGCTTAGATCTCGGGGCGCACCTTAATATTAGCGGCGCTATGAAAGCACAGGTTCAAAGGTTCCTCTGAGAGTGTAAATTATTTCATTGCTGTTGCTGATTGAATGAGCCACTAACGTGCGAACTGCCCCAAAATATGATTCAGGAATCTGGTACCAACTCTCGCGCGTTGAATAACGACAGACAGCTTCCAAATGAGGCCTTTCAGAGACGACTTTGGGGTACATTTGACAGACAGACAAGTTCAGGAATCCGTGGTGCGCTGTGACCTGCCTTTGAACCGGTCCGCCTACGCAAGGAATGCAAATGCGGTACTGCTTTTCGTGGAAGGATCAGAACGCGGCAAGGACACTCTCAAACAGAATGGCATATGCATCAGAACCAGGTTGGAGAAAAACTTTATAATGCTTTACACAGTAATTAAATGGAGTTGCCTTACATTTCACTACGAGAGCAGATTCTTTCAAGCAAATTCGAAGGCAGGTTTGCAGATGGGAAAGCAAGCAAGAAAGCTCCGTTCTTGTCCATGTAAAAGGCCGCAGTTGACGAACAAAGCAGTTTCTGCCCAGTTTCGAACTGGGGACCTTTCGCGTGTTAGGCGAACGTGATGACCACTACACTACAGAAACCAGCCGCGGTCGCCGCCCTGCGGCGCAGTGGCATCCAGCACTGAAAGTTGAAGCCATTCTCCGTTTCACCTTTCTGTTTCCAATTGCTCGTTGTTGTCCAGCGTAATTGACATCTTGAAAACGTTAAAAAAGACACGTGAAATTGATGACAATATATAGACAATGATTTCGTCAATGTTTGGACCGTAGGGCGAGGTGGAATAAGCTGGGACGACTTTCCCTGCAGCGTAACGGCTGCGATATGATCTTATGGAAGGGTTGTAAACTGAGTATTTCTGTGTTTTACCCAAATTGGGGTGAGTTGAAAACTCGAGAGCATAGGTTTAAGGTGAGTGGGCTGAAATTGACAAACGACCTGAGGCACATTTCCCACACAGAAGGTTGTGCGTGTATGGAATGAGCTCCCAGAGGAAGTGGAGGAGGCTATTACACTCAGAAAATTGCAAAGGTAATCGGATGAGTTTCTGGACAGGATGGGTTTAGAGGGATTGGGGCCAAATGCTGGGGAACGGGACTTGTTTAATTTTGGTTATGTGGTGAGCATGGATGAGATACACCTAAATATCTGTTTCCACGCCGTGTACCCCCATAACGTCTTGTTGCTAACACTGGCTTTAAAGGATTACTTTTTAGCGGAGTTTTCCATCGCAGTCTGTGGCACAATCGTTTAGTCTGTTCGACTGCTCACGGGAAAGGTAGTATTGTGAAACACTGCAGATACGAACGACTTCCTTAATTTTGCCCCGACTGACCATACTCCGTGAAATTTTCCCAGACCTCAATTGAGGAGTTTTGCTGCTCGAAGTTACCTCAGAAACCCTGTTAACTCGTAATGTGCTGAGCGAATCGCAAAACAGAAAGCATTTTTCACGGAACACAAACAAAACTGGCATGCCGAATGCATTTTCAGACAGAGAGATGCATGAATGCTAAATGTGTCACAGTCCGAGGGCATGAGTCATAAAGTAATCTCACAACTAACAACAGGGCAATTCCAAACTACTCTTTCAAACATACTGCAGCGTTAGTGCACCACCACTTTCCAGACAATGCTGAAAAGAGAGATAGAAAGAACATCATAAGAACGGGCCATAAAAAGTGAATTTCACCAATCACAGTCTCGATTAGATTACCTTTTCCTTCTGATGTCTCCAGGACGGAAATGAAGGAAATGGGAGAAATTCAATAACATATGACACCGAAATTCATTGGAACGATTTTCCCATTGGACAAAAAACCAAATAACGACGAGTCGAGTCACCGCAGGACTTTGTTTCACAACAGCGATGAAATAATAGTCTCCATTCGGTTCCAGTAAAAGCACAAATCGCTTTGGAACAGCAGAGCTGTTTGCGATTTTCCGCGCGGGAGGCGAACGCGATCTTGACAGCAGAGACACTTGGACACTTCGGTCAAATAACCATGAGCTGCTAGACATTACTACAATTTCGATTCTTGCTTTGCTAAATGATTTCACACATTGCTCGAAACAGGACGACTTTCACGTTTACACGGAACACGAAACACACCTGACTACAGGGAAAATGCACAAAGCTGAGCAGGCCGTGTTCCACATCAAACCGTGCAGCATTTATTCAGTCACTGTGTCTGTTTTGCAGAAGAAGGGTCCCAAAGAATGTTCTCCACCCTAAAACCGGAGGTCGCATTACAATCCGAGAACGACAGATCACATTGTGAGCATGCTCTGACCTCGGGGCCGGTTCGAGATGCCACTTTCCGTGCCTTTTACTTTAACCGTGCAATTTGCTGCAGAGATGTTCACTCCTGGACATGAGCCACGTGGATACCAACTGAGTCGGAAACCTGTGCGGCAATCGACGAGAAGCGATTCAATAAATTTTGCTAACTTCCATGGTGCTTATTGGAAATGCAGTTTCTGTTCAAGTCAATCGAAAAGGCAGTTTCTGAACATAGTAACAGAAGTCAAAAGGTAATTACCTCACCCCACCCCCACTCCGGAAGAGGTGCTAACTGCCCTTGAGTGCTTTCTGATCTCGATGTGAAGAGCTCACACGCCTCTGAGTCACCTTCAAGTCTCTGTTTGCGGAGTGAATCACAAAGAAGGACTTTTACCAGAGCTGCAACCGCCTCACTTCCCCACTCGCTCTCCCCTTTTACATTTTCCTGCTCGTCAGTGATTTAAAGAAAACCAAATGGATGCGATGTCATTCTGTAGCCTCTCTGTCGATTCCTCCGTTTCAGTTCCAACATGGCTTAGATCTCGGGGCGCACCTTAATATTAGCGGCGCTATGAAAGCACAGGTTCAAAGGTTCCTCTGAGAGTGTAAATTATTTCATTGCTGTTGCTGATTGAATGAGCCACTAACGTGCGAACTGCCCCAAAATATGATTCAGGAATCTGGTACCAACTCTCGCGCGTTGAATAACGACAGACAGCTTCCAAATGAGGCCTTTCAGAGACGACTTTGGGGTACATTTGACAGACAGACAAGTTCAGGAATCCGTGGTGCGCTGTGACCTGCCTTTGAACCGGTCCGCCTACGCAAGGAATGCAAATGCGGTACTGCTTTTCGTGGAAGGATCAGAACGCGGCAAGGACACTCTCAAACAGAATGGCATATGCATCAGAACCAGGTTGGAGAAAAACTTTATAATGCTTTACACAGTAATTAAATGGAGTTGCCTTACATTTCACTACGAGAGCAGATTCTTTCAAGCAAATTCGAAGGCAGGTTTGCAGATGGGAAAGCAAGCAAGAAAGCTCCGTTCTTGTCCATGTAAAAGGCCGCAGTTGACGAACAAAGCAGTTTCTGCCCAGTTTCGAACTGGGGACCTTTCGCGTGTTAGGCGAACGTGATGACCACTACACTACAGAAACCAGCCGCGGTCGCCGCCCTGCGGCGCAGTGGCATCCAGCACTGAAAGTTGAAGCCATTCTCCGTTTCACCTTTCTGTTTCCAATTGCTCGTTGTTGTCCAGCGTAATTGACATCTTGAAAACGTTAAAAAAGACACGTGAAATTGATGACAATATATAGACAATGATTTCGTCAATGTTTGGACCGTAGGGCGAGGTGGAATAAGCTGGGACGACTTTCCCTGCAGCGTAACGGCTGCGATATGATCTTATGGAAGGGTTGTAAACTGAGTATTTCTGTGTTTTACCCAAATTGGGGTGAGTTGAAAACTCGAGAGCATAGGTTTAAGGTGAGTGGGCTGAAATTGACAAACGACCTGAGGCACATTTCCCACACAGAAGGTTGTGCGTGTATGGAATGAGCTCCCAGAGGAAGTGGAGGAGGCTATTACACTCAGAAAATTGCAAAGGTAATCGGATGAGTTTCTGGACAGGATGGGTTTAGAGGGATTGGGGCCAAATGCTGGGGAACGGGACTTGTTTAATTTTGGTTATGTGGTGAGCATGGATGAGATACACCTAAATATCTGTTTCCACGCCGTGTACCCCCATAACGTCTTGTTGCTAACACTGGCTTTAAAGGATTACTTTTTAGCGGAGTTTTCCATCGCAGTCTGTGGCACAATCGTTTAGTCTGTTCGACTGCTCACGGGAAAGGTAGTATTGTGAAACACTGCAGATACGAACGACTTCCTTAATTTTGCCCCGACTGACCATACTCCGTGAAATTTTCCCAGACCTCAATTGAGGAGTTTTGCTGCTCGAAGTTACCTCAGAAACCCTGTTAACTCGTAATGTGCTGAGCGAATCGCAAAACAGAAAGCATTTTTCACGGAACACAAACAAAACTGGCATGCCGAATGGATTTTCAGACAGAGAGATGCATGAATGCTAAATGTGTCACAGTCCGAGGGCATGAGTCATAAAGTAATCTCACAACTAACAACAGGGCAATTCCAAACTACTCTTTCAAACATACTGCAGCGTTAGTGCACCACCACTTTCCAGACAATGCTGAAAAGAGAGATAGAAAGAACATCATAAGAACGGGCCATAAAAAGTGAATTTCACCAATCACAGTCTCGATTAGATTACCTTTTCCTTCTGATGTCTCCAGGACGGAAATGAAGGAAATGGGAGAAATTCAATAACATATGACACCGAAATTCATTGGAACGATTTTCCCATTGGACAAAAAACCAAATAACGACGAGTCGAGTCACCGCAGGACTTTGTTTCACAACAGCGATGAAATAATAGTCTCCATTCGGTTCCAGTAAAAGCACAAATCGCTTTGGAACAGCAGAGCTGTTTGCGATTTTCCGCGCGGGAGGCGAACGCGATCTTGACAGCAGAGACACTTGGACACTTCGGTCAAATAACCATGAGCTGCTAGACATTACTACAATTTCGATTCTTGCTTTGCTAAATGATTTCACACATTGCTCGAAACAGGACGACTTTCACGTTTACACGGAACACGAAACACACCTGACTACAGGGAAAATGCACAAAGCTGAGCAGGCCGTGTTCCACATCAAACCGTGCAGCATTTATTCAGTCACTGTGTCTGTTTTGCAGAAGAAGGGTCCCAAAGAATGTTCTCCACCCTAAAACCGGAGGTCGCATTACAATCCGAGAACGACAGATCACATTGTGAGCATGCTCTGACCTCGGGGCCGGTTCGAGATGCCACTTTCCGTGCCTTTTACTTTAACCGTGCAATTTGCTGCAGAGATGTTCACTCCTGGACATGAGCCACGTGGATACCAACTGAGTCGGAAACCTGTGCGGCAATCGACGAGAAGCGATTCAATAAATTTTGCTAACTTCCATGGTGCTTATTGGAAATGCAGTTTCTGTTCAAGTCAATCGAAAAGGCAGTTTCTGAACATAGTAACAGAAGTCAAAAGGTAATTACCTCACCCCACCCCCACTCCGGAAGAGGTGCTAACTGCCCTTGAGTGCTTTCTGATCTCGATGTGAAGAGCTCACACGCCTCTGAGTCACCTTCAAGTCTCTGTTTGCGGAGTGAATCACAAAGAAGGACTTTTACCAGAGCTGCAACCGCCTCACTTCCCCACTCGCTCTCCCCTTTTACATTTTCCTGCTCGTCAGTGATTTAAAGAAAACCAAATGGATGCGATGTCATTCTGTAGCCTCTCTGTCGATTCCTCCGTTTCAGTTCCAACATGGCTTAGATCTCGGGGCGCACCTTAATATTAGCGGCGCTATGAAAGCACAGGTTCAAAGGTTCCTCTGAGAGTGTAAATTATTTCATTGCTGTTGCTGATTGAATGAGCCACTAACGTGCGAACTGCCCCAAAATATGATTCAGGAATCTGGTACCAACTCTCGCGCGTTGAATAACGACAGACAGCTTCCAAATGAGGCCTTTCAGAGACGACTTTGGGGTACATTTGACAGACAGACAAGTTCAGGAATCCGTGGTGCGCTGTGACCTGCCTTTGAACCGGTCCGCCTACGCAAGGAATGCAAATGCGGTACTGCTTTTCGTGGAAGGATCAGAACGCGGCAAGGACACTCTCAAACAGAATGGCATATGCATCAGAACCAGGTTGGAGAAAAACTTTATAATGCTTTACACAGTAATTAAATGGAGTTGCCTTACATTTCACTACGAGAGCAGATTCTTTCAAGCAAATTCGAAGGCAGGTTTGCAGATGGGAAAGCAAGCAAGAAAGCTCCGTTCTTGTCCATGTAAAAGGCCGCAGTTGACGAACAAAGCAGTTTCTGCCCAGTTTCGAACTGGGGACCTTTCGCGTGTTAGGCGAACGTGATGACCACTACACTACAGAAACCAGCCGCGGTCGCCGCCCTGCGGCGCAGTGGCATCCAGCACTGAAAGTTGAAGCCATTCTCCGTTTCACCTTTCTGTTTCCAATTGCTCGTTGTTGTCCAGCGTAATTGACATCTTGAAAACGTTAAAAAAGACACGTGAAATTGATGACAATATATAGACAATGATTTCGTCAATGTTTGGACCGTAGGGCGAGGTGGAATAAGCTGGGACGACTTTCCCTGCAGCGTAACGGCTGCGATATGATCTTATGGAAGGGTTGTAAACTGAGTATTTCTGTGTTTTACCCAAATTGGGGTGAGTTGAAAACTCGAGAGCATAGGTTTAAGGTGAGTGGGCTGAAATTGACAAACGACCTGAGGCACATTTCCCACACAGAAGGTTGTGCGTGTATGGAATGAGCTCCCAGAGGAAGTGGAGGAGGCTATTACACTCAGAAAATTGCAAAGGTAATCGGATGAGTTTCTGGACAGGATGGGTTTAGAGGGATTGGGGCCAAATGCTGGGGAACGGGACTTGTTTAATTTTGGTTATGTGGTGAGCATGGATGAGATACACCTAAATATCTGTTTCCACGCCGTGTACCCCCATAACGTCTTGTTGCTAACACTGGCTTTAAAGGATTACTTTTTAGCGGAGTTTTCCATCGCAGTCTGTGGCACAATCGTTTAGTCTGTTCGACTGCTCACGGGAAAGGTAGTATTGTGAAACACTGCAGATACGAACGACTTCCTTAATTTTGCCCCGACTGACCATACTCCGTGAAATTTTCCCAGACCTCAATTGAGGAGTTTTGCTGCTCGAAGTTACCTCAGATACCCTGTTAACTCGTAATGTGCTGAGCGAATCGCAAAACAGAAAGCATTTTTCACGGAACACAAACAAAACTGGCATGCCGAATGCATTTTCAGACAGAGAGATGCATGAATGCTAAATGTGTCACAGTCCGAGGGCATGAGTCATAAAGTAATCTCACAACTAACAACAGGGCAATTCCAAACTACTCTTTCAAACATACTGCAGCGTTAGTGCACCACCACTTTCCAGACAATGCTGAAAAGAGAGATAGAAAGAACATCATAAGAACGGGCCATAAAAAGTGAATTTCACCAATCACAGTCTCGATTAGATTACCTTTTCCTTCTGATGTCTCCAGGACGGAAATGAAGGAAATGGGAGAAATTCAATAACATATGACACCGAAATTCATTGGAACGATTTTCCCATTGGACAAAAAACCAAATAACGACGAGTCGAGTCACCGCAGGACTTTGTTTCACAACAGCGATGAAATAATAGTCTCCATTCGGTTCCAGTAAAAGCACAAATCGCTTTGGAACAGCAGAGCTGTTTGCGATTTTCCGCGCGGGAGGCGAACGCGATCTTGACAGCAGAGACACTTGGACACTTCGGTCAAATAACCATGAGCTGCTAGACATTAGTACAATTTCGATTCTTGCTTTGCTAAATGATTTCACACATTGCTCGAAACAGGACGACTTTCACGTTTACACGGAACACGAAACACACCTGACTACAGGGAAAATGCACAAAGCTGAGCAGGCCGTGTTCCACATCAAACCGTGCAGCATTTATTCAGTCACTGTGTCTGTTTTGCAGAAGAAGGGTCCCAAAGAATGTTCTCCACCCTAAAACCGGAGGTCGCATTACAATCCGAGAACGACAGATCACATTGTGAGCATGCTCTGACCTCGGGGCCGGTTCGAGATGCCACTTTCCGTGCCTTTTACTTTAACCGTGCAATTTGCTGCAGAGATGTTCACTCCTGGACATGAGCCACGTGGATACCAACTGAGTCGGAAACCTGTGCGGCAATCGACGAGAAGCGATTCAATAAATTTTGCTAACTTCCATGGTGCTTATTGGAAATGCAGTTTCTGTTCAAGTCAATCGAAAAGGCAGTTTCTGAACATAGTAACAGAAGTCAAAAGGTAATTACCTCACCCCACCCCCACTCCGGAAGAGGTGCTAACTGCCCTTGAGTGCTTTCTGATCTCGATGTGAAGAGCTCACACGCCTCTGAGTCACCTTCAAGTCTCTGTTTGCGGAGTGAATCACAAAGAAGGACTTTTACCAGAGCTGCAACCGCCTCACTTCCCCACTCGCTCTCCCCTTTTACATTTTCCTGCTCGTCAGTGATTTAAAGAAAACCAAATGGATGCGATGTCATTCTGTAGCCTCTCTGTCGATTCCTCCGTTTCAGTTCCAACATGGCTTAGATCTCGGGGCGCACCTTAATATTAGCGGCGCTATGAAAGCACAGGTTCAAAGGTTCCTCTGAGAGTGTAAATTATTTCATTGCTGTTGCTGATTGAATGAGCCACTAACGTGCGAACTGCCCCAAAATATGATTCAGGAATCTGGTACCAACTCTCGCGCGTTGAATAACGACAGACAGCTTCCAAATGAGGCCTTTCAGAGACGACTTTGGGGTACATTTGACAGACAGACAAGTTCAGGAATCCGTGGTGCGCTGTGACACCTGCGCAGCAGCTTCTTCCCTGCCTTTGAACCGGGCCGCCTGCGCAAGGAATGCAAATGCGGTACTGCTTTTCGTGGAAGGATCAGAACGCGGCAAGGACACTCTCAAACAGAATGGCATATGCATCAGAACCAGGTTGGAGAAAAACTTTATAATGCTTTACACAGTAATTAAATGGAGTTGCCTTACATTTCACTACGAGAGCAGATTCTTTCAAGCAAATTCGAAGGCAGGTTTGCAGATGGGAAAGCAAGCAAGAAAGCTCCGTTCTTGTCCATGTAAAAGGCTGCAGTTGACGAACCAAGCAGTTTCTGCCCAGTTTCGAACTGGGGACCTTTCGCGTGTTAGGCGAACGTGATGACCACTACACTACAGAAACCAGCCGCGGTCGCCGCCCTGCGGCGCAGTGGCATCCAGCACTGAAAGTTGAAGCCATTCTCCGTTTCACCTTTCTGTTTCCAATCGCTCGTTGTTGTCCAGCGTAATTGACATCTTGAAAACGTTAAAAAAGACACGTGAAATTGATGACAATATATAGACAATGATTTCGTCAATGTTTGGACCGTAGGGCGAGGTGGAATAAGCTGGGACGACTTTCCCTGCAGCGTAACGGCTGCGATATGATCTTATGGAAGGGTTGTAAACTGAGTATTTCTGTGTTTTACCCAATTTGGGGTGAGTTGAAAACTCGAGAGCATAGGTTTAAGGTGAGTGGGCTGAAATTGACAAACGACCTGAGGCACATTTCCCACACAGAAGGTTGTGCGTGTATGGAATGAGCTCCCAGAGGAAGTGGAGGAGGCTATTACACTCAGAAAATTGCAAAGGTAATCGGATGAGTTTCTGGACAGGATGGGTTTAGAGGGATTGGGGCCAAATGCTGGGGAACGGGACTTGTTTAATTTTGGTTATGTGGTGAGCATGGATGAGATACACCTAAATATCTGTTTCCACGCCGTGTACCCCCATAACGTCTTGTTGCTAACACTGGCTTTAAAGGATTACTTTTTAGCGGAGTTTTCCATCGCAGTCTGTGGCACAATCGTTTAGTCTGTTCGACTGCTCACGGGAAAGGTAGTATTGTGAAACACTGCAGATACGAACGACTTCCTTAATTTTGCCCCGACTGACCATACTCCGTGAAATTTTCCCAGACCTCAATTGAGGAGTTTTGCTGCTCGAAGTTACCTCAGATACCCTGTTAACTCGTAATGTGCTGAGCGAATCGCAAAACAGAAAGCATTTTTCACGGAACACAAACAAAACTGGCATGCCGAATGCATTTTCAGACAGAGAGATGCATGAATGCTAAATGTGTCACAGTCCGAGGGCATGAGTCATAAAGTAATCTCACAACTAACAACAGGGCAATTCCAAACTACTCTTTCAAACATACTGCAGCGTTAGTGCACCACCACTTTCCAGACAATGCTGAAAAGAGAGATAGAAAGAACATCATAAGAACGGGCCATAAAAAGTCAATTTCACCAATCACAGTCTCGATTAGATTACCTTTTCCTTCTGATGTCTCCAGGACGGAAATGAAGGAAATGGGAGAAATTCAATAACATATGACACCGAAATTCATTGGAACGATTTTCCCATTGGACAAAAAACCAAATAACGACGAGTCGAGTCACCGCAGGACTTTGTTTCACAACAGCGATGAAATAATAGTCTCCATTCGGTTCCAGTAAAAGCACAAATCGCTTTGGAACAGCAGAGCTGTTTGCGATTTTCCGCGCGGGAGGCGAACGCGATCTTGACAGCAGAGACACTTGGACACTTCGGTCAAATAACCATGAGCTGCTAGACATTACTACAATTTCGATTCTTGCTTTGCTAAATGATTTCACACATTGCTCGAAACAGGACGACTTTCACGTTTACACGGAACACGAAACACACCTGACTACAGGGAAAATGCACAAAGCTGAGCAGGCCGTGTTCCACATCAAACCGTGCAGCATTTATTCAGTCACTGTGTCTGTTTTGCAGAAGAAGGGTCCCAAAGAATGTTCTCCACCCTAAAACCGGAGGTCGCATTACAATCCGAGAACGACAGATCACATTGTGAGCATGCTCTGACCTCGGGGCCGGTTCGAGATGCCACTTTCCGTGCCTTTTACTTTAACCGTGCAATTTGCTGCAGAGATGTTCACTCCTGGACATGAGCCACGTGGATGCCAACTGAGTCGGAAACCTGTGCGGCAATCGACGAGAAGCGATTCAATAAATTTTGCTAACTTCCATGGTGCTTATTGGAAATGCAGTTTCTGTTCAAGTCAATCGAAAAGGCAGTTTCTGAACATAGTAACAGAAGTCAAAAGGTAATTACCTCACCCCACCCCCACTCCGGAAGAGGTGCTAACTGCCCTTGAGTGCTTTCTGATCTCGATGTGAAGAGCTCACACGCCTCTGAGTCACCTTCAAGTCTCTGTTTGCGGAGTGAATCACAAAGAAGGACTTTTACCAGAGCTGCAACCGCCTCACTTCCCCACTCGCTCTCCCCTTTTACATTTTCCTGCTCGTCAGTGATTTAAAGAAAACCAAATGGATGCGATGTCATTCTGTAGCCTCTCTGTCGATTCCTCCGTTTCAGTTCCAACATGGCTTAGATCTCGGGGCGCACCTTAATATTAGCGGCGCTATGAAAGCACAGGTTCAAAGGTTCCTCTGAGAGTGTAAATTATTTCATTGCTGTTGCTGATTGAATGAGCCACTAACGTGCGAACTGCCCCAAAATATGATTCAGGAATCTGGTACCAACTCTCCCGCGTTGAATAACGACAGACAGCTTCCAAATGAGGCCTTTCAGAGACGACTTTGGGGTACATTTGACAGACAGACAAGTTCAGGAATCCGTGGTGCGCTGTGACACCTGCGCAGCAGCTTCTTCCCTGCCTTTGAACCGGGCCGCCTGCGCAAGGAATGCAAATGCGGTACTGCTTTTCGTGGAAGGATCAGAACGCGGCAAGGACACTCTCAAACAGAATGGCATATGCATCAGAACCAGGTTGGAGAAAAACTTTATAATGCTTTACACAGTAATTAAATGGAGTTGCCTTACATTTCACTACGAGAGCAGATTCTTTCAAGCAAATTCGAAGGCAGGTTTGCAGATGGGAAAGCAAGCAAGAAAGCTCCGTTCTTGTCCATGTAAAAGGCTGCAGTTGACGAACCAAGCAGTTTCTGCCCAGTTTCGAACTGGGGACCTTTCGAGTGTTAGGCGAACGTGATGACCACTACACTACAGAAACCAGCCGCGGTCGCCGCCCTGCGGCGCAGTGGCATCCAGCACTGAAAGTTGAAGCCATTCTCCGTTTCACCTTTCTGTTTCCAATCGCTCGTTGTTGTCCAGCGTAATTGACATCTTGAAAACGTTAAAAAAGACACGTGAAATTGATGACAATATATAGACAATGATTTCGTCAATGTTTGGACCGTAGGGCGAGGTGGAATAAGCTGGGACGACTTTCCCTGCAGCGTAACGGCTGCGATATGATCTTATGGAAGGGTTGTAAACTGAGTATTTCTGTGTTTTACCCAATTTGGGGTGAGTTGAAAACTCGAGAGCATAGGTTTAAGGTGAGTGGGCTGAAATTGACAAACGACCTGAGGCACATTTCCCACACAGAAGGTTGTGCGTGTATGGAATGAGCTCCCAGAGGAAGTGGAGGAGGCTATTACACTCAGAAAATTGCAAAGGTAATCGGATGAGTTTCTGGACAGGATGGGTTTAGAGGGATTGGGGCCAAATGCTGGGGAACGGGACTTGTTTAATTTTGGTTATGTGGTGAGCATGGATGAGATACACCTAAATATCTGTTTCCACGCCGTGTACCCCCATAACGTCTTGTTGCTAACACTGGCTTTAAAGGATTACTTTTTAGCGGAGTTTTCCATCGCAGTCTGTGGCACAATCGTTTAGTCTGTTCGACTGCTCACGGGAAAGGTAGTATTGTGAAACACTGCAGATACGAACGACTTCCTTAATTTTGCCCCGACTGACCATACTCCGTGAAATTTTCCCAGACCTCAATTGAGGAGTTTTGCTGCTCGAAGTTACCTCAGAAACCCTGTTAACTCGTAATGTGCTGAGCGAATCGCAAAACAGAAAGCATTTTTCACGGAACACAAACAAAACTGGCATGCCGAATGCATTTTCAGACAGAGAGATGCATGAATGCTAAATGTGTCACAGTCCGAGGGCATGAGTCATAAAGTAATCTCACGACTAACAACAGGGCAATTCCAAACTACTCTTTCAAACATACTGCAGCGTTAGTGCACCACCACTTTCCAGACAATGCTGAAAAGAGAGATAGAAAGAACATCATAAGAACGGGCCATAAAAAGTCAATTTCACCAATCACAGTCTCGATTAGATTACCTTTTCCTTCTGATGTCTCCAGGACGGAAATGAAGGAAATGGGAGAAATTCAATAACATATGACACCGAAATTCATTGGAACGATTTTCCCATTGGACAAAAAACCAAATAACGACGAGTCGAGTCACCGCAGGACTTTGTTTCACAACAGCGATGAAATAATAGTCTCCATTCGGTTCCAGTAAAAGCACAAATCGCTTTGGAACAGCAGAGCTGTTTGCGATTTTCCGCGCGGGAGGCGAACGCGATCTTGACAGCAGAGACACTTGGACACTTCGGTCAAATAACCATGAGCTGCTAGACATTACTACAATTTCGATTCTTGCTTTGCTAAATGATTTCACACATTGCTCGAAACAGGACGACTTTCACGTTTACACGGAACACGAAACACACCTGACTACAGGGAAAATGCACAAAGCTGAGCAGGCCGTGTTCCACATCAAACCGTGCAGCATTTATTCAGTCACTGTGTCTGTTTTGCAGAAGAAGGGTCCCAAAGAATGTTCTCCACCCTAAAACCGGAGGTCGCATTACAATCCGAGAACGACAGATCACATTGTGAGCATGCTCTGACCTCGGGGCCGGTTCGAGATGCCACTTTCCGTGCCTTTTACTTTAACCGTGCAATTTGCTGCAGAGATGTTCACTCCTGGACATGAGCCACGTGGATACCAACTGAGTCGGAAACCTGTGCGGCAATCGACGAGAAGCGATTCAATAAATTTTGCTAACTTCCATGGTGCTTATTGGAAATGCAGTTTCTGTTCAAGTCAATCGAAAAGGCAGTTTCTGAACATAGTAACAGAAGTCAAAAGGTAATTACCTCACCCCACCCCCACTCCGGAAGAGGTGCTAACTGCCCTTGAGTGCTTTCTGATCTCGATGTGAAGAGCTCACACGCCTCTGAGTCACCTTCAAGTCTCTGTTTGCGGAGTGAATCACAAAGAAGGACTTTTACCAGAGCTGCAACCGCCTCACTTCCCCACTCGCTCTCCCCTTTTACATTTTCCTGCTCGTCAGTGATTTAAAGAAAACCAAATGGATGCGATGTCATTCTGTAGCCTCTCTGTCGATTCCTCCGTTTCAGTTCCAACATGGCTTAGATCTCGGGGCGCACCTTAATATTAGCGGCGCTATGAAAGCACAGGTTCAAAGGTTCCTCTGAGAGTGTAAATTATTTCATTGCTGTTGCTGATTGAATGAGCCACTAACGTGCGAACTGCCCCAAAATATGATTCAGGAATCTGGTACCAACTCTCGCGCGTTGAATAACGACAGACAGCTTCCAAATGAGGCCTTTCAGAGACGACTTTGGGGTACATTTGACAGACAGACAAGTTCAGGAATCCGTGGTGCGCTGTGACCTGCCTTTGAACCGGTCCGCCTACGCAAGGAATGCAAATGCGGTACTGCTTTTCGTGGAAGGATCAGAACGCGGCAAGGACACTCTCAAACAGAATGGCATATGCATCAGAACCAGGTTGGAGAAAAACTTTATAATGCTTTACACAGTAATTAAATGGAGTTGCCTTACATTTCACTACGAGAGCAGATTCTTTCAAGCAAATTCGAAGGCAGGTTTGCAGATGGGAAAGCAAGCAAGAAAGCTCCGTTCTTGTCCATGTAAAAGGCCGCAGTTGACGAACAAAGCAGTTTCTGCCCAGTTTCGAACTGGGGACCTTTCGCGTGTTAGGCGAACGTGATGACCACTACACTACAGAAACCAGCCGCGGTCGCCGCCCTGCGGCGCAGTGGCATCCAGCACTGAAAGTTGAAGCCATTCTCCGTTTCACCTTTCTGTTTCCAATTGCTCGTTGTTGTCCAGCGTAATTGACATCTTGAAAACGTTAAAAAAGACACGTGAAATTGATGACAATATATAGACAATGATTTCGTCAATGTTTGGACCGTAGGGCGAGGTGGAATAAGCTGGGACGACTTTCCCTGCAGCGTAACGGCTGCGATATGATCTTATGGAAGGGTTGTAAACTGAGTATTTCTGTGTTTTACCCAAATTGGGGTGAGTTGAAAACTCGAGAGCATAGGTTTAAGGTGAGTGGGCTGAAATTGACAAACGACCTGAGGCACATTTCCCACACAGAAGGTTGTGCGTGTATGGAATGAGCTCCCAGAGGAAGTGGAGGAGGCTATTACACTCAGAAAATTGCAAAGGTAATCGGATGAGTTTCTGGACAGGATGGGTTTAGAGGGATTGGGGCCAAATGCTGGGGAACGGGACTTGTTTAATTTTGGTTATGTGGTGAGCATGGATGAGATACACCTAAATATCTGTTTCCACGCCGTGTACCCCCATAACGTCTTGTTGCTAACACTGGCTTTAAAGGATTACTTTTTAGCGGAGTTTTCCATCGCAGTCTGTGGCACAATCGTTTAGTCTGTTCGACTGCTCACGGGAAAGGTAGTATTGTGAAACACTGCAGATACGAACGACTTCCTTAATTTTGCCCCGACTGACCATACTCCGTGAAATTTTCCCAGACCTCAATTGAGGAGTTTTGCTGCTCGAAGTTACCTCAGAAACCCTGTTAACTCGTAATGTGCTGAGCGAATCGCAAAACAGAAAGCATTTTTCACGGAACACAAACAAAACTGGCATGCCGAATGCATTTTCAGACAGAGAGATGCATGAATGCTAAATGTGTCACAGTCCGAGGGCATGAGTCATAAAGTAATCTCACAACTAACAACAGGGCAATTCCAAACTACTCTTTCAAACATACTGCAGCGTTAGTGCACCACCACTTTCCAGACAATGCTGAAAAGAGAGATAGAAAGAACATCATAAGAACGGGCCATAAAAAGTGAATTTCACCAATCACAGTCTCGATTAGATTACCTTTTCCTTCTGATGTCTCCAGGACGGAAATGAAGGAAATGGGAGAAATTCAATAACATATGACACCGAAATTCATTGGAACGATTTTCCCATTGGACAAAAAACCAAATAACGACGAGTCGAGTCACCGCAGGACTTTGTTTCACAACAGCGATGAAATAATAGTCTCCATTCGGTTCCAGTAAAAGCACAAATCGCTTTGGAACAGCAGAGCTGTTTGCGATTTTCCGCGCGGGAGGCGAACGCGATCTTGACAGCAGAGACACTTGGACACTTCGGTCAAATAACCATGAGCTGCTAGACATTACTACAATTTCGATTCTTGCTTTGCTAAATGATTTCACACATTGCTCGAAACAGGACGACTTTCACGTTTACACGGAACACGAAACACACCTGACTACAGGGAAAATGCACAAAGCTGAGCAGGCCGTGTTCCACATCAAACCGTGCAGCATTTATTCAGTCACTGTGTCTGTTTTGCAGAAGAAGGGTCCCAAAGAATGTTCTCCACCCTAAAACCGGAGGTCGCATTACAATCCGAGAACGACAGATCACATTGTGAGCATGCTCTGACCTCGGGGCCGGTTCGAGATGCCACTTTCCGTGCCTTTTACTTTAACCGTGCAATTTGCTGCAGAGATGTTCACTCCTGGACATGAGCCACGTGGATACCAACTGAGTCGGAAACCTGTGCGGCAATCGACGAGAAGCGATTCAATAAATTTTGCTAACTTCCATGGTGCTTATTGGAAATGCAGTTTCTGTTCAAGTCAATCGAAAAGGCAGTTTCTGAACATAGTAACAGAAGTCAAAAGGTAATTACCTCACCCCACCCCCACTCCGGAAGAGGTGCTAACTGCCCTTGAGTGCTTTCTGATCTCGATGTGAAGAGCTCACACGCCTCTGAGTCACCTTCAAGTCTCTGTTTGCGGAGTGAATTACAAAGAAGGACTTTTACCAGAGCTGCAACCGCCTCACTTCCCCACTCGCTCTCCCCTTTTACATTTTCCTGCTCGTCAGTGATTTAAAGAAAACCAATTGGATGCGATGTCATTCTGTAGCCTCTCTGTCGATTCCTCCGTTTCAGTTCCAACATGGCTTAGATCTCGGGGCGCACCTTAATATTAGCGGCGCTATGAAAGCACAGGTTCAAAGGTTCCTCTGAGAGTGTAAATTATTTCATTGCTGTTGCTGATTGAATGAGCCACTAACGTGCGAACTGCCCCAAAATATGATTCAGGAATCTGGTACCAACTCTCGCGCGTTGAATAACGACAGACAGCTTCCAAATGAGGCCTTTCAGAGACGACTTTGGGGTACATTTGACAGACAGACAAGTTCAGGAATCCGTGGTGCGCTGTGACCTGCCTTTGAGCCGGTCCGCCTACGCAAGGAATGCAAATGCGGTACTGCTTTTCGTGGAAGGATCAGAACGCGGCAAGGACACTCTCAAACAGAATGGCATATGCATCAGAACCAGGTTGGAGAAAAACTTTATAATGCTTTACACAGTAATTAAATGGAGTTGCCTTACATTTCACTACGAGAGCAGATTCTTTCAAGCAAATTCGAAGGCAGGTTTGCAGATGGGAAAGCAAGCAAGAAAGCTCCGTTCTTGTCCATGTAAAAGGCCGCAGTTGACGAACAAAGCAGTTTCTGCCCAGTTTCGAACTGGGGACCTTTCGCGTGTTAGGCGAACGTGATGACCACTACACTACAGAAACCAGCCGCGGTCGCCGCCCTGCGGCGCAGTGGCATCCAGCACTGAAAGTTGAAGCCATTCTCCGTTTCACCTTTCTGTTTCCAATTGCTCGTTGTTGTCCAGCGTAATTGACATCTTGAAAACGTTAAAAAAGACACGTGAAATTGATGACAATATATAGACAATGATTTCGTCAATGTTTGGACCGTAGGGCGAGGTGGAATAAGCTGGGACGACTTTCCCTGCAGCGTAACGGCTGCGATATGATCTTATGGAAGGGTTGTAAACTGAGTATTTCTGTGTTTTACCCAAATTGGGGTGAGTTGAAAACTCGAGAGCATAGGTTTAAGGTGAGTGGGCTGAAATTGACAAACGACCTGAGGCACATTTCCCACACAGAAGGTTGTGCGTGTATGGAATGAGCTCCCAGAGGAAGTGGAGGAGGCTATTACACTCAGAAAATTGCAAAGGTAATCGGATGAGTTTCTGGACAGGATGGGTTTAGAGGGATTGGGGCCAAATGCTGGGGAACGGGACTTGTTTAATTTTGGTTATGTGGTGAGCATGGATGAGATACACCTAAATATCTGTTTCCACGCCGTGTACCCCCATAACGTCTTGTTGCTAACACTGGCTTTAAAGGATTACTTTTTAGCGGAGTTTTCCATCGCAGTCTGTGGCACAATCGTTTAGTCTGTTCGACTGCTCACGGGAAAGGTAGTATTGTGAAACACTGCAGATACGAACGACTTCCTTAATTTTGCCCCGACTGACCATACTCCGTGAAATTTTCCCAGACCTCAATTGAGGAGTTTTGCTGCTCGAAGTTACCTCAGAAACCCTGTTAACTCGTAATGTGCTGAGCGAATCGCAAAACAGAAAGCATTTTTCACGGAACACAAACAAAACTGGCATGCCGAATGCATTTTCAGACAGAGAGATGCATGAATGCTAAATGTGTCACAGTCCGAGGGCATGAGTCATAAAGTAATCTCACAACTAACAACAGGGCAATTCCAAACTACTCTTTCAAACATACTGCAGCGTTAGTGCACCACCACTTTCCAGACAATGCTGAAAAGAGAGATAGAAAGAACATCATAAGAACGGGCCATAAAAAGTCAATTTCACCAATCACAGTCTCGATTAGATTACCTTTTCCTTCTGATGTCTCCAGGACGGAAATGAAGGAAATGGGAGAAATTCAATAACATATGACACCGAAATTCATTGGAACGATTTTCCCATTGGACAAAAAACCAAATAACGACGAGTCGAGTCACCGCAGGACTTTGTTTCACAACAGCGATGAAATAATAGTCTCCATTCGGTTCCAGTAAAAGCACAAATCGCTTTGGAACAGCAGAGCTGTTTGCGATTTTCCGCGCGGGAGGCGAACGCGATCTTGACAGCAGAGACACTTGGACACTTCGGTCAAATAACTATGAGCTGCTAGACATTACTACAATTTCGATTCTTGCTTTGCTAAATGATTTCACACATTGCTCGAAACAGGACGACTTTCACGTTTACACGGAACACGAAACACACCTGACTACAGGGAAAATGCACAAAGCTGAGCAGGCCGTGTTCCACATCAAACCGTGCAGCATTTATTCAGTCACTGTGTCTGTTTTGCAGAAGAAGGGTCCCAAAGAATGTTCTCCACCCTAAAACCGGAGGTCGCATTACAATCCGAGAACGACAGATCACATTGTGAGCATGCTCTGACCTCGGGGCCGGTTCGAGATGCCACTTTCCGTGCCTTTTACTTTAACCGTGCAATTTGCTGCAGAGATGTTCACTCCTGGACATGAGCCACGTGGATACCAACTGAGTCGGAAACCTGTGCGGCAATCGACGAGAAGCGATTCAATAAATTTTGCTAACTTCCATGGTGCTTATTGGAAATGCAGTTTCTGTTCAAGTCAATCGAAAAGGCAGTTTCTGAACATAGTAACAGAAGTCAAAAGGTAATTACCTCACCCCACCCCCACTCCGGAAGAGGTGCTAACTGCCCTTGAGTGCTTTCTGATCTCGATGTGAAGAGCTCACACGCCTCTGAGTCACCTTCAAGTCTCTGTTTGCGGAGTGAATCACAAAGAAGGACTTTTACCAGAGCTGCAACCGCCTCACTTCCCCACTCGCTCTCCCCTTTTACATTTTCCTGCTCGTCAGTGATTTAAAGAAAACCAAATGGATGCGATGTCATTCTGTAGCCTCTCTGTCGATTCCTCCGTTTCAGTTCCAACATGGCTTAGATCTCGGGGCGCACCTTAATATTAGCGGCGCTATGAAAGCACAGGTTCAAAGGTTCCTCTGAGAGTGTAAATTATTTCATTGCTGTTGCTGATTGAATGAGCCACTAACGTGCGAACTGCCCCAAAATATGATTCAGGAATCTGGTACCAACTCTCGCGCGTTGAATAACGACAGACAGCTTCCAAATGAGGCCTTTCAGAGACGACTTTGGGGTACATTTGACAGACAGACAAGTTCAGGAATCCGTGGTGCGCTGTGACACCTGCGCAGCAGCTTCTTCCCTGCCTTTGAACCGGGCCGCCTGCGCAAGGAATGCAAATGCGGTACTGCTTTTCGTGGAAGGATCAGAACGCGGCAAGGACACTCTCAAACAGAATGGCATATGCATCAGAACCAGGTTGGAGAAAAACTTTATAATGCTTTACACAGTAATTAAATGGAGTTGCCTTACATTTCACTACGAGAGCAGATTCTTTCAAGCAAATTCGAAGGCAGGTTTGCAGATGGGAAAGCAAGCAAGAAAGCTCCGTTCTTGTCCATGTAAAAGGCCGCAGTTGACGAACAAAGCAGTTTCTGCCCAGTTTCGAACTGGGGACCTTTCGCGTGTTAGGCGAACGTGATGACCACTACACTACAGAAACCAGCCGCGGTCGCCGCCCTGCGGCGCAGTGGCATCCAGCACTGAAAGTTGAAGCCATTCTCCGTTTCACCTTTCTGTTTCCAATTGCTCGTTGTTGTCCAGCGTAATTGACATCTTGAAAACGTTAAAAAAGACACGTGAAATTGATGACAATATATAGACAATGATTTCGTCAATGTTTGGACCGTAGGGCGAGGTGGAATAAGCTGGGACGACTTTCCCTGCAGCGTAACGGCTGCGATATGATCTTATGGAAGGGTTGTAAACTGAGTATTTCTGTGTTTTACCCAAATTGGGGTGAGTTGAAAACTCGAGAGCATAGGTTTAAGGTGAGTGGGCTGAAATTGACAAACGACCTGAGGCACATTTCCCACACAGAAGGTTGTGCGTGTATGGAATGAGCTCCCAGAGGAAGTGGAGGAGGCTATTACACTCAGAAAATTGCAAAGGTAATCGGATGAGTTTCTGGACAGGATGGGTTTAGAGGGATTGGGGCCAAATGCTGGGGAACGGGACTTGTTTAATTTTGGTTATGTGGTGAGCATGGATGAGATACACCTAAATATCTGTTTCCACGCCGTGTACCCCCATAACGTCTTGTTGCTAACACTGGCTTTAAAGGATTACTTTTTAGCGGAGTTTTCCATCGCAGTCTGTGGCACAATCGTTTAGTCTGTTCGACTGCTCACGGGAAAGGTAGTATTGTGAAACACTGCAGATACGAACGACTTCCTTAATTTTGCCCCGACTGACCATACTCCGTGAAATTTTCCCAGACCTCAATTGAGGAGTTTTGCTGCTCGAAGTTACCTCAGAAACCCTGTTAACTCGTAATGTGCTGAGCGAATCGCAAAACAGAAAGCATTTTTCACGGAACACAAACAAAACTGGCATGCCGAATGCATTTTCAGACAGAGAGATGCATGAATGCTAAATGTGTCACAGTCCGAGGGCATGAGTCATAAAGTAATCTCACAACTAACAACAGGGCAATTCCAAACTACTCTTTCAAACATACTGCAGCGTTAGTGCACCACCACTTTCCAGACAATGCTGAAAAGAGAGATAGAAAGAACATCATAAGAACGGGCCATAAAAAGTCAATTTCACCAATCACAGTCTCGATTAGATTACCTTTTCCTTCTGATGTCTCCAGGACGGAAATGAAGGAAATGGGAGAAATTCAATAACATATGACACCGAAATTCATTGGAACGATTTTCCCATTGGACAAAAAACCAAATAACGACGAGTCGAGTCACCGCAGGACTTTGTTTCACAACAGCGATGAAATAATAGTCTCCATTCGGTTCCAGTAAAAGCACAAATCGCTTTGGAACAGCAGAGCTGTTTGCGATTTTCCGCGCGGGAGGCGAACGCGATCTTGACAGCAGAGACACTTGGACACTTCGGTCAAATAACCATGAGCTGCTAGACATTACTACAATTTCGATTCTTGCTTTGCTAAATGATTTCACACATTGCTCGAAACAGGACGACTTTCACGTTTACACGGAACACGAAACACACCTGACTACAGGGAAAATGCACAAAGCTGAGCAGGCCGTGTTCCACATCAAACCGTGCAGCATTTATTCAGTCACTGTGTCTGTTTTGCAGAAGAAGGGTCCCAAAGAATGTTCTCCACCCTAAAACCGGAGGTCGCATTACAATCCGAGAACGACAGATCACATTGTGAGCATGCTCTGACCTCGGGGCCGGTTCGAGATGCCACTTTCCGTGCCTTTTACTTTAACCGTGCAATTTGCTGCAGAGATGTTCACTCCTGGACATGAGCCACGTGGATACCAACTGAGTCGGAAACCTGTGCGGCAATCGACGAGAAGCGATTCAATAAATTTTGCTAACTTCCATGGTGCTTATTGGAAATGCAGTTTCTGTTCAAGTCAATCGAAAAGGCAGTTTCTGAACATAGTAACAGAAGTCAAAAGGTAATTACCTCACCCCACCCCCACTCCGGAAGAGGTGCTAACTGCCCTTGAGTGCTTTCTGATCTCGATGTGAAGAGCTCACACGCCTCTGAGTCACCTTCAAGTCTCTGTTTGCGGAGTGAATCACAAAGAAGGACTTTTACCAGAGCTGCAACCGCCTCACTTCCCCACTCGCTCTCCCCTTTTACATTTTCCTGCTCGTCAGTGATTTAAAGAAAACCAAATGGATGCGATGTCATTCTGTAGCCTCTCTGTCGATTCCTCCGTTTCAGTTCCAACATGGCTTAGATCTCGGGGCGCACCTTAATATTAGCGGCGCTATGAAAGCACAGGTTCAAAGGTTCCTCTGAGAGTGTAAATTATTTCATTGCTGTTGCTGATTGAATGAGCCACTAACGTGCGAACTGCCCCAAAATATGATTCAGGAATCTGGTACCAACTCTCGCGCGTTGAATAACGACAGACAGCTTCCAAATGAGGCCTTTCAGAGACGACTTTGGGGTACATTTGACAGACAGACAAGTTCAGGAATCCGTGGTGCGCTGTGACACCTGCGCAGCAGCTTCTTCCCTGCCTTTGAACCGGGCCGCCTGCGCAAGGAATGCAAATGCGGTACTGCTTTTCGTGGAAGGATCAGAACGCGGCAAGGACACTCTCAAACAGAATGGCATATGCATCAGAACCAGGTTGGAGAAAAACTTTATAATGCTTTACACAGTAATTAAATGGAGTTGCCTTACATTTCACTACGAGAGCAGATTCTTTCAAGCAAATTCGAAGGCAGGTTTGCAGATGGGAAAGCAAGCAAGAAAGCTCCGTTCTTGTCCATGTAAAAGGCTGCAGTTGACGAACCAAGCAGTTTCTGCCCAGTTTCGAACTGGGGACCTTTCGCGTGTTAGGCGAACGTGATGACCACTACACTACAGAAACCAGCCGCGGTCGCCGCCCTGTGGCGCAGTGGCATCCAGCACTGAAAGTTGAAGCCATTCTCCGTTTCACCTTTCTGTTTCCAATCGCTCGTTGTTGTCCAGCGTAATTGACATCTTGAAAACGTTAAAAAAGACACGTGAAATTGATGACAATATATAGACAATGATTTCGTCAATGTTTGGACCGTAGGGCGAGGTGGAATAAGCTGGGACGACTTTCCCTGCAGCGTAACGGCTGCGATATGATCTTATGGAAGGGTTGTAAACTGAGTATTTCTGTGTTTTACCCAATTTGGGGTGAGTTGAAAACTCGAGAGCATAGGTTTAAGGTGAGTGGGCTGAAATTGACAAACGACCTGAGGCACATTTCCCACACAGAAGGTTGTGCGTGTATGGAATGAGCTCCCAGAGGAAGTGGAGGAGGCTATTACACTCAGAAAATTGCAAAGGTAATCGGATGAGTTTCTGGACAGGATGGGTTTAGAGGGATTGGGGCCAAATGCTGGGGAACGGGACTTGTTTAATTTTGGTTATGTGGTGAGCATGGATGAGATACACCTAAATATCTGTTTCCACGCCGTGTACCCCCATAACGTCTTGTTGCTAACACTGGCTTTAAAGGATTACTTTTTAGCGGAGTTTTCCATCGCAGTCTGTGGCACAATCGTTTAGTCTGTTCGACTGCTCACGGGAAAGGTAGTATTGTGAAACACTGCAGATACGAACGACTTCCTTAATTTTGCCCCGACTGACCATACTCCGTGAAATTTTCCCAGACCTCAATTGAGGAGTTTTGCTGCTCGAAGTTACCTCAGAAACCCTGTTAACTCGTAATGTGCTGAGCGAATCGCAAAACAGAAAGCATTTTTCACGGAACACAAACAAAACTGGCATGCCGAATGCATTTTCAGACAGAGAGATGCATGAATGCTAAATGTGTCACAGTCCGAGGGCATGAGTCATAAAGTAATCTCACAACTAACAACAGGGCAATTCCAAACTACTCTTTCAAACATACTGCAGCGTTAGTGCACCACCACTTTCCAGACAATGCTGAAAAGAGAGATAGAAAGAACATCATAAGAACGGGCCATAAAAAGTCAATTTCACCAATCACAGTCTCGATTAGATTACCTTTTCCTTCTGATGTCTCCAGGACGGAAATGAAGGAAATGGGAGAAATTCAATAACATATGACACCGAAATTCATTGGAACGATTTTCCCATTGGACAAAAAACCAAATAACGACGAGTCGAGTCACCGCAGGACTTTGTTTCACAACAGCGATGAAATAATAGTCTCCATTCGGTTCCAGTAAAAGCACAAATCGCTTTGGAACAGCAGAGCTGTTTGCGATTTTCCGCGCGGGAGGCGAACGCGATCTTGACAGCAGAGACACTTGGACACTTCGGTCAAATAACCATGAGCTGCTAGACATTACTACAATTTCGATTCTTGCTTTGCTAAATGATTTCACACATTGCTCGAAACAGGACGACTTTCACGTTTACACGGAACACGAAACACACCTGACTACAGGGAAAATGCACAAAGCTGAGCAGGCCGTGTTCCACATCAAACCGTGCAGCATTTATTCAGTCACTGTGTCTGTTTTGCAGAAGAAGGGTCCCAAAGAATGTTCTCCACCCTAAAACCGGAGGTCGCATTACAATCCGAGAACGACAGATCACATTGTGAGCATGCTCTGACCTCGGGGCCGGTTCGAGATGCCACTTTCCGTGCCTTTTACTTTAACCGTGCAATTTGCTGCAGAGATGTTCACTCCTGGACATGAGCCACGTGGATACCAACTGAGTCGGAAACCTGTGCGGCAATCGACGAGAAGCGATTCAATAAATTTTGCTAACTTCCATGGTGCTTATTGGAAATGCAGTTTCTGTTCAAGTCAATCGAAAAGGCAGTTTCTGAACATAGTAACAGAAGTCAAAAGGTAATTACCTCACCCCACCCCCACTCCGGAAGAGGTGCTAACTGCCCTTGAGTGCTTTCTGATCTCGATGTGAAGAGCTCACACGCCTCTGAGTCACCTTCAAGTCTCTGTTTGCGGAGTGAATCACAAAGAAGGACTTTTACCAGAGCTGCAACCGCCTCACTTCCCCACTCGCTCTCCCCTTTTACATTTTCCTGCTCGTCAGTGATTTAAAGAAAACCAAATGGATGCGATGTCATTCTGTAGCCTCTCTGTCGATTCCTCCGTTTCAGTTCCAACATGGCTTAGATCTCGGGGCGCACCTTAATATTAGCGGCGCTATGAAAGCACAGGTTCAAAGGTTCCTCTGAGAGTGTAAATTATTTCATTGCTGTTGCTGATTGAATGAGCCACTAACGTGCGAACTGCCCCAAAATATGATTCAGGAATCTGGTACCAACTCTCGCGCGTTGAATAACGACAGACAGCTTCCAAATGAGGCCTTTCAGAGACGACTTTGGGGTACATTTGACAGACAGACAAGTTCAGGAATCCGTGGTGCGCTGTGACACCTGCGCAGCAGCTTCTTCCCTGCCTTTGAACCGGGCCGCCTGCGCAAGGAATGCAAATGCGGTACTGCTTTTCGTGGAAGGATCAGAACGCGGCAAGGACACTCTCAAACAGAATGGCATATGCATCAGAACCAGGTTGGAGAAAAACTTTATAATGCTTTACACAGTAATTAAATGGAGTTGCCTTACATTTCACTACGAGAGCAGATTCTTTCAAGCAAATTCGAAGGCAGGTTTGCAGATGGGAAAGCAAGCAAGAAAGCTCCGTTCTTGTCCATGTAAAAGGCCGCAGTTGACGAACAAAGCAGTTTCTGCCCAGTTTCGAACTGGGGACCTTTCGCGTGTTAGGCGAACGTGATGACCACTACACTACAGAAACCAGCCGCGGTCGCCGCCCTGCGGCGCAGTGGCAGCCAGCACTGAAAGTTGAAGCCATTCTCCGTTTCACCTTTCTGTTTCCAATCGCTCGTTGTTGTCCAGCGTAATTGACATCTTGAAAACGTTAAAAAAGACACGTGAAATTGATGACAATATATAGACAATGATTTCGTCAATGTTTGGACCGTAGGGCGAGGTGGAATAAGCTGGGACGACTTTCCCTGCAGCGTAACGGCTGCGATATGATCTTATGGAAGGGTTGTAAACTGAGTATTTCTGTGTTTTACCCAAATTGGGGTGAGTTGAAAACTCGAGAGCATAGGTTTAAGGTGAGTGGGCTGAAATTGACAAACGACCTGAGGCACATTTCCCACACAGAAGGTTGTGCGTGTATGGAATGAGCTCCCAGAGGAAGTGGAGGAGGCTATTACACTCAGAAAATTGCAAAGGTAATCGGATGAGTTTCTGGACAGGATGGGTTTAGAGGGATTGGGGCCAAATGCTGGGGAACGGGACTTGTTTAATTTTGGTTATGTGGTGAGCATGGATGAGATACACCTAAATATCTGTTTCCACGCCGTGTACCCCCATAACGTCTTGTTGCTAACACTGGCTTTAAAGGATTACTTTTTAGCGGAGTTTTCCATCGCAGTCTGTGGCACAATCGTTTAGTCTGTTCGACTGCTCACGGGAAAGGTAGTATTGTGAAACACTGCAGATACGAACGACTTCCTTAATTTTGCCCCGACTGACCATACTCCGTGAAATTTTCCCAGACCTCAATTGAGGAGTTTTGCTGCTCGAAGTTACCTCAGAAACCCTGTTAACTCGTAATGTGCTGAGCGAATCGCAAAACAGAAAGCATTTTTCACGGAACACAAACAAAACTGGCATGCCGAATGCATTTTCAGACAGAGAGATGCATGAATGCTAAATGTGTCACAGTCCGAGGGCATGAGTCATAAAGTAATCTCACAACTAACAACAGGGCAATTCCAAACTACTCTTTCAAACATACTGCAGCGTTAGTGCACCACCACTTTCCAGACAATGCTGAAAAGAGAGATAGAAAGAACATCATAAGAACGGGCCATAAAAAGTCAATTTCACCAATCACAGTCTCGATTAGATTACCTTTTCCTTCTGATGTCTCCAGGACGGAAATGAAGGAAATGGGAGAAATTCAATAACATATGACACCGAAATTCATTGGAACGATTTTCCCATTGGACAAAAAACCAAATAACGACGAGTCGAGTCACCGCAGGACTTTGTTTCACAACAGCGATGAAATAATAGTCTCCATTCGGTTCCAGTAAAAGCACAAATCGCTTTGGAACAGCAGAGCTGTTTGCGATTTTCCGCGCGGGAGGCGAACGCGATCTTGACAGCAGAGACACTTGGACACTTCGGTCAAATAACCATGAGCTGCTAGACATTACTACAATTTCGATTCTTGCTTTGCTAAATGATTTCACACATTGCTCGAAACAGGACGACTTTCACGTTTACACGGAACACGAAACACACCTGACTACAGGGAAAATGCACAAAGCTGAGCAGGCCGTGTTCCACATCAAACCGTGCAGCATTTATTCAGTCACTGTGTCTGTTTTGCAGAAGAAGGGTCCCAAAGAATGTTCTCCACCCTAAAACCGGAGGTCGCATTACAATCCGAGAACGACAGATCACATTGTGAGCATGCTCTGACCTCGGGGCCGGTTCGAGATGCCACTTTCCGTGCCTTTTACTTTAACCGTGCAATTTGCTGCAGAGATGTTCACTCCTGGACATGAGCCACGTGGATACCAACTGAGTCGGAAACCTGTGCGGCAATCGACGAGAAGCGATTCAATAAATTTTGCTAACTTCCATGGTGCTTATTGGAAATGCAGTTTCTGTTCAAGTCAATCGAAAAGGCAGTTTCTGAACATAGTAACAGAAGTCAAAAGGTAATTACCTCACCCCACCCCCACTCCGGAAGAGGTGCTAACTGCCCTTGAGTGCTTTCTGATCTCGATGTGAAGAGCTCACACGCCTCTGAGTCACCTTCAAGTCTCTGTTTGCGGAGTGAATCACAAAGAAGGACTTTTACCAGAGCTGCAACCGCCTCACTTCCCCACTCGCTCTCCCCTTTTACATTTTCCTGGTCGTCAGTGATTTAAAGAAAACCAAATGGATGCGATGTCATTCTGTAGCCTCTCTGTCGATTCCTCCGTTTCAGTTCCAACATGGCTTAGATCTCGGGGCGCACCTTAATATTAGCGGCGCTATGAAAGCACAGGTTCAAAGGTTCCTCTGAGAGTGTAAATTATTTCATTGCTGTTGCTGATTGAATGAGCCACTAACGTGCGAACTGCCCCAAAATATGATTCAGGAATCTGGTACCAACTCTCGCGCGTTGAATAACGACAGACAGCTTCCAAATGAGGCCTTTCAGAGACGACTTTGGGGTACATTTGACAGACAGACAAGTTCAGGAATCCGTGGTGCGCTGTGACACCTGCGCAGCAGCTTCTTCCCTGCCTTTGAACCGGGCCGCCTGCGCAAGGAATGCAAATGCGGTACTGCTTTTCGTGGAAGGATCAGAACGCGGCAAGGACACTCTCAAACAGAATGGCATATGCATCAGAACCAGGTTGGAGAAAAACTTTATAATGCTTTACACAGTAATTAAATGGAGTTGCCTTACATTTCACTACGAGAGCAGATTCTTTCAAGCAAATTCGAAGGCAGGTTTGCAGATGGGAAAGCAAGCAAGAAAGCTCCGTTCTTGTCCATGTAAAAGGCTGCAGTTGACGAACCAAGCAGTTTCTGCCCAGTTTCGAACTGGGGACCTTTCGCGTGTTAGGCGAACGTGATGACCACTACACTACAGAAACCAGCCGCGGTCGCCGCCCTGCGGCGCAGTGGCATCCAGCACTGAAAGTTGAAGCCATTCTCCGTTTCACCTTTCTGTTTCCAATCGCTCGTTGTTGTCCAGCGTAATTGACATCTTGAAAACGTTAAAAAAGACACGTGAAATTGATGACAATATATAGACAATGATTTCGTCAATGTTTGGACCGTAGGGCGAGGTGGAATAAGCTGGGATGACTTTCCCTGCAGCGTAACGGCTGCGATATGATCTTATGGAAGGGTTGTAAACTGAGTATTTCTGTGTTTTACCCAATTTGGGGTGAGTTGAAAACTCGAGAGCATAGGTTTAAGGTGAGTGGGCTGAAATTGACAAACGACCTGAGGCACATTTCCCACACAGAAGGTTGTGCGTGTATGGAATGAGCTCCCAGAGGAAGTGGAGGAGGCTATTACACTCAGAAAATTGCAAAGGTAATCGGATGAGTTTCTGGACAGGATGGGTTTAGAGGGATTGGGGCCAAATGCTGGGGAACGGGACTTGTTTAATTTTGGTTATGTGGTGAGCATGGATGAGATACACCTAAATATCTGTTTCCACGCCGTGTACCCCCATAACGTCTTGTTGCTAACACTGGCTTTAAAGGATTACTTTTTAGCGGAGTTTTCCATCGCAGTCTGTGGCACAATCGTTTAGTCTGTTCGACTGCTCACGGGAAAGGTAGTATTGTGAAACACTGCAGATACGAACGACTTCCTTAATTTTGCCCCGACTGACCATACTCCGTGAAATTTTCCCAGACCTCAATTGAGGAGTTTTGCTGCTCGAAGTTACCTCAGAAACCCTGTTAACTCGTAATGTGCTGAGCGAATCGCAAAACAGAAAGCATTTTTCACGGAACACAAACAAAACTGGCATGCCGAATGCATTTTCAGACAGAGAGATGCATGAATGCTAAATGTGTCACAGTCCGAGGGCATGAGTCATAAAGTAATCTCACAACTAACAACAGGGCAATTCCAAACTACTCTTTCAAACATACTGCAGCGTTAGTGCACCACCACTTTCCAGACAATGCTGAAAAGAGAGATAGAAAGAACATCATAAGAACGGGCCATAAAAAGTCAATTTCACCAATCACAGTCTCGATTAGATTACCTTTTCCTTCTGATGTCTCCAGGACGGAAATGAAGGAAATGGGAGAAATTCAATAACATATGACACCGAAATTCATTGGAACGATTTTCCCATTGGACAAAAAACCAAATAACGACGAGTCGAGTCACCGCAGGACTTTGTTTCACAACAGCGATGAAATAATAGTCTCCATTCGGTTCCAGTAAAAGCACAAATCGCTTTGGAACAGCAGAGCTGTTTGCGATTTTCCGCGCGGGAGGCGAACGCGATCTTGACAGCAGAGACACTTGGACACTTCGGTCAAATAACCATGAGCTGCTAGACATTACTACAATTTCGATTCTTGCTTTGCTAAATGATTTCACACATTGCTCGAAACAGGACGACTTTCACGTTTACACGGAACACGAAACACACCTGACTACAGGGAAAATGCACAAAGCTGAGCAGGCCGTGTTCCACATCAAACCGTGCAGCATTTATTCAGTCACTGTGTCTGTTTTGCAGAAGAAGGGTCCCAAAGAATGTTCTCCACCCTAAAACCGGAGGTCGCATTACAATCCGAGAACGACAGATCACATTGTGAGCATGCTCTGACCTCGGGGCCGGTTCGAGATGCCACTTTCCGTGCCTTTTACTTTAACCGTGCAATTTGCTGCAGAGATGTTCACTCCTGGACATGAGCCACGTGGATACCAACTGAGTCGGAAACCTGTGCGGCAATCGACGAGAAGCGATTCAATAAATTTTGCTAACTTCCATGGTGCTTATTGGAAATGCAGTTTCTGTTCAAGTCAATCGAAAAGGCAGTTTCTGAACATAGTAACAGAAGTCAAAAGGTAATTACCTCACCCCACCCCCACTCCGGAAGAGGTGCTAACTGCCCTTGAGTGCTTTCTGATCTCGATGTGAAGAGCTCACACGCCTCTGAGTCACCTTCAAGTCTCTGTTTGCGGAGTGAATCACAAAGAAGGACTTTTACCAGAGCTGCAACCGCCTCACTTCCCCACTCGCTCTCCCCTTTTACATTTTCCTGCTCGTCAGTGATTTAAAGAAAACCAAATGGATGCGATGTCATTCTGTAGCCTCTCTGTCGATTCCTCCGTTTCAGTTCCAACATGGCTTAGATCTCGGGGCGCACCTTAATATTAGCGGCGCTATGAAAGCACAGGTTCAAAGGTTCCTCTGAGAGTGTAAATTATTTCATTGCTGTTGCTGATTGAATGAGCCACTAACGTGCGAACTGCCCCAAAATATGATTCAGGAATCTGGTACCAACTCTCGCGCGTTGAATAACGACAGACAGCTTCCAAATGAGGCCTTTCAGAGACGACTTTGGGGTACATTTGACAGACAGACAAGTTCAGGAATCCGTGGTGCGCTGTGACCTGCCTTTGAACCGGTCCGCCTACGCAAGGAATGCAAATGCGGTACTGCTTTTCGTGGAAGGATCAGAACGCGGCAAGGACACTCTCAAACAGAATGGCATATGCATCAGAACCAGGTTGGAGAAAAACTTTATAATGCTTTACACAGTAATTAAATGGAGTTGCCTTACATTTCACTACGAGAGCAGATTCTTTCAAGCAAATTCGAAGGCAGGTTTGCAGATGGGAAAGCAAGCAAGAAAGCTCCGTTCTTGTCCATGTAAAAGGCCGCAGTTGACGAACAAAGCAGTTTCTGCCCAGTTTCGAACTGGGGACCTTTCGCGTGTTAGGCGAACGTGATGACCACTACACTACAGAAACCAGCCGCGGTCGCCGCCCTGCGGCGCAGTGGCATCCAGCACTGAAAGTTGAAGCCATTCTCCGTTTCACCTTTCTGTTTCCAATTGCTCGTTGTTGTCCAGCGTAATTGACATCTTGAAAACGTTAAAAAAGACACGTGAAATTGATGACAATATATAGACAATGATTTCGTCAATGTTTGGACCATAGGGCGAGGTGGAATAAGCTGGGACGACTTTCCCTGCAGCGTAACGGCTGCGATATGATCTTATGGAAGGGTTGTAAACTGAGTATTTCTGTGTTTTACCCAAATTGGGGTGAGTTGAAAACTCGAGAGCATAGGTTTAAGGTGAGTGGGCTGAAATTGACAAACGACCTGAGGCACATTTCCCACACAGAAGGTTGTGCGTGTATGGAATGAGCTCCCAGAGGAAGTGGAGGAGGCTATTACACTCAGAAAATTGCAAAGGTAATCGGATGAGTTTCTGGACAGGATGGGTTTAGAGGGATTGGGGCCAAATGCTGGGGAACGGGACTTGTTTAATTTTGGTTATGTGGTGAGCATGGATGAGATACACCTAAATATCTGTTTCCACGCCGTGTACCCCCATAACGTCTTGTTGCTAACACTGGCTTTAAAGGATTACTTTTTAGCGGAGTTTTCCATCGCAGTCTGTGGCACAATCGTTTAGTCTGTTCGACTGCTCACGGGAAAGGTAGTATTGTGAAACACTGCAGATACGAACGACTTCCTTAATTTTGCCCCGACTGACCATACTCCGTGAAATTTTCCCAGACCTCAATTGAGGAGTTTTGCTGCTCGAAGTTACCTCAGAAACCCTGTTAACTCGTAATGTGCTGAGCGAATCGCAAAACAGAAAGCATTTTTCACGGAACACAAACAAAACTGGCATGCCGAATGCATTTTCAGACAGAGAGATGCATGAATGCTAAATGTGTCACAGTCCGAGGGCATGAGTCATAAAGTAATCTCACAACTAACAACAGGGCAATTCCAAACTACTCTTTCAAACATACTGCAGCGTTAGTGCACCACCACTTTCCAGACAATGCTGAAAAGAGAGATAGAAAGAACATCATAAGAACGGGCCATAAAAAGTCAATTTCACCAATCACAGTCTCGATTAGATTACCTTTTCCTTCTGATGTCTCCAGGACGGAAATGAAGGAAATGGGAGAAATTCAATAACATATGACACCGAAATTCATTGGAACGATTTTCCCATTGGACAAAAAACCAAATAACGACGAGTCAAGTCACCGCAGGACTTTGTTTCACAACAGCGATGAAATAATAGTCTCCATTCGGTTCCAGTAAAAGCACAAATCGCTTTGGAACAGCAGAGCTGTTTGCGATTTTCCGCGCGGGAGGCGAACGCGATCTTGACAGCAGAGACACTTGGACACTTCGGTCAAATAACCATGAGCTGCTAGACATTACTACAATTTCGATTCTTGCTTTGCTAAATGATTTCACACATTGCTCGAAACAGGACGACTTTCACGTTTACACGGAACACGAAACACACCTGACTACAGGGAAAATGCACAAAGCTGAGCAGGCCGTGTTCCACATCAAACCGTGCAGCATTTATTCAGTCACTGTGTCTGTTTTGCAGAAGAAGGGTCCCAAAGAATGTTCTCCACCCTAAAACCGGAGGTCGCATTACAATCCGAGAACGACAGATCACATTGTGAGCATGCTCTGACCTCGGGGCCGGTTCGAGATGCCACTTTCCGTGCCTTTTACTTTAACCGTGCAATTTGCTGCAGAGATGTTCACTCCTGGACATGAGCCACGTGGATACCAACTGAGTCGGAAACCTGTGCGGCAATCGACGAGAAGCGATTCAATAAATTTTGCTAACTTCCATGGTGCTTATTGGAAATGCAGTTTCTGTTCAAGTCAATCGAAAAGGCAGTTTCTGAACATAGTAACAGAAGTCAAAAGGTAATTACCTCACCCCACCCCCACTCCGGAAGAGGTGCTAACTGCCCTTGAGTGCTTTCTGATCTCGATGTGAAGAGCTCACACGCCTCTGAGTCACCTTCAAGTCTCTGTTTGCGGAGTGAATCACAAAGAAGGACTTTTACCAGAGCTGCAACCGCCTCACTTCCCCACTCGCTCTCCCCTTTTACATTTTCCTGCTCGTCAGTGATTTAAAGAAAACCAAATGGATGCGATGTCATTCTGTAGCCTCTCTGTCGATTCCTCCGTTTCAGTTCCAACATGGCTTAGATCTCGGGGCGCACCTTAATATTAGCGGCGCTATGAAAGCACAGGTTCAAAGGTTCCTCTGAGAGTGTAAATTATTTCATTGCTGTTGCTGATTGAATGAGCCACTAACGTGCGAACTGCCCCAAAATATGATTCAGGAATCTGGTACCAACTCTCGCGCGTTGAATAACGACAGACAGCTTCCAAATGAGGCCTTTCAGAGACGACTTTGGGGTACATTTGACAGACAGACAAGTTCAGGAATCCGTGGTGCGCTGTGACCTGCCTTTGAACCGGTCCGCCTACGCAAGGAATGCAAATGCGGTACTGCTTTTCGTGGAAGGATCAGAACGCGGCAAGGACACTCTCAAACAGAATGGCATATGCATCAGAACCAGGTTGGAGAAAAACTTTATAATGCTTTACACAGTAATTAAATGGAGTTGCCTTACATTTCACTACGAGAGCAGATTCTTTCAAGCAAATTCGAAGGCAGGTTTGCAGATGGGAAAGCAAGCAAGAAAGCTCCGTTCTTGTCCATGTAAAAGGCCGCAGTTGACGAACAAAGCAGTTTCTGCCCAGTTTCGAACTGGGGACCTTTCGCGTGTTAGGCGAACGTGATGACCACTACACTACAGAAACCAGCCGCGGTCGCCGCCCTGCGGCGCAGTGGCATCCAGCACTGAAAGTTGAAGCCATTCTCCGTTTCACCTTTCTGTTTCCAATTGCTCGTTGTTGTCCAGCGTAATTGACATCTTGAAAACGTTAAAAAAGACACGTGAAATTGATGACAATATATAGACAATGATTTCGTCAATGTTTGGACCGTAGGGCGAGGTGGAATAAGCTGGGACGACTTTCCCTGCAGCGTAACGGCTGCGATATGATCTTATGGAAGGGTTGTAAACTGAGTATTTCTGTGTTTTACCCAAATTGGGGTGAGTTGAAAACTCGAGAGCATAGGTTTAAGGTGAGTGGGCTGAAATTGACAAACGACCTGAGGCACATTTCCCACACAGAAGGTTGTGCGTGTATGGAATGAGCTCCCAGAGGAAGTGGAGGAGGCTATTACACTCAGAAAATTGCAAAGGTAATCGGATGAGTTTCTGGACAGGATGGGTTTAGAGGGATTGGGGCCAAATGCTGGGGAACGGGACTTGTTTAATTTTGGTTATGTGGTGAGCATGGATGAGATACACCTAAATATCTGTTTCCACGCCGTGTACCCCCATAACGTCTTGTTGCTAACACTGGCTTTAAAGGATTACTTTTTAGCGGAGTTTTCCATCGCAGTCTGTGGCACAATCGTTTAGTCTGTTCGACTGCTCACGGGAAAGGTAGTATTGTGAAACACTGCAGATACGAACGACTTCCTTAATTTTGCCCCGACTGACCATACTCCGTGAAATTTTCCCAGACCTCAATTGAGGAGTTTTGCTGCTCGAAGTTACCTCAGAAACCCTGTTAACTCGTAATGTGCTGAGCGAATCGCAAAACAGAAAGCATTTTTCACGGAACACAAACAAAACTGGCATGCCGAATGCATTTTCAGACAGAGAGATGCATGAATGCTAAATGTGTCACAGTCCGAGGGCATGAGTCATAAAGTAATCTCACGACTAACAACAGGGCAATTCCAAACTACTCTTTCAAACATACTGCAGCGTTAGTGCACCACCACTTTCCAGACAATGCTGAAAAGAGAGATAGAAAGAACATCATAAGAACGGGCCATAAAAAGTCAATTTCACCAATCACAGTCTCGATTAGATTACCTTTTCCTTCTGATGTCTCCAGGACGGAAATGAAGGAAATGGGAGAAATTCAATAACATATGACACCGAAATTCATTGGAACGATTTTCCCATTGGACAAAAAACCAAATAACGACGAGTCGAGTCACCGCAGGACTTTGTTTCACAACAGCGATGAAATAATAGTCTCCATTCGGTTCCAGTAAAAGCACAAATCGCTTTGGAACAGCAGAGCTGTTTGCGATTTTCCGCGCGGGAGGCGAACGCGATCTTGACAGCAGAGACACTTGGACACTTCGGTCAAATAACCATGAGCTGCTAGACATTACTACAATTTCGATTCTTGCTTTGCTAAATGATTTCACACATTGCTCGAAACAGGACGACTTTCACGTTTACACGGAACACGAAACACACCTGACTACAGGGAAAATGCACAAAGCTGAGCAGGCCGTGTTCCACATCAAACCGTGCAGCATTTATTCAGTCACTGTGTCTGTTTTGCAGAAGAAGGGTCCCAAAGAATGTTCTCCACCCTAAAACCGGAGGTCGCATTACAATCCGAGAACGACAGATCACATTGTGAGCATGCTCTGACCTCGGGGCCGGTTCGAGATGCCACTTTCCGTGCCTTTTACTTTAACCGTGCAATTTGCTGCAGAGATGTTCACTCCTGGACATGAGCCACGTGGATACCAACTGAGTCGGAAACCTGTGCGGCAATCGACGAGAAGCGATTCAATAAATTTTGCTAACTTCCATGGTGCTTATTGGAAATGCAGTTTCTGTTCAAGTCAATCGAAAAGGCAGTTTCTGAACATAGTAACAGAAGTCAAAAGGTAATTACCTCACCCCACCCCCACTCCGGAAGAGGTGCTAACTGCCCTTGAGTGCTTTCTGATCTCGATGTGAAGAGCTCACACGCCTCTGAGTCACCTTCAAGTCTCTGTTTGCGGAGTGAATCACAAAGAAGGACTTTTACCAGAGCTGCAACCGCCTCACTTCCCCACTCGCTCTCCCCTTTTACATTTTCCTGCTCGTCAGTGATTTAAAGAAAACCAAATGGATGCGATGTCATTCTGTAGCCTCTCTGTCGATTCCTCCGTTTCAGTTCCAACATGGCTTAGATCTCGGGGCGCACCTTAATATTAGCGGCGCTATGAAAGCACAGGTTCAAAGGTTCCTCTGAGAGTGTAAATTATTTCATTGCTGTTGCTGATTGAATGAGCCACTAACGTGCGAACTGCCCCAAAATATGATTCAGGAATCTGGTACCAACTCTCGCGCGTTGAATAACGACAGACAGCTTCCAAATGAGGCCTTTCAGAGACGACTTTGGGGTACATTTGACAGACAGACAAGTTCAGGAATCCGTGGTGCGCTGTGACCTGCCTTTGAACCGGTCCGCCTACGCAAGGAATGCAAATGCGGTACTGCTTTTCGTGGAAGGATCAGAACGCGGCAAGGACACTCTCAAACAGAATGGCATATGCATCAGAACCAGGTTGGAGAAAAACTTTATAATGCTTTACACAGTAATTAAATGGAGTTGCCTTACATTTCACTACGAGAGCAGATTCTTTCAAGCAAATTCGAAGGCAGGTTTGCAGATGGGAAAGCAAGCAAGAAAGCTCCGTTCTTGTCCATGTAAAAGGCCGCAGTTGACGAACAAAGCAGTTTCTGCCCAGTTTCGAACTGGGGACCTTTCGCGTGTTAGGCGAACGTGATGACCACTACACTACAGAAACCAGCCGCGGTCGCCGCCCTGCGGCGCAGTGGCATCCAGCACTGAAAGTTGAAGCCATTCTCCGTTTCACCTTTCTGTTTCCAATTGCTCGTTGTTGTCCAGCGTAATTGACATCTTGAAAACGTTAAAAAAGACACGTGAAATTGATGACAATATATAGACAATGATTTCGTCAATGTTTGGACCGTAGGGCGAGGTGGAATAAGCTGGGACGACTTTCCCTGCAGCGTAACGGCTGCGATATGATCTTATGGAAGGGTTGTAAACTGAGTATTTCTGTGTTTTACCCAAATTGGGGTGAGTTGAAAACTCGAGAGCATAGGTTTAAGGTGAGTGGGCTGAAATTGACAAACGACCTGAGGCACATTTCCCACACAGAAGGTTGTGCGTGTATGGAATGAGCTCCCAGAGGAAGTGGAGGAGGCTATTACACTCAGAAAATTGCAAAGGTAATCGGATGAGTTTCTGGACAGGATGGGTTTAGAGGGATTGGGGCCAAATGCTGGGGAACGGGACTTGTTTAATTTTGGTTATGTGGTGAGCATGGATGAGATACACCTAAATATCTGTTTCCACGCCGTGTACCCCCATAACGTCTTGTTGCTAACACTGGCTTTAAAGGATTACTTTTTAGCGGAGTTTTCCATCGCAGTCTGTGGCACAATCGTTTAGTCTGTTCGACTGCTCACGGGAAAGGTAGTATTGTGAAACACTGCAGATACGAACGACTTCCTTAATTTTGCCCCGACTGACCATACTCCGTGAAATTTTCCCAGACCTCAATTGAGGAGTTTTGCTGCTCGAAGTTACCTCAGAAACCCTGTTAACTCGTAATGTGCTGAGCGAATCGCAAAACAGAAAGCATTTTTCACGGAACACAAACAAAACTGGCATGCCGAATGCATTTTCAGACAGAGAGATGCATGAATGCTAAATGTGTCACAGTCCGAGGGCATGAGTCATAAAGTAATCTCACAACTAACAACAGGGCAATTCCAAACTACTCTTTCAAACATACTGCAGCGTTAGTGCACCACCACTTTCCAGACAATGCTGAAAAGAGAGATAGAAAGAACATCATAAGAACGGGCCATAAAAAGTGAATTTCACCAATCACAGTCTCGATTAGATTACCTTTTCCTTCTGATGTCTCCAGGACGGAAATGAAGGAAATGGGAGAAATTCAATAACATATGACACCGAAATTCATTGGAACGATTTTCCCATTGGACAAAAAACCAAATAACGACGAGTCGAGTCACCGCAGGACTTTGTTTCACAACAGCGATGAAATAATAGTCTCCATTCGGTTCCAGTAAAAGCACAAATCGCTTTGGAACAGCAGAGCTGTTTGCGATTTTCCGCGCGGGAGGCGAACGCGATCTTGACAGCAGAGACACTTGGACACTTCGGTCAAATAACCATGAGCTGCTAGACATTACTACAATTTCGATTCTTGCTTTGCTAAATGATTTCACACATTGCTCGAAACAGGACGACTTTCACGTTTACACGGAACACGAAACACACCTGACTACAGGGAAAATGCACAAAGCTGAGCAGGCCGTGTTCCACATCAAACCGTGCAGCATTTATTCAGTCACTGTGTCTGTTTTGCAGAAGAAGGGTCCCAAAGAATGTTCTCCACCCTAAAACCGGAGGTCGCATTACAATCCGAGAACGACAGATCACATTGTGAGCATGCTCTGACCTCGGGGCCGGTTCGAGATGCCACTTTCCGTGCCTTTTACTTTAACCGTGCAATTTGCTGCAGAGATGTTCACTCCTGGACATGAGCCACGTGGATACCAACTGAGTCGGAAACCTGTGCGGCAATCGACGAGAAGCGATTCAATAAATTTTGCTAACTTCCATGGTGCTTATTGGAAATGCAGTTTCTGTTCAAGTCAATCGAAAAGGCAGTTTCTGAACATAGTAACAGAAGTCAAAAGGTAATTACCTCACCCCACCCCCACTCCGGAAGAGGTGCTAACTGCCCTTGAGTGCTTTCTGATCTCGATGTGAAGAGCTCACACGCCTCTGAGTCACCTTCAAGTCTCTGTTTGCGGAGTGAATCACAAAGAAGGACTTTTACCAGAGCTGCAACCGCCTCACTTCCCCACTCGCTCTCCCCTTTTACATTTTCCTGCTCGTCAGTGATTTAAAGAAAACCAAATGGATGCGATGTCATTCTGTAGCCTCTCTGTCGATTCCTCCGTTTCAGTTCCAACATGGCTTAGATCTCGGGGCGCACCTTAATATTAGCGGCGCTATGAAAGCACAGGTTCAAAGGTTCCTCTGAGAGTGTAAATTATTTCATTGCTGTTGCTGATTGAATGAGCCACTAACGTGCGAACTGCCCCAAAATATGATTCAGGAATCTGGTACCAACTCTCGCGCGTTGAATAACGACAGACAGCTTCCAAATGAGGCCTTTCAGAGACGACTTTGGGGTACATTTGACAGACAGACAAGTTCAGGAATCCGTGGTGCGCTGTGACCTGCCTTTGAACCGGTCCGCCTACGCAAGGAATGCAAATGCGGTACTGCTTTTCGTGGAAGGATCAGAACGCGGCAAGGACACTCTCAAACAGAATGGCATATGCATCAGAACCAGGTTGGAGAAAAACTTTATAATGCTTTACACAGTAATTAAATGGAGTTGCCTTACATTTCACTACGAGAGCAGATTCTTTCAAGCAAATTCGAAGGCAGGTTTGCAGATGGGAAAGCAAGCAAGAAAGCTCCGTTCTTGTCCATGTAAAAGGCCGCAGTTGACGAACAAAGCAGTTTCTGCCCAGTTTCGAACTGGGGACCTTTCGCGTGTTAGGCGAACGTGATGACCACTACACTACAGAAACCAGCCGCGGTCGCCGCCCTGCGGCGCAGTGGCATCCAGCACTGAAAGTTGAAGCCATTCTCCGTTTCACCTTTCTGTTTCCAATTGCTCGTTGTTGTCCAGCGTAATTGACATCTTGAAAACGTTAAAAAAGACACGTGAAATTGATGACAATATATAGACAATGATTTCGTCAATGTTTGGACCGTAGGGCGAGGTGGAATAAGCTGGGACGACTTTCCCTGCAGCGTAACGGCTGCGATATGATCTTATGGAAGGGTTGTAAACTGAGTATTTCTGTGTTTTACCCAAATTGGGGTGAGTTGAAAACTCGAGAGCATAGGTTTAAGGTGAGTGGGCTGAAATTGACAAACGACCTGAGGCACATTTCCCACACAGAAGGTTGTGCGTGTATGGAATGAGCTCCCAGAGGAAGTGGAGGAGGCTATTACACTCAGAAAATTGCAAAGGTAATCGGATGAGTTTCTGGACAGGATGGGTTTAGAGGGATTGGGGCCAAATGCTGGGGAACGGGACTTGTTTAATTTTGGTTATGTGGTGAGCATGGATGAGATACACCTAAATATCTGTTTCCACGCCGTGTACCCCCATAACGTCTTGTTGCTAACACTGGCTTTAAAGGATTACTTTTTAGCGGAGTTTTCCATCGCAGTCTGTGGCACAATCGTTTAGTCTGTTCGACTGCTCACGGGAAAGGTAGTATTGTGAAACACTGCAGATACGAACGACTTCCTTAATTTTGCCCCGACTGACCATACTCCGTGAAATTTTCCCAGACCTCAATTGAGGAGTTTTGCTGCTCGAAGTTACCTCAGAAACCCTGTTAACTCGTAATGTGCTGAGCGAATCGCAAAACAGAAAGCATTTTTCACGGAACACAAACAAAACTGGCATGCCGAATGCATTTTCAGACAGAGAGATGCATGAATGCTAAATGTGTCACAGTCCGAGGGCATGAGTCATAAAGTAATCTCACAACTAACAACAGGGCAATTCCAAACTACTCTTTCAAACATACTGCAGCGTTAGTGCACCACCACTTTCCAGACAATGCTGAAAAGAGAGATAGAAAGAACATCATAAGAACGGGCCATAAAAAGTCAATTTCACCAATCACAGTCTCGATTAGATTACCTTTTCCTTCTGATGTCTCCAGGACGGAAATGAAGGAAATGGGAGAAATTCAATAACATATGACACCGAAATTCATTGGAACGATTTTCCCATTGGACAAAAAACCAAATAACGACGAGTCGAGTCACCGCAGGACTTTGTTTCACAACAGCGATGAAATAATAGTCTCCATTCGGTTCCAGTAAAAGCACAAATCGCTTTGGAACAGCAGAGCTGTTTGCGATTTTCCGCGCGGGAGGCGAACGCGATCTTGACAGCAGAGACACTTGGACACTTCGGTCAAATAACCATGAGCTGCTAGACATTACTACAATTTCGATTCTTGCTTTGCTAAATGATTTCACACATTGCTCGAAACAGGACGACTTTCACGTTTACACGGAACACGAAACACACCTGACTACAGGGAAAATGCACAAAGCTGAGCAGGCCGTGTTCCACATCAAACCGTGCAGCATTTATTCAGTCACTGTGTCTGTTTTGCAGAAGAAGGGTCCCAAAGAATGTTCTCCACCCTAAAACCGGAGGTCGCATTACAATCCGAGAACGACAGATCACATTGTGAGCATGCTCTGACCTCGGGGCCGGTTCGAGATGCCACTTTCCGTGCCATTTACTTTAACCGTGCAATTTGCTGCAGAGATGTTCACTCCTGGACATGAGCCACGTGGATACCAACTGAGTCGGAAACCTGTGCGGCAATCGACGAGAAGCGATTCAATAAATTTTGCTAACTTCCATGGTGCTTATTGGAAATGCAGTTTCTGTTCAAGTCAATCGAAAAGGCAGTTTCTGAACATAGTAACAGAAGTCAAAAGGTAATTACCTCACCCCACCCCCACTCCGGAAGAGGTGCTAACTGCCCTTGAGTGCTTTCTGATCTCGATGTGAAGAGCTCACACGCCTCTGAGTCACCTTCAAGTCTCTGTTTGCGGAGTGAATCACAAAGAAGGACTTTTACCAGAGCTGCAACCGCCTCACTTCCCCACTCGCTCTCCCCTTTTACATTTTCCTGCTCGTCAGTGATTTAAAGAAAACCAAATGGATGCGATGTCATTCTGTAGCCTCTCTGTCGATTCCTCCGTTTCAGTTCCAACATGGCTTAGATCTCGGGGCGCACCTTAATATTAGCGGCGCTATGAAAGCACAGGTTCAAAGGTTCCTCTGAGAGTGTAAATTATTTCATTGCTGTTGCTGATTGAATGAGCCACTAACGTGCGAACTGCCCCAAAATATGATTCAGGAATCTGGTACCAACTCTCGCGCGTTGAATAACGACAGACAGCTTCCAAATGAGGCCTTTCAGAGACGACTTTGGGGTACATTTGACAGACAGACAAGTTCAGGAATCCGTGGTGCGCTGTGACACCTGCGCAGCAGCTTCTTCCCTGCCTTTGAACCGGGCCGCCTGCGCAAGGAATGCAAATGCGGTACTGCTTTTCGTGGAAGGATCAGAACGCGGCAAGGACACTCTCAAACAGAATGGCATATGCATCAGAACCAGGTTGGAGAAAAACTTTATAATGCTTTACACAGTAATTAAATGGAGTTGCCTTACATTTCACTACGAGAGCAGATTCTTTCAAGCAAATTCGAAGGCAGGTTTGCAGATGGGAAAGCAAGCAAGAAAGCTCCGTTCTTGTCCATGTAAAAGGCCGCAGTTGACGAACAAAGCAGTTTCTGCCCAGTTTCGAACTGGGGACCTTTCGCGTGTTAGGCGAACGTGATGACCACTACACTACAGAAACCAGCCGCGGTCGCCGCCCTGCGGCGCAGTGGCATCCAGCACTGAAAGTTGAAGCCATTCTCCGTTTCACCTTTCTGTTTCCAATTGCTCGTTGTTGTCCAGCGTAATTGACATCTTGAAAACGTTAAAAAAGACACGTGAAATTGATGACAATATATAGACAATGATTTCGTCAATGTTTGGACCGTAGGGCGAGGTGGAATAAGCTGGGACGACTTTCCCTGCAGCGTAACGGCTGCGATATGATCTTATGGAAGGGTTGTAAACTGAGTATTTCTGTGTTTTACCCAAATTGGGGTGAGTTGAAAACTCGAGAGCATAGGTTTAAGGTGAGTGGGCTGAAATTGACAAACGACCTGAGGCACATTTCCCACACAGAAGGTTGTGCGTGTATGGAATGAGCTCCCAGAGGAAGTGGAGGAGGCTATTACACTCAGAAAATTGCAAAGGTAATCGGATGAGTTTCTGGACAGGATGGGTTTAGAGGGATTGGGGCCAAATGCTGGGGAACGGGACTTGTTTAATTTTGGTTATGTGGTGAGCATGGATGAGATACACCTAAATATCTGTTTCCACGCCGTGTACCCCCATAACGTCTTGTTGCTAACACTGGCTTTAAAGGATTACTTTTTAGCGGAGTTTTCCATCGCAGTCTGTGGCACAATCGTTTAGTCTGTTCGACTGCTCACGGGAAAGGTAGTATTGTGAAACACTGCAGATACGAACGACTTCCTTAATTTTGCCCCGACTGACCATACTCCGTGAAATTTTCCCAGACCTCAATTGAGGAGTTTTGCTGCTCGAAGTTACCTCAGAAACCCTGTTAACTCGTAATGTGCTGAGCGAATCGCAAAACAGAAAGCATTTTTCACGGAACACAAACAAAACTGGCATGCCGAATGCATTTTCAGACAGAGAGATGCATGAATGCTAAATGTGTCACAGTCCGAGGGCATGAGTCATAAAGTAATCTCACAACTAACAACAGGGCAATTCCAAACTACTCTTTCAAACATACTGCAGCGTTAGTGCACCACCACTTTCCAGACAATGCTGAAAAGAGAGATAGAAAGAACATCATAAGAACGGGCCATAAAAAGTCAATTTCACCAATCACAGTCTCGATTAGATTACCTTTTCCTTCTGATGTCTCCAGGACGGAAATGAAGGAAATGGGAGAAATTCAATAACATATGACACCGAAATTCATTGGAACGATTTTCCCATTGGACAAAAAACCAAATAACGACGAGTCGAGTCACCGCAGGACTTTGTTTCACAACAGCGATGAAATAATAGTCTCCATTCGGTTCCAGTAAAAGCACAAATCGCTTTGGAACAGCAGAGCTGTTTGCGATTTTCCGCGCGGGAGGCGAACGCGATCTTGACAGCAGAGACACTTGGACACTTCGGTCAAATAACCATGAGCTGCTAGACATTACTACAATTTCGATTCTTGCTTTGCTAAATGATTTCACACATTGCTCGAAACAGGACGACTTTCACGTTTACACGGAACACGAAACACACCTGACTACAGGGAAAATGCACAAAGCTGAGCAGGCCGTGTTCCACATCAAACCGTGCAGCATTTATTCAGTCACTGTGTCTGTTTTGCAGAAGAAGGGTCCCAAAGAATGTTCTCCACCCTAAAACCGGAGGTCGCATTACAATCCGAGAACGACAGATCACATTGTGAGCATGCTCTGACCTCGGGGCCGGTTCGAGATGCCACTTTCCGTGCCTTTTACTTTAACCGTGCAATTTGCTGCAGAGATGTTCACTCCTGGACATGAGCCACGTGGATACCAACTGAGTCGGAAACCTGTGCGGCAATCGACGAGAAGCGATTCAATAAATTTTGCTAACTTCCATGGTGCTTATTGGAAATGCAGTTTCTGTTCAAGTCAATCGAAAAGGCAGTTTCTGAACATAGTAACAGAAGTCAAAAGGTAATTACCTCACCCCACCCCCACTCCGGAAGAGGTGCTAACTGCCCTTGAGTGCTTTCTGATCTCGATGTGAAGAGCTCACACGCCTCTGAGTCACCTTCAAGTCTCTGTTTGCGGAGTGAATCACAAAGAAGGACTTTTACCAGAGCTGCAACCGCCTCACTTCCCCACTCGCTCTCCCCTTTTACATTTTCCTGCTCGTCAGTGATTTAAAGAAAACCAAATGGATGCGATGTCATTCTGTAGCCTCTCTGTCGATTCCTCCGTTTCAGTTCCAACATGGCTTAGATCTCGGGGCGCACCTTAATATTAGCGGCGCTATGAAAGCACAGGTTCAAAGGTTCCTCTGAGAGTGTAAATTATTTCATTGCTGTTGCTGATTGAATGAGCCACTAACGTGCGAACTGCCCCAAAATATGATTCAGGAATCTGGTACCAACTCTCGCGCGTTGAATAACGACAGACAGCTTCCAAATGAGGCCTTTCAGAGACGACTTTGGGGTACATTTGACAGACAGACAAGTTCAGGAATCCGTGGTGCGCTGTGACCTGCCTTTGAACCGGTCCGCCTACGCAAGGAATGCAAATGCGGTACTGCTTTTCGTGGAAGGATCAGAACGCGGCAAGGACACTCTCAAACAGAATGGCATATGCATCAGAACCAGGTTGGAGAAAAACTTTATAATGCTTTACACAGTAATTAAATGGAGTTGCCTTACATTTCACTACGAGAGCAGATTCTTTCAAGCAAATTCGAAGGCAGGTTTGCAGATGGGAAAGCAAGCAAGAAAGCTCCGTTCTTGTCCATGTAAAAGGCCGCAGTTGACGAACAAAGCAGTTTCTGCCCAGTTTCGAACTGGGGACCTTTCGCGTGTTAGGCGAACGTGATGACCACTACACTACAGAAACCAGCCGCGGTCGCCGCCCTGCGGCGCAGTGGCATCCAGCACTGAAAGTTGAAGCCATTCTCCGTTTCACCTTTCTGTTTCCAATTGCTCGTTGTTGTCCAGCGTAATTGACATCTTGAAAACGTTAAAAAAGACACGTGAAATTGATGACAATATATAGACAATGATTTCGTCAATGTTTGGACCGTAGGGCGAGGTGGAATAAGCTGGGACGACTTTCCCTGCAGCGTAACGGCTGCGATATGATCTTATGGAAGGGTTGTAAACTGAGTATTTCTGTGTTTTACCCAAATTGGGGTGAGTTGAAAACTCGAGAGCATAGGTTTAAGGTGAGTGGGCTGAAATTGACAAACGACCTGAGGCACATTTCCCACACAGAAGGTTGTGCGTGTATGGAATGAGCTCCCAGAGGAAGTGGAGGAGGCTATTACACTCAGAAAATTGCAAAGGTAATCGGATGAGTTTCTGGACAGGATGGGTTTAGAGGGATTGGGGCCAAATGCTGGGGAACGGGACTTGTTTAATTTTGGTTATGTGGTGAGCATGGATGAGATACACCTAAATATCTGTTTCCACGCCGTGTACCCCCATAACGTCTTGTTGCTAACACTGGCTTTAAAGGATTACTTTTTAGCGGAGTTTTCCATCGCAGTCTGTGGCACAATCGTTTAGTCTGTTCGACTGCTCACGGGAAAGGTAGTATTGTGAAACACTGCAGATACGAACGACTTCCTTAATTTTGCCCCGACTGACCATACTCCGTGAAATTTTCCCAGACCTCAATTGAGGAGTTTTGCTGCTCGAAGTTACCTCAGAAACCCTGTTAACTCGTAATGTGCTGAGCGAATCGCAAAACAGAAAGCATTTTTCACGGAACACAAACAAAACTGGCATGCCGAATGCATTTTCAGACAGAGAGATGCATGAATGCTAAATGTGTCACAGTCCGAGGGCATGAGTCATAAAGTAATCTCACAACTAACAACAGGGCAATTCCAAACTACTCTTTCAAACATACTGCAGCGTTAGTGCACCACCACTTTCCAGACAATGCTGAAAAGAGAGATAGAAAGAACATCATAAGAACGGGCCATAAAAAGTCAATTTCACCAATCACAGTCTCGATTAGATTACCTTTTCCTTCTGATGTCTCCAGGACGGAAATGAAGGAAATGGGAGAAATTCAATAACATATGACACCGAAATTCATTGGAACGATTTTCCCATTGGACAAAAAACCAAATAACGACGAGTCGAGTCACCGCAGGACTTTGTTTCACAACAGCGATGAAATAATAGTCTCCATTCGGTTCCAGTAAAAGCACAAATCGCTTTGGAACAGCAGAGCTGTTTGCGATTTTCCGCGCGGGAGGCGAACGCGATCTTGACAGCAGAGACACTTGGACACTTCGGTCAAATAACCATGAGCTGCTAGACATTACTACAATTTCGATTCTTGCTTTGCTAAATGATTTCACACATTGCTCGAAACAGGACGACTTTCACGTTTACACGGAACACGAAACACACCTGACTACAGGGAAAATGCACAAAGCTGAGCAGGCCGTGTTCCACATCAAACCGTGCAGCATTTATTCAGTCACTGTGTCTGTTTTGCAGAAGAAGGGTCCCAAAGAATGTTCTCCACCCTAAAACCGGAGGTCGCATTACAATCCGAGAACGACAGATCACATTGTGAGCATGCTCTGACCTCGGGGCCGGTTCGAGATGCCACTTTCCGTGCCTTTTACTTTAACCGTGCAATTTGCTGCAGAGATGTTCACTCCTGGACATGAGCCACGTGGATACCAACTGAGTCGGAAACCTGTGCGGCAATCGACGAGAAGCGATTCAATAAATTTTGCTAACTTCCATGGTGCTTATTGGAAATGCAGTTTCTGTTCAAGTCAATCGAAAAGGCAGTTTCTGAACATAGTAACAGAAGTCAAAAGGTAATTACCTCACCCCACCCCCACTCCGGAAGAGGTGCTAACTGCCCTTGAGTGCTTTCTGATCTCGATGTGAAGAGCTCACACGCCTCTGAGTCACCTTCAAGTCTCTGTTTGCGGAGTGAATCACAAAGAAGGACTTTTACCAGAGCTGCAACCGCCTCACTTCCCCACTCGCTCTCCCCTTTTACATTTTCCTGCTCGTCAGTGATTTAAAGAAAACCAAATGGATGCGATGTCATTCTGTAGCCTCTCTGTCGATTCCTCCGTTTCAGTTCCAACATGGCTTAGATCTCGGGGCGCACCTTAATATTAGCGGCGCTATGAAAGCACAGGTTCAAAGGTTCCTCTGAGAGTGTAAATTATTTCATTGCTGTTGCTGATTGAATGAGCCACTAACGTGCGAACTGCCCCAAAATATGATTCAGGAATCTGGTACCAACTCTCGCGCGTTGAATAACGACAGACAGCTTCCAAATGAGGCCTTTCAGAGACGACTTTGGGGTACATTTGACAGACAGACAAGTTCAGGAATCCGTGGTGCGCTGTGACCTGCCTTTGAACCGGTCCGCCTACGCAAGGAATGCAAATGCGGTACTGCTTTTCGTGGAAGGATCAGAACGCGGCAAGGACACTCTCAAACAGAATGGCATATGCATCAGAACCAGGTTGGAGAAAAACTTTATAATGCTTTACACAGTAATTAAATGGAGTTGCCTTACATTTCACTACGAGAGCAGATTCTTTCAAGCAAATTCGAAGGCAGGTTTGCAGATGGGAAAGCAAGCAAGAAAGCTCCGTTCTTGTCCATGTAAAAGGCCGCAGTTGACGAACAAAGCAGTTTCTGCCCAGTTTCGAACTGGGGACCTTTCGCGTGTTAGGCGAACGTGATGACCACTACACTACAGAAACCAGCCGCGGTCGCCGCCCTGCGGCGCAGTGGCATCCAGCACTGAAAGTTGAAGCCATTCTCCGTTTCACCTTTCTGTTTCCAATTGCTCGTTGTTGTCCAGCGTAATTGACATCTTGAAAACGTTAAAAAAGACACGTGAAATTGATGACAATATATAGACAATGATTTCGTCAATGTTTGGACCGTAGGGCGAGGTGGAATAAGCTGGGACGACTTTCCCTGCAGCGTAACGGCTGCGATATGATCTTATGGAAGGGTTGTAAACTGAGTATTTCTGTGTTTTACCCAAATTGGGGTGAGTTGAAAACTCGAGAGCATAGGTTTAAGGTGAGTGGGCTGAAATTGACAAACGACCTGAGGCACATTTCCCACACAGAAGGTTGTGCGTGTATGGAATGAGCTCCCAGAGGAAGTGGAGGAGGCTATTACACTCAGAAAATTGCAAAGGTAATCGGATGAGTTTCTGGACAGGATGGGTTTAGAGGGATTGGGGCCAAATGCTGGGGAACGGGACTTGTTTAATTTTGGTTATGTGGTGAGCATGGATGAGATACACCTAAATATCTGTTTCCACGCCGTGTACCCCCATAACGTCTTGTTGCTAACACTGGCTTTAAAGGATTACTTTTTAGCGGAGTTTTCCATCGCAGTCTGTGGCACAATCGTTTAGTCTGTTCGACTGCTCACGGGAAAGGTAGTATTGTGAAACACTGCAGATACGAACGACTTCCTTAATTTTGCCCCGACTGACCATACTCCGTGAAATTTTCCCAGACCTCAATTGAGGAGTTTTGCTGCTCGAAGTTACCTCAGAAACCCTGTTAACTCGTAATGTGCTGAGCGAATCGCAAAACAGAAAGCATTTTTCACGGAACACAAACAAAACTGGCATGCCGAATGCATTTTCAGACAGAGAGATGCATGAATGCTAAATGTGTCACAGTCCGAGGGCATGAGTCATAAAGTAATCTCACAACTAACAACAGGGCAATTCCAAACTACTCTTTCAAACATACTGCAGCGTTAGTGCACCACCACTTTCCAGACAATGCTGAAAAGAGAGATAGAAAGAACATCATAAGAACGGGCCATAAAAAGTGAATTTCACCAATCACAGTCTCGATTAGATTACCTTTTCCTTCTGATGTCTCCAGGACGGAAATGAAGGAAATGGGAGAAATTCAATAACATATGACACCGAAATTCATTGGAACGATTTTCCCATTGGACAAAAAACCAAATAACGACGAGTCGAGTCACCGCAGGACTTTGTTTCACAACAGCGATGAAATAATAGTCTCCATTCGGTTCCAGTAAAAGCACAAATCGCTTTGGAACAGCAGAGCTGTTTGCGATTTTCCGCGCGGGAGGCGAACGCGATCTTGACAGCAGAGACACTTGGACACTTCGGTCAAATAACCATGAGCTGCTAGACATTACTACAATTTCGATTCTTGCTTTGCTAAATGATTTCACACATTGCTCGAAACAGGACGACTTTCACGTTTACACGGAACACGAAACACACCTGACTACAGGGAAAATGCACAAAGCTGAGCAGGCCGTGTTCCACATCAAACCGTGCAGCATTTATTCAGTCACTGTGTCTGTTTTGCAGAAGAAGGGTCCCAAAGAATGTTCTCCACCCTAAAACCGGAGGTCGCATTACAATCCGAGAACGACAGATCACATTGTGAGCATGCTCTGACCTCGGGGCCGGTTCGAGATGCCACTTTCCGTGCCTTTTACTTTAACCGTGCAATTTGCTGCAGAGATGTTCACTCCTGGACATGAGCCACGTGGATACCAACTGAGTCGGAAACCTGTGCGGCAATCGACGAGAAGCGATTCAATAAATTTTGCTAACTTCCATGGTGCTTATTGGAAATGCAGTTTCTGTTCAAGTCAATCGAAAAGGCAGTTTCTGAACATAGTAACAGAAGTCAAAAGGTAATTACCTCACCCCACCCCCACTCCGGAAGAGGTGCTAACTGCCCTTGAGTGCTTTCTGATCTCGATGTGAAGAGCTCACACGCCTCTGAGTCACCTTCAAGTCTCTGTTTGCGGAGTGAATCACAAAGAAGGACTTTTACCAGAGCTGCAACCGCCTCACTTCCCCACTCGCTCTCCCCTTTTACATTTTCCTGCTCGTCAGTGATTTAAAGAAAACCAAATGGATGCGATGTCATTCTGTAGCCTCTCTGTCGATTCCTCCGTTTCAGTTCCAACATGGCTTAGATCTCGGGGCGCACCTTAATATTAGCGGCGCTATGAAAGCACAGGTTCAAAGGTTCCTCTGAGAGTGTAAATTATTTCATTGCTGTTGCTGATTGAATGAGCCACTAACGTGCGAACTGCCCCAAAATATGATTCAGGAATCTGGTACCAACTCTCGCGCGTTGAATAACGACAGACAGCTTCCAAATGAGGCCTTTCAGAGACGACTTTGGGGTACATTTGACAGACAGACAAGTTCAGGAATCCGTGGTGCGCTGTGACACCTGCGCAGCAGCTTCTTCCCTGCCTTTGAACCGGGCCGCCTGCGCAAGGAATGCAAATGCGGTACTGCTTTTCGTGGAAGGATCAGAACGCGGCAAGGACACTCTCAAACAGAATGGCATATGCATCAGAACCAGGTTGGAGAAAAACTTTATAATGCTTTACACAGTAATTAAATGGAGTTGCCTTACATTTCACTACGAGAGCAGATTCTTTCAAGCAAATTCGAAGGCAGGTTTGCAGATGGGAAAGCAAGCAAGAAAGCTCCGTTCTTGTCCATGTAAAAGGCCGCAGTTGACGAACAAAGCAGTTTCTGCCCAGTTTCGAACTGGGGACCTTTCGCGTGTTAGGCGAACGTGATGACCACTACACTACAGAAACCAGCCGCGGTCGCCGCCCTGCGGCGCAGTGGCATCCAGCACTGAAAGTTGAAGCCATTCTCCGTTTCACCTTTCTGTTTCCAATTGCTCGTTGTTGTCCAGCGTAATTGACATCTTGAAAACGTTAAAAAAGACACGTGAAATTGATGACAATATATAGACAATGATTTCGTCAATGTTTGGACCGTAGGGCGAGGTGGAATAAGCTGGGACGACTTTCCCTGCAGCGTAACGGCTGCGATATGATCTTATGGAAGGGTTGTAAACTGAGTATTTCTGTGTTTTACCCAAATTGGGGTGAGTTGAAAACTCGAGAGCATAGGTTTAAGGTGAGTGGGCTGAAATTGACAAACGACCTGAGGCACATTTCCCACACAGAAGGTTGTGCGTGTATGGAATGAGCTCCCAGAGGAAGTGGAGGAGGCTATTACACTCAGAAAATTGCAAAGGTAATCGGATGAGTTTCTGGACAGGATGGGTTTAGAGGGATTGGGGCCAAATGCTGGGGAACGGGACTTGTTTAATTTTGGTTATGTGGTGAGCATGGATGAGATACACCTAAATATCTGTTTCCACGCCGTGTACCCCCATAACGTCTTGTTGCTAACACTGGCTTTAAAGGATTACTTTTTAGCGGAGTTTTCCATCGCAGTCTGTGGCACAATCGTTTAGTCTGTTCGACTGCTCACGGGAAAGGTAGTATTGTGAAACACTGCAGATACGAACGACTTCCTTAATTTTGCCCCGACTGACCATACTCCGTGAAATTTTCCCAGACCTCAATTGAGGAGTTTTGCTGCTCGAAGTTACCTCAGAAACCCTGTTAACTCGTAATGTGCTGAGCGAATCGCAAAACAGAAAGCATTTTTCACGGAACACAAACAAAACTGGCATGCCGAATGCATTTTCAGACAGAGAGATGCATGAATGCTAAATGTGTCACAGTCCGAGGGCATGAGTCATAAAGTAATCTCACGACTAACAACAGGGCAATTCCAAACTACTCTTTCAAACATACTGCAGCGTTAGTGCACCACCACTTTCCAGACAATGCTGAAAAGAGAGATAGAAAGAACATCATAAGAACGGGCCATAAAAAGTCAATTTCACCAATCACAGTCTCGATTAGATTACCTTTTCCTTCTGATGTCTCCAGGACGGAAATGAAGGAAATGGGAGAAATTCAATAACATATGACACCGAAATTCATTGGAACGATTTTCCCATTGGACAAAAAACCAAATAACGACGAGTCGAGTCACCGCAGGACTTTGTTTCACAACAGCGATGAAATAATAGTCTCCATTCGGTTCCAGTAAAAGCACAAATCGCTTTGGAACAGCAGAGCTGTTTGCGATTTTCCGCGCGGGAGGCGAACGCGATCTTGACAGCAGAGACACTTGGACACTTCGGTCAAATAACCATGAGCTGCTAGACATTACTACAATTTCGATTCTTGCTTTGCTAAATGATTTCACACATTGCTCGAAACAGGACGACTTTCACGTTTACACGGAACACGAAACACACCTGACTACAGGGAAAATGCACAAAGCTGAGCAGGCCGTGTTCCACATCAAACCGTGCAGCATTTATTCAGTCACTGTGTCTGTTTTGCAGAAGAAGGGTCCCAAAGAATGTTCTCCACCCTAAAACCGGAGGTCGCATTACAATCCGAGAACGACAGATCACATTGTGAGCATGCTCTGACCTCGGGGCCGGTTCGAGATGCCACTTTCCGTGCCTTTTACTTTAACCGTGCAATTTGCTGCAGAGATGTTCACTCCTGGACATGAGCCACGTGGATACCAACTGAGTCGGAAACCTGTGCGGCAATCGACGAGAAGCGATTCAATAAATTTTGCTAACTTCCATGGTGCTTATTGGAAATGCAGTTTCTGTTCAAGTCAATCGAAAAGGCAGTTTCTGAACATAGTAACAGAAGTCAAAAGGTAATTACCTCACCCCACCCCCACTCCGGAAGAGGTGCTAACTGCCCTTGAGTGCTTTCTGATCTCGATGTGAAGAGCTCACACGCCTCTGAGTCACCTTCAAGTCTCTGTTTGCGGAGTGAATCACAAAGAAGGACTTTTACCAGAGCTGCAACCGCCTCACTTCCCCACTCGCTCTCCCCTTTTACATTTTCCTGCTCGTCAGTGATTTAAAGAAAACCAAATGGATGCGATGTCATTCTGTAGCCTCTCTGTCGATTCCTCCGTTTCAGTTCCAACATGGCTTAGATCTCGGGGCGCACCTTAATATTAGCGGCGCTATGAAAGCACAGGTTCAAAGGTTCCTCTGAGAGTGTAAATTATTTCATTGCTGTTGCTGATTGAATGAGCCACTAACGTGCGAACTGCCCCAAAATATGATTCAGGAATCTGGTACCAACTCTCGCGCGTTGAATAACGACAGACAGCTTCCAAATGAGGCCTTTCAGAGACGACTTTGGGGTACATTTGACAGACAGACAAGTTCAGGAATCCGTGGTGCGCTGTGACCTGCCTTTGAACCGGTCCGCCTACGCAAGGAATGCAAATGCGGTACTGCTTTTCGTGGAAGGATCAGAACGCGGCAAGGACACTCTCAAACAGAATGGCATATGCATCAGAACCAGGTTGGAGAAAAACTTTATAATGCTTTACACAGTAATTAAATGGAGTTGCCTTACATTTCACTACGAGAGCAGATTCTTTCAAGCAAATTCGAAGGCAGGTTTGCAGATGGGAAAGCAAGCAAGAAAGCTCCGTTCTTGTCCATGTAAAAGGCCGCAGTTGACGAACAAAGCAGTTTCTGCCCAGTTTCGAACTGGGGACCTTTCGCGTGTTAGGCGAACGTGATGACCACTACACTACAGAAACCAGCCGCGGTCGCCGCCCTGCGGCGCAGTGGCATCCAGCACTGAAAGTTGAAGCCATTCTCCGTTTCACCTTTCTGTTTCCAATTGCTCGTTGTTGTCCAGCGTAATTGACATCTTGAAAACGTTAAAAAAGACACGTGAAATTGATGACAATATATAGACAATGATTTCGTCAATGTTTGGACCGTAGGGCGAGGTGGAATAAGCTGGGACGACTTTCCCTGCAGCGTAACGGCTGCGATATGATCTTATGGAAGGGTTGTAAACTGAGTATTTCTGTGTTTTACCCAAATTGGGGTGAGTTGAAAACTCGAGAGCATAGGTTTAAGGTGAGTGGGCTGAAATTGACAAACGACCTGAGGCACATTTCCCACACAGAAGGTTGTGCGTGTATGGAATGAGCTCCCAGAGGAAGTGGAGGAGGCTATTACACTCAGAAAATTGCAAAGGTAATCGGATGAGTTTCTGGACAGGATGGGTTTAGAGGGATTGGGGCCAAATGCTGGGGAACGGGACTTGTTTAATTTTGGTTATGTGGTGAGCATGGATGAGATACACCTAAATATCTGTTTCCACGCCGTGTACCCCCATAACGTCTTGTTGCTAACACTGGCTTTAAAGGATTACTTTTTAGCGGAGTTTTCCATCGCAGTCTGTGGCACAATCGTTTAGTCTGTTCGACTGCTCACGGGAAAGGTAGTATTGTGAAACACTGCAGATACGAACGACTTCCTTAATTTTGCCCCGACTGACCATACTCCGTGAAATTTTCCCAGACCTCAATTGAGGAGTTTTGCTGCTCGAAGTTACCTCAGAAACCCTGTTAACTCGTAATGTGCTGAGCGAATCGCAAAACAGAAAGCATTTTTCACGGAACACAAACAAAACTGGCATGCCGAATGCATTTTCAGACAGAGAGATGCATGAATGCTAAATGTGTCACAGTCCGAGGGCATGAGTCATAAAGTAATCTCACAACTAACAACAGGGCAATTCCAAACTACTCTTTCAAACATACTGCAGCGTTAGTGCACCACCACTTTCCAGACAATGCTGAAAAGAGAGATAGAAAGAACATCATAAGAACGGGCCATAAAAAGTCAATTTCACCAATCACAGTCTCGATTAGATTACCTTTTCCTTCTGATGTCTCCAGGACGGAAATGAAGGAAATGGGAGAAATTCAATAACATATGACACCGAAATTCATTGGAACGATTTTCCCATTGGACAAAAAACCAAATAACGACGAGTCGAGTCACCGCAGGACTTTGTTTCACAACAGCGATGAAATAATAGTCTCCATTCGGTTCCAGTAAAAGCACAAATCGCTTTGGAACAGCAGAGCTGTTTGCGATTTTCCGCGCGGGAGGCGAACGCGATCTTGACAGCAGAGACACTTGGACACTTCGGTCAAATAACCATGAGCTGCTAGACATTACTACAATTTCGATTCTTGCTTTGCTGAATGATTTCACACATTGCTCGAAACAGGACGACTTTCACGTTTACACGGAACACGAAACACACCTGACTACAGGGAAAATGCACAAAGCTGAGCAGGCCGTGTTCCACATCAAACCGTGCAGCATTTATTCAGTCACTGTGTCTGTTTTGCAGAAGAAGGGTCCCAAAGAATGTTCTCCACCCTAAAACCGGAGGTCGCATTACAATCCGAGAACGACAGATCACATTGTGAGCATGCTCTGACCTCGGGGCCGGTTCGAGATGCCACTTTCCGTGCCTTTTACTTTAACCGTGCAATTTGCTGCAGAGATGTTCACTCCTGGACATGAGCCACGTGGATACCAACTGAGTCGGAAACCTGTGCGGCAATCGACGAGAAGCGATTCAATAAATTTTGCTAACTTCCATGGTGCTTATTGGAAATGCAGTTTCTGTTCAAGTCAATCGAAAAGGCAGTTTCTGAACATAGTAACAGAAGTCAAAAGGTAATTACCTCACCCCACCCCCACTCCGGAAGAGGTGCTAACTGCCCTTGAGTGCTTTCTGATCTCGATGTGAAGAGCTCACACGCCTCTGAGTCACCTTCAAGTCTCTGTTTGCGGAGTGAATCACAAAGAAGGACTTTTACCAGAGCTGCAACCGCCTCACTTCCCCACTCGCTCTCCCCTTTTACATTTTCCTGCTCGTCAGTGATTTAAAGAAAACCAAATGGATGCGATGTCATTCTGTAGCCTCTCTGTCGATTCCTCCGTTTCAGTTCCAACATGGCTTAGATCTCGGGGCGCACCTTAATATTAGCGGCGCTATGAAAGCACAGGTTCAAAGGTTCCTCTGAGAGTGTAAATTATTTCATTGCTGTTGCTGATTGAATGAGCCACTAACGTGCGAACTGCCCCAAAATATGATTCAGGAATCTGGTACCAACTCTCGCGCGTTGAATAACGACAGACAGCTTCCAAATGAGGCCTTTCAGAGACGACTTTGGGGTACATTTGACAGACAGACAAGTTCAGGAATCCGTGGTGCGCTGTGACCTGCCTTTGAACCGGTCCGCCTACGCAAGGAATGCAAATGCGGTACTGCTTTTCGTGGAAGGATCAGAACGCGGCAAGGACACTCTCAAACAGAATGGCATATGCATCAGAACCAGGTTGGAGAAAAACTTTATAATGCTTTACACAGTAATTAAATGGAGTTGCCTTACATTTCACTACGAGAGCAGATTCTTTCAAGCAAATTCGAAGGCAGGTTTGCAGATGGGAAAGCAAGCAAGAAAGCTCCGTTCTTGTCCATGTAAAAGGCCGCAGTTGACGAACAAAGCAGTTTCTGCCCAGTTTCGAACTGGGGACCTTTCGCGTGTTAGGCGAACGTGATGACCACTACACTACAGAAACCAGCCGCGGTCGCCGCCCTGCGGCGCAGTGGCATCCAGCACTGAAAGTTGAAGCCATTCTCCGTTTCACCTTTCTGTTTCCAATTGCTCGTTGTTGTCCAGCGTAATTGACATCTTGAAAACGTTAAAAAAGACACGTGAAATTGATGACAATATATAGACAATGATTTCGTCAATGTTTGGACCGTAGGGCGAGGTGGAATAAGCTGGGACGACTTTCCCTGCAGCGTAACGGCTGCGATATGATCTTATGGAAGGGTTGTAAACTGAGTATTTCTGTGTTTTACCCAAATTGGGGTGAGTTGAAAACTCGAGAGCATAGGTTTAAGGTGAGTGGGCTGAAATTGACAAACGACCTGAGGCACATTTCCCACACAGAAGGTTGTGCGTGTATGGAATGAGCTCCCAGAGGAAGTGGAGGAGGCTATTACACTCAGAAAATTGCAAAGGTAATCGGATGAGTTTCTGGACAGGATGGGTTTAGAGGGATTGGGGCCAAATGCTGGGGAACGGGACTTGTTTAATTTTGGTTATGTGGTGAGCATGGATGAGATACACCTAAATATCTGTTTCCACGCCGTGTACCCCCATAACGTCTTGTTGCTAACACTGGCTTTAAAGGATTACTTTTTAGCGGAGTTTTCCATCGCAGTCTGTGGCACAATCGTTTAGTCTGTTCGACTGCTCACGGGAAAGGTAGTATTGTGAAACACTGCAGATACGAACGACTTCCTTAATTTTGCCCCGACTGACCATACTCCGTGAAATTTTCCCAGACCTCAATTGAGGAGTTTTGCTGCTCGAAGTTACCTCAGAAACCCTGTTAACTCGTAATGTGCTGAGCGAATCGCAAAACAGAAAGCATTTTTCACGGAACACAAACAAAACTGGCATGCCGAATGCATTTTCAGACAGAGAGATGCATGAATGCTAAATGTGTCACAGTCCGAGGGCATGAGTCATAAAGTAATCTCACAACTAACAACAGGGCAATTCCAAACTACTCTTTCAAACATACTGCAGCGTTAGTGCACCACCACTTTCCAGACAATGCTGAAAAGAGAGATAGAAAGAACATCATAAGAACGGGCCATAAAAAGTCAATTTCACCAATCACAGTCTCGATTAGATTACCTTTTCCTTCTGATGTCTCCAGGACGGAAATGAAGGAAATGGGAGAAATTCAATAACATATGACACCGAAATTCATTGGAACGATTTTCCCATTGGACAAAAAACCAAATAACGACGAGTCGAGTCACCGCAGGACTTTGTTTCACAACAGCGATGAAATAATAGTCTCCATTCGGTTCCAGTAAAAGCACAAATCGCTTTGGAACAGCAGAGCTGTTTGCGATTTTCCGCGCGGGAGGCGAACGCGATCTTGACAGCAGAGACACTTGGACACTTCGGTCAAATAACCATGAGCTGCTAGACATTACTACAATTTCGATTCTTGCTTTGCTAAATGATTTCACACATTGCTCGAAACAGGACGACTTTCACGTTTACACGGAACACGAAACACACCTGACTACAGGGAAAATGCACAAAGCTGAGCAGGCCGTGTTCCACATCAAACCGTGCAGCATTTATTCAGTCACTGTGTCTGTTTTGCAGAAGAAGGGTCCCAAAGAATGTTCTCCACCCTAAAACCGGAGGTCGCATTACAATCCGAGAACGACAGATCACATTGTGAGCATGCTCTGACCTCGGGGCCGGTTCGAGATGCCACTTTCCGTGCCTTTTACTTTAACCGTGCAATTTGCTGCAGAGATGTTCACTCCTGGACATGAGCCACGTGGATACCAACTGAGTCGGAAACCTGTGCGGCAATCGACGAGAAGCGATTCAATAAATTTTGCTAACTTCCATGGTGCTTATTGGAAATGCAGTTTCTGTTCAAGTCAATCGAAAAGGCAGTTTCTGAACATAGTAACAGAAGTCAAAAGGTAATTACCTCACCCCACCCCCACTCCGGAAGAGGTGCTAACTGCCCTTGAGTGCTTTCTGATCTCGATGTGAAGAGCTCACACGCCTCTGAGTCACCTTCAAGTCTCTGTTTGCGGAGTGAATCACAAAGAAGGACTTTTACCAGAGCTGCAACCGCCTCACTTCCCCACTCGCTCTCCCCTTTTACATTTTCCTGCTCGTCAGTGATTTAAAGAAAACCAAATGGATGCGATGTCATTCTGTAGCCTCTCTGTCGATTCCTCCGTTTCAGTTCCAACATGGCTTAGATCTCGGGGCGCACCTTAATATTAGCGGCGCTATGAAAGCACAGGTTCAAAGGTTCCTCTGAGAGTGTAAATTATTTCATTGCTGTTGCTGATTGAATGAGCCACTAACGTGCGAACTGCCCCAAAATATGATTCAGGAATCTGGTACCAACTCTCGCGCGTTGAATAACGACAGACAGCTTCCAAATGAGGCCTTTCAGAGACGACTTTGGGGTACATTTGACAGACAGACAAGTTCAGGAATCCGTGGTGCGCTGTGACCTGCCTTTGAGCCGGTCCGCCTACGCAAGGAATGCAAATGCGGTACTGCTTTTCGTGGAAGGATCAGAACGCGGCAAGGACACTCTCAAACAGAATGGCATATGCATCAGAACCAGGTTGGAGAAAAACTTTATAATGCTTTACACAGTAATTAAATGGAGTTGCCTTACATTTCACTACGAGAGCAGATTCTTTCAAGCAAATTCGAAGGCAGGTTTGCAGATGGGAAAGCAAGCAAGAAAGCTCCGTTCTTGTCCATGTAAAAGGCCGCAGTTGACGAACAAAGCAGTTTCTGCCCAGTTTCGAACTGGGGACCTTTCGCGTGTTAGGCGAACGTGATGACCACTACACTACAGAAACCAGCCGCGGTCGCCGCCCTGCGGCGCAGTGGCATCCAGCACTGAAAGTTGAAGCCATTCTCCGTTTCACCTTTCTGTTTCCAATTGCTCGTTGTTGTCCAGCGTAATTGACATCTTGAAAACGTTAAAAAAGACACGTGAAATTGATGACAATATATAGACAATGATTTCGTCAATGTTTGGACCGTAGGGCGAGGTGGAATAAGCTGGGACGACTTTCCCTGCAGCGTAACGGCTGCGATATGATCTTATGGAAGGGTTGTAAACTGAGTATTTCTGTGTTTTACCCAAATTGGGGTGAGTTGAAAACTCGAGAGCATAGGTTTAAGGTGAGTGGGCTGAAATTGACAAACGACCTGAGGCACATTTCCCACACAGAAGGTTGTGCGTGTATGGAATGAGCTCCCAGAGGAAGTGGAGGAGGCTATTACACTCAGAAAATTGCAAAGGTAATCGGATGAGTTTCTGGACAGGATGGGTTTAGAGGGATTGGGGCCAAATGCTGGGGAACGGGACTTGTTTAATTTTGGTTATGTGGTGAGCATGGATGAGATACACCTAAATATCTGTTTCCACGCCGTGTACCCCCATAACGTCTTGTTGCTAACACTGGCTTTAAAGGATTACTTTTTAGCGGAGTTTTCCATCGCAGTCTGTGGCACAATCGTTTAGTCTGTTCGACTGCTCACGGGAAAGGTAGTATTGTGAAACACTGCAGATACGAACGACTTCCTTAATTTTGCCCCGACTGACCATACTCCGTGAAATTTTCCCAGACCTCAATTGAGGAGTTTTGCTGCTCGAAGTTACCTCAGAAACCCTGTTAACTCGTAATGTGCTGAGCGAATCGCAAAACAGAAAGCATTTTTCACGGAACACAAACAAAACTGGCATGCCGAATGCATTTTCAGACAGAGAGATGCATGAATGCTAAATGTGTCACAGTCCGAGGGCATGAGTCATAAAGTAATCTCACAACTAACAACAGGGCAATTCCAAACTACTCTTTCAAACATACTGCAGCGTTAGTGCACCACCACTTTCCAGACAATGCTGAAAAGAGAGATAGAAAGAACATCATAAGAACGGGCCATAAAAAGTCAATTTCACCAATCACAGTCTCGATTAGATTACCTTTTCCTTCTGATGTCTCCAGGACGGAAATGAAGGAAATGGGAGAAATTCAATAACATATGACACCGAAATTCATTGGAACGATTTTCCCATTGGACAAAAAACCAAATAACGACGAGTCGAGTCACCGCAGGACTTTGTTTCACAACAGCGATGAAATAATAGTCTCCATTCGGTTCCAGTAAAAGCACAAATCGCTTTGGAACAGCAGAGCTGTTTGCGATTTTCCGCGCGGGAGGCGAACGCGATCTTGACAGCAGAGACACTTGGACACTTCGGTCAAATAACCATGAGCTGCTAGACATTACTACAATTTCGATTCTTGCTTTGCTAAATGATTTCACACATTGCTCGAAACAGGACGACTTTCACGTTTACACGGAACACGAAACACACCTGACTACAGGGAAAATGCACAAAGCTGAGCAGGCCGTGTTCCACATCAAACCGTGCAGCATTTATTCAGTCACTGTGTCTGTTTTGCAGAAGAAGGGTCCCAAAGAATGTTCTCCACCCTAAAACCGGAGGTCGCATTACAATCCGAGAACGACAGATCACATTGTGAGCATGCTCTGACCTCGGGGCCGGTTCGAGATGCCACTTTCCGTGCCTTTTACTTTAACCGTGCAATTTGCTGCAGAGATGTTCACTCCTGGACATGAGCCACGTGGATACCAACTGAGTCGGAAACCTGTGCGGCAATCGACGAGAAGCGATTCAATAAATTTTGCTAACTTCCATGGTGCTTATTGGAAATGCAGTTTCTGTTCAAGTCAATCGAAAAGGCAGTTTCTGAACATAGTAACAGAAGTCAAAAGGTAATTACCTCACCCCACCCCCACTCCGGAAGAGGTGCTAACTGCCCTTGAGTGCTTTCTGATCTCGATGTGAAGAGCTCACACGCCTCTGAGTCACCTTCAAGTCTCTGTTTGCGGAGTGAATCACAAAGAAGGACTTTTACCAGAGCTGCAACCGCCTCACTTCCCCACTCGCTCTCCCCTTTTACATTTTCCTGCTCGTCAGTGATTTAAAGAAAACCAAATGGATGCGATGTCATTCTGTAGCCTCTCTGTCGATTCCTCCGTTTCAGTTCCAACATGGCTTAGATCTCGGGGCGCACCTTAATATTAGCGGCGCTATGAAAGCACAGGTTCAAAGGTTCCTCTGAGAGTGTAAATTATTTCATTGCTGTTGCTGATTGAATGAGCCACTAACGTGCGAACTGCCCCAAAATATGATTCAGGAATCTGGTACCAACTCTCGCGCGTTGAATAACGACAGACAGCTTCCAAATGAGGCCTTTCAGAGACGACTTTGGGGTACATTTGACAGACAGACAAGTTCAGGAATCCGTGGTGCGCTGTGACCTGCCTTTGAGCCGGTCCGCCTACGCAAGGAATGCAAATGCGGTACTGCTTTTCGTGGAAGGATCAGAACGCGGCAAGGACACTCTCAAACAGAATGGCATATGCATCAGAACCAGGTTGGAGAAAAACTTTATAATGCTTTACACAGTAATTAAATGGAGTTGCCTTACATTTCACTACGAGAGCAGATTCTTTCAAGCAAATTCGAAGGCAGGTTTGCAGATGGGAAAGCAAGCAAGAAAGCTCCGTTCTTGTCCATGTAAAAGGCCGCAGTTGACGAACAAAGCAGTTTCTGCCCAGTTTCGAACTGGGGACCTTTCGCGTGTTAGGCGAACGTGATGACCACTACACTACAGAAACCAGCCGCGGTCGCCGCCCTGCGGCGCAGTGGCATCCAGCACTGAAAGTTGAAGCCATTCTCCGTTTCACCTTTCTGTTTCCAATTGCTCGTTGTTGTCCAGCGTAATTGACATCTTGAAAACGTTAAAAAAGACACGTGAAATTGATGACAATATATAGACAATGATTTCGTCAATGTTTGGACCGTAGGGCGAGGTGGAATAAGCTGGGACGACTTTCCCTGCAGCGTAACGGCTGCGATATGATCTTATGGAAGGGTTGTAAACTGAGTATTTCTGTGTTTTACCCAAATTGGGGTGAGTTGAAAACTCGAGAGCATAGGTTTAAGGTGAGTGGGCTGAAATTGACAAACGACCTGAGGCACATTTCCCACACAGAAGGTTGTGCGTGTATGGAATGAGCTCCCAGAGGAAGTGGAGGAGGCTATTACACTCAGAAAATTGCAAAGGTAATCGGATGAGTTTCTGGACAGGATGGGTTTAGAGGGATTGGGGCCAAATGCTGGGGAACGGGACTTGTTTAATTTTGGTTATGTGGTGAGCATGGATGAGATACACCTAAATATCTGTTTCCACGCCGTGTACCCCCATAACGTCTTGTTGCTAACACTGGCTTTAAAGGATTACTTTTTAGCGGAGTTTTCCATCGCAGTCTGTGGCACAATCGTTTAGTCTGTTCGACTGCTCACGGGAAAGGTAGTATTGTGAAACACTGCAGATACGAACGACTTCCTTAATTTTGCCCCGACTGACCATACTCCGTGAAATTTTCCCAGACCTCAATTGAGGAGTTTTGCTGCTCGAAGTTACCTCAGAAACCCTGTTAACTCGTAATGTGCTGAGCGAATCGCAAAACAGAAAGCATTTTTCACGGAACACAAACAAAACTGGCATGCCGAATGCATTTTCAGACAGAGAGATGCATGAATGCTAAATGTGTCACAGTCCGAGGGCATGAGTCATAAAGTAATCTCACAACTAACAACAGGGCAATTCCAAACTACTCTTTCAAACATACTGCAGCGTTAGTGCACCACCACTTTCCAGACAATGCTGAAAAGAGAGATAGAAAGAACATCATAAGAACGGGCCATAAAAAGTCAATTTCACCAATCACAGTCTCGATTAGATTACCTTTTCCTTCTGATGTCTCCAGGACGGAAATGAAGGAAATGGGAGAAATTCAATAACATATGACACCGAAATTCATTGGAACGATTTTCCCATTGGACAAAAAACCAAATAACGACGAGTCGAGTCACCGCAGGACTTTGTTTCACAACAGCGATGAAATAATAGTCTCCATTCGGTTCCAGTAAAAGCACAAATCGCTTTGGAACAGCAGAGCTGTTTGCGATTTTCCGCGCGGGAGGCGAACGCGATCTTGACAGCAGAGACACTTGGACACTTCGGTCAAATAACCATGAGCTGCTAGACATTACTACAATTTCGATTCTTGCTTTGCTAAATGATTTCACACATTGCTCGAAACAGGACGACTTTCACGTTTACACGGAACACGAAACACACCTGACTACAGGGAAAATGCACAAAGCTGAGCAGGCCGTGTTCCACATCAAACCGTGCAGCATTTATTCAGTCACTGTGTCTGTTTTGCAGAAGAAGGGTCCCAAAGAATGTTCTCCACCCTAAAACCGGAGGTCGCATTACAATCCGAGAACGACAGATCACATTGTGAGCATGCTCTGACCTCGGGGCCGGTTCGAGATGCCACTTTCCGTGCCTTTTACTTTAACCGTGCAATTTGCTGCAGAGATGTTCACTCCTGGACATGAGCCACGTGGATACCAACTGAGTCGGAAACCTGTGCGGCAATCGACGAGAAGCGATTCAATAAATTTTGCTAACTTCCATGGTGCTTATTGGAAATGCAGTTTCTGTTCAAGTCAATCGAAAAGGCAGTTTCTGAACATAGTAACAGAAGTCAAAAGGTAATTACCTCACCCCACCCCCACTCCGGAAGAGGTGCTAACTGCCCTTGAGTGCTTTCTGATCTCGATGTGAAGAGCTCACACGCCTCTGAGTCACCTTCAAGTCTCTGTTTGCGGAGTGAATCACAAAGAAGGACTTTTACCAGAGCTGCAACCGCCTCACTTCCCCACTCGCTCTCCCCTTTTACATTTTCCTGCTCGTCAGTGATTTAAAGAAAACCAAATGGATGCGATGTCATTCTGTAGCCTCTCTGTCGATTCCTCCGTTTCAGTTCCAACATGGCTTAGATCTCGGGGCGCACCTTAATATTAGCGGCGCTATGAAAGCACAGGTTCAAAGGTTCCTCTGAGAGTGTAAATTATTTCATTGCTGTTGCTGATTGAATGAGCCACTAACGTGCGAACTGCCCCAAAATATGATTCAGGAATCTGGTACCAACTCTCGCGCGTTGAATAACGACAGACAGCTTCCAAATGAGGCCTTTCAGAGACGACTTTGGGGTACATTTGACAGACAGACAAGTTCAGGAATCCGTGGTGCGCTGTGACCTGCCTTTGAGCCGGTCCGCCTACGCAAGGAATGCAAATGCGGTACTGCTTTTCGTGGAAGGATCAGAACGCGGCAAGGACACTCTCAAACAGAATGGCATATGCATCAGAACCAGGTTGGAGAAAAACTTTATAATGCTTTACACAGTAATTAAATGGAGTTGCCTTACATTTCACTACGAGAGCAGATTCTTTCAAGCAAATTCGAAGGCAGGTTTGCAGATGGGAAAGCAAGCAAGAAAGCTCCGTTCTTGTCCATGTAAAAGGCCGCAGTTGACGAACAAAGCAGTTTCTGCCCAGTTTCGAACTGGGGACCTTTCGCGTGTTAGGCGAACGTGATGACCACTACACTACAGAAACCAGCCGCGGTCGCCGCCCTGCGGCGCAGTGGCATCCAGCACTGAAAGTTGAAGCCATTCTCCGTTTCACCTTTCTGTTTCCAATTGCTCGTTGTTGTCCAGCGTAATTGACATCTTGAAAACGTTAAAAAAGACACGTGAAATTGATGACAATATATAGACAATGATTTCGTCAATGTTTGGACCGTAGGGCGAGGTGGAATAAGCTGGGACGACTTTCCCTGCAGCGTAACGGCTGCGATATGATCTTATGGAAGGGTTGTAAACTGAGTATTTCTGTGTTTTACCCAAATTGGGGTGAGTTGAAAACTCGAGAGCATAGGTTTAAGGTGAGTGGGCTGAAATTGACAAACGACCTGAGGCACATTTCCCACACAGAAGGTTGTGCGTGTATGGAATGAGCTCCCAGAGGAAGTGGAGGAGGCTATTACACTCAGAAAATTGCAAAGGTAATCGGATGAGTTTCTGGACAGGATGGGTTTAGAGGGATTGGGGCCAAATGCTGGGGAACGGGACTTGTTTAATTTTGGTTATGTGGTGAGCATGGATGAGATACACCTAAATATCTGTTTCCACGCCGTGTACCCCCATAACGTCTTGTTGCTAACACTGGCTTTAAAGGATTACTTTTTAGCGGAGTTTTCCATCGCAGTCTGTGGCACAATCGTTTAGTCTGTTCGACTGCTCACGGGAAAGGTAGTATTGTGAAACACTGCAGATACGAACGACTTCCTTAATTTTGCCCCGACTGACCATACTCCGTGAAATTTTCCCAGACCTCAATTGAGGAGTTTTGCTGCTCGAAGTTACCTCAGAAACCCTGTTAACTCGTAATGTGCTGAGCGAATCGCAAAACAGAAAGCATTTTTCACGGAACACAAACAAAACTGGCATGCCGAATGCATTTTCAGACAGAGAGATGCATGAATGCTAAATGTGTCACAGTCCGAGGGCATGAGTCATAAAGTAATCTCACAACTAACAACAGGGCAATTCCAAACTACTCTTTCAAACATACTGCAGCGTTAGTGCACCACCACTTTCCAGACAATGCTGAAAAGAGAGATAGAAAGAACATCATAAGAACGGGCCATAAAAAGTCAATTTCACCAATCACAGTCTCGATTAGATTACCTTTTCCTTCTGATGTCTCCAGGACGGAAATGAAGGAAATGGGAGAAATTCAATAACATATGACACCGAAATTCATTGGAACGATTTTCCCATTGGACAAAAAACCAAATAACGACGAGTCGAGTCACCGCAGGACTTTGTTTCACAACAGCGATGAAATAATAGTCTCCATTCGGTTCCAGTAAAAGCACAAATCGCTTTGGAACAGCAGAGCTGTTTGCGATTTTCCGCGCGGGAGGCGAACGCGATCTTGACAGCAGAGACACTTGGACACTTCGGTCAAATAACCATGAGCTGCTAGACATTACTACAATTTCGATTCTTGCTTTGCTAAATGATTTCACACATTGCTCGAAACAGGACGACTTTCACGTTTACACGGAACACGAAACACACCTGACTACAGGGAAAATGCACAAAGCTGAGCAGGCCGTGTTCCACATCAAACCGTGCAGCATTTATTCAGTCACTGTGTCTGTTTTGCAGAAGAAGGGTCCCAAAGAATGTTCTCCACCCTAAAACCGGAGGTCGCATTACAATCCGAGAACGACAGATCACATTGTGAGCATGCTCTGACCTCGGGGCCGGTTCGAGATGCCACTTTCCGTGCCTTTTACTTTAACCGTGCAATTTGCTGCAGAGATGTTCACTCCTGGACATGAGCCACGTGGATGCCAACTGAGTCGGAAACCTGTGCGGCAATCGACGAGAAGCGATTCAATAAATTTTGCTAACTTCCATGGTGCTTATTGGAAATGCAGTTTCTGTTCAAGTCAATCGAAAAGGCAGTTTCTGAACATAGTAACAGAAGTCAAAAGGTAATTACCTCACCCCACCCCCACTCCGGAAGAGGTGCTAACTGCCCTTGAGTGCTTTCTGATCTCGATGTGAAGAGCTCACACGCCTCTGAGTCACCTTCAAGTCTCTGTTTGCGGAGTGAATCACAAAGAAGGACTTTTACCAGAGCTGCAACCGCCTCACTTCCCCACTCGCTCTCCCCTTTTACATTTTCCTGCTCGTCAGTGATTTAAAGAAAACCAAATGGATGCGATGTCATTCTGTAGCCTCTCTGTCGATTCCTCCGTTTCAGTTCCAACATGGCTTAGATCTCGGGGCGCACCTTAATATTAGCGGCGCTATGAAAGCACAGGTTCAAAGGTTCCTCTGAGAGTGTAAATTATTTCATTGCTGTTGCTGATTGAATGAGCCACTAACGTGCGAACTGCCCCAAAATATGATTCAGGAATCTGGTACCAACTCTCGCGCGTTGAATAACGACAGACAGCTTCCAAATGAGGCCTTTCAGAGACGACTTTGGGGTACATTTGACAGACAGACAAGTTCAGGAATCCGTGGTGCGCTGTGACCTGCCTTTGAACCGGTCCGCCTACGCAAGGAATGCAAATGCGGTACTGCTTTTCGTGGAAGGATCAGAACGCGGCAAGGACACTCTCAAACAGAATGGCATATGCATCAGAACCAGGTTGGAGAAAAACTTTATAATGCTTTACACAGTAATTAAATGGAGTTGCCTTACATTTCACTACGAGAGCAGATTCTTTCAAGCAAATTCGAAGGCAGGTTTGCAGATGGGAAAGCAAGCAAGAAAGCTCCGTTCTTGTCCATGTAAAAGGCCGCAGTTGACGAACAAAGCAGTTTCTGCCCAGTTTCGAACTGGGGACCTTTCGCGTGTTAGGCGAACGTGATGACCACTACACTACAGAAACCAGCCGCGGTCGCCGCCCTGCGGCGCAGTGGCATCCAGCACTGAAAGTTGAAGCCATTCTCCGTTTCACCTTTCTGTTTCCAATTGCTCGTTGTTGTCCAGCGTAATTGACATCTTGAAAACGTTAAAAAAGACACGTGAAATTGATGACAATATATAGACAATGATTTCGTCAATGTTTGGACCGTAGGGCGAGGTGGAATAAGCTGGGACGACTTTCCCTGCAGCGTAACGGCTGCGATATGATCTTATGGAAGGGTTGTAAACTGAGTATTTCTGTGTTTTACCCAAATTGGGGTGAGTTGAAAACTCGAGAGCATAGGTTTAAGGTGAGTGGGCTGAAATTGACAAACGACCTGAGGCACATTTCCCACACAGAAGGTTGTGCGTGTATGGAATGAGCTCCCAGAGGAAGTGGAGGAGGCTATTACACTCAGAAAATTGCAAAGGTAATCGGATGAGTTTCTGGACAGGATGGGTTTAGAGGGATTGGGGCCAAATGCTGGGGAACGGGACTTGTTTAATTTTGGTTATGTGGTGAGCATGGATGAGATACACCTAAATATCTGTTTCCACGCCGTGTACCCCCATAACGTCTTGTTGCTAACACTGGCTTTAAAGGATTACTTTTTAGCGGAGTTTTCCATCGCAGTCTGTGGCACAATCGTTTAGTCTGTTCGACTGCTCACGGGAAAGGTAGTATTGTGAAACACTGCAGATACGAACGACTTCCTTAATTTTGCCCCGACTGACCATACTCCGTGAAATTTTCCCAGACCTCAATTGAGGAGTTTTGCTGCTCGAAGTTACCTCAGAAACCCTGTTAACTCGTAATGTGCTGAGCGAATCGCAAAACAGAAAGCATTTTTCACGGAACACAAACAAAACTGGCATGCCGAATGCATTTTCAGACAGAGAGATGCATGAATGCTAAATGTGTCACAGTCCGAGGGCATGAGTCATAAAGTAATCTCACAACTAACAACAGGGCAATTCCAAACTACTCTTTCAAACATACTGCAGCGTTAGTGCACCACCACTTTCCAGACAATGCTGAAAAGAGAGATAGAAAGAACATCATAAGAACGGGCCATAAAAAGTGAATTTCACCAATCACAGTCTCGATTAGATTACCTTTTCCTTCTGATGTCTCCAGGACGGAAATGAAGGAAATGGGAGAAATTCAATAACATATGACACCGAAATTCATTGGAACGATTTTCCCATTGGACAAAAAACCAAATAACGACGAGTCGAGTCACCGCAGGACTTTGTTTCACAACAGCGATGAAACAATAGTCTCCATTCGGTTCCAGTAAAAGCACAAATCGCTTTGGAACAGCAGAGCTGTTTGCGATTTTCCGCGCGGGAGGCGAACGCGATCTTGACAGCAGAGACACTTGGACACTTCGGTCAAATAACCATGAGCTGCTAGACATTACTACAATTTCGATTCTTGCTTTGCTAAATGATTTCACACATTGCTCGAAACAGGACGACTTTCACGTTTACACGGAACACGAAACACACCTGACTACAGGGAAAATGCACAAAGCTGAGCAGGCCGTGTTCCACATCAAACCGTGCAGCATTTATTCAGTCACTGTGTCTGTTTTGCAGAAGAAGGGTCCCAAAGAATGTTCTCCACCCTAAAACCGGAGGTCGCATTACAATCCGAGAACGACAGATCACATTGTGAGCATGCTCTGACCTCGGGGCCGGTTCGAGATGCCACTTTCCGTGCCTTTTACTTTAACCGTGCAATTTGCTGCAGAGATGTTCACTCCTGGACATGAGCCACGTGGATACCAACTGAGTCGGAAACCTGTGCGGCAATCGACGAGAAGCGATTCAATAAATTTTGCTAACTTCCATGGTGCTTATTGGAAATGCAGTTTCTGTTCAAGTCAATCGAAAAGGCAGTTTCTGAACATAGTAACAGAAGTCAAAAGGTAATTACCTCACCCCACCCCCACTCCGGAAGAGGTGCTAACTGCCCTTGAGTGCTTTCTGATCTCGATGTGAAGAGCTCACACGCCTCTGAGTCACCTTCAAGTCTCTGTTTGCGGAGTGAATCACAAAGAAGGACTTTTACCAGAGCTGCAACCGCCTCACTTCCCCACTCGCTCTCCCCTTTTACATTTTCCTGCTCGTCAGTGATTTAAAGAAAACCAAATGGATGCGATGTCATTCTGTAGCCTCTCTGTCGATTCCTCCGTTTCAGTTCCAACATGGCTTAGATCTCGGGGCGCACCTTAATATTAGCGGCGCTATGAAAGCACAGGTTCAAAGGTTCCTCTGAGAGTGTAAATTATTTCATTGCTGTTGCTGATTGAATGAGCCACTAACGTGCGAACTGCCCCAAAATATGATTCAGGAATCTGGTACCAACTCTCGCGCGTTGAATAACGACAGACAGCTTCCAAATGAGGCCTTTCAGAGACGACTTTGGGGTACATTTGACAGACAGACAAGTTCAGGAATCCGTGGTGCGCTGTGACACCTGCGCAGCAGCTTCTTCCCTGCCTTTGAACCGGGCCGCCTGCGCAAGGAATGCAAATGCGGTACTGCTTTTCGTGGAAGGATCAGAACGCGGCAAGGACACTCTCAAACAGAATGGCATATGCATCAGAACCAGGTTGGAGAAAAACTTTATAATGCTTTACACAGTAATTAAATGGAGTTGCCTTACATTTCACTACGAGAGCAGATTCTTTCAAGCAAATTCGAAGGCAGGTTTGCAGATGGGAAAGCAAGCAAGAAAGCTCCGTTCTTGTCCATGTAAAAGGCTGCAGTTGACGAACCAAGCAGTTTCTGCCCAGTTTCGAACTGGGGACCTTTCGCGTGTTAGGCGAACGTGATGACCACTACACTACAGAAACCAGCCGCGGTCGCCGCCCTGCGGCGCAGTGGCATCCAGCACTGAAAGTTGAAGCCATTCTCCGTTTCACCTTTCTGTTTCCAATCGCTCGTTGTTGTCCAGCGTAATTGACATCTTGAAAACGTTAAAAAAGACACGTGAAATTGATGACAATATATAGACAATGATTTCGTCAATGTTTGGACCGTAGGGCGAGGTGGAATAAGCTGGGACGACTTTCCCTGCAGCGTAACGGCTGCGATATGATCTTATGGAAGGGTTGTAAACTGAGTATTTCTGTGTTTTACCCAATTTGGGGTGAGTTGAAAACTCGAGAGCATAGGTTTAAGGTGAGTGGGCTGAAATTGACAAACGACCTGAGGCACATTTCCCACACAGAAGGTTGTGCGTGTATGGAATGAGCTCCCAGAGGAAGTGGAGGAGGCTATTACACTCAGAAAATTGCAAAGGTAATCGGATGAGTTTCTGGACAGGATGGGTTTAGAGGGATTGGGGCCAAATGCTGGGGAACGGGACTTGTTTAATTTTGGTTATGTGGTGAGCATGGATGAGATACACCTAAATATCTGTTTCCACGCCGTGTACCCCCATAACGTCTTGTTGCTAACACTGGCTTTAAAGGATTACTTTTTAGCGGAGTTTTCCATCGCAGTCTGTGGCACAATCGTTTAGTCTGTTCGACTGCTCACGGGAAAGGTAGTATTGTGAAACACTGCAGATACGAACGACTTCCTTAATTTTGCCCCGACTGACCATACTCCGTGAAATTTTCCCAGACCTCAATTGAGGAGTTTTGCTGCTCGAAGTTACCTCAGAAACCCTGTTAACTCGTAATGTGCTGAGCGAATCGCAAAACAGAAAGCATTTTTCACGGAACACAAACAAAACTGGCATGCCGAATGCATTTTCAGACAGAGAGATGCATGAATGCTAAATGTGTCACAGTCCGAGGGCATGAGTCATAAAGTAATCTCACGACTAACAACAGGGCAATTCCAAACTACTCTTTCAAACATACTGCAGCGTTAGTGCACCACCACTTTCCAGACAATGCTGAAAAGAGAGATAGAAAGAACATCATAAGAACGGGCCATAAAAAGTCAATTTCACCAATCACAGTCTCGATTAGATTACCTTTTCCTTCTGATGTCTCCAGGACGGAAATGAAGGAAATGGGAGAAATTCAATAACATATGACACCGAAATTCATTGGAACGATTTTCCCATTGGACAAAAAACCAAATAACGACGAGTCGAGTCACCGCAGGACTTTGTTTCACAACAGCGATGAAATAATAGTCTCCATTCGGTTCCAGTAAAAGCACAAATCGCTTTGGAACAGCAGAGCTGTTTGCGATTTTCCGCGCGGGAGGCGAACGCGATCTTGACAGCAGAGACACTTGGACACTTCGGTCAAATAACCATGAGCTGCTAGACATTACTACAATTTCGATTCTTGCTTTGCTAAATGATTTCACACATTGCTCGAAACAGGACGACTTTCACGTTTACACGGAACACGAAACACACCTGACTACAGGGAAAATGCACAAAGCCGAGCAGGCCGTGTTCCACATCAAACCGTGCAGCATTTATTCAGTCACTGTGTCTGTTTTGCAGAAGAAGGGTCCCAAAGAATGTTCTCCACCCTAAAACCGGAGGTCGCATTACAATCCGAGAACGACAGATCACATTGTGAGCATGCTCTGACCTCGGGGCCGGTTCGAGATGCCACTTTCCGTGCCTTTTACTTTAACCGTGCAATTTGCTGCAGAGATGTTCACTCCTGGACATGAGCCACGTGGATACCAACTGAGTCGGAAACCTGTGCGGCAATCGACGAGAAGCGATTCAATAAATTTTGCTAACTTCCATGGTGCTTATTGGAAATGCAGTTTCTGTTCAAGTCAATCGAAAAGGCAGTTTCTGAACATAGTAACAGAAGTCAAAAGGTAATTACCTCACCCCACCCCCACTCCGGAAGAGGTGCTAACTGCCCTTGAGTGCTTTCTGATCTCGATGTGAAGAGCTCACACGCCTCTGAGTCACCTTCAAGTCTCTGTTTGCGGAGTGAATCACAAAGAAGGACTTTTACCAGAGCTGCAACCGCCTCACTTCCCCACTCGCTCTCCCCTTTTACATTTTCCTGCTCGTCAGTGATTTAAAGAAAACCAAATGGATGCGATGTCATTCTGTAGCCTCTCTGTCGATTCCTCCGTTTCAGTTCCAACATGGCTTAGATCTCGGGGCGCACCTTAATATTAGCGGCGCTATGAAAGCACAGGTTCAAAGGTTCCTCTGAGAGTGTAAATTATTTCATTGCTGTTGCTGATTGAATGAGCCACTAACGTGCGAACTGCCCCAAAATATGATTCAGGAATCTGGTACCAACTCTCGCGCGTTGAATAACGACAGACAGCTTCCAAATGAGGCCTTTCAGAGACGACTTTGGGGTACATTTGACAGACAGACAAGTTCAGGAATCCGTGGTGCGCTGTGACCTGCCTTTGAACCGGTCCGCCTACGCAAGGAATGCAAATGCGGTACTGCTTTTCGTGGAAGGATCAGAACGCGGCAAGGACACTCTCAAACAGAATGGCATATGCATCAGAACCAGGTTGGAGAAAAACTTTATAATGCTTTACACAGTAATTAAATGGAGTTGCCTTACATTTCACTACGAGAGCAGATTCTTTCAAGCAAATTCGAAGGCAGGTTTGCAGATGGGAAAGCAAGCAAGAAAGCTCCGTTCTTGTCCATGTAAAAGGCCGCAGTTGACGAACAAAGCAGTTTCTGCCCAGTTTCGAACTGGGGACCTTTCGCGTGTTAGGCGAACGTGATGACCACTACACTACAGAAACCAGCCGCGGTCGCCGCCCTGCGGCGCAGTGGCATCCAGCACTGAAAGTTGAAGCCATTCTCCGTTTCACCTTTCTGTTTCCAATTGCTCGTTGTTGTCCAGCGTAATTGACATCTTGAAAACGTTAAAAAAGACACGTGAAATTGATGACAATATATAGACAATGATTTCGTCAATGTTTGGACCGTAGGGCGAGGTGGAATAAGCTGGGACGACTTTCCCTGCAGCGTAACGGCTGCGATATGATCTTATGGAAGGGTTGTAAACTGAGTATTTCTGTGTTTTACCCAAATTGGGGTGAGTTGAAAACTCGAGAGCATAGGTTTAAGGTGAGTGGGCTGAAATTGACAAACGACCTGAGGCACATTTCCCACACAGAAGGTTGTGCGTGTATGGAATGAGCTCCCAGAGGAAGTGGAGGAGGCTATTACACTCAGAAAATTGCAAAGGTAATCGGATGAGTTTCTGGACAGGATGGGTTTAGAGGGATTGGGGCCAAATGCTGGGGAACGGGACTTGTTTAATTTTGGTTATGTGGTGAGCATGGATGAGATACACCTAAATATCTGTTTCCACGCCGTGTACCCCCATAACGTCTTGTTGCTAACACTGGCTTTAAAGGATTACTTTTTAGCGGAGTTTTCCATCGCAGTCTGTGGCACAATCGTTTAGTCTGTTCGACTGCTCACGGGAAAGGTAGTATTGTGAAACACTGCAGATACGAACGACTTCCTTAATTTTGCCCCGACTGACCATACTCCGTGAAATTTTCCCAGACCTCAATTGAGGAGTTTTGCTGCTCGAAGTTACCTCAGAAACCCTGTTAACTCGTAATGTGCTGAGCGAATCGCAAAACAGAAAGCATTTTTCACGGAACACAAACAAAACTGGCATGCCGAATGCATTTTCAGACAGAGAGATGCATGAATGCTAAATGTGTCACAGTCCGAGGGCATGAGTCATAAAGTAATCTCACAACTAACAACAGGGCAATTCCAAACTACTCTTTCAAACATACTGCAGCGTTAGTGCACCACCACTTTCCAGACAATGCTGAAAAGAGAGATAGAAAGAACATCATAAGAACGGGCCATAAAAAGTCAATTTCACCAATCACAGTCTCGATTAGATTACCTTTTCCTTCTGATGTCTCCAGGACGGAAATGAAGGAAATGGGAGAAATTCAATAACATATGACACCGAAATTCATTGGAACGATTTTCCCATTGGACAAAAAACCAAATAACGACGAGTCGAGTCACCGCAGGACTTTGTTTCACAACAGCGATGAAATAATAGTCTCCATTCGGTTCCAGTAAAAGCACAAATCGCTTTGGAACAGCAGAGCTGTTTGCGATTTTCCGCGCGGGAGGCGAACGCGATCTTGACAGCAGAGACACTTGGACACTTCGGTCAAATAACCATGAGCTGCTAGACATTACTACAATTTCGATTCTTGCTTTGCTGAATGATTTCACACATTGCTCGAAACAGGACGACTTTCACGTTTACACGGAACACGAAACACACCTGACTACAGGGAAAATGCACAAAGCTGAGCAGGCCGTGTTCCACATCAAACCGTGCAGCATTTATTCAGTCACTGTGTCTGTTTTGCAGAAGAAGGGTCCCAAAGAATGTTCTCCACCCTAAAACCGGAGGTCGCATTACAATCCGAGAACGACAGATCACATTGTGAGCATGCTCTGACCTCGGGGCCGGTTCGAGATGCCACTTTCCGTGCCTTTTACTTTAACCGTGCAATTTGCTGCAGAGATGTTCACTCCTGGACATGAGCCACGTGGATACCAACTGAGTCGGAAACCTGTGCGGCAATCGACGAGAAGCGATTCAATAAATTTTGCTAACTTCCATGGTGCTTATTGGAAATGCAGTTTCTGTTCAAGTCAATCGAAAAGGCAGTTTCTGAACATAGTAACAGAAGTCAAAAGGTAATTACCTCACCCCACCCCCACTCCGGAAGAGGTGCTAACTGCCCTTGAGTGCTTTCTGATCTCGATGTGAAGAGCTCACACGCCTCTGAGTCACCTTCAAGTCTCTGTTTGCGGAGTGAATCACAAAGAAGGACTTTTACCAGAGCTGCAACCGCCTCACTTCCCCACTCGCTCTCCCCTTTTACATTTTCCTGCTCGTCAGTGATTTAAAGAAAACCAAATGGATGCGATGTCATTCTGTAGCCTCTCTGTCGATTCCTCCGTTTCAGTTCCAACATGGCTTAGATCTCGGGGCGCACCTTAATATTAGCGGCGCTATGAAAGCACAGGTTCAAAGGTTCCTCTGAGAGTGTAAATTATTTCATTGCTGTTGCTGATTGAATGAGCCACTAACGTGCGAACTGCCCCAAAATATGATTCAGGAATCTGGTACCAACTCTCGCGCGTTGAATAACGACAGACAGCTTCCAAATGAGGCCTTTCAGAGACGACTTTGGGGTACATTTGACAGACAGACAAGTTCAGGAATCCGTGGTGCGCTGTGACCTGCCTTTGAACCGGTCCGCCTACGCAAGGAATGCAAATGCGGTACTGCTTTTCGTGGAAGGATCAGAACGCGGCAAGGACACTCTCAAACAGAATGGCATATGCATCAGAACCAGGTTGGAGAAAAACTTTATAATGCTTTACACAGTAATTAAATGGAGTTGCCTTACATTTCACTACGAGAGCAGATTCTTTCAAGCAAATTCGAAGGCAGGTTTGCAGATGGGAAAGCAAGCAAGAAAGCTCCGTTCTTGTCCATGTAAAAGGCCGCAGTTGACGAACAAAGCAGTTTCTGCCCAGTTTCGAACTGGGGACCTTTCGCGTGTTAGGCGAACGTGATGACCACTACACTACAGAAACCAGCCGCGGTCGCCGCCCTGCGGCGCAGTGGCATCCAGCACTGAAAGTTGAAGCCATTCTCCGTTTCACCTTTCTGTTTCCAATTGCTCGTTGTTGTCCAGCGTAATTGACATCTTGAAAACGTTAAAAAAGACACGTGAAATTGATGACAATATATAGACAATGATTTCGTCAATGTTTGGACCGTAGGGCGAGGTGGAATAAGCTGGGACGACTTTCCCTGCAGCGTAACGGCTGCGATATGATCTTATGGAAGGGTTGTAAACTGAGTATTTCTGTGTTTTACCCAAATTGGGGTGAGTTGAAAACTCGAGAGCATAGGTTTAAGGTGAGTGGGCTGAAATTGACAAACGACCTGAGGCACATTTCCCACACAGAAGGTTGTGCGTGTATGGAATGAGCTCCCAGAGGAAGTGGAGGAGGCTATTACACTCAGAAAATTGCAAAGGTAATCGGATGAGTTTCTGGACAGGATGGGTTTAGAGGGATTGGGGCCAAATGCTGGGGAACGGGACTTGTTTAATTTTGGTTATGTGGTGAGCATGGATGAGATACACCTAAATATCTGTTTCCACGCCGTGTACCCCCATAACGTCTTGTTGCTAACACTGGCTTTAAAGGATTACTTTTTAGCGGAGTTTTCCATCGCAGTCTGTGGCACAATCGTTTAGTCTGTTCGACTGCTCACGGGAAAGGTAGTATTGTGAAACACTGCAGATACGAACGACTTCCTTAATTTTGCCCCGACTGACCATACTCCGTGAAATTTTCCCAGACCTCAATTGAGGAGTTTTGCTGCTCGAAGTTACCTCAGAAACCCTGTTAACTCGTAATGTGCTGAGCGAATCGCAAAACAGAAAGCATTTTTCACGGAACACAAACAAAACTGGCATGCCGAATGCATTTTCAGACAGAGAGATGCATGAATGCTAAATGTGTCACAGTCCGAGGGCATGAGTCATAAAGTAATCTCACAACTAACAACAGGGCAATTCCAAACTACTCTTTCAAACATACTGCAGCGTTAGTGCACCACCACTTTCCAGACAATGCTGAAAAGAGAGATAGAAAGAACATCATAAGAACGGGCCATAAAAAGTCAATTTCACCAATCACAGTCTCGATTAGATTACCTTTTCCTTCTGATGTCTCCAGGACGGAAATGAAGGAAATGGGAGAAATTCAATAACATATGACACCGAAATTCATTGGAACGATTTTCCCATTGGACAAAAAACCAAATAACGACGAGTCGAGTCACCGCAGGACTTTGTTTCACAACAGCGATGAAATAATAGTCTCCATTCGGTTCCAGTAAAAGCACAAATCGCTTTGGAACAGCAGAGCTGTTTGCGATTTTCCGCGCGGGAGGCGAACGCGATCTTGACAGCAGAGACACTTGGACACTTCGGTCAAATAACCATGAGCTGCTAGACATTACTACAATTTCGATTCTTGCTTTGCTAAATGATTTCACACATTGCTCGAAACAGGACGACTTTCACGTTTACACGGAACACGAAACACACCTGACTACAGGGAAAATGCACAAAGCTGAGCAGGCCGTGTTCCACATCAAACCGTGCAGCATTTATTCAGTCACTGTGTCTGTTTTGCAGAAGAAGGGTCCCAAAGAATGTTCTCCACCCTAAAACCGGAGGTCGCATTACAATCCGAGAACGACAGATCACATTGTGAGCATGCTCTGACCTCGGGGCCGGTTCGAGATGCCACTTTCCGTGCCTTTTACTTTAACCGTGCAATTTGCTGCAGAGATGTTCACTCCTGGACATGAGCCACGTGGATACCAACTGAGTCGGAAACCTGTGCGGCAATCGACGAGAAGCGATTCAATAAATTTTGCTAACTTCCATGGTGCTTATTGGAAATGCAGTTTCTGTTCAAGTCAATCGAAAAGGCAGTTTCTGAACATAGTAACAGAAGTCAAAAGGTAATTACCTCACCCCACCCCCACTCCGGAAGAGGTGCTAACTGCCCTTGAGTGCTTTCTGATCTCGATGTGAAGAGCTCACACGCCTCTGAGTCACCTTCAAGTCTCTGTTTGCGGAGTGAATCACAAAGAAGGACTTTTACCAGAGCTGCAACCGCCTCACTTCCCCACTCGCTCTCCCCTTTTACATTTTCCTGCTCGTCAGTGATTTAAAGAAAACCAAATGGATGCGATGTCATTCTGTAGCCTCTCTGTCGATTCCTCCGTTTCAGTTCCAACATGGCTTAGATCTCGGGGCGCACCTTAATATTAGCGGCGCTATGAAAGCACAGGTTCAAAGGTTCCTCTGAGAGTGTAAATTATTTCATTGCTGTTGCTGATTGAATGAGCCACTAACGTGCGAACTGCCCCAAAATATGATTCAGGAATCTGGTACCAACTCTCGCGCGTTGAATAACGACAGACAGCTTCCAAATGAGGCCTTTCAGAGACGACTTTGGGGTACATTTGACAGACAGACAAGTTCAGGAATCCGTGGTGCGCTGTGACCTGCCTTTGAGCTGGTCCGCCTACGCAAGGAATGCAAATGCGGTACTGCTTTTCGTGGAAGGATCAGAACGCGGCAAGGACACTCTCAAACAGAATGGCATATGCATCAGAACCAGGTTGGAGAAAAACTTTATAATGCTTTACACAGTAATTAAATGGAGTTGCCTTACATTTCACTACGAGAGCAGATTCTTTCAAGCAAATTCGAAGGCAGGTTTGCAGATGGGAAAGCAAGCAAGAAAGCTCCGTTCTTGTCCATGTAAAAGGCCGCAGTTGACGAACAAAGCAGTTTCTGCCCAGTTTCGAACTGGGGACCTTTCGCGTGTTAGGCGAACGTGATGACCACTACACTACAGAAACCAGCCGCGGTCGCCGCCCTGCGGCGCAGTGGCATCCAGCACTGAAAGTTGAAGCCATTCTCCGTTTCACCTTTCTGTTTCCAATTGCTCGTTGTTGTCCAGCGTAATTGACATCTTGAAAACGTTAAAAAAGACACGTGAAATTGATGACAATATATAGACAATGATTTCGTCAATGTTTGGACCGTAGGGCGAGGTGGAATAAGCTGGGACGACTTTCCCTGCAGCGTAACGGCTGCGATATGATCTTATGGAAGGGTTGTAAACTGAGTATTTCTGTGTTTTACCCAAATTGGGGTGAGTTGAAAACTCGAGAGCATAGGTTTAAGGTGAGTGGGCTGAAATTGACAAACGACCTGAGGCACATTTCCCACACAGAAGGTTGTGCGTGTATGGAATGAGCTCCCAGAGGAAGTGGAGGAGGCTATTACACTCAGAAAATTGCAAAGGTAATCGGATGAGTTTCTGGACAGGATGGGTTTAGAGGGATTGGGGCCAAATGCTGGGGAACGGGACTTGTTTAATTTTGGTTATGTGGTGAGCATGGATGAGATACACCTAAATATCTGTTTCCACGCCGTGTACCCCCATAACGTCTTGTTGCTAACACTGGCTTTAAAGGATTACTTTTTAGCGGAGTTTTCCATCGCAGTCTGTGGCACAATCGTTTAGTCTGTTCGACTGCTCACGGGAAAGGTAGTATTGTGAAACACTGCAGATACGAACGACTTCCTTAATTTTGCCCCGACTGACCATACTCCGTGAAATTTTCCCAGACCTCAATTGAGGAGTTTTGCTGCTCGAAGTTACCTCAGAAACCCTGTTAACTCGTAATGTGCTGAGCGAATCGCAAAACAGAAAGCATTTTTCACGGAACACAAACAAAACTGGCATGCCGAATGCATTTTCAGACAGAGAGATGCATGAATGCTAAATGTGTCACAGTCCGAGGGCATGAGTCATAAAGTAATCTCACAACTAACAACAGGGCAATTCCAAACTACTCTTTCAAACATACTGCAGCGTTAGTGCACCACCACTTTCCAGACAATGCTGAAAAGAGAGATAGAAAGAACATCATAAGAACGGGCCATAAAAAGTCAATTTCACCAATCACAGTCTCGATTAGATTACCTTTTCCTTCTGATGTCTCCAGGACGGAAATGAAGGAAATGGGAGAAATTCAATAACATATGACACCGAAATTCATTGGAACGATTTTCCCATTGGACAAAAAACCAAATAACGACGAGTCGAGTCACCGCAGGACTTTGTTTCACAACAGCGATGAAATAATAGTCTCCATTCGGTTCCAGTAAAAGCACAAATCGCTTTGGAACAGCAGAGCTGTTTGCGATTTTCCGCGCGGGAGGCGAACGCGATCTTGACAGCAGAGACACTTGGACACTTCGGTCAAATAACCATGAGCTGCTAGACATTACTACAATTTCGATTCTTGCTTTGCTAAATGATTTCACACATTGCTCGAAACAGGACGACTTTCACGTTTACACGGAACACGAAACACACCTGACTACAGGGAAAATGCACAAAGCTGAGCAGGCCGTGTTCCACATCAAACCGTGCAGCATTTATTCAGTCACTGTGTCTGTTTTGCAGAAGAAGGGTCCCAAAGAATGTTCTCCACCCTAAAACCGGAGGTCGCATTACAATCCGAGAACGACAGATCACATTGTGAGCATGCTCTGACCTCGGGGCCGGTTCGAGATGCCACTTTCCGTGCCTTTTACTTTAACCGTGCAATTTGCTGCAGAGATGTTCACTCCTGGACATGAGCCACGTGGATACCAACTGAGTCGGAAACCTGTGCGGCAATCGACGAGAAGCGATTCAATAAATTTTGCTAACTTCCATGGTGCTTATTGGAAATGCAGTTTCTGTTCAAGTCAATCGAAAAGGCAGTTTCTGAACATAGTAACAGAAGTCAAAAGGTAATTACCTCACCCCACCCCCACTCCGGAAGAGGTGCTAACTGCCCTTGAGTGCTTTCTGATCTCGATGTGAAGAGCTCACACGCCTCTGAGTCACCTTCAAGTCTCTGTTTGCGGAGTGAATCACAAAGAAGGACTTTTACCAGAGCTGCAACCGCCTCACTTCCCCACTCGCTCTCCCCTTTTACATTTTCCTGCTCGTCAGTGATTTAAAGAAAACCAAATGGATGCGATGTCATTCTGTAGCCTCTCTGTCGATTCCTCCGTTTCAGTTCCAACATGGCTTAGATCTCGGGGCGCACCTTAATATTAGCGGCGCTATGAAAGCACAGGTTCAAAGGTTCCTCTGAGAGTGTAAATTATTTCATTGCTGTTGCTGATTGAATGAGCCACTAACGTGCGAACTGCCCCAAAATATGATTCAGGAATCTGGTACCAACTCTCGCGCGTTGAATAACGACAGACAGCTTCCAAATGAGGCCTTTCAGAGACGACTTTGGGGTACATTTGACAGACAGACAAGTTCAGGAATCCGTGGTGCGCTGTGACCTGCCTTTGAGCCGGTCCGCCTACGCAAGGAATGCAAATGCGGTACTGCTTTTCGTGGAAGGATCAGAACGCGGCAAGGACACTCTCAAACAGAATGGCATATGCATCAGAACCAGGTTGGAGAAAAACTTTATAATGCTTTACACAGTAATTAAATGGAGTTGCCTTACATTTCACTACGAGAGCAGATTCTTTCAAGCAAATTCGAAGGCAGGTTTGCAGATGGGAAAGCAAGCAAGAAAGCTCCGTTCTTGTCCATGTAAAAGGCCGCAGTTGACGAACAAAGCAGTTTCTGCCCAGTTTCGAACTGGGGACCTTTCGCGTGTTAGGCGAACGTGATGACCACTACACTACAGAAACCAGCCGCGGTCGCCGCCCTGCGGCGCAGTGGCATCCAGCACTGAAAGTTGAAGCCATTCTCCGTTTCACCTTTCTGTTTCCAATTGCTCGTTGTTGTCCAGCGTAATTGACATCTTGAAAACGTTAAAAAAGACACGTGAAATTGATGACAATATATAGACAATGATTTCGTCAATGTTTGGACCGTAGGGCGAGGTGGAATAAGCTGGGACGACTTTCCCTGCAGCGTAACGGCTGCGATATGATCTTATGGAAGGGTTGTAAACTGAGTATTTCTGTGTTTTACCCAAATTGGGGTGAGTTGAAAACTCGAGAGCATAGGTTTAAGGTGAGTGGGCTGAAATTGACAAACGACCTGAGGCACATTTCCCACACAGAAGGTTGTGCGTGTATGGAATGAGCTCCCAGAGGAAGTGGAGGAGGCTATTACACTCAGAAAATTGCAAAGGTAATCGGATGAGTTTCTGGACAGGATGGGTTTAGAGGGATTGGGGCCAAATGCTGGGGAACGGGACTTGTTTAATTTTGGTTATGTGGTGAGCATGGATGAGATACACCTAAATATCTGTTTCCACGCCGTGTACCCCCATAACGTCTTGTTGCTAACACTGGCTTTAAAGGATTACTTTTTAGCGGAGTTTTCCATCGCAGTCTGTGGCACAATCGTTTAGTCTGTTCGACTGCTCACGGGAAAGGTAGTATTGTGAAACACTGCAGATACGAACGACTTCCTTAATTTTGCCCCGACTGACCATACTCCGTGAAATTTTCCCAGACCTCAATTGAGGAGTTTTGCTGCTCGAAGTTACCTCAGAAACCCTGTTAACTCGTAATGTGCTGAGCGAATCGCAAAACAGAAAGCATTTTTCACGGAACACAAACAAAACTGGCATGCCGAATGCATTTTCAGACAGAGAGATGCATGAATGCTAAATGTGTCACAGTCCGAGGGCATGAGTCATAAAGTAATCTCACAACTAACAACAGGGCAATTCCAAACTACTCTTTCAAACATACTGCAGCGTTAGTGCACCACCACTTTCCAGACAATGCTGAAAAGAGAGATAGAAAGAACATCATAAGAACGGGCCATAAAAAGTCAATTTCACCAATCACAGTCTCGATTAGATTACCTTTTCCTTCTGATGTCTCCAGGACGGAAATGAAGGAAATGGGAGAAATTCAATAACATATGACACCGAAATTCATTGGAACGATTTTCCCATTGGACAAAAAACCAAATAACGACGAGTCGAGTCACCGCAGGACTTTGTTTCACAACAGCGATGAAATAATAGTCTCCATTCGGTTCCAGTAAAAGCACAAATCGCTTTGGAACAGCAGAGCTGTTTGCGATTTTCCGCGCGGGAGGCGAACGCGATCTTGACAGCAGAGACACTTGGACACTTCGGTCAAATAACCATGAGCTGCTAGACATTACTACAATTTCGATTCTTGCTTTGCTAAATGATTTCACACATTGCTCGAAACAGGACGACTTTCACGTTTACACGGAACACGAAACACACCTGACTACAGGGAAAATGCACAAAGCTGAGCAGGCCGTGTTCCACATCAAACCGTGCAGCATTTATTCAGTCACTGTGTCTGTTTTGCAGAAGAAGGGTCCCAAAGAATGTTCTCCACCCTAAAACCGGAGGTCGCATTACAATCCGAGAACGACAGATCACATTGTGAGCATGCTCTGACCTCGGGGCCGGTTCGAGATGCCACTTTCCGTGCCTTTTACTTTAACCGTGCAATTTGCTGCAGAGATGTTCACTCCTGGACATGAGCCACGTGGATACCAACTGAGTCGGAAACCTGTGCGGCAATCGACGAGAAGCGATTCAATAAATTTTGCTAACTTCCATGGTGCTTATTGGAAATGCAGTTTCTGTTCAAGTCAATCGAAAAGGCAGTTTCTGAACATAGTAACAGAAGTCAAAAGGTAATTACCTCACCCCACCCCCACTCCGGAAGAGGTGCTAACTGCCCTTGAGTGCTTTCTGATCTCGATGTGAAGAGCTCACACGCCTCTGAGTCACCTTCAAGTCTCTGTTTGCGGAGTGAATCACAAAGAAGGACTTTTACCAGAGCTGCAACCGCCTCACTTCCCCACTCGCTCTCCCCTTTTACATTTTCCTGCTCGTCAGTGATTTAAAGAAAACCAAATGGATGCGATGTCATTCTGTAGCCTCTCTGTCGATTCCTCCGTTTCAGTTCCAACATGGCTTAGATCTCGGGGCGCACCTTAATATTAGCGGCGCTATGAAAGCACAGGTTCAAAGGTTCCTCTGAGAGTGTAAATTATTTCATTGCTGTTGCTGATTGAATGAGCCACTAACGTGCGAACTGCCCCAAAATATGATTCAGGAATCTGGTACCAACTCTCGCGCGTTGAATAACGACAGACAGCTTCCAAATGAGGCCTTTCAGAGACGACTTTGGGGTACATTTGACAGACAGACAAGTTCAGGAATCCGTGGTGCGCTGTGACCTGCCTTTGAGCCGGTCCGCCTACGCAAGGAATGCAAATGCGGTACTGCTTTTCGTGGAAGGATCAGAACGCGGCAAGGACACTCTCAAACAGAATGGCATATGCATCAGAACCAGGTTGGAGAAAAACTTTATAATGCTTTACACAGTAATTAAATGGAGTTGCCTTACATTTCACTACGAGAGCAGATTCTTTCAAGCAAATTCGAAGGCAGGTTTGCAGATGGGAAAGCAAGCAAGAAAGCTCCGTTCTTGTCCATGTAAAAGGCCGCAGTTGACGAACAAAGCAGTTTCTGCCCAGTTTCGAACTGGGGACCTTTCGCGTGTTAGGCGAACGTGATGACCACTACACTACAGAAACCAGCCGCGGTCGCCGCCCTGCGGCGCAGTGGCATCCAGCACTGAAAGTTGAAGCCATTCTCCGTTTCACCTTTCTGTTTCCAATTGCTCGTTGTTGTCCAGCGTAATTGACATCTTGAAAACGTTAAAAAAGACACGTGAAATTGATGACAATATATAGACAATGATTTCGTCAATGTTTGGACCGTAGGGCGAGGTGGAATAAGCTGGGACGACTTTCCCTGCAGCGTAACGGCTGCGATATGATCTTATGGAAGGGTTGTAAACTGAGTATTTCTGTGTTTTACCCAAATTGGGGTGAGTTGAAAACTCGAGAGCATAGGTTTAAGGTGAGTGGGCTGAAATTGACAAACGACCTGAGGCACATTTCCCACACAGAAGGTTGTGCGTGTATGGAATGAGCTCCCAGAGGAAGTGGAGGAGGCTATTACACTCAGAAAATTGCAAAGGTAATCGGATGAGTTTCTGGACAGGATGGGTTTAGAGGGATTGGGGCCAAATGCTGGGGAACGGGACTTGTTTAATTTTGGTTATGTGGTGAGCATGGATGAGATACACCTAAATATCTGTTTCCACGCCGTGTACCCCCATAACGTCTTGTTGCTAACACTGGCTTTAAAGGATTACTTTTTAGCGGAGTTTTCCATCGCAGTCTGTGGCACAATCGTTTAGTCTGTTCGACTGCTCACGGGAAAGGTAGTATTGTGAAACACTGCAGATACGAACGACTTCCTTAATTTTGCCCCGACTGACCATACTCCGTGAAATTTTCCCAGACCTCAATTGAGGAGTTTTGCTGCTCGAAGTTACCTCAGAAACCCTGTTAACTCGTAATGTGCTGAGCGAATCGCAAAACAGAAAGCATTTTTCACGGAACACAAACAAAACTGGCATGCCGAATGCATTTTCAGACAGAGAGATGCATGAATGCTAAATGTGTCACAGTCCGAGGGCATGAGTCATAAAGTAATCTCACAACTAACAACAGGGCAATTCCAAACTACTCTTTCAAACATACTGCAGCGTTAGTGCACCACCACTTTCCAGACAATGCTGAAAAGAGAGATAGAAAGAACATCATAAGAACGGGCCATAAAAAGTCAATTTCACCAATCACAGTCTCGATTAGATTACCTTTTCCTTCTGATGTCTCCAGGACGGAAATGAAGGAAATGGGAGAAATTCAATAACATATGACACCGAAATTCATTGGAACGATTTTCCCATTGGACAAAAAACCAAATAACGACGAGTCGAGTCACCGCAGGACTTTGTTTCACAACAGCGATGAAATAATAGTCTCCATTCGGTTCCAGTAAAAGCACAAATCGCTTTGGAACAGCAGAGCTGTTTGCGATTTTCCGCGCGGGAGGCGAACGCGATCTTGACAGCAGAGACACTTGGACACTTCGGTCAAATAACCATGAGCTGCTAGACATTACTACAATTTCGATTCTTGCTTTGCTAAATGATTTCACACATTGCTCGAAACAGGACGACTTTCACGTTTACACGGAACACGAAACACACCTGACTACAGGGAAAATGCACAAAGCTGAGCAGGCCGTGTTCCACATCAAACCGTGCAGCATTTATTCAGTCACTGTGTCTGTTTTGCAGAAGAAGGGTCCCAAAGAATGTTCTCCACCCTAAAACCGGAGGTCGCATTACAATCCGAGAACGACAGATCACATTGTGAGCATGCTCTGACCTCGGGGCCGGTTCGAGATGCCACTTTCCGTGCCTTTTACTTTAACCGTGCAATTTGCTGCAGAGATGTTCACTCCTGGACATGAGCCACGTGGATGCCAACTGAGTCGGAAACCTGTGCGGCAATCGACGAGAAGCGATTCAATAAATTTTGCTAACTTCCATGGTGCTTATTGGAAATGCAGTTTCTGTTCAAGTCAATCGAAAAGGCAGTTTCTGAACATAGTAACAGAAGTCAAAAGGTAATTACCTCACCCCACCCCCACTCCGGAAGAGGTGCTAACTGCCCTTGAGTGCTTTCTGATCTCGATGTGAAGAGCTCACACGCCTCTGAGTCACCTTCAAGTCTCTGTTTGCGGAGTGAATCACAAAGAAGGACTTTTACCAGAGCTGCAACCGCCTCACTTCCCCACTCGCTCTCCCCTTTTACATTTTCCTGCTCGTCAGTGATTTAAAGAAAACCAAATGGATGCGATGTCATTCTGTAGCCTCTCTGTCGATTCCTCCGTTTCAGTTCCAACATGGCTTAGATCTCGGGGCGCACCTTAATATTAGCGGCGCTATGAAAGCACAGGTTCAAAGGTTCCTCTGAGAGTGTAAATTATTTCATTGCTGTTGCTGATTGAATGAGCCACTAACGTGCGAACTGCCCCAAAATATGATTCAGGAATCTGGTACCAACTCTCGCGCGTTGAATAACGACAGACAGCTTCCAAATGAGGCCTTTCAGAGACGACTTTGGGGTACATTTGACAGACAGACAAGTTCAGGAATCCGTGGTGCGCTGTGACCTGCCTTTGAACCGGTCCGCCTACGCAAGGAATGCAAATGCGGTACTGCTTTTCGTGGAAGGATCAGAACGCGGCAAGGACACTCTCAAACAGAATGGCATATGCATCAGAACCAGGTTGGAGAAAAACTTTATAATGCTTTACACAGTAATTAAATGGAGTTGCCTTACATTTCACTACGAGAGCAGATTCTTTCAAGCAAATTCGAAGGCAGGTTTGCAGATGGGAAAGCAAGCAAGAAAGCTCCGTTCTTGTCCATGTAAAAGGCCGCAGTTGACGAACAAAGCAGTTTCTGCCCAGTTTCGAACTGGGGACCTTTCGCGTGTTAGGCGAACGTGATGACCACTACACTACAGAAACCAGCCGCGGTCGCCGCCCTGCGGCGCAGTGGCATCCAGCACTGAAAGTTGAAGCCATTCTCCGTTTCACCTTTCTGTTTCCAATTGCTCGTTGTTGTCCAGCGTAATTGACATCTTGAAAACGTTAAAAAAGACACGTGAAATTGATGACAATATATAGACAATGATTTCGTCAATGTTTGGACCGTAGGGCGAGGTGGAATAAGCTGGGACGACTTTCCCTGCAGCGTAACGGCTGCGATATGATCTTATGGAAGGGTTGTAAACTGAGTATTTCTGTGTTTTACCCAAATTGGGGTGAGTTGAAAACTCGAGAGCATAGGTTTAAGGTGAGTGGGCTGAAATTGACAAACGACCTGAGGCACATTTCCCACACAGAAGGTTGTGCGTGTATGGAATGAGCTCCCAGAGGAAGTGGAGGAGGCTATTACACTCAGAAAATTGCAAAGGTAATCGGATGAGTTTCTGGACAGGATGGGTTTAGAGGGATTGGGGCCAAATGCTGGGGAACGGGACTTGTTTAATTTTGGTTATGTGGTGAGCATGGATGAGATACACCTAAATATCTGTTTCCACGCCGTGTACCCCCATAACGTCTTGTTGCTAACACTGGCTTTAAAGGATTACTTTTTAGCGGAGTTTTCCATCGCAGTCTGTGGCACAATCGTTTAGTCTGTTCGACTGCTCACGGGAAAGGTAGTATTGTGAAACACTGCAGATACGAACGACTTCCTTAATTTTGCCCCGACTGACCATACTCCGTGAAATTTTCCCAGACCTCAATTGAGGAGTTTTGCTGCTCGAAGTTACCTCAGAAACCCTGTTAACTCGTAATGTGCTGAGCGAATCGCAAAACAGAAAGCATTTTTCACGGAACACAAACAAAACTGGCATGCCGAATGCATTTTCAGACAGAGAGATGCATGAATGCTAAATGTGTCACAGTCCGAGGGCATGAGTCATAAAGTAATCTCACAACTAACAACAGGGCAATTCCAAACTACTCTTTCAAACATACTGCAGCGTTAGTGCACCACCACTTTCCAGACAATGCTGAAAAGAGAGATAGAAAGAACATCATAAGAACGGGCCATAAAAAGTCAATTTCACCAATCACAGTCTCGATTAGATTACCTTTTCCTTCTGATGTCTCCAGGACGGAAATGAAGGAAATGGGAGAAATTCAATAACATATGACACCGAAATTCATTGGAACGATTTTCCCATTGGACAAAAAACCAAATAACGACGAGTCGAGTCACCGCAGGACTTTGTTTCACAACAGCGATGAAATAATAGTCTCCATTCGGTTCCAGTAAAAGCACAAATCGCTTTGGAACAGCAGAGCTGTTTGCGATTTTCCGCGCGGGAGGCGAACGCGATCTTGACAGCAGAGACACTTGGACACTTCGGTCAAATAACCATGAGCTGCTAGACATTACTACAATTTCGATTCTTGCTTTGCTAAATGATTTCACACATTGCTCGAAACAGGACGACTTTCACGTTTACACGGAACACGAAACACACCTGACTACAGGGAAAATGCACAAAGCTGAGCAGGCCGTGTTCCACATCAAACCGTGCAGCATTTATTCAGTCACTGTGTCTGTTTTGCAGAAGAAGGGTCCCAAAGAATGTTCTCCACCCTAAAACCGGAGGTCGCATTACAATCCGAGAACGACAGATCACATTGTGAGCATGCTCTGACCTCGGGGCCGGTTCGAGATGCCACTTTCCGTGCCTTTTACTTTAACCGTGCAATTTGCTGCAGAGATGTTCACTCCTGGACATGAGCCACGTGGATGCCAACTGAGTCGGAAACCTGTGCGGCAATCGACGAGAAGCGATTCAATAAATTTTGCTAACTTCCATGGTGCTTATTGGAAATGCAGTTTCTGTTCAAGTCAATCGAAAAGGCAGTTTCTGAACATAGTAACAGAAGTCAAAAGGTAATTACCTCACCCCACCCCCACTCCGGAAGAGGTGCTAACTGCCCTTGAGTGCTTTCTGATCTCGATGTGAAGAGCTCACACGCCTCTGAGTCACCTTCAAGTCTCTGTTTGCGGAGTGAATCACAAAGAAGGACTTTTACCAGAGCTGCAACCGCCTCACTTCCCCACTCGCTCTCCCCTTTTACATTTTCCTGCTCGTCAGTGATTTAAAGAAAACCAAATGGATGCGATGTCATTCTGTAGCCTCTCTGTCGATTCCTCCGTTTCAGTTCCAACATGGCTTAGATCTCGGGGCGCACCTTAATATTAGCGGCGCTATGAAAGCACAGGTTCAAAGGTTCCTCTGAGAGTGTAAATTATTTCATTGCTGTTGCTGATTGAATGAGCCACTAACGTGCGAACTGCCCCAAAATATGATTCAGGAATCTGGTACCAACTCTCGCGCGTTGAATAACGACAGACAGCTTCCAAATGAGGCCTTTCAGAGACGACTTTGGGGTACATTTGACAGACAGACAAGTTCAGGAATCCGTGGTGCGCTGTGACCTGCCTTTGAACCGGTCCGCCTACGCAAGGAATGCAAATGCGGTACTGCTTTTCGTGGAAGGATCAGAACGCGGCAAGGACACTCTCAAACAGAATGGCATATGCATCAGAACCAGGTTGGAGAAAAACTTTATAATGCTTTACACAGTAATTAAATGGAGTTGCCTTACATTTCACTACGAGAGCAGATTCTTTCAAGCAAATTCGAAGGCAGGTTTGCAGATGGGAAAGCAAGCAAGAAAGCTCCGTTCTTGTCCATGTAAAAGGCCGCAGTTGACGAACAAAGCAGTTTCTGCCCAGTTTCGAACTGGGGACCTTTCGCGTGTTAGGCGAACGTGATGACCACTACACTACAGAAACCAGCCGCGGTCGCCGCCCTGCGGCGCAGTGGCATCCAGCACTGAAAGTTGAAGCCATTCTCCGTTTCACCTTTCTGTTTCCAATTGCTCGTTGTTGTCCAGCGTAATTGACATCTTGAAAACGTTAAAAAAGACACGTGAAATTGATGACAATATATAGACAATGATTTCGTCAATGTTTGGACCGTAGGGCGAGGTGGAATAAGCTGGGACGACTTTCCCTGCAGCGTAACGGCTGCGATATGATCTTATGGAAGGGTTGTAAACTGAGTATTTCTGTGTTTTACCCAAATTGGGGTGAGTTGAAAACTCGAGAGCATAGGTTTAAGGTGAGTGGGCTGAAATTGACAAACGACCTGAGGCACATTTCCCACACAGAAGGTTGTGCGTGTATGGAATGAGCTCCCAGAGGAAGTGGAGGAGGCTATTACACTCAGAAAATTGCAAAGGTAATCGGATGAGTTTCTGGACAGGATGGGTTTAGAGGGATTGGGGCCAAATGCTGGGGAACGGGACTTGTTTAATTTTGGTTATGTGGTGAGCATGGATGAGATACACCTAAATATCTGTTTCCACGCCGTGTACCCCCATAACGTCTTGTTGCTAACACTGGCTTTAAAGGATTACTTTTTAGCGGAGTTTTCCATCGCAGTCTGTGGCACAATCGTTTAGTCTGTTCGACTGCTCACGGGAAAGGTAGTATTGTGAAACACTGCAGATACGAACGACTTCCTTAATTTTGCCCCGACTGACCATACTCCGTGAAATTTTCCCAGACCTCAATTGAGGAGTTTTGCTGCTCGAAGTTACCTCAGAAACCCTGTTAACTCGTAATGTGCTGAGCGAATCGCAAAACAGAAAGCATTTTTCACGGAACACAAACAAAACTGGCATGCCGAATGCATTTTCAGACAGAGAGATGCATGAATGCTAAATGTGTCACAGTCCGAGGGCATGAGTCATAAAGTAATCTCACAACTAACAACAGGGCAATTCCAAACTACTCTTTCAAACATACTGCAGCGTTAGTGCACCACCACTTTCCAGACAATGCTGAAAAGAGAGATAGAAAGAACATCATAAGAACGGGCCATAAAAAGTCAATTTCACCAATCACAGTCTCGATTAGATTACCTTTTCCTTCTGATGTCTCCAGGACGGAAATGAAGGAAATGGGAGAAATTCAATAACATATGACACCGAAATTCATTGGAACGATTTTCCCATTGGACAAAAAACCAAATAACGACGAGTCGAGTCACCGCAGGACTTTGTTTCACAACAGCGATGAAATAATAGTCTCCATTCGGTTCCAGTAAAAGCACAAATCGCTTTGGAACAGCAGAGCTGTTTGCGATTTTCCGCGCGGGAGGCGAACGCGATCTTGACAGCAGAGACACTTGGACACTTCGGTCAAATAACCATGAGCTGCTAGACATTACTACAATTTCGATTCTTGCTTTGCTAAATGATTTCACACATTGCTCGAAACAGGACGACTTTCACGTTTACACGGAACACGAAACACACCTGACTACAGGGAAAATGCACAAAGCTGAGCAGGCCGTGTTCCACATCAAACCGTGCAGCATTTATTCAGTCACTGTGTCTGTTTTGCAGAAGAAGGGTCCCAAAGAATGTTCTCCACCCTAAAACCGGAGGTCGCATTACAATCCGAGAACGACAGATCACATTGTGAGCATGCTCTGACCTCGGGGCCGGTTCGAGATGCCACTTTCCGTGCCTTTTACTTTAACCGTGCAATTTGCTGCAGAGATGTTCACTCCTGGACATGAGCCACGTGGATACCAACTGAGTCGGAAACCTGTGCGGCAATCGACGAGAAGCGATTCAATAAATTTTGCTAACTTCCATGGTGCTTATTGGAAATGCAGTTTCTGTTCAAGTCAATCGAAAAGGCAGTTTCTGAACATAGTAACAGAAGTCAAAAGGTAATTACCTCACCCCACCCCCACTCCGGAAGAGGTGCTAACTGCCCTTGAGTGCTTTCTGATCTCGATGTGAAGAGCTCACACGCCTCTGAGTCACCTTCAAGTCTCTGTTTGCGGAGTGAATCACAAAGAAGGACTTTTACCAGAGCTGCAACCGCCTCACTTCCCCACTCGCTCTCCCCTTTTACATTTTCCTGCTCGTCAGTGATTTAAAGAAAACCAAATGGATGCGATGTCATTCTGTAGCCTCTCTGTCGATTCCTCCGTTTCAGTTCCAACATGGCTTAGATCTCGGGGCGCACCTTAATATTAGCGGCGCTATGAAAGCACAGGTTCAAAGGTTCCTCTGAGAGTGTAAATTATTTCATTGCTGTTGCTGATTGAATGAGCCACTAACGTGCGAACTGCCCCAAAATATGATTCAGGAATCTGGTACCAACTCTCGCGCGTTGAATAACGACAGACAGCTTCCAAATGAGGCCTTTCAGAGACGACTTTGGGGTACATTTGACAGACAGACAAGTTCAGGAATCCGTGGTGCGCTGTGACCTGCCTTTGAACCGGTCCGCCTACGCAAGGAATGCAAATGCGGTACTGCTTTTCGTGGAAGGATCAGAACGCGGCAAGGACACTCTCAAACAGAATGGCATATGCATCAGAACCAGGTTGGAGAAAAACTTTATAATGCTTTACACAGTAATTAAATGGAGTTGCCTTACATTTCACTACGAGAGCAGATTCTTTCAAGCAAATTCGAAGGCAGGTTTGCAGATGGGAAAGCAAGCAAGAAAGCTCCGTTCTTGTCCATGTAAAAGGCCGCAGTTGACGAACAAAGCAGTTTCTGCCCAGTTTCGAACTGGGGACCTTTCGCGTGTTAGGCGAACGTGATGACCACTACACTACAGAAACCAGCCGCGGTCGCCGCCCTGCGGCGCAGTGGCATCCAGCACTGAAAGTTGAAGCCATTCTCCGTTTCACCTTTCTGTTTCCAATTGCTCGTTGTTGTCCAGCGTAATTGACATCTTGAAAACGTTAAAAAAGACACGTGAAATTGATGACAATATATAGACAATGATTTCGTCAATGTTTGGACCGTAGGGCGAGGTGGAATAAGCTGGGACGACTTTCCCTGCAGCGTAACGGCTGCGATATGATCTTATGGAAGGGTTGTAAACTGAGTATTTCTGTGTTTTACCCAAATTGGGGTGAGTTGAAAACTCGAGAGCATAGGTTTAAGGTGAGTGGGCTGAAATTGACAAACGACCTGAGGCACATTTCCCACACAGAAGGTTGTGCGTGTATGGAATGAGCTCCCAGAGGAAGTGGAGGAGGCTATTACACTCAGAAAATTGCAAAGGTAATCGGATGAGTTTCTGGACAGGATGGGTTTAGAGGGATTGGGGCCAAATGCTGGGGAACGGGACTTGTTTAATTTTGGTTATGTGGTGAGCATGGATGAGATACACCTAAATATCTGTTTCCACGCCGTGTACCCCCATAACGTCTTGTTGCTAACACTGGCTTTAAAGGATTACTTTTTAGCGGAGTTTTCCATCGCAGTCTGTGGCACAATCGTTTAGTCTGTTCGACTGCTCACGGGAAAGGTAGTATTGTGAAACACTGCAGATACGAACGACTTCCTTAATTTTGCCCCGACTGACCATACTCCGTGAAATTTTCCCAGACCTCAATTGAGGAGTTTTGCTGCTCGAAGTTACCTCAGAAACCCTGTTAACTCGTAATGTGCTGAGCGAATCGCAAAACAGAAAGCATTTTTCACGGAACACAAACAAAACTGGCATGCCGAATGCATTTTCAGACAGAGAGATGCATGAATGCTAAATGTGTCACAGTCCGAGGGCATGAGTCATAAAGTAATCTCACAACTAACAACAGGGCAATTCCAAACTACTCTTTCAAACATACTGCAGCGTTAGTGCACCACCACTTTCCAGACAATGCTGAAAAGAGAGATAGAAAGAACATCATAAGAACGGGCCATAAAAAGTGAATTTCACCAATCACAGTCTCGATTAGATTACCTTTTCCTTCTGATGTCTCCAGGACGGAAATGAAGGAAATGGGAGAAATTCAATAACATATGACACCGAAATTCATTGGAACGATTTTCCCATTGGACAAAAAACCAAATAACGACGAGTCGAGTCACCGCAGGACTTTGTTTCACAACAGCGATGAAATAATAGTCTCCATTCGGTTCCAGTAAAAGCACAAATCGCTTTGGAACAGCAGAGCTGTTTGCGATTTTCCGCGCGGGAGGCGAACGCGATCTTGACAGCAGAGACACTTGGACACTTCGGTCAAATAACCATGAGCTGCTAGACATTACTACAATTTCGATTCTTGCTTTGCTAAATGATTTCACACATTGCTCGAAACAGGACGACTTTCACGTTTACACGGAACACGAAACACACCTGACTACAGGGAAAATGCACAAAGCTGAGCAGGCCGTGTTCCACATCAAACCGTGCAGCATTTATTCAGTCACTGTGTCTGTTTTGCAGAAGAAGGGTCCCAAAGAATGTTCTCCACCCTAAAACCGGAGGTCGCATTACAATCCGAGAACGACAGATCACATTGTGAGCATGCTCTGACCTCGGGGCCGGTTCGAGATGCCACTTTCCGTGCCTTTTACTTTAACCGTGCAATTTGCTGCAGAGATGTTCACTCCTGGACATGAGCCACGTGGATACCAACTGAGTCGGAAACCTGTGCGGCAATCGACGAGAAGCGATTCAATAAATTTTGCTAACTTCCATGGTGCTTATTGGAAATGCAGTTTCTGTTCAAGTCAATCGAAAAGGCAGTTTCTGAACATAGTAACAGAAGTCAAAAGGTAATTACCTCACCCCACCCCCACTCCGGAAGAGGTGCTAACTGCCCTTGAGTGCTTTCTGATCTCGATGTGAAGAGCTCACACGCCTCTGAGTCACCTTCAAGTCTCTGTTTGCGGAGTGAATCACAAAGAAGGACTTTTACCAGAGCTGCAACCGCCTCACTTCCCCACTCGCTCTCCCCTTTTACATTTTCCTGCTCGTCAGTGATTTAAAGAAAACCAAATGGATGCGATGTCATTCTGTAGCCTCTCTGTCGATTCCTCCGTTTCAGTTCCAACATGGCTTAGATCTCGGGGCGCACCTTAATATTAGCGGCGCTATGAAAGCACAGGTTCAAAGGTTCCTCTGAGAGTGTAAATTATTTCATTGCTGTTGCTGATTGAATGAGCCACTAACGTGCGAACTGCCCCAAAATATGATTCAGGAATCTGGTACCAACTCTCGCGCGTTGAATAACGACAGACAGCTTCCAAATGAGGCCTTTCAGAGACGACTTTGGGGTACATTTGACAGACAGACAAGTTCAGGAATCCGTGGTGCGCTGTGACCTGCCTTTGAACCGGTCCGCCTACGCAAGGAATGCAAATGCGGTACTGCTTTTCGTGGAAGGATCAGAACGCGGCAAGGACACTCTCAAACAGAATGGCATATGCATCAGAACCAGGTTGGAGAAAAACTTTATAATGCTTTACACAGTAATTAAATGGAGTTGCCTTACATTTCACTACGAGAGCAGATTCTTTCAAGCAAATTCGAAGGCAGGTTTGCAGATGGGAAAGCAAGCAAGAAAGCTCCGTTCTTGTCCATGTAAAAGGCCGCAGTTGACGAACAAAGCAGTTTCTGCCCAGTTTCGAACTGGGGACCTTTCGCGTGTTAGGCGAACGTGATGACCACTACACTACAGAAACCAGCCGCGGTCGCCGCCCTGCGGCGCAGTGGCATCCAGCACTGAAAGTTGAAGCCATTCTCCGTTTCACCTTTCTGTTTCCAATTGCTCGTTGTTGTCCAGCGTAATTGACATCTTGAAAACGTTAAAAAAGACACGTGAAATTGATGACAATATATAGACAATGATTTCGTCAATGTTTGGACCGTAGGGCGAGGTGGAATAAGCTGGGACGACTTTCCCTGCAGCGTAACGGCTGCGATATGATCTTATGGAAGGGTTGTAAACTGAGTATTTCTGTGTTTTACCCAAATTGGGGTGAGTTGAAAACTCGAGAGCATAGGTTTAAGGTGAGTGGGCTGAAATTGACAAACGACCTGAGGCACATTTCCCACACAGAAGGTTGTGCGTGTATGGAATGAGCTCCCAGAGGAAGTGGAGGAGGCTATTACACTCAGAAAATTGCAAAGGTAATCGGATGAGTTTCTGGACAGGATGGGTTTAGAGGGATTGGGGCCAAATGCTGGGGAACGGGACTTGTTTAATTTTGGTTATGTGGTGAGCATGGATGAGATACACCTAAATATCTGTTTCCACGCCGTGTACCCCCATAACGTCTTGTTGCTAACACTGGCTTTAAAGGATTACTTTTTAGCGGAGTTTTCCATCGCAGTCTGTGGCACAATCGTTTAGTCTGTTCGACTGCTCACGGGAAAGGTAGTATTGTGAAACACTGCAGATACGAACGACTTCCTTAATTTTGCCCCGACTGACCATACTCCGTGAAATTTTCCCAGACCTCAATTGAGGAGTTTTGCTGCTCGAAGTTACCTCAGAAACCCTGTTAACTCGTAATGTGCTGAGCGAATCGCAAAACAGAAAGCATTTTTCACGGAACACAAACAAAACTGGCATGCCGAATGCATTTTCAGACAGAGAGATGCATGAATGCTAAATGTGTCACAGTCCGAGGGCATGAGTCATAAAGTAATCTCACAACTAACAACAGGGCAATTCCAAACTACTCTTTCAAACATACTGCAGCGTTAGTGCACCACCACTTTCCAGACAATGCTGAAAAGAGAGATAGAAAGAACATCATAAGAACGGGCCATAAAAAGTGAATTTCACCAATCACAGTCTCGATTAGATTACCTTTTCCTTCTGATGTCTCCAGGACGGAAATGAAGGAAATGGGAGAAATTCAATAACATATGACACCGAAATTCATTGGAACGATTTTCCCATTGGACAAAAAACCAAATAACGACGAGTCGAGTCACCGCAGGACTTTGTTTCACAACAGCGATGAAATAATAGTCTCCATTCGGTTCCAGTAAAAGCACAAATCGCTTTGGAACAGCAGAGCTGTTTGCGATTTTCCGCGCGGGAGGCGAACGCGATCTTGACAGCAGAGACACTTGGACACTTCGGTCAAATAACCATGAGCTGCTAGACATTACTACAATTTCGATTCTTGCTTTGCTAAATGATTTCACACATTGCTCGAAACAGGACGACTTTCACGTTTACACGGAACACGAAACACACCTGACTACAGGGAAAATGCACAAAGCTGAGCAGGCCGTGTTCCACATCAAACCGTGCAGCATTTATTCAGTCACTGTGTCTGTTTTGCAGAAGAAGGGTCCCAAAGAATGTTCTCCACCCTAAAACCGGAGGTCGCATTACAATCCGAGAACGACAGATCACATTGTGAGCATGCTCTGACCTCGGGGCCGGTTCGAGATGCCACTTTCCGTGCCTTTTACTTTAACCGTGCAATTTGCTGCAGAGATGTTCACTCCTGGACATGAGCCACGTGGATACCAACTGAGTCGGAAACCTGTGCGGCAATCGACGAGAAGCGATTCAATAAATTTTGCTAACTTCCATGGTGCTTATTGGAAATGCAGTTTCTGTTCAAGTCAATCGAAAAGGCAGTTTCTGAACATAGTAACAGAAGTCAAAAGGTAATTACCTCACCCCACCCCCACTCCGGAAGAGGTGCTAACTGCCCTTGAGTGCTTTCTGATCTCGATGTGAAGAGCTCACACGCCTCTGAGTCACCTTCAAGTCTCTGTTTGCGGAGTGAATCACAAAGAAGGACTTTTACCAGAGCTGCAACCGCCTCACTTCCCCACTCGCTCTCCCCTTTTACATTTTCCTGCTCGTCAGTGATTTAAAGAAAACCAAATGGATGCGATGTCATTCTGTAGCCTCTCTGTCGATTCCTCCGTTTCAGTTCCAACATGGCTTAGATCTCGGGGCGCACCTTAATATTAGCGGCGCTATGAAAGCACAGGTTCAAAGGTTCCTCTGAGAGTGTAAATTATTTCATTGCTGTTGCTGATTGAATGAGCCACTAACGTGCGAACTGCCCCAAAATATGATTCAGGAATCTGGTACCAACTCTCGCGCGTTGAATAACGACAGACAGCTTCCAAATGAGGCCTTTCAGAGACGACTTTGGGGTACATTTGACAGACAGACAAGTTCAGGAATCCGTGGTGCGCTGTGACCTGCCTTTGAACCGGTCCGCCTACGCAAGGAATGCAAATGCGGTACTGCTTTTCGTGGAAGGATCAGAACGCGGCAAGGACACTCTCAAACAGAATGGCATATGCATCAGAACCAGGTTGGAGAAAAACTTTATAATGCTTTACACAGTAATTAAATGGAGTTGCCTTACATTTCACTACGAGAGCAGATTCTTTCAAGCAAATTCGAAGGCAGGTTTGCAGATGGGAAAGCAAGCAAGAAAGCTCCGTTCTTGTCCATGTAAAAGGCCGCAGTTGACGAACAAAGCAGTTTCTGCCCAGTTTCGAACTGGGGACCTTTCGCGTGTTAGGCGAACGTGATGACCACTACACTACAGAAACCAGCCGCGGTCGCCGCCCTGCGGCGCAGTGGCATCCAGCACTGAAAGTTGAAGCCATTCTCCGTTTCACCTTTCTGTTTCCAATTGCTCGTTGTTGTCCAGCGTAATTGACATCTTGAAAACGTTAAAAAAGACACGTGAAATTGATGACAATATATAGACAATGATTTCGTCAATGTTTGGACCGTAGGGCGAGGTGGAATAAGCTGGGACGACTTTCCCTGCAGCGTAACGGCTGCGATATGATCTTATGGAAGGGTTGTAAACTGAGTATTTCTGTGTTTTACCCAAATTGGGGTGAGTTGAAAACTCGAGAGCATAGGTTTAAGGTGAGTGGGCTGAAATTGACAAACGACCTGAGGCACATTTCCCACACAGAAGGTTGTGCGTGTATGGAATGAGCTCCCAGAGGAAGTGGAGGAGGCTATTACACTCAGAAAATTGCAAAGGTAATCGGATGAGTTTCTGGACAGGATGGGTTTAGAGGGATTGGGGCCAAATGCTGGGGAACGGGACTTGTTTAATTTTGGTTATGTGGTGAGCATGGATGAGATACACCTAAATATCTGTTTCCACGCCGTGTACCCCCATAACGTCTTGTTGCTAACACTGGCTTTAAAGGATTACTTTTTAGCGGAGTTTTCCATCGCAGTCTGTGGCACAATCGTTTAGTCTGTTCGACTGCTCACGGGAAAGGTAGTATTGTGAAACACTGCAGATACGAACGACTTCCTTAATTTTGCCCCGACTGACCATACTCCGTGAAATTTTCCCAGACCTCAATTGAGGAGTTTTGCTGCTCGAAGTTACCTCAGATACCCTGTTAACTCGTAATGTGCTGAGCGAATCGCAAAACAGAAAGCATTTTTCACGGAACACAAACAAAACTGGCATGCCGAATGCATTTTCAGACAGAGAGATGCATGAATGCTAAATGTGTCACAGTCCGAGGGCATGAGTCATAAAGTAATCTCACAACTAACAACAGGGCAATTCCAAACTACTCTTTCAAACATACTGCAGCGTTAGTGCACCACCACTTTCCAGACAATGCTGAAAAGAGAGATAGAAAGAACATCATAAGAACGGGCCATAAAAAGTGAATTTCACCAATCACAGTCTCGATTAGATTACCTTTTCCTTCTGATGTCTCCAGGACGGAAATGAAGGAAATGGGAGAAATTCAATAACATATGACACCGAAATTCATTGGAACGATTTTCCCATTGGACAAAAAACCAAATAACGACGAGTCGAGTCACCGCAGGACTTTGTTTCACAACAGCGATGAAATAATAGTCTCCATTCGGTTCCAGTAAAAGCACAAATCGCTTTGGAACAGCAGAGCTGTTTGCGATTTTCCGCGCGGGAGGCGAACGCGATCTTGACAGCAGAGACACTTGGACACTTCGGTCAAATAACCATGAGCTGCTAGACATTAGTACAATTTCGATTCTTGCTTTGCTAAATGATTTCACACATTGCTCGAAACAGGACGACTTTCACGTTTACACGGAACACGAAACACACCTGACTACAGGGAAAATGCACAAAGCTGAGCAGGCCGTGTTCCACATCAAACCGTGCAGCATTTATTCAGTCACTGTGTCTGTTTTGCAGAAGAAGGGTCCCAAAGAATGTTCTCCACCCTAAAACCGGAGGTCGCATTACAATCCGAGAACGACAGATCACATTGTGAGCATGCTCTGACCTCGGGGCCGGTTCGAGATGCCACTTTCCGTGCCTTTTACTTTAACCGTGCAATTTGCTGCAGAGATGTTCACTCCTGGACATGAGCCACGTGGATACCAACTGAGTCGGAAACCTGTGCGGCAATCGACGAGAAGCGATTCAATAAATTTTGCTAACTTCCATGGTGCTTATTGGAAATGCAGTTTCTGTTCAAGTCAATCGAAAAGGCAGTTTCTGAACATAGTAACAGAAGTCAAAAGGTAATTACCTCACCCCACCCCCACTCCGGAAGAGGTGCTAACTGCCCTTGAGTGCTTTCTGATCTCGATGTGAAGAGCTCACACGCCTCTGAGTCACCTTCAAGTCTCTGTTTGCGGAGTGAATCACAAAGAAGGACTTTTACCAGAGCTGCAACCGCCTCACTTCCCCACTCGCTCTCCCCTTTTACATTTTCCTGCTCGTCAGTGATTTAAAGAAAACCAAATGGATGCGATGTCATTCTGTAGCCTCTCTGTCGATTCCTCCGTTTCAGTTCCAACATGGCTTAGATCTCGGGGCGCACCTTAATATTAGCGGCGCTATGAAAGCACAGGTTCAAAGGTTCCTCTGAGAGTGTAAATTATTTCATTGCTGTTGCTGATTGAATGAGCCACTAACGTGCGAACTGCCCCAAAATATGATTCAGGAATCTGGTACCAACTCTCCCGCGTTGAATAACGACAGACAGCTTCCAAATGAGGCCTTTCAGAGACGACTTTGGGGTACATTTGACAGACAGACAAGTTCAGGAATCCGTGGTGCGCTGTGACACCTGCGCAGCAGCTTCTTCCCTGCCTTTGAACCGGGCCGCCTGCGCAAGGAATGCAAATGCGGTACTGCTTTTCGTGGAAGGATCAGAACGCGGCAAGGACACTCTCAAACAGAATGGCATATGCATCAGAACCAGGTTGGAGAAAAACTTTATAATGCTTTACACAGTAATTAAATGGAGTTGCCTTACATTTCACTACGAGAGCAGATTCTTTCAAGCAAATTCGAAGGCAGGTTTGCAGATGGGAAAGCAAGCAAGAAAGCTCCGTTCTTGTCCATGTAAAAGGCTGCAGTTGACGAACCAAGCAGTTTCTGCCCAGTTTCGAACTGGGGACCTTTCGAGTGTTAGGCGAACGTGATGACCACTACACTACAGAAACCAGCCGCGGTCGCCGCCCTGCGGCGCAGTGGCATCCAGCACTGAAAGTTGAAGCCATTCTCCGTTTCACCTTTCTGTTTCCAATCGCTCGTTGTTGTCCAGCGTAATTGACATCTTGAAAACGTTAAAAAAGACACGTGAAATTGATGACAATATATAGACAATGATTTCGTCAATGTTTGGACCGTAGGGCGAGGTGGAATAAGCTGGGACGACTTTCCCTGCAGCGTAACGGCTGCGATATGATCTTATGGAAGGGTTGTAAACTGAGTATTTCTGTGTTTTACCCAATTTGGGGTGAGTTGAAAACTCGAGAGCATAGGTTTAAGGTGAGTGGGCTGAAATTGACAAACGACCTGAGGCACATTTCCCACACAGAAGGTTGTGCGTGTATGGAATGAGCTCCCAGAGGAAGTGGAGGAGGCTATTACACTCAGAAAATTGCAAAGGTAATCGGATGAGTTTCTGGACAGGATGGGTTTAGAGGGATTGGGGCCAAATGCTGGGGAACGGGACTTGTTTAATTTTGGTTATGTGGTGAGCATGGATGAGATACACCTAAATATCTGTTTCCACGCCGTGTACCCCCATAACGTCTTGTTGCTAACACTGGCTTTAAAGGATTACTTTTTAGCGGAGTTTTCCATCGCAGTCTGTGGCACAATCGTTTAGTCTGTTCGACTGCTCACGGGAAAGGTAGTATTGTGAAACACTGCAGATACGAACGACTTCCTTAATTTTGCCCCGACTGACCATACTCCGTGAAATTTTCCCAGACCTCAATTGAGGAGTTTTGCTGCTCGAAGTTACCTCAGAAACCCTGTTAACTCGTAATGTGCTGAGCGAATCGCAAAACAGAAAGCATTTTTCACGGAACACAAACAAAACTGGCATGCCGAATGCATTTTCAGACAGAGAGATGCATGAATGCTAAATGTGTCACAGTCCGAGGGCATGAGTCATAAAGTAATCTCACGACTAACAACAGGGCAATTCCAAACTACTCTTTCAAACATACTGCAGCGTTAGTGCACCACCACTTTCCAGACAATGCTGAAAAGAGAGATAGAAAGAACATCATAAGAACGGGCCATAAAAAGTCAATTTCACCAATCACAGTCTCGATTAGATTACCTTTTCCTTCTGATGTCTCCAGGACGGAAATGAAGGAAATGGGAGAAATTCAATAACATATGACACCGAAATTCATTGGAACGATTTTCCCATTGGACAAAAAACCAAATAACGACGAGTCGAGTCACCGCAGGACTTTGTTTCACAACAGCGATGAAATAATAGTCTCCATTCGGTTCCAGTAAAAGCACAAATCGCTTTGGAACAGCAGAGCTGTTTGCGATTTTCCGCGCGGGAGGCGAACGCGATCTTGACAGCAGAGACACTTGGACACTTCGGTCAAATAACCATGAGCTGCTAGACATTACTACAATTTCGATTCTTGCTTTGCTAAATGATTTCACACATTGCTCGAAACAGGACGACTTTCACGTTTACACGGAACACGAAACACACCTGACTACAGGGAAAATGCACAAAGCTGAGCAGGCCGTGTTCCACATCAAACCGTGCAGCATTTATTCAGTCACTGTGTCTGTTTTGCAGAAGAAGGGTCCCAAAGAATGTTCTCCACCCTAAAACCGGAGGTCGCATTACAATCCGAGAACGACAGATCACATTGTGAGCATGCTCTGACCTCGGGGCCGGTTCGAGATGCCACTTTCCGTGCCTTTTACTTTAACCGTGCAATTTGCTGCAGAGATGTTCACTCCTGGACATGAGCCACGTGGATGCCAACTGAGTCGGAAACCTGTGCGGCAATCGACGAGAAGCGATTCAATAAATTTTGCTAACTTCCATGGTGCTTATTGGAAATGCAGTTTCTGTTCAAGTCAATCGAAAAGGCAGTTTCTGAACATAGTAACAGAAGTCAAAAGGTAATTACCTCACCCCACCCCCACTCCGGAAGAGGTGCTAACTGCCCTTGAGTGCTTTCTGATCTCGATGTGAAGAGCTCACACGCCTCTGAGTCACCTTCAAGTCTCTGTTTGCGGAGTGAATCACAAAGAAGGACTTTTACCAGAGCTGCAACCGCCTCACTTCCCCACTCGCTCTCCCCTTTTACATTTTCCTGCTCGTCAGTGATTTAAAGAAAACCAAATGGATGCGATGTCATTCTGTAGCCTCTCTGTCGATTCCTCCGTTTCAGTTCCAACATGGCTTAGATCTCGGGGCGCACCTTAATATTAGCGGCGCTATGAAAGCACAGGTTCAAAGGTTCCTCTGAGAGTGTAAATTATTTCATTGCTGTTGCTGATTGAATGAGCCACTAACGTGCGAACTGCCCCAAAATATGATTCAGGAATCTGGTACCAACTCTCCCGCGTTGAATAACGACAGACAGCTTCCAAATGAGGCCTTTCAGAGACGACTTTGGGGTACATTTGACAGACAGACAAGTTCAGGAATCCGTGGTGCGCTGTGACACCTGCGCAGCAGCTTCTTCCCTGCCTTTGAACCGGGCCGCCTGCGCAAGGAATGCAAATGCGGTACTGCTTTTCGTGGAAGGATCAGAACGCGGCAAGGACACTCTCAAACAGAATGGCATATGCATCAGAACCAGGTTGGAGAAAAACTTTATAATGCTTTACACAGTAATTAAATGGAGTTGCCTTACATTTCACTACGAGAGCAGATTCTTTCAAGCAAATTCGAAGGCAGGTTTGCAGATGGGAAAGCAAGCAAGAAAGCTCCGTTCTTGTCCATGTAAAAGGCTGCAGTTGACGAACCAAGCAGTTTCTGCCCAGTTTCGAACTGGGGACCTTTCGAGTGTTAGGCGAACGTGATGACCACTACACTACAGAAACCAGCCGCGGTCGCCGCCCTGCGGCGCAGTGGCATCCAGCACTGAAAGTTGAAGCCATTCTCCGTTTCACCTTTCTGTTTCCAATCGCTCGTTGTTGTCCAGCGTAATTGACATCTTGAAAACGTTAAAAAAGACACGTGAAATTGATGACAATATATAGACAATGATTTCGTCAATGTTTGGACCGTAGGGCGAGGTGGAATAAGCTGGGACGACTTTCCCTGCAGCGTAACGGCTGCGATATGATCTTATGGAAGGGTTGTAAACTGAGTATTTCTGTGTTTTACCCAATTTGGGGTGAGTTGAAAACTCGAGAGCATAGGTTTAAGGTGAGTGGGCTGAAATTGACAAACGACCTGAGGCACATTTCCCACACAGAAGGTTGTGCGTGTATGGAATGAGCTCCCAGAGGAAGTGGAGGAGGCTATTACACTCAGAAAATTGCAAAGGTAATCGGATGAGTTTCTGGACAGGATGGGTTTAGAGGGATTGGGGCCAAATGCTGGGGAACGGGACTTGTTTAATTTTGGTTATGTGGTGAGCATGGATGAGATACACCTAAATATCTGTTTCCACGCCGTGTACCCCCATAACGTCTTGTTGCTAACACTGGCTTTAAAGGATTACTTTTTAGCGGAGTTTTCCATCGCAGTCTGTGGCACAATCGTTTAGTCTGTTCGACTGCTCACGGGAAAGGTAGTATTGTGAAACACTGCAGATACGAACGACTTCCTTAATTTTGCCCCGACTGACCATACTCCGTGAAATTTTCCCAGACCTCAATTGAGGAGTTTTGCTGCTCGAAGTTACCTCAGAAACCCTGTTAACTCGTAATGTGCTGAGCGAATCGCAAAACAGAAAGCATTTTTCACGGAACACAAACAAAACTGGCATGCCGAATGCATTTTCAGACAGAGAGATGCATGAATGCTAAATGTGTCACAGTCCGAGGGCATGAGTCATAAAGTAATCTCACGACTAACAACAGGGCAATTCCAAACTACTCTTTCAAACATACTGCAGCGTTAGTGCACCACCACTTTCCAGACAATGCTGAAAAGAGAGATAGAAAGAACATCATAAGAACGGGCCATAAAAAGTCAATTTCACCAATCACAGTCTCGATTAGATTACCTTTTCCTTCTGATGTCTCCAGGACGGAAATGAAGGAAATGGGAGAAATTCAATAACATATGACACCGAAATTCATTGGAACGATTTTCCCATTGGACAAAAAACCAAATAACGACGAGTCGAGTCACCGCAGGACTTTGTTTCACAACAGCGATGAAATAATAGTCTCCATTCGGTTCCAGTAAAAGCACAAATCGCTTTGGAACAGCAGAGCTGTTTGCGATTTTCCGCGCGGGAGGCGAACGCGATCTTGACAGCAGAGACACTTGGACACTTCGGTCAAATAACCATGAGCTGCTAGACATTACTACAATTTCGATTCTTGCTTTGCTAAATGATTTCACACATTGCTCGAAACAGGACGACTTTCACGTTTACACGGAACACGAAACACACCTGACTACAGGGAAAATGCACAAAGCTGAGCAGGCCGTGTTCCACATCAAACCGTGCAGCATTTATTCAGTCACTGTGTCTGTTTTGCAGAAGAAGGGTCCCAAAGAATGTTCTCCACCCTAAAACCGGAGGTCGCATTACAATCCGAGAACGACAGATCACATTGTGAGCATGCTCTGACCTCGGGGCCGGTTCGAGATGCCACTTTCCGTGCCTTTTACTTTAACCGTGCAATTTGCTGCAGAGATGTTCACTCCTGGACATGAGCCACGTGGATACCAACTGAGTCGGAAACCTGTGCGGCAATCGACGAGAAGCGATTCAATAAATTTTGCTAACTTCCATGGTGCTTATTGGAAATGCAGTTTCTGTTCAAGTCAATCGAAAAGGCAGTTTCTGAACATAGTAACAGAAGTCAAAAGGTAATTACCTCACCCCACCCCCACTCCGGAAGAGGTGCTAACTGCCCTTGAGTGCTTTCTGATCTCGATGTGAAGAGCTCACACGCCTCTGAGTCACCTTCAAGTCTCTGTTTGCGGAGTGAATCACAAAGAAGGACTTTTACCAGAGCTGCAACCGCCTCACTTCCCCACTCGCTCTCCCCTTTTACATTTTCCTGCTCGTCAGTGATTTAAAGAAAACCAAATGGATGCGATGTCATTCTGTAGCCTCTCTGTCGATTCCTCCGTTTCAGTTCCAACATGGCTTAGATCTCGGGGCGCACCTTAATATTAGCGGCGCTATGAAAGCACAGGTTCAAAGGTTCCTCTGAGAGTGTAAATTATTTCATTGCTGTTGCTGATTGAATGAGCCACTAACGTGCGAACTGCCCCAAAATATGATTCAGGAATCTGGTACCAACTCTCGCGCGTTGAATAACGACAGACAGCTTCCAAATGAGGCCTTTCAGAGACGACTTTGGGGTACATTTGACAGACAGACAAGTTCAGGAATCCGTGGTGCGCTGTGACCTGCCTTTGAACCGGTCCGCCTACGCAAGGAATGCAAATGCGGTACTGCTTTTCGTGGAAGGATCAGAACGCGGCAAGGACACTCTCAAACAGAATGGCATATGCATCAGAACCAGGTTGGAGAAAAACTTTATAATGCTTTACACAGTAATTAAATGGAGTTGCCTTACATTTCACTACGAGAGCAGATTCTTTCAAGCAAATTCGAAGGCAGGTTTGCAGATGGGAAAGCAAGCAAGAAAGCTCCGTTCTTGTCCATGTAAAAGGCCGCAGTTGACGAACAAAGCAGTTTCTGCCCAGTTTCGAACTGGGGACCTTTCGCGTGTTAGGCGAACGTGATGACCACTACACTACAGAAACCCGCCGCGGTCGCCGCCCTGCGGCGCAGTGGCATCCAGCACTGAAAGTTGAAGCCATTCTCCGTTTCACCTTTCTGTTTCCAATTGCTCGTTGTTGTCCAGCGTAATTGACATCTTGAAAACGTTAAAAAAGACACGTGAAATTGATGACAATATATAGACAATGATTTCGTCAATGTTTGGACCGTAGGGCGAGGTGGAATAAGCTGGGACGACTTTCCCTGCAGCGTAACGGCTGCGATATGATCTTATGGAAGGGTTGTAAACTGAGTATTTCTGTGTTTTACCCAAATTGGGGTGAGTTGAAAACTCGAGAGCATAGGTTTAAGGTGAGTGGGCTGAAATTGACAAACGACCTGAGGCACATTTCCCACACAGAAGGTTGTGCGTGTATGGAATGAGCTCCCAGAGGAAGTGGAGGAGGCTATTACACTCAGAAAATTGCAAAGGTAATCGGATGAGTTTCTGGACAGGATGGGTTTAGAGGGATTGGGGCCAAATGCTGGGGAACGGGACTTGTTTAATTTTGGTTATGTGGTGAGCATGGATGAGATACACCTAAATATCTGTTTCCACGCCGTGTACCCCCATAACGTCTTGTTGCTAACACTGGCTTTAAAGGATTACTTTTTAGCGGAGTTTTCCATCGCAGTCTGTGGCACAATCGTTTAGTCTGTTCGACTGCTCACGGGAAAGGTAGTATTGTGAAACACTGCAGATACGAACGACTTCCTTAATTTTGCCCCGACTGACCATACTCCGTGAAATTTTCCCAGACCTCAATTGAGGAGTTTTGCTGCTCGAAGTTACCTCAGAAACCCTGTTAACTCGTAATGTGCTGAGCGAATCGCAAAACAGAAAGCATTTTTCACGGAACACAAACAAAACTGGCATGCCGAATGCATTTTCAGACAGAGAGATGCATGAATGCTAAATGTGTCACAGTCCGAGGGCATGAGTCATAAAGTAATCTCACAACTAACAACAGGGCAATTCCAAACTACTCTTTCAAACATACTGCAGCGTTAGTGCACCACCACTTTCCAGACAATGCTGAAAAGAGAGATAGAAAGAACATCATAAGAACGGGCCATAAAAAGTCAATTTCACCAATCACAGTCTCGATTAGATTACCTTTTCCTTCTGATGTCTCCAGGACGGAAATGAAGGAAATGGGAGAAATTCAATAACATATGACACCGAAATTCATTGGAACGATTTTCCCATTGGACAAAAAACCAAATAACGACGAGTCGAGTCACCGCAGGACTTTGTTTCACAACAGCGATGAAATAATAGTCTCCATTCGGTTCCAGTAAAAGCACAAATCGCTTTGGAACAGCAGAGCTGTTTGCGATTTTCCGCGCGGGAGGCGAACGCGATCTTGACAGCAGAGACACTTGGACACTTCGGTCAAATAACCATGAGCTGCTAGACATTACTACAATTTCGATTCTTGCTTTGCTAAATGATTTCACACATTGCTCGAAACAGGACGACTTTCACGTTTACACGGAACACGAAACACACCTGACTACAGGGAAAATGCACAAAGCTGAGCAGGCCGTGTTCCACATCAAACCGTGCAGCATTTATTCAGTCACTGTGTCTGTTTTGCAGAAGAAGGGTCCCAAAGAATGTTCTCCACCCTAAAACCGGAGGTCGCATTACAATCCGAGAACGACAGATCACATTGTGAGCATGCTCTGACCTCGGGGCCGGTTCGAGATGCCACTTTCCGTGCCTTTTACTTTAACCGTGCAATTTGCTGCAGAGATGTTCACTCCTGGACATGAGCCACGTGGATACCAACTGAGTCGGAAACCTGTGCGGCAATCGACGAGAAGCGATTCAATAAATTTTGCTAACTTCCATGGTGCTTATTGGAAATGCAGTTTCTGTTCAAGTCAATCGAAAAGGCAGTTTCTGAACATAGTAACAGAAGTCAAAAGGTAATTACCTCACCCCACCCCCACTCCGGAAGAGGTGCTAACTGCCCTTGAGTGCTTTCTGATCTCGATGTGAAGAGCTCACACGCCTCTGAGTCACCTTCAAGTCTCTGTTTGCGGAGTGAATCACAAAGAAGGACTTTTACCAGAGCTGCAACCGCCTCACTTCCCCACTCGCTCTCCCCTTTTACATTTTCCTGCTCGTCAGTGATTTAAAGAAAACCAAATGGATGCGATGTCATTCTGTAGCCTCTCTGTCGATTCCTCCGTTTCAGTTCCAACATGGCTTAGATCTCGGGGCGCACCTTAATATTAGCGGCGCTATGAAAGCACAGGTTCAAAGGTTCCTCTGAGAGTGTAAATTATTTCATTGCTGTTGCTGATTGAATGAGCCACTAACGTGCGAACTGCCCCAAAATATGATTCAGGAATCTGGTACCAACTCTCGCGCGTTGAATAACGACAGACAGCTTCCAAATGAGGCCTTTCAGAGACGACTTTGGGGTACATTTGACAGACAGACAAGTTCAGGAATCCGTGGTGCGCTGTGACCTGCCTTTGAACCGGTCCGCCTACGCAAGGAATGCAAATGCGGTACTGCTTTTCGTGGAAGGATCAGAACGCGGCAAGGACACTCTCAAACAGAATGGCATATGCATCAGAACCAGGTTGGAGAAAAACTTTATAATGCTTTACACAGTAATTAAATGGAGTTGCCTTACATTTCACTACGAGAGCAGATTCTTTCAAGCAAATTCGAAGGCAGGTTTGCAGATGGGAAAGCAAGCAAGAAAGCTCCGTTCTTGTCCATGTAAAAGGCCGCAGTTGACGAACAAAGCAGTTTCTGCCCAGTTTCGAACTGGGGACCTTTCGCGTGTTAGGCGAACGTGATGACCACTACACTACAGAAACCAGCCGCGGTCGCCGCCCTGCGGCGCAGTGGCATCCAGCACTGAAAGTTGAAGCCATTCTCCGTTTCACCTTTCTGTTTCCAATCGCTCGTTGTTGTCCAGCGTAATTGACATCTTGAAAACGTTAAAAAAGACACGTGAAATTGATGACAATATATAGACAATGATTTCGTCAATGTTTGGACCGTAGGGCGAGGTGGAATAAGCTGGGACGACTTTCCCTGCAGCGTAACGGCTGCGATATGATCTTATGGAAGGGTTGTAAACTGAGTATTTCTGTGTTTTACCCAATTTGGGGTGAGTTGAAAACTCGAGAGCATAGGTTTAAGGTGAGTGGGCTGAAATTGACAAACGACCTGAGGCACATTTCCCACACAGAAGGTTGTGCGTGTATGGAATGAGCTCCCAGAGGAAGTGGAGGAGGCTATTACACTCAGAAAATTGCAAAGGTAATCGGATGAGTTTCTGGACAGGATGGGTTTAGAGGGATTGGGGCCAAATGCTGGGGAACGGGACTTGTTTAATTTTGGTTATGTGGTGAGCATGGATGAGATACACCTAAATATCTGTTTCCACGCCGTGTACCCCCATAACGTCTTGTTGCTAACACTGGCTTTAAAGGATTACTTTTTAGCGGAGTTTTCCATCGCAGTCTGTGGCACAATCGTTTAGTCTGTTCGACTGCTCACGGGAAAGGTAGTATTGTGAAACACTGCAGATACGAACGACTTCCTTAATTTTGCCCCGACTGACCATACTCCGTGAAATTTTCCCAGACCTCAATTGAGGAGTTTTGCTGCTCGAAGTTACCTCAGAAACCCTGTTAACTCGTAATGTGCTGAGCGAATCGCAAAACAGAAAGCATTTTTCACGGAACACAAACAAAACTGGCATGCCGAATGCATTTTCAGACAGAGAGATGCATGAATGCTAAATGTGTCACAGTCCGAGGGCATGAGTCATAAAGTAATCTCACGACTAACAACAGGGCAATTCCAAACTACTCTTTCAAACATACTGCAGCGTTAGTGCACCACCACTTTCCAGACAATGCTGAAAAGAGAGATAGAAAGAACATCATAAGAACGGGCCATAAAAAGTCAATTTCACCAATCACAGTCTCGATTAGATTACCTTTTCCTTCTGATGTCTCCAGGACGGAAATGAAGGAAATGGGAGAAATTCAATAACATATGACACCGAAATTCATTGGAACGATTTTCCCATTGGACAAAAAACCAAATAACGACGAGTCGAGTCACCGCAGGACTTTGTTTCACAACAGCGATGAAATAATAGTCTCCATTCGGTTCCAGTAAAAGCACAAATCGCTTTGGAACAGCAGAGCTGTTTGCGATTTTCCGCGCGGGAGGCGAACGCGATCTTGACAGCAGAGACACTTGGACACTTCGGTCAAATAACCATGAGCTGCTAGACATTACTACAATTTCGATTCTTGCTTTGCTAAATGATTTCACACATTGCTCGAAACAGGACGACTTTCACGTTTACACGGAACACGAAACACACCTGACTACAGGGAAAATGCACAAAGCTGAGCAGGCCGTGTTCCACATCAAACCGTGCAGCATTTATTCAGTCACTGTGTCTGTTTTGCAGAAGAAGGGTCCCAAAGAATGTTCTCCACCCTAAAACCGGAGGTCGCATTACAATCCGAGAACGACAGATCACATTGTGAGCATGCTCTGACCTCGGGGCCGGTTCGAGATGCCACTTTCCGTGCCTTTTACTTTAACCGTGCAATTTGCTGCAGAGATGTTCACTCCTGGACATGAGCCACGTGGATACCAACTGAGTCGGAAACCTGTGCGGCAATCGACGAGAAGCGATTCAATAAATTTTGCTAACTTCCATGGTGCTTATTGGAAATGCAGTTTCTGTTCAAGTCAATCGAAAAGGCAGTTTCTGAACATAGTAACAGAAGTCAAAAGGTAATTACCTCACCCCACCCCCACTCCGGAAGAGGTGCTAACTGCCCTTGAGTGCTTTCTGATCTCGATGTGAAGAGCTCACACGCCTCTGAGTCACCTTCAAGTCTCTGTTTGCGGAGTGAATCACAAAGAAGGACTTTTACCAGAGCTGCAACCGCCTCACTTCCCCACTCGCTCTCCCCTTTTACATTTTCCTGCTCGTCAGTGATTTAAAGAAAACCAAATGGATGCGATGTCATTCTGTAGCCTCTCTGTCGATTCCTCCGTTTCAGTTCCAACATGGCTTAGATCTCGGGGCGCACCTTAATATTAGCGGCGCTATGAAAGCACAGGTTCAAAGGTTCCTCTGAGAGTGTAAATTATTTCATTGCTGTTGCTGATTGAATGAGCCACTAACGTGCGAACTGCCCCAAAATATGATTCAGGAATCTGGTACCAACTCTCGCGCGTTGAATAACGACAGACAGCTTCCAAATGAGGCCTTTCAGAGACGACTTTGGGGTACATTTGACAGACAGACAAGTTCAGGAATCCGTGGTGCGCTGTGACCTGCCTTTGAACCGGTCCGCCTACGCAAGGAATGCAAATGCGGTACTGCTTTTCGTGGAAGGATCAGAACGCGGCAAGGACACTCTCAAACAGAATGGCATATGCATCAGAACCAGGTTGGAGAAAAACTTTATAATGCTTTACACAGTAATTAAATGGAGTTGCCTTACATTTCACTACGAGAGCAGATTCTTTCAAGCAAATTCGAAGGCAGGTTTGCAGATGGGAAAGCAAGCAAGAAAGCTCCGTTCTTGTCCATGTAAAAGGCCGCAGTTGACGAACAAAGCAGTTTCTGCCCAGTTTCGAACTGGGGACCTTTCGCGTGTTAGGCGAACGTGATGACCACTACACTACAGAAACCCGCCGCGGTCGCCGCCCTGCGGCGCAGTGGCATCCAGCACTGAAAGTTGAAGCCATTCTCCGTTTCACCTTTCTGTTTCCAATTGCTCGTTGTTGTCCAGCGTAATTGACATCTTGAAAACGTTAAAAAAGACACGTGAAATTGATGACAATATATAGACAATGATTTCGTCAATGTTTGGACCGTAGGGCGAGGTGGAATAAGCTGGGACGACTTTCCCTGCAGCGTAACGGCTGCGATATGATCTTATGGAAGGGTTGTAAACTGAGTATTTCTGTGTTTTACCCAAATTGGGGTGAGTTGAAAACTCGAGAGCATAGGTTTAAGGTGAGTGGGCTGAAATTGACAAACGACCTGAGGCACATTTCCCACACAGAAGGTTGTGCGTGTATGGAATGAGCTCCCAGAGGAAGTGGAGGAGGCTATTACACTCAGAAAATTGCAAAGGTAATCGGATGAGTTTCTGGACAGGATGGGTTTAGAGGGATTGGGGCCAAATGCTGGGGAACGGGACTTGTTTAATTTTGGTTATGTGGTGAGCATGGATGAGATACACCTAAATATCTGTTTCCACGCCGTGTACCCCCATAACGTCTTGTTGCTAACACTGGCTTTAAAGGATTACTTTTTAGCGGAGTTTTCCATCGCAGTCTGTGGCACAATCGTTTAGTCTGTTCGACTGCTCACGGGAAAGGTAGTATTGTGAAACACTGCAGATACGAACGACTTCCTTAATTTTGCCCCGACTGACCATACTCCGTGAAATTTTCCCAGACCTCAATTGAGGAGTTTTGCTGCTCGAAGTTACCTCAGAAACCCTGTTAACTCGTAATGTGCTGAGCGAATCGCAAAACAGAAAGCATTTTTCACGGAACACAAACAAAACTGGCATGCCGAATGCATTTTCAGACAGAGAGATGCATGAATGCTAAATGTGTCACAGTCCGAGGGCATGAGTCATAAAGTAATCTCACAACTAACAACAGGGCAATTCCAAACTACTCTTTCAAACATACTGCAGCGTTAGTGCACCACCACTTTCCAGACAATGCTGAAAAGAGAGATAGAAAGAACATCATAAGAACGGGCCATAAAAAGTCAATTTCACCAATCACAGTCTCGATTAGATTACCTTTTCCTTCTGATGTCTCCAGGACGGAAATGAAGGAAATGGGAGAAATTCAATAACATATGACACCGAAATTCATTGGAACGATTTTCCCATTGGACAAAAAACCAAATAACGACGAGTCGAGTCACCGCAGGACTTTGTTTCACAACAGCGATGAAATAATAGTCTCCATTCGGTTCCAGTAAAAGCACAAATCGCTTTGGAACAGCAGAGCTGTTTGCGATTTTCCGCGCGGGAGGCGAACGCGATCTTGACAGCAGAGACACTTGGACACTTCGGTCAAATAACCATGAGCTGCTAGACATTACTACAATTTCGATTCTTGCTTTGCTAAATGATTTCACACATTGCTCGAAACAGGACGACTTTCACGTTTACACGGAACACGAAACACACCTGACTACAGGGAAAATGCACAAAGCTGAGCAGGCCGTGTTCCACATCAAACCGTGCAGCATTTATTCAGTCACTGTGTCTGTTTTGCAGAAGAAGGGTCCCAAAGAATGTTCTCCACCCTAAAACCGGAGGTCGCATTACAATCCGAGAACGACAGATCACATTGTGAGCATGCTCTGACCTCGGGGCCGGTTCGAGATGCCACTTTCCGTGCCTTTTACTTTAACCGTGCAATTTGCTGCAGAGATGTTCACTCCTGGACATGAGCCACGTGGATACCAACTGAGTCGGAAACCTGTGCGGCAATCGACGAGAAGCGATTCAATAAATTTTGCTAACTTCCATGGTGCTTATTGGAAATGCAGTTTCTGTTCAAGTCAATCGAAAAGGCAGTTTCTGAACATAGTAACAGAAGTCAAAAGGTAATTACCTCACCCCACCCCCACTCCGGAAGAGGTGCTAACTGCCCTTGAGTGCTTTCTGATCTCGATGTGAAGAGCTCACACGCCTCTGAGTCACCTTCAAGTCTCTGTTTGCGGAGTGAATTACAAAGAAGGACTTTTACCAGAGCTGCAACCGCCTCACTTCCCCACTCGCTCTCCCCTTTTACATTTTCCTGCTCGTCAGTGATTTAAAGAAAACCAATTGGATGCGATGTCATTCTGTAGCCTCTCTGTCGATTCCTCCGTTTCAGTTCCAACATGGCTTAGATCTCGGGGCGCACCTTAATATTAGCGGCGCTATGAAAGCACAGGTTCAAAGGTTCCTCTGAGAGTGTAAATTATTTCATTGCTGTTGCTGATTGAATGAGCCACTAACGTGCGAACTGCCCCAAAATATGATTCAGGAATCTGGTACCAACTCTCGCGCGTTGAATAACGACAGACAGCTTCCAAATGAGGCCTTTCAGAGACGACTTTGGGGTACATTTGACAGACAGACAAGTTCAGGAATCCGTGGTGCGCTGTGACCTGCCTTTGAGCCGGTCCGCCTACGCAAGGAATGCAAATGCGGTACTGCTTTTCGTGGAAGGATCAGAACGCGGCAAGGACACTCTCAAACAGAATGGCATATGCATCAGAACCAGGTTGGAGAAAAACTTTATAATGCTTTACACAGTAATTAAATGGAGTTGCCTTACATTTCACTACGAGAGCAGATTCTTTCAAGCAAATTCGAAGGCAGGTTTGCAGATGGGAAAGCAAGCAAGAAAGCTCCGTTCTTGTCCATGTAAAAGGCCGCAGTTGACGAACAAAGCAGTTTCTGCCCAGTTTCGAACTGGGGACCTTTCGCGTGTTAGGCGAACGTGATGACCACTACACTACAGAAACCAGCCGCGGTCGCCGCCCTGCGGCGCAGTGGCATCCAGCACTGAAAGTTGAAGCCATTCTCCGTTTCACCTTTCTGTTTCCAATTGCTCGTTGTTGTCCAGCGTAATTGACATCTTGAAAACGTTAAAAAAGACACGTGAAATTGATGACAATATATAGACAATGATTTCGTCAATGTTTGGACCGTAGGGCGAGGTGGAATAAGCTGGGACGACTTTCCCTGCAGCGTAACGGCTGCGATATGATCTTATGGAAGGGTTGTAAACTGAGTATTTCTGTGTTTTACCCAAATTGGGGTGAGTTGAAAACTCGAGAGCATAGGTTTAAGGTGAGTGGGCTGAAATTGACAAACGACCTGAGGCACATTTCCCACACAGAAGGTTGTGCGTGTATGGAATGAGCTCCCAGAGGAAGTGGAGGAGGCTATTACACTCAGAAAATTGCAAAGGTAATCGGATGAGTTTCTGGACAGGATGGGTTTAGAGGGATTGGGGCCAAATGCTGGGGAACGGGACTTGTTTAATTTTGGTTATGTGGTGAGCATGGATGAGATACACCTAAATATCTGTTTCCACGCCGTGTACCCCCATAACGTCTTGTTGCTAACACTGGCTTTAAAGGATTACTTTTTAGCGGAGTTTTCCATCGCAGTCTGTGGCACAATCGTTTAGTCTGTTCGACTGCTCACGGGAAAGGTAGTATTGTGAAACACTGCAGATACGAACGACTTCCTTAATTTTGCCCCGACTGACCATACTCCGTGAAATTTTCCCAGACCTCAATTGAGGAGTTTTGCTGCTCGAAGTTACCTCAGAAACCCTGTTAACTCGTAATGTGCTGAGCGAATCGCAAAACAGAAAGCATTTTTCACGGAACACAAACAAAACTGGCATGCCGAATGCATTTTCAGACAGAGAGATGCATGAATGCTAAATGTGTCACAGTCCGAGGGCATGAGTCATAAAGTAATCTCACAACTAACAACAGGGCAATTCCAAACTACTCTTTCAAACATACTGCAGCGTTAGTGCACCACCACTTTCCAGACAATGCTGAAAAGAGAGATAGAAAGAACATCATAAGAACGGGCCATAAAAAGTGAATTTCACCAATCACAGTCTCGATTAGATTACCTTTTCCTTCTGATGTCTCCAGGACGGAAATGAAGGAAATGGGAGAAATTCAATAACATATGACACCGAAATTCATTGGAACGATTTTCCCATTGGACAAAAAACCAAATAACGACGAGTCGAGTCACCGCAGGACTTTGTTTCACAACAGCGATGAAATAATAGTCTCCATTCGGTTCCAGTAAAAGCACAAATCGCTTTGGAACAGCAGAGCTGTTTGCGATTTTCCGCGCGGGAGGCGAACGCGATCTTGACAGCAGAGACACTTGGACACTTCGGTCAAATAACCATGAGCTGCTAGACATTACTACAATTTCGATTCTTGCTTTGCTAAATGATTTCACACATTGCTCGAAACAGGACGACTTTCACGTTTACACGGAACACGAAACACACCTGACTACAGGGAAAATGCACAAAGCTGAGCAGGCCGTGTTCCACATCAAACCGTGCAGCATTTATTCAGTCACTGTGTCTGTTTTGCAGAAGAAGGGTCCCAAAGAATGTTCTCCACCCTAAAACCGGAGGTCGCATTACAATCCGAGAACGACAGATCACATTGTGAGCATGCTCTGACCTCGGGGCCGGTTCGAGATGCCACTTTCCGTGCCTTTTACTTTAACCGTGCAATTTGCTGCAGAGATGTTCACTCCTGGACATGAGCCACGTGGATACCAACTGAGTCGGAAACCTGTGCGGCAATCGACGAGAAGCGATTCAATAAATTTTGCTAACTTCCATGGTGCTTATTGGAAATGCAGTTTCTGTTCAAGTCAATCGAAAAGGCAGTTTCTGAACATAGTAACAGAAGTCAAAAGGTAATTACCTCACCCCACCCCCACTCCGGAAGAGGTGCTAACTGCCCTTGAGTGCTTTCTGATCTCGATGTGAAGAGCTCACACGCCTCTGAGTCACCTTCAAGTCTCTGTTTGCGGAGTGAATCACAAAGAAGGACTTTTACCAGAGCTGCAACCGCCTCACTTCCCCACTCGCTCTCCCCTTTTACATTTTCCTGCTCGTCAGTGATTTAAAGAAAACCAAATGGATGCGATGTCATTCTGTAGCCTCTCTGTCGATTCCTCCGTTTCAGTTCCAACATGGCTTAGATCTCGGGGCGCACCTTAATATTAGCGGCGCTATGAAAGCACAGGTTCAAAGGTTCCTCTGAGAGTGTAAATTATTTCATTGCTGTTGCTGATTGAATGAGCCACTAACGTGCGAACTGCCCCAAAATATGATTCAGGAATCTGGTACCAACTCTCGCGCGTTGAATAACGACAGACAGCTTCCAAATGAGGCCTTTCAGAGACGACTTTGGGGTACATTTGACAGACAGACAAGTTCAGGAATCCGTGGTGCGCTGTGACACCTGCGCAGCAGCTTCTTCCCTGCCTTTGAACCGGGCCGCCTGCGCAAGGAATGCAAATGCGGTACTGCTTTTCGTGGAAGGATCAGAACGCGGCAAGGACACTCTCAAACAGAATGGCATATGCATCAGAACCAGGTTGGAGAAAAACTTTATAATGCTTTACACAGTAATTAAATGGAGTTGCCTTACATTTCACTACGAGAGCAGATTCTTTCAAGCAAATTCGAAGGCAGGTTTGCAGATGGGAAAGCAAGCAAGAAAGCTCCGTTCTTGTCCATGTAAAAGGCCGCAGTTGACGAACAAAGCAGTTTCTGCCCAGTTTCGAACTGGGGACCTTTCGCGTGTTAGGCGAACGTGATGACCACTACACTACAGAAACCAGCCGCGGTCGCCGCCCTGCGGCGCAGTGGCATCCGGCACTGAAAGTTGAAGCCATTCTCCGTTTCACCTTTCTGTTTCCAATTGCTCGTTGTTGTCCAGCGTAATTGACATCTTGAAAACGTTAAAAAAGACACGTGAAATTGATGACAATATATAGACAATGATTTCGTCAATGTTTGGACCGTAGGGCGAGGTGGAATAAGCTGGGACGACTTTCCCTGCAGCGTAACGGCTGCGATATGATCTTATGGAAGGGTTGTAAACTGAGTATTTCTGTGTTTTACCCAAATTGGGGTGAGTTGAAAACTCGAGAGCATAGGTTTAAGGTGAGTGGGCTGAAATTGACAAACGACCTGAGGCACATTTCCCACACAGAAGGTTGTGCGTGTATGGAATGAGCTCCCAGAGGAAGTGGAGGAGGCTATTACACTCAGAAAATTGCAAAGGTAATCGGATGAGTTTCTGGACAGGATGGGTTTAGAGGGATTGGGGCCAAATGCTGGGGAACGGGACTTGTTTAATTTTGGTTATGTGGTGAGCATGGATGAGATACACCTAAATATCTGTTTCCACGCCGTGTACCCCCATAACGTCTTGTTGCTAACACTGGCTTTAAAGGATTACTTTTTAGCGGAGTTTTCCATCGCAGTCTGTGGCACAATCGTTTAGTCTGTTCGACTGCTCACGGGAAAGGTAGTATTGTGAAACACTGCAGATACGAACGACTTCCTTAATTTTGCCCCGACTGACCATACTCCGTGAAATTTTCCCAGACCTCAATTGAGGAGTTTTGCTGCTCGAAGTTACCTCAGAAACCCTGTTAACTCGTAATGTGCTGAGCGAATCGCAAAACAGAAAGCATTTTTCACGGAACACAAACAAAACTGGCATGCCGAATGCATTTTCAGACAGAGAGATGCATGAATGCTAAATGTGTCACAGTCCGAGGGCATGAGTCATAAAGTAATCTCACAACTAACAACAGGGCAATTCCAAACTACTCTTTCAAACATACTGCAGCGTTAGTGCACCACCACTTTCCAGACAATGCTGAAAAGAGAGATAGAAAGAACATCATAAGAACGGGCCATAAAAAGTGAATTTCACCAATCACAGTCTCGATTAGATTACCTTTTCCTTCTGATGTCTCCAGGACGGAAATGAAGGAAATGGGAGAAATTCAATAACATATGACACCGAAATTCATTGGAACGATTTTCCCATTGGACAAAAAACCAAATAACGACGAGTCGAGTCACCGCAGGACTTTGTTTCACAACAGCGATGAAATAATAGTCTCCATTCGGTTCCAGTAAAAGCACAAATCGCTTTGGAACAGCAGAGCTGTTTGCGATTTTCCGCGCGGGAGGCGAACGCGATCTTGACAGCAGAGACACTTGGACACTTCGGTCAAATAACCATGAGCTGCTAGACATTACTACAATTTCGATTCTTGCTTTGCTAAATGATTTCACACATTGCTCGAAACAGGACGACTTTCACGTTTACACGGAACACGAAACACACCTGACTACAGGGAAAATGCACAAAGCTGAGCAGGCCGTGTTCCACATCAAACCGTGCAGCATTTATTCAGTCACTGTGTCTGTTTTGCAGAAGAAGGGTCCCAAAGAATGTTCTCCACCCTAAAACCGGAGGTCGCATTACAATCCGAGAACGACAGATCACATTGTGAGCATGCTCTGACCTCGGGGCCGGTTCGAGATGCCACTTTCCGTGCCTTTTACTTTAACCGTGCAATTTGCTGCAGAGATGTTCACTCCTGGACATGAGCCACGTGGATACCAACTGAGTCGGAAACCTGTGCGGCAATCGACGAGAAGCGATTCAATAAATTTTGCTAACTTCCATGGTGCTTATTGGAAATGCAGTTTCTGTTCAAGTCAATCGAAAAGGCAGTTTCTGAACATAGTAACAGAAGTCAAAAGGTAATTACCTCACCCCACCCCCACTCCGGAAGAGGTGCTAACTGCCCTTGAGTGCTTTCTGATCTCGATGTGAAGAGCTCACACGCCTCTGAGTCACCTTCAAGTCTCTGTTTGCGGAGTGAATCACAAAGAAGGACTTTTACCAGAGCTGCAACCGCCTCACTTCCCCACTCGCTCTCCCCTTTTACATTTTCCTGCTCGTCAGTGATTTAAAGAAAACCAAATGGATGCGATGTCATTCTGTAGCCTCTCTGTCGATTCCTCCGTTTCAGTTCCAACATGGCTTAGATCTCGGGGCGCACCTTAATATTAGCGGCGCTATGAAAGCACAGGTTCAAAGGTTCCTCTGAGAGTGTAAATTATTTCATTGCTGTTGCTGATTGAATGAGCCACTAACGTGCGAACTGCCCCAAAATATGATTCAGGAATCTGGTACCAACTCTCGCGCGTTGAATAACGACAGACAGCTTCCAAATGAGGCCTTTCAGAGACGACTTTGGGGTACATTTGACAGACAGACAAGTTCAGGAATCCGTGGTGCGCTGTGACCTGCCTTTGAGCCGGTCCGCCTACGCAAGGAATGCAAATGCGGTACTGCTTTTCGTGGAAGGATCAGAACGCGGCAAGGACACTCTCAAACAGAATGGCATATGCATCAGAACCAGGTTGGAGAAAAACTTTATAATGCTTTACACAGTAATTAAATGGAGTTGCCTTACATTTCACTACGAGAGCAGATTCTTTCAAGCAAATTCGAAGGCAGGTTTGCAGATGGGAAAGCAAGCAAGAAAGCTCCGTTCTTGTCCATGTAAAAGGCCGCAGTTGACGAACAAAGCAGTTTCTGCCCAGTTTCGAACTGGGGACCTTTCGCGTGTTAGGCGAACGTGATGACCACTACACTACAGAAACCAGCCGCGGTCGCCGCCCTGCGGCGCAGTGGCATCCAGCACTGAAAGTTGAAGCCATTCTCCGTTTCACCTTTCTGTTTCCAATTGCTCGTTGTTGTCCAGCGTAATTGACATCTTGAAAACGTTAAAAAAGACACGTGAAATTGATGACAATATATAGACAATGATTTCGTCAATGTTTGGACCGTAGGGCGAGGTGGAATAAGCTGGGACGACTTTCCCTGCAGCGTAACGGCTGCGATATGATCTTATGGAAGGGTTGTAAACTGAGTATTTCTGTGTTTTACCCAAATTGGGGTGAGTTGAAAACTCGAGAGCATAGGTTTAAGGTGAGTGGGCTGAAATTGACAAACGACCTGAGGCACATTTCCCACACAGAAGGTTGTGCGTGTATGGAATGAGCTCCCAGAGGAAGTGGAGGAGGCTATTACACTCAGAAAATTGCAAAGGTAATCGGATGAGTTTCTGGACAGGATGGGTTTAGAGGGATTGGGGCCAAATGCTGGGGAACGGGACTTGTTTAATTTTGGTTATGTGGTGAGCATGGATGAGATACACCTAAATATCTGTTTCCACGCCGTGTACCCCCATAACGTCTTGTTGCTAACACTGGCTTTAAAGGATTACTTTTTAGCGGAGTTTTCCATCGCAGTCTGTGGCACAATCGTTTAGTCTGTTCGACTGCTCACGGGAAAGGTAGTATTGTGAAACACTGCAGATACGAACGACTTCCTTAATTTTGCCCCGACTGACCATACTCCGTGAAATTTTCCCAGACCTCAATTGAGGAGTTTTGCTGCTCGAAGTTACCTCAGAAACCCTGTTAACTCGTAATGTGCTGAGCGAATCGCAAAACAGAAAGCATTTTTCACGGAACACAAACAAAACTGGCATGCCGAATGCATTTTCAGACAGAGAGATGCATGAATGCTAAATGTGTCACAGTCCGAGGGCATGAGTCATAAAGTAATCTCACAACTAACAACAGGGCAATTCCAAACTACTCTTTCAAACATACTGCAGCGTTAGTGCACCACCACTTTCCAGACAATGCTGAAAAGAGAGATAGAAAGAACATCATAAGAACGGGCCATAAAAAGTGAATTTCACCAATCACAGTCTCGATTAGATTACCTTTTCCTTCTGATGTCTCCAGGACGGAAATGAAGGAAATGGGAGAAATTCAATAACATATGACACCGAAATTCATTGGAACGATTTTCCCATTGGACAAAAAACCAAATAACGACGAGTCGAGTCACCGCAGGACTTTGTTTCACAACAGCGATGAAATAATAGTCTCCATTCGGTTCCAGTAAAAGCACAAATCGCTTTGGAACAGCAGAGCTGTTTGCGATTTTCCGCGCGGGAGGCGAACGCGATCTTGACAGCAGAGACACTTGGACACTTCGGTCAAATAACCATGAGCTGCTAGACATTACTACAATTTCGATTCTTGCTTTGCTAAATGATTTCACACATTGCTCGAAACAGGACGACTTTCACGTTTACACGGAACACGAAACACACCTGACTACAGGGAAAATGCACAAAGCTGAGCAGGCCGTGTTCCACATCAAACCGTGCAGCATTTATTCAGTCACTGTGTCTGTTTTGCAGAAGAAGGGTCCCAAAGAATGTTCTCCACCCTAAAACCGGAGGTCGCATTACAATCCGAGAACGACAGATCACATTGTGAGCATGCTCTGACCTCGGGGCCGGTTCGAGATGCCACTTTCCGTGCCTTTTACTTTAACCGTGCAATTTGCTGCAGAGATGTTCACTCCTGGACATGAGCCACGTGGATACCAACTGAGTCGGAAACCTGTGCGGCAATCGACGAGAAGCGATTCAATAAATTTTGCTAACTTCCATGGTGCTTATTGGAAATGCAGTTTCTGTTCAAGTCAATCGAAAAGGCAGTTTCTGAACATAGTAACAGAAGTCAAAAGGTAATTACCTCACCCCACCCCCACTCCGGAAGAGGTGCTAACTGCCCTTGAGTGCTTTCTGATCTCGATGTGAAGAGCTCACACGCCTCTGAGTCACCTTCAAGTCTCTGTTTGCGGAGTGAATCACAAAGAAGGACTTTTACCAGAGCTGCAACCGCCTCACTTCCCCACTCGCTCTCCCCTTTTACATTTTCCTGCTCGTCAGTGATTTAAAGAAAACCAAATGGATGCGATGTCATTCTGTAGCCTCTCTGTCGATTCCTCCGTTTCAGTTCCAACATGGCTTAGATCTCGGGGCGCACCTTAATATTAGCGGCGCTATGAAAGCACAGGTTCAAAGGTTCCTCTGAGAGTGTAAATTATTTCATTGCTGTTGCTGATTGAATGAGCCACTAACGTGCGAACTGCCCCAAAATATGATTCAGGAATCTGGTACCAACTCTCGCGCGTTGAATAACGACAGACAGCTTCCAAATGAGGCCTTTCAGAGACGACTTTGGGGTACATTTGACAGACAGACAAGTTCAGGAATCCGTGGTGCGCTGTGACACCTGCGCAGCAGCTTCTTCCCTGCCTTTGAACCGGGCCGCCTGCGCAAGGAATGCAAATGCGGTACTGCTTTTCGTGGAAGGATCAGAACGCGGCAAGGACACTCTCAAACAGAATGGCATATGCATCAGAACCAGGTTGGAGAAAAACTTTATAATGCTTTACACAGTAATTAAATGGAGTTGCCTTACATTTCACTACGAGAGCAGATTCTTTCAAGCAAATTCGAAGGCAGGTTTGCAGATGGGAAAGCAAGCAAGAAAGCTCCGTTCTTGTCCATGTAAAAGGCCGCAGTTGACGAACAAAGCAGTTTCTGCCCAGTTTCGAACTGGGGACCTTTCGCGTGTTAGGCGAACGTGATGACCACTACACTACAGAAACCAGCCGCGGTCGCCGCCCTGCGGCGCAGTGGCATCCAGCACTGAAAGTTGAAGCCATTCTCCGTTTCACCTTTCTGTTTCCAATTGCTCGTTGTTGTCCAGCGTAATTGACATCTTGAAAACGTTAAAAAAGACACGTGAAATTGATGACAATATATAGACAATGATTTCGTCAATGTTTGGACCGTAGGGCGAGGTGGAATAAGCTGGGACGACTTTCCCTGCAGCGTAACGGCTGCGATATGATCTTATGGAAGGGTTGTAAACTGAGTATTTCTGTGTTTTACCCAAATTGGGGTGAGTTGAAAACTCGAGAGCATAGGTTTAAGGTGAGTGGGCTGAAATTGACAAACGACCTGAGGCACATTTCCCACACAGAAGGTTGTGCGTGTATGGAATGAGCTCCCAGAGGAAGTGGAGGAGGCTATTACACTCAGAAAATTGCAAAGGTAATCGGATGAGTTTCTGGACAGGATGGGTTTAGAGGGATTGGGGCCAAATGCTGGGGAACGGGACTTGTTTAATTTTGGTTATGTGGTGAGCATGGATGAGATACACCTAAATATCTGTTTCCACGCCGTGTACCCCCATAACGTCTTGTTGCTAACACTGGCTTTAAAGGATTACTTTTTAGCGGAGTTTTCCATCGCAGTCTGTGGCACAATCGTTTAGTCTGTTCGACTGCTCACGGGAAAGGTAGTATTGTGAAACACTGCAGATACGAACGACTTCCTTAATTTTGCCCCGACTGACCATACTCCGTGAAATTTTCCCAGACCTCAATTGAGGAGTTTTGCTGCTCGAAGTTACCTCAGAAACCCTGTTAACTCGTAATGTGCTGAGCGAATCGCAAAACAGAAAGCATTTTTCACGGAACACAAACAAAACTGGCATGCCGAATGCATTTTCAGACAGAGAGATGCATGAATGCTAAATGTGTCACAGTCCGAGGGCATGAGTCATAAAGTAATCTCACAACTAACAACAGGGCAATTCCAAACTACTCTTTCAAACATACTGCAGCGTTAGTGCACCACCACTTTCCAGACAATGCTGAAAAGAGAGATAGAAAGAACATCATAAGAACGGGCCATAAAAAGTGAATTTCACCAATCACAGTCTCGATTAGATTACCTTTTCCTTCTGATGTCTCCAGGACGGAAATGAAGGAAATGGGAGAAATTCAATAACATATGACACCGAAATTCATTGGAACGATTTTCCCATTGGACAAAAAACCAAATAACGACGAGTCGAGTCACCGCAGGACTTTGTTTCACAACAGCGATGAAATAATAGTCTCCATTCGGTTCCAGTAAAAGCACAAATCGCTTTGGAACAGCAGAGCTGTTTGCGATTTTCCGCGCGGGAGGCGAACGCGATCTTGACAGCAGAGACACTTGGACACTTCGGTCAAATAACCATGAGCTGCTAGACATTACTACAATTTCGATTCTTGCTTTGCTAAATGATTTCACACATTGCTCGAAACAGGACGACTTTCACGTTTACACGGAACACGAAACACACCTGACTACAGGGAAAATGCACAAAGCTGAGCAGGCCGTGTTCCACATCAAACCGTGCAGCATTTATTCAGTCACTGTGTCTGTTTTGCAGAAGAAGGGTCCCAAAGAATGTTCTCCACCCTAAAACCGGAGGTCGCATTACAATCCGAGAACGACAGATCACATTGTGAGCATGCTCTGACCTCGGGGCCGGTTCGAGATGCCACTTTCCGTGCCTTTTACTTTAACCGTGCAATTTGCTGCAGAGATGTTCACTCCTGGACATGAGCCACGTGGATACCAACTGAGTCGGAAACCTGTGCGGCAATCGACGAGAAGCGATTCAATAAATTTTGCTAACTTCCATGGTGCTTATTGGAAATGCAGTTTCTGTTCAAGTCAATCGAAAAGGCAGTTTCTGAACATAGTAACAGAAGTCAAAAGGTAATTACCTCACCCCACCCCCACTCCGGAAGAGGTGCTAACTGCCCTTGAGTGCTTTCTGATCTCGATGTGAAGAGCTCACACGCCTCTGAGTCACCTTCAAGTCTCTGTTTGCGGAGTGAATCACAAAGAAGGACTTTTACCAGAGCTGCAACCGCCTCACTTCCCCACTCGCTCTCCCCTTTTACATTTTCCTGCTCGTCAGTGATTTAAAGAAAACCAAATGGATGCGATGTCATTCTGTAGCCTCTCTGTCGATTCCTCCGTTTCAGTTCCAACATGGCTTAGATCTCGGGGCGCACCTTAATATTAGCGGCGCTATGAAAGCACAGGTTCAAAGGTTCCTCTGAGAGTGTAAATTATTTCATTGCTGTTGCTGATTGAATGAGCCACTAACGTGCGAACTGCCCCAAAATATGATTCAGGAATCTGGTACCAACTCTCGCGCGTTGAATAACGACAGACAGCTTCCAAATGAGGCCTTTCAGAGACGACTTTGGGGTACATTTGACAGACAGACAAGTTCAGGAATCCGTGGTGCGCTGTGACACCTGCGCAGCAGCTTCTTCCCTGCCTTTGAACCGGGCCGCCTGCGCAAGGAATGCAAATGCGGTACTGCTTTTCGTGGAAGGATCAGAACGCGGCAAGGACACTCTCAAACAGAATGGCATATGCATCAGAACCAGGTTGGAGAAAAACTTTATAATGCTTTACACAGTAATTAAATGGAGTTGCCTTACATTTCACTACGAGAGCAGATTCTTTCAAGCAAATTCGAAGGCAGGTTTGCAGATGGGAAAGCAAGCAAGAAAGCTCCGTTCTTGTCCATGTAAAAGGCTGCAGTTGACGAACCAAGCAGTTTCTGCCCAGTTTCGAACTGGGGACCTTTCGCGTGTTAGGCGAACGTGATGACCACTACACTACAGAAACCAGCCGCGGTCGCCGCCCTGTGGCGCAGTGGCATCCAGCACTGAAAGTTGAAGCCATTCTCCGTTTCACCTTTCTGTTTCCAATCGCTCGTTGTTGTCCAGCGTAATTGACATCTTGAAAACGTTAAAAAAGACACGTGAAATTGATGACAATATATAGACAATGATTTCGTCAATGTTTGGACCGTAGGGCGAGGTGGAATAAGCTGGGACGACTTTCCCTGCAGCGTAACGGCTGCGATATGATCTTATGGAAGGGTTGTAAACTGAGTATTTCTGTGTTTTACCCAATTTGGGGTGAGTTGAAAACTCGAGAGCATAGGTTTAAGGTGAGTGGGCTGAAATTGACAAACGACCTGAGGCACATTTCCCACACAGAAGGTTGTGCGTGTATGGAATGAGCTCCCAGAGGAAGTGGAGGAGGCTATTACACTCAGAAAATTGCAAAGGTAATCGGATGAGTTTCTGGACAGGATGGGTTTAGAGGGATTGGGGCCAAATGCTGGGGAACGGGACTTGTTTAATTTTGGTTATGTGGTGAGCATGGATGAGATACACCTAAATATCTGTTTCCACGCCGTGTACCCCCATAACGTCTTGTTGCTAACACTGGCTTTAAAGGATTACTTTTTAGCGGAGTTTTCCATCGCAGTCTGTGGCACAATCGTTTAGTCTGTTCGACTGCTCACGGGAAAGGTAGTATTGTGAAACACTGCAGATACGAACGACTTCCTTAATTTTGCCCCGACTGACCATACTCCGTGAAATTTTCCCAGACCTCAATTGAGGAGTTTTGCTGCTCGAAGTTACCTCAGATACCCTGTTAACTCGTAATGTGCTGAGCGAATCGCAAAACAGAAAGCATTTTTCACGGAACACAAACAAAACTGGCATGCCGAATGCATTTTCAGACAGAGAGATGCATGAATGCTAAATGTGTCACAGTCCGAGGGCATGAGTCATAAAGTAATCTCACAACTAACAACAGGGCAATTCCAAACTACTCTTTCAAACATACTGCAGCGTTAGTGCACCACCACTTTCCAGACAATGCTGAAAAGAGAGATAGAAAGAACATCATAAGAACGGGCCATAAAAAGTCAATTTCACCAATCACAGTCTCGATTAGATTACCTTTTCCTTCTGATGTCTCCAGGACGGAAATGAAGGAAATGGGAGAAATTCAATAACATATGACACCGAAATTCATTGGAACGATTTTCCCATTGGACAAAAAACCAAATAACGACGAGTCGAGTCACCGCAGGACTTTGTTTCACAACAGCGATGAAATAATAGTCTCCATTCGGTTCCAGTAAAAGCACAAATCGCTTTGGAACAGCAGAGCTGTTTGCGATTTTCCGCGCGGGAGGCGAACGCGATCTTGACAGCAGAGACACTTGGACACTTCGGTCAAATAACCATGAGCTGCTAGACATTACTACAATTTCGATTCTTGCTTTGCTAAATGATTTCACACATTGCTCGAAACAGGACGACTTTCACGTTTACACGGAACACGAAACACACCTGACTACAGGGAAAATGCACAAAGCTGAGCAGGCCGTGTTCCACATCAAACCGTGCAGCATTTATTCAGTCACTGTGTCTGTTTTGCAGAAGAAGGGTCCCAAAGAATGTTCTCCACCCTAAAACCGGAGGTCGCATTACAATCCGAGAACGACAGATCACATTGTGAGCATGCTCTGACCTCGGGGCCGGTTCGAGATGCCACTTTCCGTGCCTTTTACTTTAACCGTGCAATTTGCTGCAGAGATGTTCACTCCTGGACATGAGCCACGTGGATACCAACTGAGTCGGAAACCTGTGCGGCAATCGACGAGAAGCGATTCAATAAATTTTGCTAACTTCCATGGTGCTTATTGGAAATGCAGTTTCTGTTCAAGTCAATCGAAAAGGCAGTTTCTGAACATAGTAACAGAAGTCAAAAGGTAATTACCTCACCCCACCCCCACTCCGGAAGAGGTGCTAACTGCCCTTGAGTGCTTTCTGATCTCGATGTGAAGAGCTCACACGCCTCTGAGTCACCTTCAAGTCTCTGTTTGCGGAGTGAATCACAAAGAAGGACTTTTACCAGAGCTGCAACCGCCTCACTTCCCCACTCGCTCTCCCCTTTTACATTTTCCTGCTCGTCAGTGATTTAAAGAAAACCAAATGGATGCGATGTCATTCTGTAGCCTCTCTGTCGATTCCTCCGTTTCAGTTCCAACATGGCTTAGATCTCGGGGCGCACCTTAATATTAGCGGCGCTATGAAAGCACAGGTTCAAAGGTTCCTCTGAGAGTGTAAATTATTTCATTGCTGTTGCTGATTGAATGAGCCACTAACGTGCGAACTGCCCCAAAATATGATTCAGGAATCTGGTACCAACTCTCGCGCGTTGAATAACGACAGACAGCTTCCAAATGAGGCCTTTCAGAGACGACTTTGGGGTACATTTGACAGACAGACAAGTTCAGGAATCCGTGGTGCGCTGTGACACCTGCGCAGCAGCTTCTTCCCTGCCTTTGAACCGGGCCGCCTGCGCAAGGAATGCAAATGCGGTACTGCTTTTCGTGGAAGGATCAGAACGCGGCAAGGACACTCTCAAACAGAATGGCATATGCATCAGAACCAGGTTGGAGAAAAACTTTATAATGCTTTACACAGTAATTAAATGGAGTTGCCTTACATTTCACTACGAGAGCAGATTCTTTCAAGCAAATTCGAAGGCAGGTTTGCAGATGGGAAAGCAAGCAAGAAAGCTCCGTTCTTGTCCATGTAAAAGGCTGCAGTTGACGAACCAAGCAGTTTCTGCCCAGTTTCGAACTGGGGACCTTTCGCGTGTTAGGCGAACGTGATGACCACTACACTACAGAAACCAGCCGCGGTCGCCGCCCTGCGGCGCAGTGGCATCCAGCACTGAAAGTTGAAGCCATTCTCCGTTTCACCTTTCTGTTTCCAATCGCTCGTTGTTGTCCAGCGTAATTGACATCTTGAAAACGTTAAAAAAGACACGTGAAATTGATGACAATATATAGACAATGATTTCGTCAATGTTTGGACCGTAGGGCGAGGTGGAATAAGCTGGGATGACTTTCCCTGCAGCGTAACGGCTGCGATATGATCTTATGGAAGGGTTGTAAACTGAGTATTTCTGTGTTTTACCCAAATTGGGGTGAGTTGAAAACTCGAGAGCATAGGTTTAAGGTGAGTGGGCTGAAATTGACAAACGACCTGAGGCACATTTCCCACACAGAAGGTTGTGCGTGTATGGAATGAGCTCCCAGAGGAAGTGGAGGAGGCTATTACACTCAGAAAATTGCAAAGGTAATCGGATGAGTTTCTGGACAGGATGGGTTTAGAGGGATTGGGGCCAAATGCTGGGGAACGGGACTTGTTTAATTTTGGTTATGTGGTGAGCATGGATGAGATACACCTAAATATCTGTTTCCACGCCGTGTACCCCCATAACGTCTTGTTGCTAACACTGGCTTTAAAGGATTACTTTTTAGCGGAGTTTTCCATCGCAGTCTGTGGCACAATCGTTTAGTCTGTTCGACTGCTCACGGGAAAGGTAGTATTGTGAAACACTGCAGATACGAACGACTTCCTTAATTTTGCCCCGACTGACCATACTCCGTGAAATTTTCCCAGACCTCAATTGAGGAGTTTTGCTGCTCGAAGTTACCTCAGAAACCCTGTTAACTCGTAATGTGCTGAGCGAATCGCAAAACAGAAAGCATTTTTCACGGAACACAAACAAAACTGGCATGCCGAATGCATTTTCAGACAGAGAGATGCATGAATGCTAAATGTGTCACAGTCCGAGGGCATGAGTCATAAAGTAATCTCACAACTAACAACAGGGCAATTCCAAACTACTCTTTCAAACATACTGCAGCGTTAGTGCACCACCACTTTCCAGACAATGCTGAAAAGAGAGATAGAAAGAACATCATAAGAACGGGCCATAAAAAGTGAATTTCACCAATCACAGTCTCGATTAGATTACCTTTTCCTTCTGATGTCTCCAGGACGGAAATGAAGGAAATGGGAGAAATTCAATAACATATGACACCGAAATTCATTGGAACGATTTTCCCATTGGACAAAAAACCAAATAACGACGAGTCGAGTCACCGCAGGACTTTGTTTCACAACAGCGATGAAATAATAGTCTCCATTCGGTTCCAGTAAAAGCACAAATCGCTTTGGAACAGCAGAGCTGTTTGCGATTTTCCGCGCGGGAGGCGAACGCGATCTTGACAGCAGAGACACTTGGACACTTCGGTCAAATAACCATGAGCTGCTAGACATTACTACAATTTCGATTCTTGCTTTGCTAAATGATTTCACACATTGCTCGAAACAGGACGACTTTCACGTTTACACGGAACACGAAACACACCTGACTACAGGGAAAATGCACAAAGCTGAGCAGGCCGTGTTCCACATCAAACCGTGCAGCATTTATTCAGTCACTGTGTCTGTTTTGCAGAAGAAGGGTCCCAAAGAATGTTCTCCACCCTAAAACCGGAGGTCGCATTACAATCCGAGAACGACAGATCACATTGTGAGCATGCTCTGACCTCGGGGCCGGTTCGAGATGCCACTTTCCGTGCCTTTTACTTTAACCGTGCAATTTGCTGCAGAGATGTTCACTCCTGGACATGAGCCACGTGGATACCAACTGAGTCGGAAACCTGTGCGGCAATCGACGAGAAGCGATTCAATAAATTTTGCTAACTTCCATGGTGCTTATTGGAAATGCAGTTTCTGTTCAAGTCAATCGAAAAGGCAGTTTCTGAACATAGTAACAGAAGTCAAAAGGTAATTACCTCACCCCACCCCCACTCCGGAAGAGGTGCTAACTGCCCTTGAGTGCTTTCTGATCTCGATGTGAAGAGCTCACACGCCTCTGAGTCACCTTCAAGTCTCTGTTTGCGGAGTGAATCACAAAGAAGGACTTTTACCAGAGCTGCAACCGCCTCACTTCCCCACTCGCTCTCCCCTTTTACATTTTCCTGCTCGTCAGTGATTTAAAGAAAACCAAATGGATGCGATGTCATTCTGTAGCCTCTCTGTCGATTCCTCCGTTTCAGTTCCAACATGGCTTAGATCTCGGGGCGCACCTTAATATTAGCGGCGCTATGAAAGCACAGGTTCAAAGGTTCCTCTGAGAGTGTAAATTATTTCATTGCTGTTGCTGATTGAATGAGCCACTAACGTGCGAACTGCCCCAAAATATGATTCAGGAATCTGGTACCAACTCTCGCGCGTTGAATAACGACAGACAGCTTCCAAATGAGGCCTTTCAGAGACGACTTTGGGGTACATTTGACAGACAGACAAGTTCAGGAATCCGTGGTGCGCTGTGACCTGCCTTTGAACCGGTCCGCCTACGCAAGGAATGCAAATGCGGTACTGCTTTTCGTGGAAGGATCAGAACGCGGCAAGGACACTCTCAAACAGAATGGCATATGCATCAGAACCAGGTTGGAGAAAAACTTTATAATGCTTTACACAGTAATTAAATGGAGTTGCCTTACATTTCACTACGAGAGCAGATTCTTTCAAGCAAATTCGAAGGCAGGTTTGCAGATGGGAAAGCAAGCAAGAAAGCTCCGTTCTTGTCCATGTAAAAGGCCGCAGTTGACGAACAAAGCAGTTTCTGCCCAGTTTCGAACTGGGGACCTTTCGCGTGTTAGGCGAACGTGATGACCACTACACTACAGAAACCAGCCGCGGTCGCCGCCCTGCGGCGCAGTGGCATCCAGCACTGAAAGTTGAAGCCATTCTCCGTTTCACCTTTCTGTTTCCAATTGCTCGTTGTTGTCCAGCGTAATTGACATCTTGAAAACGTTAAAAAAGACACGTGAAATTGATGACAATATATAGACAATGATTTCGTCAATGTTTGGACCGTAGGGCGAGGTGGAATAAGCTGGGACGACTTTCCCTGCAGCGTAACGGCTGCGATATGATCTTATGGAAGGGTTGTAAACTGAGTATTTCTGTGTTTTACCCAAATTGGGGTGAGTTGAAAACTCGAGAGCATAGGTTTAAGGTGAGTGGGCTGAAATTGACAAACGACCTGAGGCACATTTCCCACACAGAAGGTTGTGCGTGTATGGAATGAGCTCCCAGAGGAAGTGGAGGAGGCTATTACACTCAGAAAATTGCAAAGGTAATCGGATGAGTTTCTGGACAGGATGGGTTTAGAGGGATTGGGGCCAAATGCTGGGGAACGGGACTTGTTTAATTTTGGTTATGTGGTGAGCATGGATGAGATACACCTAAATATCTGTTTCCACGCCGTGTACCCCCATAACGTCTTGTTGCTAACACTGGCTTTAAAGGATTACTTTTTAGCGGAGTTTTCCATCGCAGTCTGTGGCACAATCGTTTAGTCTGTTCGACTGCTCACGGGAAAGGTAGTATTGTGAAACACTGCAGATACGAACGACTTCCTTAATTTTGCCCCGACTGACCATACTCCGTGAAATTTTCCCAGACCTCAATTGAGGAGTTTTGCTGCTCGAAGTTACCTCAGAAACCCTGTTAACTCGTAATGTGCTGAGCGAATCGCAAAACAGAAAGCATTTTTCACGGAACACAAACAAAACTGGCATGCCGAATGCATTTTCAGACAGAGAGATGCATGAATGCTAAATGTGTCACAGTCCGAGGGCATGAGTCATAAAGTAATCTCACAACTAACAACAGGGCAATTCCAAACTACTCTTTCAAACATACTGCAGCGTTAGTGCACCACCACTTTCCAGACAATGCTGAAAAGAGAGATAGAAAGAACATCATAAGAACGGGCCATAAAAAGTCAATTTCACCAATCACAGTCTCGATTAGATTACCTTTTCCTTCTGATGTCTCCAGGACGGAAATGAAGGAAATGGGAGAAATTCAATAACATATGACACCGAAATTCATTGGAACGATTTTCCCATTGGACAAAAAACCAAATAACGACGAGTCGAGTCACCGCAGGACTTTGTTTCACAACAGCGATGAAATAATAGTCTCCATTCGGTTCCAGTAAAAGCACAAATCGCTTTGGAACAGCAGAGCTGTTTGCGATTTTCCGCGCGGGAGGCGAACGCGATCTTGACAGCAGAGACACTTGGACACTTCGGTCAAATAACCATGAGCTGCTAGACATTACTACAATTTCGATTCTTGCTTTGCTAAATGATTTCACACATTGCTCGAAACAGGACGACTTTCACGTTTACACGGAACACGAAACACACCTGACTACAGGGAAAATGCACAAAGCTGAGCAGGCCGTGTTCCACATCAAACCGTGCAGCATTTATTCAGTCACTGTGTCTGTTTTGCAGAAGAAGGGTCCCAAAGAATGTTCTCCACCCTAAAACCGGAGGTCGCATTACAATCCGAGAACGACAGATCACATTGTGAGCATGCTCTGACCTCGGGGCCGGTTCGAGATGCCACTTTCCGTGCCTTTTACTTTAACCGTGCAATTTGCTGCAGAGATGTTCACTCCTGGACATGAGCCACGTGGATACCAACTGAGTCGGAAACCTGTGCGGCAATCGACGAGAAGCGATTCAATAAATTTTGCTAACTTCCATGGTGCTTATTGGAAATGCAGTTTCTGTTCAAGTCAATCGAAAAGGCAGTTTCTGAACATAGTAACAGAAGTCAAAAGGTAATTACCTCACCCCACCCCCACTCCGGAAGAGGTGCTAACTGCCCTTGAGTGCTTTCTGATCTCGATGTGAAGAGCTCACACGCCTCTGAGTCACCTTCAAGTCTCTGTTTGCGGAGTGAATCACAAAGAAGGACTTTTACCAGAGCTGCAACCGCCTCACTTCCCCACTCGCTCTCCCCTTTTACATTTTCCTGCTCGTCAGTGATTTAAAGAAAACCAAATGGATGCGATGTCATTCTGTAGCCTCTCTGTCGATTCCTCCGTTTCAGTTCCAACATGGCTTAGATCTCGGGGCGCACCTTAATATTAGCGGCGCTATGAAAGCACAGGTTCAAAGGTTCCTCTGAGAGTGTAAATTATTTCATTGCTGTTGCTGATTGAATGAGCCACTAACGTGCGAACTGCCCCAAAATATGATTCAGGAATCTGGTACCAACTCTCGCGCGTTGAATAACGACAGACAGCTTCCAAATGAGGCCTTTCAGAGACGACTTTGGGGTACATTTGACAGACAGACAAGTTCAGGAATCCGTGGTGCGCTGTGACCTGCCTTTGAACCGGTCCGCCTACGCAAGGAATGCAAATGCGGTACTGCTTTTCGTGGAAGGATCAGAACGCGGCAAGGACACTCTCAAACAGAATGGCATATGCATCAGAACCAGGTTGGAGAAAAACTTTATAATGCTTTACACAGTAATTAAATGGAGTTGCCTTACATTTCACTACGAGAGCAGATTCTTTCAAGCAAATTCGAAGGCAGGTTTGCAGATGGGAAAGCAAGCAAGAAAGCTCCGTTCTTGTCCATGTAAAAGGCCGCAGTTGACGAACAAAGCAGTTTCTGCCCAGTTTCGAACTGGGGACCTTTCGCGTGTTAGGCGAACGTGATGACCACTACACTACAGAAACCAGCCGCGGTCGCCGCCCTGCGGCGCAGTGGCATCCAGCACTGAAAGTTGAAGCCATTCTCCGTTTCACCTTTCTGTTTCCAATTGCTCGTTGTTGTCCAGCGTAATTGACATCTTGAAAACGTTAAAAAAGACACGTGAAATTGATGACAATATATAGACAATGATTTCGTCAATGTTTGGACCGTAGGGCGAGGTGGAATAAGCTGGGACGACTTTCCCTGCAGCGTAACGGCTGCGATATGATCTTATGGAAGGGTTGTAAACTGAGTATTTCTGTGTTTTACCCAAATTGGGGTGAGTTGAAAACTCGAGAGCATAGGTTTAAGGTGAGTGGGCTGAAATTGACAAACGACCTGAGGCACATTTCCCACACAGAAGGTTGTGCGTGTATGGAATGAGCTCCCAGAGGAAGTGGAGGAGGCTATTACACTCAGAAAATTGCAAAGGTAATCGGATGAGTTTCTGGACAGGATGGGTTTAGAGGGATTGGGGCCAAATGCTGGGGAACGGGACTTGTTTAATTTTGGTTATGTGGTGAGCATGGATGAGATACACCTAAATATCTGTTTCCACGCCGTGTACCCCCATAACGTCTTGTTGCTAACACTGGCTTTAAAGGATTACTTTTTAGCGGAGTTTTCCATCGCAGTCTGTGGCACAATCGTTTAGTCTGTTCGACTGCTCACGGGAAAGGTAGTATTGTGAAACACTGCAGATACGAACGACTTCCTTAATTTTGCCCCGACTGACCATACTCCGTGAAATTTTCCCAGACCTCAATTGAGGAGTTTTGCTGCTCGAAGTTACCTCAGAAACCCTGTTAACTCGTAATGTGCTGAGCGAATCGCAAAACAGAAAGCATTTTTCACGGAACACAAACAAAACTGGCATGCCGAATGCATTTTCAGACAGAGAGATGCATGAATGCTAAATGTGTCACAGTCCGAGGGCATGAGTCATAAAGTAATCTCACAACTAACAACAGGGCAATTCCAAACTACTCTTTCAAACATACTGCAGCGTTAGTGCACCACCACTTTCCAGACAATGCTGAAAAGAGAGATAGAAAGAACATCATAAGAACGGGCCATAAAAAGTCAATTTCACCAATCACAGTCTCGATTAGATTACCTTTTCCTTCTGATGTCTCCAGGACGGAAATGAAGGAAATGGGAGAAATTCAATAACATATGACACCGAAATTCATTGGAACGATTTTCCCATTGGACAAAAAACCAAATAACGACGAGTCGAGTCACCGCAGGACTTTGTTTCACAACAGCGATGAAATAATAGTCTCCATTCGGTTCCAGTAAAAGCACAAATCGCTTTGGAACAGCAGAGCTGTTTGCGATTTTCCGCGCGGGAGGCGAACGCGATCTTGACAGCAGAGACACTTGGACACTTCGGTCAAATAACCATGAGCTGCTAGACATTACTACAATTTCGATTCTTGCTTTGCTAAATGATTTCACACATTGCTCGAAACAGGACGACTTTCACGTTTACACGGAACACGAAACACACCTGACTACAGGGAAAATGCACAAAGCTGAGCAGGCCGTGTTCCACATCAAACCGTGCAGCATTTATTCAGTCACTGTGTCTGTTTTGCAGAAGAAGGGTCCCAAAGAATGTTCTCCACCCTAAAACCGGAGGTCGCATTACAATCCGAGAACGACAGATCACATTGTGAGCATGCTCTGACCTCGGGGCCGGTTCGAGATGCCACTTTCCGTGCCTTTTACTTTAACCGTGCAATTTGCTGCAGAGATGTTCACTCCTGGACATGAGCCACGTGGATACCAACTGAGTCGGAAACCTGTGCGGCAATCGACGAGAAGCGATTCAATAAATTTTGCTAACTTCCATGGTGCTTATTGGAAATGCAGTTTCTGTTCAAGTCAATCGAAAAGGCAGTTTCTGAACATAGTAACAGAAGTCAAAAGGTAATTACTTCACCCCACCCCCACTCCGGAAGAGGTGCTAACTGCCCTTGAGTGCTTTCTGATCTCGATGTGAAGAGCTCACACGCCTCTGAGTCACCTTCAAGTCTCTGTTTGCGGAGTGAATCACAAAGAAGGACTTTTACCAGAGCTGCAACCGCCTCACTTCCCCACTCGCTCTCCCCTTTTACATTTTCCTGCTCGTCAGTGATTTAAAGAAAACCAAATGGATGCGATGTCATTCTGTAGCCTCTCTGTCGATTCCTCCGTTTCAGTTCCAACATGGCTTAGATCTCGGGGCGCACCTTAATATTAGCGGCGCTATGAAAGCACAGGTTCAAAGGTTCCTCTGAGAGTGTAAATTATTTCATTGCTGTTGCTGATTGAATGAGCCACTAACGTGCGAACTGCCCCAAAATATGATTCAGGAATCTGGTACCAACTCTCGCGCGTTGAATAACGACAGACAGCTTCCAAATGAGGCCTTTCAGAGACGACTTTGGGGTACATTTGACAGACAGACAAGTTCAGGAATCCGTGGTGCGCTGTGACCTGCCTTTGAACCGGTCCGCCTACGCAAGGAATGCAAATGCGGTACTGCTTTTCGTGGAAGGATCAGAACGCGGCAAGGACACTCTCAAACAGAATGGCATATGCATCAGAACCAGGTTGGAGAAAAACTTTATAATGCTTTACACAGTAATTAAATGGAGTTGCCTTACATTTCACTACGAGAGCAGATTCTTTCAAGCAAATTCGAAGGCAGGTTTGCAGATGGGAAAGCAAGCAAGAAAGCTCCGTTCTTGTCCATGTAAAAGGCCGCAGTTGACGAACAAAGCAGTTTCTGCCCAGTTTCGAACTGGGGACCTTTCGCGTGTTAGGCGAACGTGATGACCACTACACTACAGAAACCAGCCGCGGTCGCCGCCCTCCGGCGCAGTGGCATCCAGCACTGAAAGTTGAAGCCATTCTCCGTTTCACCTTTCTGTTTCCAATTGCTCGTTGTTGTCCAGCGTAATTGACATCTTGAAAACGTTAAAAAAGACACGTGAAATTGATGACAATATATAGACAATGATTTCGTCAATGTTTGGACCGTAGGGCGAGGTGGAATAAGCTGGGACGACTTTCCCTGCAGCGTAACGGCTGCGATATGATCTTATGGAAGGGTTGTAAACTGAGTATTTCTGTGTTTTACCCAAATTGGGGTGAGTTGAAAACTCGAGAGCATAGGTTTAAGGTGAGTGGGCTGAAATTGACAAACGACCTGAGGCACATTTCCCACACAGAAGGTTGTGCGTGTATGGAATGAGCTCCCAGAGGAAGTGGAGGAGGCTATTACACTCAGAAAATTGCAAAGGTAATCGGATGAGTTTCTGGACAGGATGGGTTTAGAGGGATTGGGGCCAAATGCTGGGGAACGGGACTTGTTTAATTTTGGTTATGTGGTGAGCATGGATGAGATACACCTAAATATCTGTTTCCACGCCGTGTACCCCCATAACGTCTTGTTGCTAACACTGGCTTTAAAGGATTACTTTTTAGCGGAGTTTTCCATCGCAGTCTGTGGCACAATCGTTTAGTCTGTTCGACTGCTCACGGGAAAGGTAGTATTGTGAAACACTGCAGATACGAACGACTTCCTTAATTTTGCCCCGACTGACCATACTCCGTGAAATTTTCCCAGACCTCAATTGAGGAGTTTTGCTGCTCGAAGTTACCTCAGAAACCCTGTTAACTCGTAATGTGCTGAGCGAATCGCAAAACAGAAAGCATTTTTCACGGAACACAAACAAAACTGGCATGCCGAATGCATTTTCAGACAGAGAGATGCATGAATGCTAAATGTGTCACAGTCCGAGGGCATGAGTCATAAAGTAATCTCACAACTAACAACAGGGCAATTCCAAACTACTCTTTCAAACATACTGCAGCGTTAGTGCACCACCACTTTCCAGACAATGCTGAAAAGAGAGATAGAAAGAACATCATAAGAACGGGCCATAAAAAGTCAATTTCACCAATCACAGTCTCGATTAGATTACCTTTTCCTTCTGATGTCTCCAGGACGGAAATGAAGGAAATGGGAGAAATTCAATAACATATGACACCGAAATTCATTGGAACGATTTTCCCATTGGACAAAAAACCAAATAACGACGAGTCGAGTCACCGCAGGACTTTGTTTCACAACAGCGATGAAATAATAGTCTCCATTCGGTTCCAGTAAAAGCACAAATCGCTTTGGAACAGCAGAGCTGTTTGCGATTTTCCGCGCGGGAGGCGAACGCGATCTTGACAGCAGAGACACTTGGACACTTCGGTCAAATAACCATGAGCTGCTAGACATTACTACAATTTCGATTGTTGCTTTGCTAAATGATTTCACACATTGCTCGAAACAGGACGACTTTCACGTTTACACGGAACACGAAACACACCTGACTACAGGGAAAATGCACAAAGCTGAGCAGGCCGTGTTCCACATCAAACCGTGCAGCATTTATTCAGTCACTGTGTCTGTTTTGCAGAAGAAGGGTCCCAAAGAATGTTCTCCACCCTAAAACCGGAGGTCGCATTACAATCCGAGAACGACAGATCACATTGTGAGCATGCTCTGACCTCGGGGCCGGTTCGAGATGCCACTTTCCGTGCCTTTTACTTTAACCGTGCAATTTGCTGCAGAGATGTTCACTCCTGGACATGAGCCACGTGGATACCAACTGAGTCGGAAACCTGTGCGGCAATCGACGAGAAGCGATTCAATAAATTTTGCTAACTTCCATGGTGCTTATTGGAAATGCAGTTTCTGTTCAAGTCAATCGAAAAGGCAGTTTCTGAACATAGTAACAGAAGTCAAAAGGTAATTACCTCACCCCACCCCCACTCCGGAAGAGGTGCTAACTGCCCTTGAGTGCTTTCTGATCTCGATGTGAAGAGCTCACACGCCTCTGAGTCACCTTCAAGTCTCTGTTTGCGGAGTGAATCACAAAGAAGGACTTTTACCAGAGCTGCAACCGCCTCACTTCCCCACTCGCTCTCCCCTTTTACATTTTCCTGCTCGTCAGTGATTTAAAGAAAACCAAATGGATGCGATGTCATTCTGTAGCCTCTCTGTCGATTCCTCCGTTTCAGTTCCAACATGGCTTAGATCTCGGGGCGCACCTTAATATTAGCGGCGCTATGAAAGCACAGGTTCAAAGGTTCCTCTGAGAGTGTAAATTATTTCATTGCTGTTGCTGATTGAATGAGCCACTAACGTGCGAACTGCCCCAAAATATGATTCAGGAATCTGGTACCAACTCTCGCGCGTTGAATAACGACAGACAGCTTCCAAATGAGGCCTTTCAGAGACGACTTTGGGGTACATTTGACAGACAGACAAGTTCAGGAATCCGTGGTGCGCTGTGACCTGCCTTTGAACCGGTCCGCCTACGCAAGGAATGCAAATGCGGTACTGCTTTTCGTGGAAGGATCAGAACGCGGCAAGGACACTCTCAAACAGAATGGCATATGCATCAGAACCAGGTTGGAGAAAAACTTTATAATGCTTTACACAGTAATTAAATGGAGTTGCCTTACATTTCACTACGAGAGCAGATTCTTTCAAGCAAATTCGAAGGCAGGTTTGCAGATGGGAAAGCAAGCAAGAAAGCTCCGTTCTTGTCCATGTAAAAGGCCGCAGTTGACGAACAAAGCAGTTTCTGCCCAGTTTCGAACTGGGGACCTTTCGCGTGTTAGGCGAACGTGATGACCACTACACTACAGAAACCAGCCGCGGTCGCCGCCCTGCGGCGCAGTGGCATCCAGCACTGAAAGTTGAAGCCATTCTCCGTTTCACCTTTCTGTTTCCAATTGCTCGTTGTTGTCCAGCGTAATTGACATCTTGAAAACGTTAAAAAAGACACGTGAAATTGATGACAATATATAGACAATGATTTCGTCAATGTTTGGACCGTAGGGCGAGGTGGAATAAGCTGGGACGACTTTCCCTGCAGCGTAACGGCTGCGATATGATCTTATGGAAGGGTTGTAAACTGAGTATTTCTGTGTTTTACCCAAATTGGGGTGAGTTGAAAACTCGAGAGCATAGGTTTAAGGTGAGTGGGCTGAAATTGACAAACGACCTGAGGCACATTTCCCACACAGAAGGTTGTGCGTGTATGGAATGAGCTCCCAGAGGAAGTGGAGGAGGCTATTACACTCAGAAAATTGCAAAGGTAATCGGATGAGTTTCTGGACAGGATGGGTTTAGAGGGATTGGGGCCAAATGCTGGGGAACGGGACTTGTTTAATTTTGGTTATGTGGTGAGCATGGATGAGATACACCTAAATATCTGTTTCCACGCCGTGTACCCCCATAACGTCTTGTTGCTAACACTGGCTTTAAAGGATTACTTTTTAGCGGAGTTTTCCATCGCAGTCTGTGGCACAATCGTTTAGTCTGTTCGACTGCTCACGGGAAAGGTAGTATTGTGAAACACTGCAGATACGAACGACTTCCTTAATTTTGCCCCGACTGACCAGACTCCGTGAAATTTTCCCAGACCTCAATTGAGGAGTTTTGCTGCTCGAAGTTACCTCAGAAACCCTGTTAACTCGTAATGTGCTGAGCGAATCGCAAAACAGAAAGCATTTTTCACGGAACACAAACAAAACTGGCATGCCGAATGCATTTTCAGACAGAGAGATGCATGAATGCTAAATGTGTCACAGTCCGAGGGCATGAGTCATAAAGTAATCTCACAACTAACAACAGGGCAATTCCAAACTACTCTTTCAAACATACTGCAGCGTTAGTGCACCACCACTTTCCAGACAATGCTGAAAAGAGAGATAGAAAGAACATCATAAGAACGGGCCATAAAAAGTCAATTTCACCAATCACAGTCTCGATTAGATTACCTTTTCCTTCTGATGTCTCCAGGACGGAAATGAAGGAAATGGGAGAAATTCAATAACATATGACACCGAAATTCATTGGAACGATTTTCCCATTGGACAAAAAACCAAATAACGACGAGTCGAGTCACCGCAGGACTTTGTTTCACTACAGCGATGAAATAATAGTCTCCATTCGGTTCCAGTAAAAGTACAAATCGCTTTGGAACAGCAGAGCTGTTTGCGATTTTCCGCGCGGGAGGCGAACGCGATCTTGACAGCAGAGACACTTGGACACTTCGGTCAAATAACCATGAGCTGCTAGACATTACTACAATTTCGATTGTTGCTTTGCTAAATGATTTCACACATTGCTCGAAACAGGACGACTTTCACGTTTACACGGAACACGAAACACACCTGACTACAGGGAAAATGCACAAAGCTGAGCAGGCCGTGTTCCACATCAAACCGTGCAGCATTTATTCAGTCACTGTGTCTGTTTTGCAGAAGAAGGGTCCCAAAGAATGTTCTCCACCCTAAAACCGGAGGTCGCATTACAATCCGAGAACGACAGATCACATTGTGAGCATGCTCTGACCTCGGGGCCGGTTCGAGATGCCACTTTCCGTGCCTTTTACTTTAACCGTGCAATTTGCTGCAGAGATGTTCACTCCTGGACATGAGCCACGTGGATACCAACTGAGTCGGAAACCTGTGCGGCAATCGACGAGAAGCGATTCAATAAATTTTGCTAACTTCCATGGTGCTTATTGGAAATGCAGTTTCTGTTCAAGTCAATCGAAAAGGCAGTTTCTGAACATAGTAACAGAAGTCAAAAGGTAATTACCTCACCCCACCCCCACTCCGGAAGAGGTGCTAACTGCCCTTGAGTGCTTTCTGATCTCGATGTGAAGAGCTCACACGCCTCTGAGTCACCTTCAAGTCTCTGTTTGCGGAGTGAATCACAAAGAAGGACTTTTACCAGAGCTGCAACCGCCTCACTTCCCCACTCGCTCTCCCCTTTTACATTTTCCTGCTCGTCAGTGATTTAAAGAAAACCAAATGGATGCGATGTCATTCTGTAGCCTCTCTGTCGATTCCTCCGTTTCAGTTCCAACATGGCTTAGATCTCGGGGCGCACCTTAATATTAGCGGCGCTATGAAAGCACAGGTTCAAAGGTTCCTCTGAGAGTGTAAATTATTTCATTGCTGTTGCTGATTGAATGAGCCACTAACGTGCGAACTGCCCCAAAATATGATTCAGGAATCTGGTACCAACTCTCGCGCGTTGAATAACGACAGACAGCTTCCAAATGAGGCCTTTCAGAGACGACTTTGGGGTACATTTGACAGACAGACAAGTTCAGGAATCCGTGGTGCGCTGTGACACCTGCGCAGCAGCTTCTTCCCTGCCTTTGAACCGGGCCGCCTGCGCAAGGAATGCAAATGCGGTACTGCTTTTCGTGGAAGGATCAGAACGCGGCAAGGACACTCTCAAACAGAATGGCATATGCATCAGAACCAGGTTGGAGAAAAACTTTATAATGCTTTACACAGTAATTAAATGGAGTTGCCTTACATTTCACTACGAGAGCAGATTCTTTCAAGCAAATTCGAAGGCAGGTTTGCAGATGGGAAAGCAAGCAAGAAAGCTCCGTTCTTGTCCATGTAAAAGGCTGCAGTTGACGAACCAAGCAGTTTCTGCCCAGTTTCGAACTGGGGACCTTTCGCGTGTTAGGCGAACGTGATGACCACTACACTACAGAAACCAGCCGCGGTCGCCGCCCTGCGGCGCAGTGGCATCCAGCACTGAAAGTTGAAGCCATTCTCCGTTTCACCTTTCTGTTTCCAATCGCTCGTTGTTGTCCAGCGTAATTGACATCTTGAAAACGTTAAAAAAGACACGTGAAATTGATGACAATATATAGACAATGATTTCGTCAATGTTTGGACCGTAGGGCGAGGTGGAATAAGCTGGGACGACTTTCCCTGCAGCGTAACGGCTGCGATATGATCTTATGGAAGGGTTGTAAACTGAGTATTTCTGTGTTTTACCCAATTTGGGGTGAGTTGAAAACTCGAGAGCATAGGTTTAAGGTGAGTGGGCTGAAATTGACAAACGACCTGAGGCACATTTCCCACACAGAAGGTTGTGCGTGTATGGAATGAGCTCCCAGAGGAAGTGGAGGAGGCTATTACACTCAGAAAATTGCAAAGGTAATCGGATGAGTTTCTGGACAGGATGGGTTTAGAGGGATTGGGGCCAAATGCTGGGGAACGGGACTTGTTTAATTTTGGTTATGTGGTGAGCATGGATGAGATACACCTAAATATCTGTTTCCACGCCGTGTACCCCCATAACGTCTTGTTGCTAACACTGGCTTTAAAGGATTACTTTTTAGCGGAGTTTTCCATCGCAGTCTGTGGCACAATCGTTTAGTCTGTTCGACTGCTCACGGGAAAGGTAGTATTGTGAAACACTGCAGATACGAACGACTTCCTTAATTTTGCCCCGACTGACCATACTCCGTGAAATTTTCCCAGACCTCAATTGAGGAGTTTTGCTGCTCGAAGTTACCTCAGATACCCTGTTAACTCGTAATGTGCTGAGCGAATCGCAAAACAGAAAGCATTTTTCACGGAACACAAACAAAACTGGCATGCCGAATGCATTTTCAGACAGAGAGATGCATGAATGCTAAATGTGTCACAGTCCGAGGGCATGAGTCATAAAGTAATCTCACAACTAACAACAGGGCAATTCCAAACTACTCTTTCAAACATACTGCAGCGTTAGTGCACCACCACTTTCCAGACAATGCTGAAAAGAGAGATAGAAAGAACATCATAAGAACGGGCCATAAAAAGTCAATTTCACCAATCACAGTCTCGATTAGATTACCTTTTCCTTCTGATGTCTCCAGGACGGAAATGAAGGAAATGGGAGAAATTCAATAACATATGACACCGAAATTCATTGGAACGATTTTCCCATTGGACAAAAAACCAAATAACGACGAGTCGAGTCACCGCAGGACTTTGTTTCACAACAGCGATGAAATAATAGTCTCCATTCGGTTCCAGTAAAAGCACAAATCGCTTTGGAACAGCAGAGCTGTTTGCGATTTTCCGCGCGGGAGGCGAACGCGATCTTGACAGCAGAGACACTTGGACACTTCGGTCAAATAACCATGAGCTGCTAGACATTACTACAATTTCGATTCTTGCTTTGCTAAATGATTTCACACATTGCTCGAAACAGGACGACTTTCACGTTTACACGGAACACGAAACACACCTGACTACAGGGAAAATGCACAAAGCTGAGCAGGCCGTGTTCCACATCAAACCGTGCAGCATTTATTCAGTCACTGTGTCTGTTTTGCAGAAGAAGGGTCCCAAAGAATGTTCTCCACCCTAAAACCGGAGGTCGCATTACAATCCGAGAACGACAGATCACATTGTGAGCATGCTCTGACCTCGGGGCCGGTTCGAGATGCCACTTTCCGTGCCTTTTACTTTAACCGTGCAATTTGCTGCAGAGATGTTCACTCCTGGACATGAGCCACGTGGATGCCAACTGAGTCGGAAACCTGTGCGGCAATCGACGAGAAGCGATTCAATAAATTTTGCTAACTTCCATGGTGCTTATTGGAAATGCAGTTTCTGTTCAAGTCAATCGAAAAGGCAGTTTCTGAACATAGTAACAGAAGTCAAAAGGTAATTACCTCACCCCACCCCCACTCCGGAAGAGGTGCTAACTGCCCTTGAGTGCTTTCTGATCTCGATGTGAAGAGCTCACACGCCTCTGAGTCACCTTCAAGTCTCTGTTTGCGGAGTGAATCACAAAGAAGGACTTTTACCAGAGCTGCAACCGCCTCACTTCCCCACTCGCTCTCCCCTTTTACATTTTCCTGCTCGTCAGTGATTTAAAGAAAACCAAATGGATGCGATGTCATTCTGTAGCCTCTCTGTCGATTCCTCCGTTTCAGTTCCAACATGGCTTAGATCTCGGGGCGCACCTTAATATTAGCGGCGCTATGAAAGCACAGGTTCAAAGGTTCCTCTGAGAGTGTAAATTATTTCATTGCTGTTGCTGATTGAATGAGCCACTAACGTGCGAACTGCCCCAAAATATGATTCAGGAATCTGGTACCAACTCTCGCGCGTTGAATAACGACAGACAGCTTCCAAATGAGGCCTTTCAGAGACGACTTTGGGGTACATTTGACAGACAGACAAGTTCAGGAATCCGTGGTGCGCTGTGACACCTGCGCAGCAGCTTCTTCCCTGCCTTTGAACCGGGCCGCCTGCGCAAGGAATGCAAATGCGGTACTGCTTTTCGTGGAAGGATCAGAACGCGGCAAGGACACTCTCAAACAGAATGGCATATGCATCAGAACCAGGTTGGAGAAAAACTTTATAATGCTTTACACAGTAATTAAATGGAGTTGCCTTACATTTCACTACGAGAGCAGATTCTTTCAAGCAAATTCGAAGGCAGGTTTGCAGATGGGAAAGCAAGCAAGAAAGCTCCGTTCTTGTCCATGTAAAAGGCTGCAGTTGACGAACCAAGCAGTTTCTGCCCAGTTTCGAACTGGGGACCTTTCGCGTGTTAGGCGAACGTGATGACCACTACACTACAGAAACCAGCCGCGGTCGCCGCCCTGCGGCGCAGTGGCATCCAGCACTGAAAGTTGAAGCCATTCTCCGTTTCACCTTTCTGTTTCCAATCGCTCGTTGTTGTCCAGCGTAATTGACATCTTGAAAACGTTAAAAAAGACACGTGAAATTGATGACAATATATAGACAATGATTTCGTCAATGTTTGGACCGTAGGGCGAGGTGGAATAAGCTGGGACGACTTTCCCTGCAGCGTAACGGCTGCGATATGATCTTATGGAAGGGTTGTAAACTGAGTATTTCTGTGTTTTACCCAATTTGGGGTGAGTTGAAAACTCGAGAGCATAGGTTTAAGGTGAGTGGGCTGAAATTGACAAACGACCTGAGGCACATTTCCCACACAGAAGGTTGTGCGTGTATGGAATGAGCTCCCAGAGGAAGTGGAGGAGGCTATTACACTCAGAAAATTGCAAAGGTAATCGGATGAGTTTCTGGACAGGATGGGTTTAGAGGGATTGGGGCCAAATGCTGGGGAACGGGACTTGTTTAATTTTGGTTATGTGGTGAGCATGGATGAGATACACCTAAATATCTGTTTCCACGCCGTGTACCCCCATAACGTCTTGTTGCTAACACTGGCTTTAAAGGATTACTTTTTAGCGGAGTTTTCCATCGCAGTCTGTGGCACAATCGTTTAGTCTGTTCGACTGCTCACGGGAAAGGTAGTATTGTGAAACACTGCAGATACGAACGACTTCCTTAATTTTGCCCCGACTGACCATACTCCGTGAAATTTTCCCAGACCTCAATTGAGGAGTTTTGCTGCTCGATGTTACCTCAGATACCCTGTTAACTCGTAATGTGCTGAGCGAATCGCAAAACAGAAAGCATTTTTCACGGAACACAAACAAAACTGGCATGCCGAATGCATTTTCAGACAGAGAGATGCATGAATGCTAAATGTGTCACAGTCCGAGGGCATGAGTCATAAAGTAATCTCACAACTAACAACAGGGCAATTCCAAACTACTCTTTCAAACATACTGCAGCGTTAGTGCACCACCACTTTCCAGACAATGCTGAAAAGAGAGATAGAAAGAACATCATAAGAACGGGCCATAAAAAGTCAATTTCACCAATCACAGTCTCGATTAGATTACCTTTTCCTTCTGATGTCTCCAGGACGGAAATGAAGGAAATGGGAGAAATTCAATAACATATGACACCGAAATTCATTGGAACGATTTTCCCATTGGACAAAAAACCAAATAACGACGAGTCGAGTCACCGCAGGACTTTGTTTCACAACAGCGATGAAATAATAGTCTCCATTCGGTTCCAGTAAAAGCACAAATCGCTTTGGAACAGCAGAGCTGTTTGCGATTTTCCGCGCGGGAGGCGAACGCGATCTTGACAGCAGAGACACTTGGACACTTCGGTCAAATAACCATGAGCTGCTAGACATTACTACAATTTCGATTCTTGCTTTGCTAAATGATTTCACACATTGCTCGAAACAGGACGACTTTCACGTTTACACGGAACACGAAACACACCTGACTACAGGGAAAATGCACAAAGCTGAGCAGGCCGTGTTCCACATCAAACCGTGCAGCATTTATTCAGTCACTGTGTCTGTTTTGCAGAAGAAGGGTCCCAAAGAATGTTCTCCACCCTAAAACCGGAGGTCGCATTACAATCCGAGAACGACAGATCACATTGTGAGCATGCTCTGACCTCGGGGCCGGTTCGAGATGCCACTTTCCGTGCCTTTTACTTTAACCGTGCAATTTGCTGCAGAGATGTTCACTCCTGGACATGAGCCACGTGGATGCCAACTGAGTCGGAAACCTGTGCGGCAATCGACGAGAAGCGATTCAATAAATTTTGCTAACTTCCATGGTGCTTATTGGAAATGCAGTTTCTGTTCAAGTCAATCGAAAAGGCAGTTTCTGAACATAGTAACAGAAGTCAAAAGGTAATTACCTCACCCCACCCCCACTCCGGAAGAGGTGCTAACTGCCCTTGAGTGCTTTCTGATCTCGATGTGAAGAGCTCACACGCCTCTGAGTCACCTTCAAGTCTCTGTTTGCGGAGTGAATCACAAAGAAGGACTTTTACCAGAGCTGCAACCGCCTCACTTCCCCACTCGCTCTCCCCTTTTACATTTTCCTGCTCGTCAGTGATTTAAAGAAAACCAAATGGATGCGATGTCATTCTGTAGCCTCTCTGTCGATTCCTCCGTTTCAGTTCCAACATGGCTTAGATCTCGGGGCGCACCTTAATATTAGCGGCGCTATGAAAGCACAGGTTCAAAGGTTCCTCTGAGAGTGTAAATTATTTCATTGCTATTGCTGATTGAATGAGCCACTAACGTGCGAACTGCCCCAAAATATGATTCAGGAATCTGGTACCAACTCTCGCGCGTTGAATAACGACAGACAGCTTCCAAATGAGGCCTTTCAGAGACGACTTTGGGGTACATTTGACAGACAGACAAGTTCAGGAATCCGTGGTGCGCTGTGACACCTGCGCAGCAGCTTCTTCCCTGCCTTTGAACCGGGCCGCCTGCGCAAGGAATGCAAATGCGGTACTGCTTTTCGTGGAAGGATCAGAACGCGGCAAGGACACTCTCAAACAGAATGGCATATGCATCAGAACCAGGTTGGAGAAAAACTTTATAATGCTTTACACAGTAATTAAATGGAGTTGCCTTACATTTCACTACGAGAGCAGATTCTTTCAAGCAAATTCGAAGGCAGGTTTGCAGATGGGAAAGCAAGCAAGAAAGCTCCGTTCTTGTCCATGTAAAAGGCTGCAGTTGACGAACCAAGCAGTTTCTGCCCAGTTTCGAACTGGGGACCTTTCGCGTGTTAGGCGAACGTGATGACCACTACACTACAGAAACCAGCCGCGGTCGCCGCCCTGCGGCGCAGTGGCATCCAGCACTGAAAGTTGAAGCCATTCTCCGTTTCACCTTTCTGTTTCCAATCGCTCGTTGTTGTCCAGCGTAATTGACATCTTGAAAACGTTAAAAAAGACACGTGAAATTGATGACAATATATAGACAATGATTTCGTCAATGTTTGGACCGTAGGGCGAGGTGGAATAAGCTGGGACGACTTTCCCTGCAGCGTAACGGCTGCGATATGATCTTATGGAAGGGTTGTAAACTGAGTATTTCTGTGTTTTACCCAATTTGGGGTGAGTTGAAAACTCGAGAGCATAGGTTTAAGGTGAGTGGGCTGAAATTGACAAACGACCTGAGGCACATTTCCCACACAGAAGGTTGTGCGTGTATGGAATGAGCTCCCAGAGGAAGTGGAGGAGGCTATTACACTCAGAAAATTGCAAAGGTAATCGGATGAGTTTCTGGACAGGATGGGTTTAGAGGGATTGGGGCCAAATGCTGGGGAACGGGACTTGTTTAATTTTGGTTATGTGGTGAGCATGGATGAGATACACCTAAATATCTGTTTCCACGCCGTGTACCCCCATAACGTCTTGTTGCTAACACTGGCTTTAAAGGATTACTTTTTAGCGGAGTTTTCCATCGCAGTCTGTGGCACAATCGTTTAGTCTGTTCGACTGCTCACGGGAAAGGTAGTATTGTGAAACACTGCAGATACGAACGACTTCCTTAATTTTGCCCCGACTGACCATACTCCGTGAAATTTTCCCAGACCTCAATTGAGGAGTTTTGCTGCTCGAAGTTACCTCAGATACCCTGTTAACTCGTAATGTGCTGAGCGAATCGCAAAACAGAAAGCATTTTTCACGGAACACAAACAAAACTGGCATGCCGAATGCATTTTCAGACAGAGAGATGCATGAATGCTAAATGTGTCACAGTCCGAGGGCATGAGTCATAAAGTAATCTCACAACTAACAACAGGGCAATTCCAAACTACTCTTTCAAACATACTGCAGCGTTAGTGCACCACCACTTTCCAGACAATGCTGAAAAGAGAGATAGAAAGAACATCATAAGAACGGGCCATAAAAAGTCAATTTCACCAATCACAGTCTCGATTAGATTACCTTTTCCTTCTGATGTCTCCAGGACGGAAATGAAGGAAATGGGAGAAATTCAATAACATATGACACCGAAATTCATTGGAACGATTTTCCCATTGGACAAAAAACCAAATAACGACGAGTCGAGTCACCGCAGGACTTTGTTTCACAACAGCGATGAAATAATAGTCTCCATTCGGTTCCAGTAAAAGCACAAATCGCTTTGGAACAGCAGAGCTGTTTGCGATTTTCCGCGCGGGAGGCGAACGCGATCTTGACAGCAGAGACACTTGGACACTTCGGTCAAATAACCATGAGCTGCTAGACATTACTACAATTTCGATTCTTGCTTTGCTAAATGATTTCACACATTGCTCGAAACAGGACGACTTTCACGTTTACACGGAACACGAAACACACCTGACTACAGGGAAAATGCACAAAGCTGAGCAGGCCGTGTTCCACATCAAACCGTGCAGCATTTATTCAGTCACTGTGTCTGTTTTGCAGAAGAAGGGTCCCAAAGAATGTTCTCCACCCTAAAACCGGAGGTCGCATTACAATCCGAGAACGACAGATCACATTGTGAGCATGCTCTGACCTCGGGGCCGGTTCGAGATGCCACTTTCCGTGCCTTTTACTTTAACCGTGCAATTTGCTGCAGAGATGTTCACTCCTGGACATGAGCCACGTGGATGCCAACTGAGTCGGAAACCTGTGCGGCAATCGACGAGAAGCGATTCAATAAATTTTGCTAACATCCATGGTGCTTATTGGAAATGCAGTTTCTGTTCAAGTCAATCGAAAAGGCAGTTTCTGAACATAGTAACAGAAGTCAAAAGGTAATTACCTCACCCCACCCCCACTCCGGAAGAGGTGCTAACTGCCCTTGAGTGCTTTCTGATCTCGATGTGAAGAGCTCACACGCCTCTGAGTCACCTTCAAGTCTCTGTTTGCGGAGTGAATCACAAAGAAGGACTTTTACCAGAGCTGCAACCGCCTCACTTCCCCACTCGCTCTCCCCTTTTACATTTTCCTGCTCGTCAGTGATTTAAAGAAAACCAAATGGATGCGATGTCATTCTGTAGCCTCTCTGTCGATTCCTCCGTTTCAGTTCCAACATGGCTTAGATCTCGGGGCGCACCTTAATATTAGCGGCGCTATGAAAGCACAGGTTCAAAGGTTCCTCTGAGAGTGTAAATTATTTCATTGCTGTTGCTGATTGAATGAGCCACTAACGTGCGAACTGCCCCAAAATATGATTCAGGAATCTGGTACCAACTCTCGCGCGTTGAATAACGACAGACAGCTTCCAAATGAGGCCTTTCAGAGACGACTTTGGGGTACATTTGACAGACAGACAAGTTCAGGAATCCGTGGTGCGCTGTGACACCTGCGCAGCAGCTTCTTCCCTGCCTTTGAACCGGGCCGCCTGCGCAAGGAATGCAAATGCGGTACTGCTTTTCGTGGAAGGATCAGAACGCGGCAAGGACACTCTCAAACAGAATGGCATATGCATCAGAACCAGGTTGGAGAAAAACTTTATAATGCTTTACACAGTAATTAAATGGAGTTGCCTTACATTTCACTACGAGAGCAGATTCTTTCAAGCAAATTCGAAGGCAGGTTTGCAGATGGGAAAGCAAGCAAGAAAGCTCCGTTCTTGTCCATGTAAAAGGCTGCAGTTGACGAACCAAGCAGTTTCTGCCCAGTTTCGAACTGGGGACCTTTCGCGTGTTAGGCGAACGTGATGACCACTACACTACAGAAACCAGCCGCGGTCGCCGCCCTGCGGCGCAGTGGCATCCAGCACTGAAAGTTGAAGCCATTCTCCGTTTCACCTTTCTGTTTCCAATCGCTCGTTGTTGTCCAGCGTAATTGACATCTTGAAAACGTTAAAAAAGACACGTGAAATTGATGACAATATATAGACAATGATTTCGTCAATGTTTGGACCGTAGGGCGAGGTGGAATAAGCTGGGACGACTTTCCCTGCAGCGTAACGGCTGCGATATGATCTTATGGAAGGGTTGTAAACTGAGTATTTCTGTGTTTTACCCAAATTGGGGTGAGTTGAAAACTCGAGAGCATAGGTTTAAGGTGAGTGGGCTGAAATTGACAAACGACCTGAGGCACATTTCCCACACAGAAGGTTGTGCGTGTATGGAATGAGCTCCCAGAGGAAGTGGAGGAGGCTATTACACTCAGAAAATTGCAAAGGTAATCGGATGAGTTTCTGGACAGGATGGGTTTAGAGGGATTGGGGCCAAATGCTGGGGAACGGGACTTGTTTAATTTTGGTTATGTGGTGAGCATGGATGAGATACACCTAAATATCTGTTTCCACGCCGTGTACCCCCATAACGTCTTGTTGCTAACACTGGCTTTAAAGGATTACTTTTTAGCGGAGTTTTCCATCGCAGTCTGTGGCACAATCGTTTAGTCTGTTCGACTGCTCACGGGAAAGGTAGTATTGTGAAACACTGCAGATACGAACGACTTCCTTAATTTTGCCCCGACTGACCATACTCCGTGAAATTTTCCCAGACCTCAATTGAGGAGTTTTGCTGCTCGAAGTTACCTCAGATACCCTGTTAACTCGTAATGTGCTGAGCGAATCGCAAAACAGAAAGCATTTTTCACGGAACACAAACAAAACTGGCATGCCGAATGCATTTTCAGACAGAGAGATGCATGAATGCTAAATGTGTCACAGTCCGAGGGCATGAGTCATAAAGTAATCTCACAACTAACAACAGGGCAATTCCAAACTACTCTTTCAAACATACTGCAGCGTTAGTGCACCACCACTTTCCAGACAATGCTGAAAAGAGAGATAGAAAGAACATCATAAGAACGGGCCATAAAAAGTCAATTTCACCAATCACAGTCTCGATTAGATTACCTTTTCCTTCTGATGTCTCCAGGACGGAAATGAAGGAAATGGGAGAAATTCAATAACATATGACACCGAAATTCATTGGAACGATTTTCCCATTGGACAAAAAACCAAATAACGACGAGTCGAGTCACCGCAGGACTTTGTTTCACAACAGCGATGAAATAATAGTCTCCATTCGGTTCCAGTAAAAGCACAAATCGCTTTGGAACAGCAGAGCTGTTTGCGATTTTCCGCGCGGGAGGCGAACGCGATCTTGACAGCAGAGACACTTGGACACTTCGGTCAAATAACCATGAGCTGCTAGACATTACTACAATTTCGATTCTTGCTTTGCTAAATGATTTCACACATTGCTCGAAACAGGACGACTTTCACGTTTACACGGAACACGAAACACACCTGACTACAGGGAAAATGCACAAAGCTGAGCAGGCCGTGTTCCACATCAAACCGTGCAGCATTTATTCAGTCACTGTGTCTGTTTTGCAGAAGAAGGGTCCCAAAGAATGTTCTCCACCCTAAAACCGGAGGTCGCATTACAATCCGAGAACGACAGATCACATTGTGAGCATGCTCTGACCTCGGGGCCGGTTCGAGATGCCACTTTCCGTGCCTTTTACTTTAACCGTGCAATTTGCTGCAGAGATGTTCACTCCTGGACATGAGCCACGTGGATGCCAACTGAGTCGGAAACCTGTGCGGCAATCGACGAGAAGCGATTCAATAAATTTTGCTAACTTCCATGGTGCTTATTGGAAATGCAGTTTCTGTTCAAGTCAATCGAAAAGGCAGTTTCTGAACATAGTAACAGAAGTCAAAAGGTAATTACCTCACCCCACCCCCACTCCGGAAGAGGTGCTAACTGCCCTTGAGTGCTTTCTGATCTCGATGTGAAGAGCTCACACGCCTCTGAGTCACCTTCAAGTCTCTGTTTGCGGAGTGAATCACAAAGAAGGACTTTTACCAGAGCTGCAACCGCCTCACTTCCCCACTCGCTCTCCCCTTTTACATTTTCCTGCTCGTCAGTGATTTAAAGAAAACCAAATGGATGCGATGTCATTCTGTAGCCTCTCTGTCGATTCCTCCGTTTCAGTTCCAACATGGCTTAGATCTCGGGGCGCACCTTAATATTAGCGGCGCTATGAAAGCACAGGTTCAAAGGTTCCTCTGAGAGTGTAAATTATTTCATTGCTGTTGCTGATTGAATGAGCCACTAACGTGCGAACTGCCCCAAAATATGATTCAGGAATCTGGTACCAACTCTCGCGCGTTGAATAACGACAGACAGCTTCCAAATGAGGCCTTTCAGAGACGACTTTGGGGTACATTTGACAGACAGACAAGTTCAGGAATCCGTGGTGCGCTGTGACACCTGCGCAGCAGCTTCTTCCCTGCCTTTGAACCGGGCCGCCTGCGCAAGGAATGCAAATGCGGTACTGCTTTTCGTGGAAGGATCAGAACGCGGCAAGGACACTCTCAAACAGAATGGCATATGCATCAGAACCAGGTTGGAGAAAAACTTTATAATGCTTTACACAGTAATTAAATGGAGTTGCCTTACATTTCACTACGAGAGCAGATTCTTTCAAGCAAATTCGAAGGCAGGTTTGCAGATGGGAAAGCAAGCAAGAAAGCTCCGTTCTTGTCCATGTAAAAGGCTGCAGTTGACGAACCAAGCAGTTTCTGCCCAGTTTCGAACTGGGGACCTTTCGCGTGTTAGGCGAACGTGATGACCACTACACTACAGAAACCAGCCGCGGTCGCCGCCCTGCGGCGCAGTGGCATCCAGCACTGAAAGTTGAAGCCATTCTCCGTTTCACCTTTCTGTTTCCAATCGCTCGTTGTTGTCCAGCGTAATTGACATCTTGAAAACGTTAAAAAAGACACGTGAAATTGATGACAATATATAGACAATGATTTCGTCAATGTTTGGACCGTAGGGCGAGGTGGAATAAGCTGGGACGACTTTCCCTGCAGCGTAACGGCTGCGATATGATCTTATGGAAGGGTTGTAAACTGAGTATTTCTGTGTTTTACCCAATTTGGGGTGAGTTGAAAACTCGAGAGCATAGGTTTAAGGTGAGTGGGCTGAAATTGACAAACGACCTGAGGCACATTTCCCACACAGAAGGTTGTGCGTGTATGGAATGAGCTCCCAGAGGAAGTGGAGGAGGCTATTACACTCAGAAAATTGCAAAGGTAATCGGATGAGTTTCTGGACAGGATGGGTTTAGAGGGATTGGGGCCAAATGCTGGGGAACGGGACTTGTTTAATTTTGGTTATGTGGTGAGCATGGATGAGATACACCTAAATATCTGTTTCCACGCCGTGTACCCCCATAACGTCTTGTTGCTAACACTGGCTTTAAAGGATTACTTTTTAGCGGAGTTTTCCATCGCAGTCTGTGGCACAATCGTTTAGTCTGTTCGACTGCTCACGGGAAAGGTAGTATTGTGAAACACTGCAGATACGAACGACTTCCTTAATTTTGCCCCGACTGACCATACTCCGTGAAATTTTCCCAGACCTCAATTGAGGAGTTTTGCTGCTCGAAGTTACCTCAGATACCCTGTTAACTCGTAATGTGCTGAGCGAATCGCAAAACAGAAAGCATTTTTCACGGAACACAAACAAAACTGGCATGCCGAATGCATTTTCAGACAGAGAGATGCATGAATGCTAAATGTGTCACAGTCCGAGGGCATGAGTCATAAAGTAATCTCACAACTAACAACAGGGCAATTCCAAACTACTCTTTCAAACATACTGCAGCGTTAGTGCACCACCACTTTCCAGACAATGCTGAAAAGAGAGATAGAAAGAACATCATAAGAACGGGCCATAAAAAGTGAATTTCACCAATCACAGTCTCGATTAGATTACCTTTTCCTTCTGATGTCTCCAGGACGGAAATGAAGGAAATGGGAGAAATTCAATAACATATGACACCGAAATTCATTGGAACGATTTTCCCATTGGACAAAAAACCAAATAACGACGAGTCGAGTCACCGCAGGACTTTGTTTCACAACAGCGATGAAATAATAGTCTCCATTCGGTTCCAGTAAAAGCACAAATCGCTTTGGAACAGCAGAGCTGTTTGCGATTTTCCGCGCGGGAGGCGAACGCGATCTTGACAGCAGAGACACTTGGACACTTCGGTCAAATAACCATGAGCTGCTAGACATTACTACAATTTCGATTCTTGCTTTGCTAAATGATTTCACACATTGCTCGAAACAGGACGACTTTCACGTTTACACGGAACACGAAACACACCTGACTACAGGGAAAATGCACAAAGCTGAGCAGGCCGTGTTCCACATCAAACCGTGCAGCATTTATTCAGTCACTGTGTCTGTTTTGCAGAAGAAGGGTCCCAAAGAATGTTCTCCACCCTAAAACCGGAGGTCGCATTACAATCCGAGAACGACAGATCACATTGTGAGCATGCTCTGACCTCGGGGCCGGTTCGAGATGCCACTTTCCGTGCCTTTTACTTTAACCGTGCAATTTGCTGCAGAGATGTTCACTCCTGGACATGAGCCACGTGGATGCCAACTGAGTCGGAAACCTGTGCGGCAATCGACGAGAAGCGATTCAATAAATTTTGCTAACTTCCATGGTGCTTATTGGAAATGCAGTTTCTGTTCAAGTCAATCGAAAAGGCAGTTTCTGAACATAGTAACAGAAGTCAAAAGGTAATTACCTCACCCCACCCCCACTCCGGAAGAGGTGCTAACTGCCCTTGAGTGCTTTCTGATCTCGATGTGAAGAGCTCACACGCCTCTGAGTCACCTTCAAGTCTCTGTTTGCGGAGTGAATCACAAAGAAGGACTTTTACCAGAGCTGCAACCGCCTCACTTCCCCACTCGCTCTCCCCTTTTACATTTTCCTGCTCGTCAGTGATTTAAAGAAAACCAAATGGATGCGATGTCATTCTGTAGCCTCTCTGTCGATTCCTCCGTTTCAGTTCCAACATGGCTTAGATCTCGGGGCGCACCTTAATATTAGCGGCGCTATGAAAGCACAGGTTCAAAGGTTCCTCTGAGAGTGTAAATTATTTCATTGCTGTTGCTGATTGAATGAGCCACTAACGTGCGAACTGCCCCAAAATATGATTCAGGAATCTGGTACCAACTCTCGCGCGTTGAATAACGACAGACAGCTTCCAAATGAGGCCTTTCAGAGACGACTTTGGGGTACATTTGACAGACAGACAAGTTCAGGAATCCGTGGTGCGCTGTGACACCTGCGCAGCAGCTTCTTCCCTGCCTTTGAACCGGGCCGCCTGCGCAAGGAATGCAAATGCGGTACTGCTTTTCGTGGAAGGATCAGAACGCGGCAAGGACACTCTCAAACAGAATGGCATATGCATCAGAACCAGGTTGGAGAAAAACTTTATAATGCTTTACACAGTAATTAAATGGAGTTGCCTTACATTTCACTACGAGAGCAGATTCTTTCAAGCAAATTCGAAGGCAGGTTTGCAGATGGGAAAGCAAGCAAGAAAGCTCCGTTCTTGTCCATGTAAAAGGCTGCAGTTGACGAACCAAGCAGTTTCTGCCCAGTTTCGAACTGGGGACCTTTCGCGTGTTAGGCGAACGTGATGACCACTACACTACAGAAACCAGCCGCGGTCGCCGCCCTGCGGCGCAGTGGCATCCAGCACTGAAAGTTGAAGCCATTCTCCGTTTCACCTTTCTGTTTCCAATCGCTCGTTGTTGTCCAGCGTAATTGACATCTTGAAAACGTTAAAAAAGACACGTGAAATTGATGACAATATATAGACAATGATTTCGTCAATGTTTGGACCGTAGGGCGAGGTGGAATAAGCTGGGACGACTTTCCCTGCAGCGTAACGGCTGCGATATGATCTTATGGAAGGGTTGTAAACTGAGTATTTCTGTGTTTTACCCAATTTGGGGTGAGTTGAAAACTCGAGAGCATAGGTTTAAGGTGAGTGGGCTGAAATTGACAAACGACCTGAGGCACATTTCCCACACAGAAGGTTGTGCGTGTATGGAATGAGCTCCCAGAGGAAGTGGAGGAGGCTATTACACTCAGAAAATTGCAAAGGTAATCGGATGAGTTTCTGGACAGGATGGGTTTAGAGGGATTGGGGCCAAATGCTGGGGAACGGGACTTGTTTAATTTTGGTTATGTGGTGAGCATGGATGAGATACACCTAAATATCTGTTTCCACGCCGTGTACCCCCATAACGTCTTGTTGCTAACACTGGCTTTAAAGGATTACTTTTTAGCGGAGTTTTCCATCGCAGTCTGTGGCACAATCGTTTAGTCTGTTCGACTGCTCACGGGAAAGGTAGTATTGTGAAACACTGCAGATACGAACGACTTCCTTAATTTTGCCCCGACTGACCATACTCTGTGAAATTTTCCCAGACCTCAATTGAGGAGTTTTGCTGCTCGAAGTTACCTCAGATACCCTGTTAACTCGTAATGTGCTGAGCGAATCGCAAAACAGAAAGCATTTTTCACGGAACACAAACAAAACTGGCATGCCGAATGCATTTTCAGACAGAGAGATGCATGAATGCTAAATGTGTCACAGTCCGAGGGCATGAGTCATAAAGTAATCTCACAACTAACAACAGGGCAATTCCAAACTACTCTTTCAAACATACTGCAGCGTTAGTGCACCACCACTTTCCAGACAATGCTGAAAAGAGAGATAGAAAGAACATCATAAGAACGGGCCATAAAAAGTCAATTTCACCAATCACAGTCTCGATTAGATTACCTTTTCCTTCTGATGTCTCCAGGACGGAAATGAAGGAAATGGGAGAAATTCAATAACATATGACACCGAAATTCATTGGAACGATTTTCCCATTGGACAAAAAACCAAATAACGACGAGTCGAGTCACCGCAGGACTTTGTTTCACAACAGCGATGAAATAATAGTCTCCATTCGGTTCCAGTAAAAGCACAAATCGCTTTGGAACAGCAGAGCTGTTTGCGATTTTCCGCGCGGGAGGCGAACGCGATCTTGACAGCAGAGACACTTGGACACTTCGGTCAAATAACCATGAGCTGCTAGACATTACTACAATTTCGATTCTTGCTTTGCTAAATGATTTCACACATTGCTCGAAACAGGACGACTTTCACGTTTACACGGAACACGAAACACACCTGACTACAGGGAAAATGCACAAAGCTGAGCAGGCCGTGTTCCACATCAAACCGTGCAGCATTTATTCAGTCACTGTGTCTGTTTTGCAGAAGAAGGGTCCCAAAGAATGTTCTCCACCCTAAAACCGGAGGTCGCATTACAATCCGAGAACGACAGATCACATTGTGAGCATGCTCTGACCTCGGGGCCGGTTCGAGATGCCACTTTCCGTGCCTTTTACTTTAACCGTGCAATTTGCTGCAGAGATGTTCACTCCTGGACATGAGCCACGTGGATACCAACTGAGTCGGAAACCTGTGCGGCAATCGACGAGAAGCGATTCAATAAATTTTGCTAACTTCCATGGTGCTTATTGGAAATGCAGTTTCTGTTCAAGTCAATCGAAAAGGCAGTTTCTGAACATAGTAACAGAAGTCAAAAGGTAATTACCTCACCCCACCCCCACTCCGGAAGAGGTGCTAACTGCCCTTGAGTGCTTTCTGATCTCGATGTGAAGAGCTCACACGCCTCTGAGTCACCTTCAAGTCTCTGTTTGCGGAGTGAATCACAAAGAAGGACTTTTACCAGAGCTGCAACCGCCTCACTTCCCCACTCGCTCTCCCCTTTTACATTTTCCTGCTCGTCAGTGATTTAAAGAAAACCAAATGGATGCGATGTCATTCTGTAGCCTCTCTGTCGATTCCTCCGTTTCAGTTCCAACATGGCTTAGATCTCGGGGCGCACCTTAATATTAGCGGCGCTATGAAAGCACAGGTTCAAAGGTTCCTCTGAGAGTGTAAATTATTTCATTGCTGTTGCTGATTGAATGAGCCACTAACGTGCGAACTGCCCCAAAATATGATTCAGGAATCTGGTACCAACTCTCGCGCGTTGAATAACGACAGACAGCTTCCAAATGAGGCCTTTCAGAGACGACTTTGGGGTACATTTGACAGACAGACAAGTTCAGGAATCCGTGGTGCGCTGTGACACCTGCGCAGCAGCTTCTTCCCTGCCTTTGAACCGGGCCGCCTGCGCAAGGAATGCAAATGCGGTACTGCTTTTCGTGGAAGGATCAGAACGCGGCAAGGACACTCTCAAACAGAATGGCATATGCATCAGAACCAGGTTGGAGAAAAACTTTATAATGCTTTACACAGTAATTAAATGGAGTTGCCTTACATTTCACTACGAGAGCAGATTCTTTCAAGCAAATTCGAAGGCAGGTTTGCAGATGGGAAAGCAAGCAAGAAAGCTCCGTTCTTGTCCATGTAAAAGGCTGCAGTTGACGAACCAAGCAGTTTCTGCCCAGTTTCGAACTGGGGACCTTTCGCGTGTTAGGCGAACGTGATGACCACTACACTACAGAAACCAGCCGCGGTCGCCGCCCTGCGGCGCAGTGGCATCCAGCACTGAAAGTTGAAGCCATTCTCCGTTTCACCTTTCTGTTTCCAATCGCTCGTTGTTGTCCAGCGTAATTGACATCTTGAAAACGTTAAAAAAGACACGTGAAATTGATGACAATATATAGACAATGATTTCGTCAATGTTTGGACCGTAGGGCGAGGTGGAATAAGCTGGGACGACTTTCCCTGCAGCGTAACGGCTGCGATATGATCTTATGGAAGGGTTGTAAACTGAGTATTTCTGTGTTTTACCCAATTTGGGGTGAGTTGAAAACTCGAGAGCATAGGTTTAAGGTGAGTGGGCTGAAATTGACAAACGACCTGAGGCACATTTCCCACACAGAAGGTTGTGCGTGTATGGAATGAGCTCCCAGAGGAAGTGGAGGAGGCTATTACACTCAGAAAATTGCAAAGGTAATCGGATGAGTTTCTGGACAGGATGGGTTTAGAGGGATTGGGGCCAAATGCTGGGGAACGGGACTTGTTTAATTTTGGTTATGTGGTGAGCATGGATGAGATACACCTAAATATCTGTTTCCACGCCGTGTACCCCCATAACGTCTTGTTGCTAACACTGGCTTTAAAGGATTACTTTTTAGCGGAGTTTTCCATCGCAGTCTGTGGCACAATCGTTTAGTCTGTTCGACTGCTCACGGGAAAGGTAGTATTGTGAAACACTGCAGATACGAACGACTTCCTTAATTTTGCCCCGACTGACCATACTCCGTGAAATTTTCCCAGACCTCAATTGAGGAGTTTTGCTGCTCGAAGTTACCTCAGATACCCTGTTAACTCGTAATGTGCTGAGCGAATCGCAAAACAGAAAGCATTTTTCACGGAACACAAACAAAACTGGCATGCCGAATGCATTTTCAGACAGAGAGATGCATGAATGCTAAATGTGTCACAGTCCGAGGGCATGAGTCATAAAGTAATCTCACAACTAACAACAGGGCAATTCCAAACTACTCTTTCAAACATACTGCAGCGTTAGTGCACCACCACTTTCCAGACAATGCTGAAAAGAGAGATAGAAAGAACATCATAAGAACGGGCCATAAAAAGTCAATTTCACCAATCACAGTCTCGATTAGATTACCTTTTCCTTCTGATGTCTCCAGGACGGAAATGAAGGAAATGGGAGAAATTCAATAACATATGACACCGAAATTCATTGGAACGATTTTCCCATTGGACAAAAAACCAAATAACGACGAGTCGAGTCACCGCAGGACTTTGTTTCACAACAGCGATGAAATAATAGTCTCCATTCGGTTCCAGTAAAAGCACAAATCGCTTTGGAACAGCAGAGCTGTTTGCGATTTTCCGCGCGGGAGGCGAACGCGATCTTGACAGCAGAGACACTTGGACACTTCGGTCAAATAACCATGAGCTGCTAGACATTACTACAATTTCGATTCTTGCTTTGCTAAATGATTTCACACATTGCTCGAAACAGGACGACTTTCACGTTTACACGGAACACGAAACACACCTGACTACAGGGAAAATGCACAAAGCTGAGCAGGCCGTGTTCCACATCAAACCGTGCAGCATTTATTCAGTCACTGTGTCTGTTTTGCAGAAGAAGGGTCCCAAAGAATGTTCTCCACCCTAAAACCGGAGGTCGCATTACAATCCGAGAACGACAGATCACATTGTGAGCATGCTCTGACCTCGGGGCCGGTTCGAGATGCCACTTTCCGTGCCTTTTACTTTAACCGTGCAATTTGCTGCAGAGATGTTCACTCCTGGACATGAGCCACGTGGATGCCAACTGAGTCGGAAACCTGTGCGGCAATCGACGAGAAGCGATTCAATAAATTTTGCTAACTTCCATGGTGCTTATTGGAAATGCAGTTTCTGTTCAAGTCAATCGAAAAGGCAGTTTCTGAACATAGTAACAGAAGTCAAAAGGTAATTACCTCACCCCACCCCCACTCCGGAAGAGGTGCTAACTGCCCTTGAGTGCTTTCTGATCTCGATGTGAAGAGCTCACACGCCTCTGAGTCACCTTCAAGTCTCTGTTTGCGGAGTGAATCACAAAGAAGGACTTTTACCAGAGCTGCAACCGCCTCACTTCCCCACTCGCTCTCCCCTTTTACATTTTCCTGCTCGTCAGTGATTTAAAGAAAACCAAATGGATGCGATGTCATTCTGTAGCCTCTCTGTCGATTCCTCCGTTTCAGTTCCAACATGGCTTAGATCTCGGGGCGCACCTTAATATTAGCGGCGCTATGAAAGCACAGGTTCAAAGGTTCCTCTGAGAGTGTAAATTATTTCATTGCTGTTGCTGATTGAATGAGCCACTAACGTGCGAACTGCCCCAAAATATGATTCAGGAATCTGGTACCAACTCTCGCGCGTTGAATAACGACAGACAGCTTCCAAATGAGGCCTTTCAGAGACGACTTTGGGGTACATTTGACAGACAGACAAGTTCAGGAATCCGTGGTGCGCTGTGACACCTGCGCAGCAGCTTCTTCCCTGCCTTTGAACCGGGCCGCCTGCGCAAGGAATGCAAATGCGGTACTGCTTTTCGTGGAAGGATCAGAACGCGGCAAGGACACTCTCAAACAGAATGGCATATGCATCAGAACCAGGTTGGAGAAAAACTTTATAATGCTTTACACAGTAATTAAATGGAGTTGCCTTACATTTCACTACGAGAGCAGATTCTTTCAAGCAAATTCGAAGGCAGGTTTGCAGATGGGAAAGCAAGCAAGAAAGCTCCGTTCTTGTCCATGTAAAAGGCTGCAGTTGACGAACCAAGCAGTTTCTGCCCAGTTTCGAACTGGGGACCTTTCGCGTGTTAGGCGAACGTGATGACCACTACACTACAGAAACCAGCCGCGGTCGCCGCCCTGCGGCGCAGTGGCATCCAGCACTGAAAGTTGAAGCCATTCTCCGTTTCACCTTTCTGTTTCCAATCGCTCGTTGTTGTCCAGCGTAATTGACATCTTGAAAACGTTAAAAAAGACACGTGAAATTGATGACAATATATAGACAATGATTTCGTCAATGTTTGGACCGTAGGGCGAGGTGGAATAAGCTGGGACGACTTTCCCTGCAGCGTAACGGCTGCGATATGATCTTATGGAAGGGTTGTAAACTGAGTATTTCTGTGTTTTACCCAATTTGGGGTGAGTTGAAAACTCGAGAGCATAGGTTTAAGGTGAGTGGGCTGAAATTGACAAACGACCTGAGGCACATTTCCCACACAGAAGGTTGTGCGTGTATGGAATGAGCTCCCAGAGGAAGTGGAGGAGGCTATTACACTCAGAAAATTGCAAAGGTAATCGGATGAGTTTCTGGACAGGATGGGTTTAGAGGGATTGGGGCCAAATGCTGGGGAACGGGACTTGTTTAATTTTGGTTATGTGGTGAGCATGGATGAGATACACCTAAATATCTGTTTCCACGCCGTGTACCCCCATAACGTCTTGTTGCTAACACTGGCTTTAAAGGATTACTTTTTAGCGGAGTTTTCCATCGCAGTCTGTGGCACAATCGTTTAGTCTGTTCGACTGCTCACGGGAAAGGTAGTATTGTGAAACACTGCAGATACGAACGACTTCCTTAATTTTGCCCCGACTGACCATACTCCGTGAAATTTTCCCAGACCTCAATTGAGGAGTTTTGCTGCTCGAAGTTACCTCAGAAACCCTGTTAACTCGTAATGTGCTGAGCGAATCGCAAAACAGAAAGCATTTTTCACGGAACACAAACAAAACTGGCATGCCGAATGCATTTTCAGACAGAGAGATGCATGAATGCTAAATGTGTCACAGTCCGAGGGCATGAGTCATAAAGTAATCTCACGACTAACAACAGGGCAATTCCAAACTACTCTTTCAAACATACTGCAGCGTTAGTGCACCACCACTTTCCAGACAATGCTGAAAAGAGAGATAGAAAGAACATCATAAGAACGGGCCATAAAAAGTGAATTTCACCAATCACAGTCTCGATTAGATTACCTTTTCCTTCTGATGTCTCCAGGACGGAAATGAAGGAAATGGGAGAAATTCAATAACATATGACACCGAAATTCATTGGAACGATTTTCCCATTGGACAAAAAACCAAATAACGACGAGTCGAGTCACCGCAGGACTTTGTTTCACAACAGCGATGAAATAATAGTCTCCATTCGGTTCCAGTAAAAGCACAAATCGCTTTGGAACAGCAGAGCTGTTTGCGATTTTCCGCGCGGGAGGCGAACGCGATCTTGACAGCAGAGACACTTGGACACTTCGGTCAAATAACCATGAGCTGCTAGACATTACTACAATTTCGATTCTTGCTTTGCTAAATGATTTCACACATTGCTCGAAACAGGACGACTTTCACGTTTACACGGAACACGAAACACACCTGACTACAGGGAAAATGCACAAAGCCGAGCAGGCCGTGTTCCACATCAAACCGTGCAGCATTTATTCAGTCACTGTGTCTGTTTTGCAGAAGAAGGGTCCCAAAGAATGTTCTCCACCCTAAAACCGGAGGTCGCATTACAATCCGAGAACGACAGATCACATTGTGAGCATGCTCTGACCTCGGGGCCGGTTCGAGATGCCACTTTCCGTGCCTTTTACTTTAACCGTGCAATTTGCTGCAGAGATGTTCACTCCTGGACATGAGCCACGTGGATACCAACTGAGTCGGAAACCTGTGCGGCAATCGACGAGAAGCGATTCAATAAATTTTGCTAACTTCCATGGTGCTTATTGGAAATGCAGTTTCTGTTCAAGTCAATCGAAAAGGCAGTTTCTGAACATAGTAACAGAAGTCAAAAGGTAATTACCTCACCCCACCCCCACTCCGGAAGAGGTGCTAACTGCCCTTGAGTGCTTTCTGATCTCGATGTGAAGAGCTCACACGCCTCTGAGTCACCTTCAAGTCTCTGTTTGCGGAGTGAATCACAAAGAAGGACTTTTACCAGAGCTGCAACCGCCTCACTTCCCCACTCGCTCTCCCCTTTTACATTTTCCTGCTCGTCAGTGATTTAAAGAAAACCAAATGGATGCGATGTCATTCTGTAGCCTCTCTGTCGATTCCTCCGTTTCAGTTCCAACATGGCTTAGATCTCGGGGCGCACCTTAATATTAGCGGCGCTATGAAAGCACAGGTTCAAAGGTTCCTCTGAGAGTGTAAATTATTTCATTGCTGTTGCTGATTGAATGAGCCACTAACGTGCGAACTGCCCCAAAATATGATTCAGGAATCTGGTACCAACTCTCGCGCGTTGAATAACGACAGACAGCTTCCAAATGAGGCCTTTCAGAGACGACTTTGGGGTACATTTGACAGACAGACAAGTTCAGGAATCCGTGGTGCGCTGTGACCTGCCTTTGAACCGGTCCGCCTACGCAAGGAATGCAAATGCGGTACTGCTTTTCGTGGAAGGATCAGAACGCGGCAAGGACACTCTCAAACAGAATGGCATATGCATCAGAACCAGGTTGGAGAAAAACTTTATAATGCTTTACACAGTAATTAAATGGAGTTGCCTTACATTTCACTACGAGAGCAGATTCTTTCAAGCAAATTCGAAGGCAGGTTTGCAGATGGGAAAGCAAGCAAGAAAGCTCCGTTCTTGTCCATGTAAAAGGCCGCAGTTGACGAACAAAGCAGTTTCTGCCCAGTTTCGAACTGGGGACCTTTCGCGTGTTAGGCGAACGTGATGACCACTACACTACAGAAACCAGCCGCGGTCGCCGCCCTGCGGCGCAGTGGCATCCAGCACTGAAAGTTGAAGCCATTCTCCGTTTCACCTTTCTGTTTCCAATTGCTCGTTGTTGTCCAGCGTAATTGACATCTTGAAAACGTTAAAAAAGACACGTGAAATTGATGACAATATATAGACAATGATTTCGTCAATGTTTGGACCGTAGGGCGAGGTGGAATAAGCTGGGACGACTTTCCCTGCAGCGTAACGGCTGCGATATGATCTTATGGAAGGGTTGTAAACTGAGTATTTCTGTGTTTTACCCAAATTGGGGTGAGTTGAAAACTCGAGAGCATAGGTTTAAGGTGAGTGGGCTGAAATTGACAAACGACCTGAGGCACATTTCCCACACAGAAGGTTGTGCGTGTATGGAATGAGCTCCCAGAGGAAGTGGAGGAGGCTATTACACTCAGAAAATTGCAAAGGTAATCGGATGAGTTTCTGGACAGGATGGGTTTAGAGGGATTGGGGCCAAATGCTGGGGAACGGGACTTGTTTAATTTTGGTTATGTGGTGAGCATGGATGAGATACACCTAAATATCTGTTTCCACGCCGTGTACCCCCATAACGTCTTGTTGCTAACACTGGCTTTAAAGGATTACTTTTTAGCGGAGTTTTCCATCGCAGTCTGTGGCACAATCGTTTAGTCTGTTCGACTGCTCACGGGAAAGGTAGTATTGTGAAACACTGCAGATACGAACGACTTCCTTAATTTTGCCCCGACTGACCATACTCCGTGAAATTTTCCCAGACCTCAATTGAGGAGTTTTGCTGCTCGAAGTTACCTCAGAAACCCTGTTAACTCGTAATGTGCTGAGCGAATCGCAAAACAGAAAGCATTTTTCACGGAACACAAACAAAACTGGCATGCCGAATGCATTTTCAGACAGAGAGATGCATGAATGCTAAATGTGTCACAGTCCGAGGGCATGAGTCATAAAGTAATCTCACAACTAACAACAGGGCAATTCCAAACTACTCTTTCAAACATACTGCAGCGTTAGTGCACCACCACTTTCCAGACAATGCTGAAAAGAGAGATAGAAAGAACATCATAAGAACGGGCCATAAAAAGTCAATTTCACCAATCACAGTCTCGATTAGATTACCTTTTCCTTCTGATGTCTCCAGGACGGAAATGAAGGAAATGGGAGAAATTCAATAACATATGACACCGAAATTCATTGGAACGATTTTCCCATTGGACAAAAAACCAAATAACGACGAGTCGAGTCACCGCAGGACTTTGTTTCACAACAGCGATGAAATAATAGTCTCCATTCGGTTCCAGTAAAAGCACAAATCGCTTTGGAACAGCAGAGCTGTTTGCGATTTTCCGCGCGGGAGGCGAACGCGATCTTGACAGCAGAGACACTTGGACACTTCGGTCAAATAACCATGAGCTGCTAGACATTACTACAATTTCGATTCTTGCTTTGCTGAATGATTTCACACATTGCTCGAAACAGGACGACTTTCACGTTTACACGGAACACGAAACACACCTGACTACAGGGAAAATGCACAAAGCTGAGCAGGCCGTGTTCCACATCAAACCGTGCAGCATTTATTCAGTCACTGTGTCTGTTTTGCAGAAGAAGGGTCCCAAAGAATGTTCTCCACCCTAAAACCGGAGGTCGCATTACAATCCGAGAACGACAGATCACATTGTGAGCATGCTCTGACCTCGGGGCCGGTTCGAGATGCCACTTTCCGTGCCTTTTACTTTAACCGTGCAATTTGCTGCAGAGATGTTCACTCCTGGACATGAGCCACGTGGATACCAACTGAGTCGGAAACCTGTGCGGCAATCGACGAGAAGCGATTCAATAAATTTTGCTAACTTCCATGGTGCTTATTGGAAATGCAGTTTCTGTTCAAGTCAATCGAAAAGGCAGTTTCTGAACATAGTAACAGAAGTCAAAAGGTAATTACCTCACCCCACCCCCACTCCGGAAGAGGTGCTAACTGCCCTTGAGTGCTTTCTGATCTCGATGTGAAGAGCTCACACGCCTCTGAGTCACCTTCAAGTCTCTGTTTGCGGAGTGAATCACAAAGAAGGACTTTTACCAGAGCTGCAACCGCCTCACTTCCCCACTCGCTCTCCCCTTTTACATTTTCCTGCTCGTCAGTGATTTAAAGAAAACCAAATGGATGCGATGTCATTCTGTAGCCTCTCTGTCGATTCCTCCGTTTCAGTTCCAACATGGCTTAGATCTCGGGGCGCACCTTAATATTAGCGGCGCTATGAAAGCACAGGTTCAAAGGTTCCTCTGAGAGTGTAAATTATTTCATTGCTGTTGCTGATTGAATGAGCCACTAACGTGCGAACTGCCCCAAAATATGATTCAGGAATCTGGTACCAACTCTCGCGCGTTGAATAACGACAGACAGCTTCCAAATGAGGCCTTTCAGAGACGACTTTGGGGTACATTTGACAGACAGACAAGTTCAGGAATCCGTGGTGCGCTGTGACCTGCCTTTGAACCGGTCCGCCTACGCAAGGAATGCAAATGCGGTACTGCTTTTCGTGGAAGGATCAGAACGCGGCAAGGACACTCTCAAACAGAATGGCATATGCATCAGAACCAGGTTGGAGAAAAACTTTATAATGCTTTACACAGTAATTAAATGGAGTTGCCTTACATTTCACTACGAGAGCAGATTCTTTCAAGCAAATTCGAAGGCAGGTTTGCAGATGGGAAAGCAAGCAAGAAAGCTCCGTTCTTGTCCATGTAAAAGGCCGCAGTTGACGAACAAAGCAGTTTCTGCCCAGTTTCGAACTGGGGACCTTTCGCGTGTTAGGCGAACGTGATGACCACTACACTACAGAAACCAGCCGCGGTCGCCGCCCTGCGGCGCAGTGGCATCCAGCACTGAAAGTTGAAGCCATTCTCCGTTTCACCTTTCTGTTTCCAATTGCTCGTTGTTGTCCAGCGTAATTGACATCTTGAAAACGTTAAAAAAGACACGTGAAATTGATGACAATATATAGACAATGATTTCGTCAATGTTTGGACCGTAGGGCGAGGTGGAATAAGCTGGGACGACTTTCCCTGCAGCGTAACGGCTGCGATATGATCTTATGGAAGGGTTGTAAACTGAGTATTTCTGTGTTTTACCCAAATTGGGGTGAGTTGAAAACTCGAGAGCATAGGTTTAAGGTGAGTGGGCTGAAATTGACAAACGACCTGAGGCACATTTCCCACACAGAAGGTTGTGCGTGTATGGAATGAGCTCCCAGAGGAAGTGGAGGAGGCTATTACACTCAGAAAATTGCAAAGGTAATCGGATGAGTTTCTGGACAGGATGGGTTTAGAGGGATTGGGGCCAAATGCTGGGGAACGGGACTTGTTTAATTTTGGTTATGTGGTGAGCATGGATGAGATACACCTAAATATCTGTTTCCACGCCGTGTACCCCCATAACGTCTTGTTGCTAACACTGGCTTTAAAGGATTACTTTTTAGCGGAGTTTTCCATCGCAGTCTGTGGCACAATCGTTTAGTCTGTTCGACTGCTCACGGGAAAGGTAGTATTGTGAAACACTGCAGATACGAACGACTTCCTTAATTTTGCCCCGACTGACCATACTCCGTGAAATTTTCCCAGACCTCAATTGAGGAGTTTTGCTGCTCGAAGTTACCTCAGAAACCCTGTTAACTCGTAATGTGCTGAGCGAATCGCAAAACAGAAAGCATTTTTCACGGAACACAAACAAAACTGGCATGCCGAATGCATTTTCAGACAGAGAGATGCATGAATGCTAAATGTGTCACAGTCCGAGGGCATGAGTCATAAAGTAATCTCACAACTAACAACAGGGCAATTCCAAACTACTCTTTCAAACATACTGCAGCGTTAGTGCACCACCACTTTCCAGACAATGCTGAAAAGAGAGATAGAAAGAACATCATAAGAACGGGCCATAAAAAGTCAATTTCACCAATCACAGTCTCGATTAGATTACCTTTTCCTTCTGATGTCTCCAGGACGGAAATGAAGGAAATGGGAGAAATTCAATAACATATGACACCGAAATTCATTGGAACGATTTTCCCATTGGACAAAAAACCAAATAACGACGAGTCGAGTCACCGCAGGACTTTGTTTCACAACAGCGATGAAATAATAGTCTCCATTCGGTTCCAGTAAAAGCACAAATCGCTTTGGAACAGCAGAGCTGTTTGCGATTTTCCGCGCGGGAGGCGAACGCGATCTTGACAGCAGAGACACTTGGACACTTCGGTCAAATAACCATGAGCTGCTAGACATTACTACAATTTCGATTCTTGCTTTGCTAAATGATTTCACACATTGCTCGAAACAGGACGACTTTCACGTTTACACGGAACACGAAACACACCTGACTACAGGGAAAATGCACAAAGCTGAGCAGGCCGTGTTCCACATCAAACCGTGCAGCATTTATTCAGTCACTGTGTCTGTTTTGCAGAAGAAGGGTCCCAAAGAATGTTCTCCACCCTAAAACCGGAGGTCGCATTACAATCCGAGAACGACAGATCACATTGTGAGCATGCTCTGACCTCGGGGCCGGTTCGAGATGCCACTTTCCGTGCCTTTTACTTTAACCGTGCAATTTGCTGCAGAGATGTTCACTCCTGGACATGAGCCACGTGGATACCAACTGAGTCGGAAACCTGTGCGGCAATCGACGAGAAGCGATTCAATAAATTTTGCTAACTTCCATGGTGCTTATTGGAAATGCAGTTTCTGTTCAAGTCAATCGAAAAGGCAGTTTCTGAACATAGTAACAGAAGTCAAAAGGTAATTACCTCACCCCACCCCCACTCCGGAAGAGGTGCTAACTGCCCTTGAGTGCTTTCTGATCTCGATGTGAAGAGCTCACACGCCTCTGAGTCACCTTCAAGTCTCTGTTTGCGGAGTGAATCACAAAGAAGGACTTTTACCAGAGCTGCAACCGCCTCACTTCCCCACTCGCTCTCCCCTTTTACATTTTCCTGCTCGTCAGTGATTTAAAGAAAACCAAATGGATGCGATGTCATTCTGTAGCCTCTCTGTCGATTCCTCCGTTTCAGTTCCAACATGGCTTAGATCTCGGGGCGCACCTTAATATTAGCGGCGCTATGAAAGCACAGGTTCAAAGGTTCCTCTGAGAGTGTAAATTATTTCATTGCTGTTGCTGATTGAATGAGCCACTAACGTGCGAACTGCCCCAAAATATGATTCAGGAATCTGGTACCAACTCTCGCGCGTTGAATAACGACAGACAGCTTCCAAATGAGGCCTTTCAGAGACGACTTTGGGGTACATTTGACAGACAGACAAGTTCAGGAATCCGTGGTGCGCTGTGACCTGCCTTTGAGCCGGTCCGCCTACGCAAGGAATGCAAATGCGGTACTGCTTTTCGTGGAAGGATCAGAACGCGGCAAGGACACTCTCAAACAGAATGGCATATGCATCAGAACCAGGTTGGAGAAAAACTTTATAATGCTTTACACAGTAATTAAATGGAGTTGCCTTACATTTCACTACGAGAGCAGATTCTTTCAAGCAAATTCGAAGGCAGGTTTGCAGATGGGAAAGCAAGCAAGAAAGCTCCGTTCTTGTCCATGTAAAAGGCCGCAGTTGACGAACAAAGCAGTTTCTGCCCAGTTTCGAACTGGGGACCTTTCGCGTGTTAGGCGAACGTGATGACCACTACACTACAGAAACCAGCCGCGGTCGCCGCCCTGCGGCGCAGTGGCATCCAGCACTGAAAGTTGAAGCCATTCTCCGTTTCACCTTTCTGTTTCCAATTGCTCGTTGTTGTCCAGCGTAATTGACATCTTGAAAACGTTAAAAAAGACACGTGAAATTGATGACAATATATAGACAATGATTTCGTCAATGTTTGGACCGTAGGGCGAGGTGGAATAAGCTGGGACGACTTTCCCTGCAGCGTAACGGCTGCGATATGATCTTATGGAAGGGTTGTAAACTGAGTATTTCTGTGTTTTACCCAAATTGGGGTGAGTTGAAAACTCGAGAGCATAGGTTTAAGGTGAGTGGGCTGAAATTGACAAACGACCTGAGGCACATTTCCCACACAGAAGGTTGTGCGTGTATGGAATGAGCTCCCAGAGGAAGTGGAGGAGGCTATTACACTCAGAAAATTGCAAAGGTAATCGGATGAGTTTCTGGACAGGATGGGTTTAGAGGGATTGGGGCCAAATGCTGGGGAACGGGACTTGTTTAATTTTGGTTATGTGGTGAGCATGGATGAGATACACCTAAATATCTGTTTCCACGCCGTGTACCCCCATAACGTCTTGTTGCTAACACTGGCTTTAAAGGATTACTTTTTAGCGGAGTTTTCCATCGCAGTCTGTGGCACAATCGTTTAGTCTGTTCGACTGCTCACGGGAAAGGTAGTATTGTGAAACACTGCAGATACGAACGACTTCCTTAATTTTGCCCCGACTGACCATACTCCGTGAAATTTTCCCAGACCTCAATTGAGGAGTTTTGCTGCTCGAAGTTACCTCAGAAACCCTGTTAACTCGTAATGTGCTGAGCGAATCGCAAAACAGAAAGCATTTTTCACGGAACACAAACAAAACTGGCATGCCGAATGCATTTTCAGACAGAGAGATGCATGAATGCTAAATGTGTCACAGTCCGAGGGCATGAGTCATAAAGTAATCTCACAACTAACAACAGGGCAATTCCAAACTACTCTTTCAAACATACTGCAGCGTTAGTGCACCACCACTTTCCAGACAATGCTGAAAAGAGAGATAGAAAGAACATCATAAGAACGGGCCATAAAAAGTCAATTTCACCAATCACAGTCTCGATTAGATTACCTTTTCCTTCTGATGTCTCCAGGACGGAAATGAAGGAAATGGGAGAAATTCAATAACATATGACACCGAAATTCATTGGAACGATTTTCCCATTGGACAAAAAACCAAATAACGACGAGTCGAGTCACCGCAGGACTTTGTTTCACAACAGCGATGAAATAATAGTCTCCATTCGGTTCCAGTAAAAGCACAAATCGCTTTGGAACAGCAGAGCTGTTTGCGATTTTCCGCGCGGGAGGCGAACGCGATCTTGACAGCAGAGACACTTGGACACTTCGGTCAAATAACCATGAGCTGCTAGACATTACTACAATTTCGATTCTTGCTTTGCTAAATGATTTCACACATTGCTCGAAACAGGACGACTTTCACGTTTACACGGAACACGAAACACACCTGACTACAGGGAAAATGCACAAAGCTGAGCAGGCCGTGTTCCACATCAAACCGTGCAGCATTTATTCAGTCACTGTGTCTGTTTTGCAGAAGAAGGGTCCCAAAGAATGTTCTCCACCCTAAAACCGGAGGTCGCATTACAATCCGAGAACGACAGATCACATTGTGAGCATGCTCTGACCTCGGGGCCGGTTCGAGATGCCACTTTCCGTGCCTTTTACTTTAACCGTGCAATTTGCTGCAGAGATGTTCACTCCTGGACATGAGCCACGTGGATACCAACTGAGTCGGAAACCTGTGCGGCAATCGACGAGAAGCGATTCAATAAATTTTGCTAACTTCCATGGTGCTTATTGGAAATGCAGTTTCTGTTCAAGTCAATCGAAAAGGCAGTTTCTGAACATAGTAACAGAAGTCAAAAGGTAATTACCTCACCCCACCCCCACTCCGGAAGAGGTGCTAACTGCCCTTGAGTGCTTTCTGATCTCGATGTGAAGAGCTCACACGCCTCTGAGTCACCTTCAAGTCTCTGTTTGCGGAGTGAATCACAAAGAAGGACTTTTACCAGAGCTGCAACCGCCTCACTTCCCCACTCGCTCTCCCCTTTTACATTTTCCTGCTCGTCAGTGATTTAAAGAAAACCAAATGGATGCGATGTCATTCTGTAGCCTCTCTGTCGATTCCTCCGTTTCAGTTCCAACATGGCTTAGATCTCGGGGCGCACCTTAATATTAGCGGCGCTATGAAAGCACAGGTTCAAAGGTTCCTCTGAGAGTGTAAATTATTTCATTGCTGTTGCTGATTGAATGAGCCACTAACGTGCGAACTGCCCCAAAATATGATTCAGGAATCTGGTACCAACTCTCGCGCGTTGAATAACGACAGACAGCTTCCAAATGAGGCCTTTCAGAGACGACTTTGGGGTACATTTGACAGACAGACAAGTTCAGGAATCCGTGGTGCGCTGTGACCTGCCTTTGAGCCGGTCCGCCTACGCAAGGAATGCAAATGCGGTACTGCTTTTCGTGGAAGGATCAGAACGCGGCAAGGACACTCTCAAACAGAATGGCATATGCATCAGAACCAGGTTGGAGAAAAACTTTATAATGCTTTACACAGTAATTAAATGGAGTTGCCTTACATTTCACTACGAGAGCAGATTCTTTCAAGCAAATTCGAAGGCAGGTTTGCAGATGGGAAAGCAAGCAAGAAAGCTCCGTTCTTGTCCATGTAAAAGGCCGCAGTTGACGAACAAAGCAGTTTCTGCCCAGTTTCGAACTGGGGACCTTTCGCGTGTTAGGCGAACGTGATGACCACTACACTACAGAAACCAGCCGCGGTCGCCGCCCTGCGGCGCAGTGGCATCCAGCACTGAAAGTTGAAGCCATTCTCCGTTTCACCTTTCTGTTTCCAATTGCTCGTTGTTGTCCAGCGTAATTGACATCTTGAAAACGTTAAAAAAGACACGTGAAATTGATGACAATATATAGACAATGATTTCGTCAATGTTTGGACCGTAGGGCGAGGTGGAATAAGCTGGGACGACTTTCCCTGCAGCGTAACGGCTGCGATATGATCTTATGGAAGGGTTGTAAACTGAGTATTTCTGTGTTTTACCCAAATTGGGGTGAGTTGAAAACTCGAGAGCATAGGTTTAAGGTGAGTGGGCTGAAATTGACAAACGACCTGAGGCACATTTCCCACACAGAAGGTTGTGCGTGTATGGAATGAGCTCCCAGAGGAAGTGGAGGAGGCTATTACACTCAGAAAATTGCAAAGGTAATCGGATGAGTTTCTGGACAGGATGGGTTTAGAGGGATTGGGGCCAAATGCTGGGGAACGGGACTTGTTTAATTTTGGTTATGTGGTGAGCATGGATGAGATACACCTAAATATCTGTTTCCACGCCGTGTACCCCCATAACGTCTTGTTGCTAACACTGGCTTTAAAGGATTACTTTTTAGCGGAGTTTTCCATCGCAGTCTGTGGCACAATCGTTTAGTCTGTTCGACTGCTCACGGGAAAGGTAGTATTGTGAAACACTGCAGATACGAACGACTTCCTTAATTTTGCCCCGACTGACCATACTCCGTGAAATTTTCCCAGACCTCAATTGAGGAGTTTTGCTGCTCGAAGTTACCTCAGAAACCCTGTTAACTCGTAATGTGCTGAGCGAATCGCAAAACAGAAAGCATTTTTCACGGAACACAAACAAAACTGGCATGCCGAATGCATTTTCAGACAGAGAGATGCATGAATGCTAAATGTGTCACAGTCCGAGGGCATGAGTCATAAAGTAATCTCACAACTAACAACAGGGCAATTCCAAACTACTCTTTCAAACATACTGCAGCGTTAGTGCACCACCACTTTCCAGACAATGCTGAAAAGAGAGATAGAAAGAACATCATAAGAACGGGCCATAAAAAGTCAATTTCACCAATCACAGTCTCGATTAGATTACCTTTTCCTTCTGATGTCTCCAGGACGGAAATGAAGGAAATGGGAGAAATTCAATAACATATGACACCGAAATTCATTGGAACGATTTTCCCATTGGACAAAAAACCAAATAACGACGAGTCGAGTCACCGCAGGACTTTGTTTCACAACAGCGATGAAATAATAGTCTCCATTCGGTTCCAGTAAAAGCACAAATCGCTTTGGAACAGCAGAGCTGTTTGCGATTTTCCGCGCGGGAGGCGAACGCGATCTTGACAGCAGAGACACTTGGACACTTCGGTCAAATAACCATGAGCTGCTAGACATTACTACAATTTCGATTCTTGCTTTGCTAAATGATTTCACACATTGCTCGAAACAGGACGACTTTCACGTTTACACGGAACACGAAACACACCTGACTACAGGGAAAATGCACAAAGCTGAGCAGGCCGTGTTCCACATCAAACCGTGCAGCATTTATTCAGTCACTGTGTCTGTTTTGCAGAAGAAGGGTCCCAAAGAATGTTCTCCACCCTAAAACCGGAGGTCGCATTACAATCCGAGAACGACAGATCACATTGTGAGCATGCTCTGACCTCGGGGCCGGTTCGAGATGCCACTTTCCGTGCCTTTTACTTTAACCGTGCAATTTGCTGCAGAGATGTTCACTCCTGGACATGAGCCACGTGGATACCAACTGAGTCGGAAACCTGTGCGGCAATCGACGAGAAGCGATTCAATAAATTTTGCTAACTTCCATGGTGCTTATTGGAAATGCAGTTTCTGTTCAAGTCAATCGAAAAGGCAGTTTCTGAACATAGTAACAGAAGTCAAAAGGTAATTACCTCACCCCACCCCCACTCCGGAAGAGGTGCTAACTGCCCTTGAGTGCTTTCTGATCTCGATGTGAAGAGCTCACACGCCTCTGAGTCACCTTCAAGTCTCTGTTTGCGGAGTGAATCACAAAGAAGGACTTTTACCAGAGCTGCAACCGCCTCACTTCCCCACTCGCTCTCCCCTTTTACATTTTCCTGCTCGTCAGTGATTTAAAGAAAACCAAATGGATGCGATGTCATTCTGTAGCCTCTCTGTCGATTCCTCCGTTTCAGTTCCAACATGGCTTAGATCTCGGGGCGCACCTTAATATTAGCGGCGCTATGAAAGCACAGGTTCAAAGGTTCCTCTGAGAGTGTAAATTATTTCATTGCTGTTGCTGATTGAATGAGCCACTAACGTGCGAACTGCCCCAAAATATGATTCAGGAATCTGGTACCAACTCTCGCGCGTTGAATAACGACAGACAGCTTCCAAATGAGGCCTTTCAGAGACGACTTTGGGGTACATTTGACAGACAGACAAGTTCAGGAATCCGTGGTGCGCTGTGACCTGCCTTTGAGCCGGTCCGCCTACGCAAGGAATGCAAATGCGGTACTGCTTTTCGTGGAAGGATCAGAACGCGGCAAGGACACTCTCAAACAGAATGGCATATGCATCAGAACCAGGTTGGAGAAAAACTTTATAATGCTTTACACAGTAATTAAATGGAGTTGCCTTACATTTCACTACGAGAGCAGATTCTTTCAAGCAAATTCGAAGGCAGGTTTGCAGATGGGAAAGCAAGCAAGAAAGCTCCGTTCTTGTCCATGTAAAAGGCCGCAGTTGACGAACAAAGCAGTTTCTGCCCAGTTTCGAACTGGGGACCTTTCGCGTGTTAGGCGAACGTGATGACCACTACACTACAGAAACCAGCCGCGGTCGCCGCCCTGCGGCGCAGTGGCATCCAGCACTGAAAGTTGAAGCCATTCTCCGTTTCACCTTTCTGTTTCCAATTGCTCGTTGTTGTCCAGCGTAATTGACATCTTGAAAACGTTAAAAAAGACACGTGAAATTGATGACAATATATAGACAATGATTTCGTCAATGTTTGGACCGTAGGGCGAGGTGGAATAAGCTGGGACGACTTTCCCTGCAGCGTAACGGCTGCGATATGATCTTATGGAAGGGTTGTAAACTGAGTATTTCTGTGTTTTACCCAAATTGGGGTGAGTTGAAAACTCGAGAGCATAGGTTTAAGGTGAGTGGGCTGAAATTGACAAACGACCTGAGGCACATTTCCCACACAGAAGGTTGTGCGTGTATGGAATGAGCTCCCAGAGGAAGTGGAGGAGGCTATTACACTCAGAAAATTGCAAAGGTAATCGGATGAGTTTCTGGACAGGATGGGTTTAGAGGGATTGGGGCCAAATGCTGGGGAACGGGACTTGTTTAATTTTGGTTATGTGGTGAGCATGGATGAGATACACCTAAATATCTGTTTCCACGCCGTGTACCCCCATAACGTCTTGTTGCTAACACTGGCTTTAAAGGATTACTTTTTAGCGGAGTTTTCCATCGCAGTCTGTGGCACAATCGTTTAGTCTGTTCGACTGCTCACGGGAAAGGTAGTATTGTGAAACACTGCAGATACGAACGACTTCCTTAATTTTGCCCCGACTGACCATACTCCGTGAAATTTTCCCAGACCTCAATTGAGGAGTTTTGCTGCTCGAAGTTACCTCAGAAACCCTGTTAACTCGTAATGTGCTGAGCGAATCGCAAAACAGAAAGCATTTTTCACGGAACACAAACAAAACTGGCATGCCGAATGCATTTTCAGACAGAGAGATGCATGAATGCTAAATGTGTCACAGTCCGAGGGCATGAGTCATAAAGTAATCTCACAACTAACAACAGGGCAATTCCAAACTACTCTTTCAAACATACTGCAGCGTTAGTGCACCACCACTTTCCAGACAATGCTGAAAAGAGAGATAGAAAGAACATCATAAGAACGGGCCATAAAAAGTCAATTTCACCAATCACAGTCTCGATTAGATTACCTTTTCCTTCTGATGTCTCCAGGACGGAAATGAAGGAAATGGGAGAAATTCAATAACATATGACACCGAAATTCATTGGAACGATTTTCCCATTGGACAAAAAACCAAATAACGACGAGTCGAGTCACCGCAGGACTTTGTTTCACAACAGCGATGAAATAATAGTCTCCATTCGGTTCCAGTAAAAGCACAAATCGCTTTGGAACAGCAGAGCTGTTTGCGATTTTCCGCGCGGGAGGCGAACGCGATCTTGACAGCAGAGACACTTGGACACTTCGGTCAAATAACCATGAGCTGCTAGACATTACTACAATTTCGATTCTTGCTTTGCTAAATGATTTCACACATTGCTCGAAACAGGACGACTTTCACGTTTACACGGAACACGAAACACACCTGACTACAGGGAAAATGCACAAAGCTGAGCAGGCCGTGTTCCACATCAAACCGTGCAGCATTTATTCAGTCACTGTGTCTGTTTTGCAGAAGAAGGGTCCCAAAGAATGTTCTCCACCCTAAAACCGGAGGTCGCATTACAATCCGAGAACGACAGATCACATTGTGAGCATGCTCTGACCTCGGGGCCGGTTCGAGATGCCACTTTCCGTGCCTTTTACTTTAACCGTGCAATTTGCTGCAGAGATGTTCACTCCTGGACATGAGCCACGTGGATGCCAACTGAGTCGGAAACCTGTGCGGCAATCGACGAGAAGCGATTCAATAAATTTTGCTAACTTCCATGGTGCTTATTGGAAATGCAGTTTCTGTTCAAGTCAATCGAAAAGGCAGTTTCTGAACATAGTAACAGAAGTCAAAAGGTAATTACCTCACCCCACCCCCACTCCGGAAGAGGTGCTAACTGCCCTTGAGTGCTTTCTGATCTCGATGTGAAGAGCTCACACGCCTCTGAGTCACCTTCAAGTCTCTGTTTGCGGAGTGAATCACAAAGAAGGACTTTTACCAGAGCTGCAACCGCCTCACTTCCCCACTCGCTCTCCCCTTTTACATTTTCCTGCTCGTCAGTGATTTAAAGAAAACCAAATGGATGCGATGTCATTCTGTAGCCTCTCTGTCGATTCCTCCGTTTCAGTTCCAACATGGCTTAGATCTCGGGGCGCACCTTAATATTAGCGGCGCTATGAAAGCACAGGTTCAAAGGTTCCTCTGAGAGTGTAAATTATTTCATTGCTGTTGCTGATTGAATGAGCCACTAACGTGCGAACTGCCCCAAAATATGATTCAGGAATCTGGTACCAACTCTCGCGCGTTGAATAACGACAGACAGCTTCCAAATGAGGCCTTTCAGAGACGACTTTGGGGTACATTTGACAGACAGACAAGTTCAGGAATCCGTGGTGCGCTGTGACCTGCCTTTGAACCGGTCCGCCTACGCAAGGAATGCAAATGCGGTACTGCTTTTCGTGGAAGGATCAGAACGCGGCAAGGACACTCTCAAACAGAATGGCATATGCATCAGAACCAGGTTGGAGAAAAACTTTATAATGCTTTACACAGTAATTAAATGGAGTTGCCTTACATTTCACTACGAGAGCAGATTCTTTCAAGCAAATTCGAAGGCAGGTTTGCAGATGGGAAAGCAAGCAAGAAAGCTCCGTTCTTGTCCATGTAAAAGGCCGCAGTTGACGAACAAAGCAGTTTCTGCCCAGTTTCGAACTGGGGACCTTTCGCGTGTTAGGCGAACGTGATGACCACTACACTACAGAAACCAGCCGCGGTCGCCGCCCTGCGGCGCAGTGGCATCCAGCACTGAAAGTTGAAGCCATTCTCCGTTTCACCTTTCTGTTTCCAATTGCTCGTTGTTGTCCAGCGTAATTGACATCTTGAAAACGTTAAAAAAGACACGTGAAATTGATGACAATATATAGACAATGATTTCGTCAATGTTTGGACCGTAGGGCGAGGTGGAATAAGCTGGGACGACTTTCCCTGCAGCGTAACGGCTGCGATATGATCTTATGGAAGGGTTGTAAACTGAGTATTTCTGTGTTTTACCCAAATTGGGGTGAGTTGAAAACTCGAGAGCATAGGTTTAAGGTGAGTGGGCTGAAATTGACAAACGACCTGAGGCACATTTCCCACACAGAAGGTTGTGCGTGTATGGAATGAGCTCCCAGAGGAAGTGGAGGAGGCTATTACACTCAGAAAATTGCAAAGGTAATCGGATGAGTTTCTGGACAGGATGGGTTTAGAGGGATTGGGGCCAAATGCTGGGGAACGGGACTTGTTTAATTTTGGTTATGTGGTGAGCATGGATGAGATACACCTAAATATCTGTTTCCACGCCGTGTACCCCCATAACGTCTTGTTGCTAACACTGGCTTTAAAGGATTACTTTTTAGCGGAGTTTTCCATCGCAGTCTGTGGCACAATCGTTTAGTCTGTTCGACTGCTCACGGGAAAGGTAGTATTGTGAAACACTGCAGATACGAACGACTTCCTTAATTTTGCCCCGACTGACCATACTCCGTGAAATTTTCCCAGACCTCAATTGAGGAGTTTTGCTGCTCGAAGTTACCTCAGAAACCCTGTTAACTCGTAATGTGCTGAGCGAATCGCAAAACAGAAAGCATTTTTCACGGAACACAAACAAAACTGGCATGCCGAATGCATTTTCAGACAGAGAGATGCATGAATGCTAAATGTGTCACAGTCCGAGGGCATGAGTCATAAAGTAATCTCACAACTAACAACAGGGCAATTCCAAACTACTCTTTCAAACATACTGCAGCGTTAGTGCACCACCACTTTCCAGACAATGCTGAAAAGAGAGATAGAAAGAACATCATAAGAACGGGCCATAAAAAGTGAATTTCACCAATCACAGTCTCGATTAGATTACCTTTTCCTTCTGATGTCTCCAGGACGGAAATGAAGGAAATGGGAGAAATTCAATAACATATGACACCGAAATTCATTGGAACGATTTTCCCATTGGACAAAAAACCAAATAACGACGAGTCGAGTCACCGCAGGACTTTGTTTCACAACAGCGATGAAATAATAGTCTCCATTCGGTTCCAGTAAAAGCACAAATCGCTTTGGAACAGCAGAGCTGTTTGCGATTTTCCGCGCGGGAGGCGAACGCGATCTTGACAGCAGAGACACTTGGACACTTCGGTCAAATAACCATGAGCTGCTAGACATTACTACAATTTCGATTCTTGCTTTGCTAAATGATTTCACACATTGCTCGAAACAGGACGACTTTCACGTTTACACGGAACACGAAACACACCTGACTACAGGGAAAATGCACAAAGCTGAGCAGGCCGTGTTCCACATCAAACCGTGCAGCATTTATTCAGTCACTGTGTCTGTTTTGCAGAAGAAGGGTCCCAAAGAATGTTCTCCACCCTAAAACCGGAGGTCGCATTACAATCCGAGAACGACAGATCACATTGTGAGCATGCTCTGACCTCGGGGCCGGTTCGAGATGCCACTTTCCGTGCCTTTTACTTTAACCGTGCAATTTGCTGCAGAGATGTTCACTCCTGGACATGAGCCACGTGGATACCAACTGAGTCGGAAACCTGTGCGGCAATCGACGAGAAGCGATTCAATAAATTTTGCTAACTTCCATGGTGCTTATTGGAAATGCAGTTTCTGTTCAAGTCAATCGAAAAGGCAGTTTCTGAACATAGTAACAGAAGTCAAAAGGTAATTACCTCACCCCACCCCCACTCCGGAAGAGGTGCTAACTGCCCTTGAGTGCTTTCTGATCTCGATGTGAAGAGCTCACACGCCTCTGAGTCACCTTCAAGTCTCTGTTTGCGGAGTGAATCACAAAGAAGGACTTTTACCAGAGCTGCAACCGCCTCACTTCCCCACTCGCTCTCCCCTTTTACATTTTCCTGCTCGTCAGTGATTTAAAGAAAACCAAATGGATGCGATGTCATTCTGTAGCCTCTCTGTCGATTCCTCCGTTTCAGTTCCAACATGGCTTAGATCTCGGGGCGCACCTTAATATTAGCGGCGCTATGAAAGCACAGGTTCAAAGGTTCCTCTGAGAGTGTAAATTATTTCATTGCTGTTGCTGATTGAATGAGCCACTAACGTGCGAACTGCCCCAAAATATGATTCAGGAATCTGGTACCAACTCTCGCGCGTTGAATAACGACAGACAGCTTCCAAATGAGGCCTTTCAGAGACGACTTTGGGGTACATTTGACAGACAGACAAGTTCAGGAATCCGTGGTGCGCTGTGACCTGCCTTTGAGCCGGTCCGCCTACGCAAGGAATGCAAATGCGGTACTGCTTTTCGTGGAAGGATCAGAACGCGGCAAGGACACTCTCAAACAGAATGGCATATGCATCAGAACCAGGTTGGAGAAAAACTTTATAATGCTTTACACAGTAATTAAATGGAGTTGCCTTACATTTCACTACGAGAGCAGATTCTTTCAAGCAAATTCGAAGGCAGGTTTGCAGATGGGAAAGCAAGCAAGAAAGCTCCGTTCTTGTCCATGTAAAAGGCCGCAGTTGACGAACAAAGCAGTTTCTGCCCAGTTTCGAACTGGGGACCTTTCGCGTGTTAGGCGAACGTGATGACCACTACACTACAGAAACCAGCCGCGGTCGCCGCCCTGCGGCGCAGTGGCATCCAGCACTGAAAGTTGAAGCCATTCTCCGTTTCACCTTTCTGTTTCCAATTGCTCGTTGTTGTCCAGCGTAATTGACATCTTGAAAACGTTAAAAAAGACACGTGAAATTGATGACAATATATAGACAATGATTTCGTCAATGTTTGGACCGTAGGGCGAGGTGGAATAAGCTGGGACGACTTTCCCTGCAGCGTAACGGCTGCGATATGATCTTATGGAAGGGTTGTAAACTGAGTATTTCTGTGTTTTACCCAAATTGGGGTGAGTTGAAAACTCGAGAGCATAGGTTTAAGGTGAGTGGGCTGAAATTGACAAACGACCTGAGGCACATTTCCCACACAGAAGGTTGTGCGTGTATGGAATGAGCTCCCAGAGGAAGTGGAGGAGGCTATTACACTCAGAAAATTGCAAAGGTAATCGGATGAGTTTCTGGACAGGATGGGTTTAGAGGGATTGGGGCCAAATGCTGGGGAACGGGACTTGTTTAATTTTGGTTATGTGGTGAGCATGGATGAGATACACCTAAATATCTGTTTCCACGCCGTGTACCCCCATAACGTCTTGTTGCTAACACTGGCTTTAAAGGATTACTTTTTAGCGGAGTTTTCCATCGCAGTCTGTGGCACAATCGTTTAGTCTGTTCGACTGCTCACGGGAAAGGTAGTATTGTGAAACACTGCAGATACGAACGACTTCCTTAATTTTGCCCCGACTGACCATACTCCGTGAAATTTTCCCAGACCTCAATTGAGGAGTTTTGCTGCTCGAAGTTACCTCAGAAACCCTGTTAACTCGTAATGTGCTGAGCGAATCGCAAAACAGAAAGCATTTTTCACGGAACACAAACAAAACTGGCATGCCGAATGCATTTTCAGACAGAGAGATGCATGAATGCTAAATGTGTCACAGTCCGAGGGCATGAGTCATAAAGTAATCTCACAACTAACAACAGGGCAATTCCAAACTACTCTTTCAAACATACTGCAGCGTTAGTGCACCACCACTTTCCAGACAATGCTGAAAAGAGAGATAGAAAGAACATCATAAGAACGGGCCATAAAAAGTCAATTTCACCAATCACAGTCTCGATTAGATTACCTTTTCCTTCTGATGTCTCCAGGACGGAAATGAAGGAAATGGGAGAAATTCAATAACATATGACACCGAAATTCATTGGAACGATTTTCCCATTGGACAAAAAACCAAATAACGACGAGTCGAGTCACCGCAGGACTTTGTTTCACAACAGCGATGAAATAATAGTCTCCATTCGGTTCCAGTAAAAGCACAAATCGCTTTGGAACAGCAGAGCTGTTTGCGATTTTCCGCGCGGGAGGCGAACGCGATCTTGACAGCAGAGACACTTGGACACTTCGGTCAAATAACCATGAGCTGCTAGACATTACTACAATTTCGATTCTTGCTTTGCTAAATGATTTCACACATTGCTCGAAACAGGACGACTTTCACGTTTACACGGAACACGAAACACACCTGACTACAGGGAAAATGCACAAAGCTGAGCAGGCCGTGTTCCACATCAAACCGTGCAGCATTTATTCAGTCACTGTGTCTGTTTTGCAGAAGAAGGGTCCCAAAGAATGTTCTCCACCCTAAAACCGGAGGTCGCATTACAATCCGAGAACGACAGATCACATTGTGAGCATGCTCTGACCTCGGGGCCGGTTCGAGATGCCACTTTCCGTGCCTTTTACTTTAACCGTGCAATTTGCTGCAGAGATGTTCACTCCTGGACATGAGCCACGTGGATGCCAACTGAGTCGGAAACCTGTGCGGCAATCGACGAGAAGCGATTCAATAAATTTTGCTAACTTCCATGGTGCTTATTGGAAATGCAGTTTCTGTTCAAGTCAATCGAAAAGGCAGTTTCTGAACATAGTAACAGAAGTCAAAAGGTAATTACCTCACCCCACCCCCACTCCGGAAGAGGTGCTAACTGCCCTTGAGTGCTTTCTGATCTCGATGTGAAGAGCTCACACGCCTCTGAGTCACCTTCAAGTCTCTGTTTGCGGAGTGAATCACAAAGAAGGACTTTTACCAGAGCTGCAACCGCCTCACTTCCCCACTCGCTCTCCCCTTTTACATTTTCCTGCTCGTCAGTGATTTAAAGAAAACCAAATGGATGCGATGTCATTCTGTAGCCTCTCTGTCGATTCCTCCGTTTCAGTTCCAACATGGCTTAGATCTCGGGGCGCACCTTAATATTAGCGGCGCTATGAAAGCACAGGTTCAAAGGTTCCTCTGAGAGTGTAAATTATTTCATTGCTGTTGCTGATTGAATGAGCCACTAACGTGCGAACTGCCCCAAAATATGATTCAGGAATCTGGTACCAACTCTCGCGCGTTGAATAACGACAGACAGCTTCCAAATGAGGCCTTTCAGAGACGACTTTGGGGTACATTTGACAGACAGACAAGTTCAGGAATCCGTGGTGCGCTGTGACCTGCCTTTGAACCGGTCCGCCTACGCAAGGAATGCAAATGCGGTACTGCTTTTCGTGGAAGGATCAGAACGCGGCAAGGACACTCTCAAACAGAATGGCATATGCATCAGAACCAGGTTGGAGAAAAACTTTATAATGCTTTACACAGTAATTAAATGGAGTTGCCTTACATTTCACTACGAGAGCAGATTCTTTCAAGCAAATTCGAAGGCAGGTTTGCAGATGGGAAAGCAAGCAAGAAAGCTCCGTTCTTGTCCATGTAAAAGGCCGCAGTTGACGAACAAAGCAGTTTCTGCCCAGTTTCGAACTGGGGACCTTTCGCGTGTTAGGCGAACGTGATGACCACTACACTACAGAAACCAGCCGCGGTCGCCGCCCTGCGGCGCAGTGGCATCCAGCACTGAAAGTTGAAGCCATTCTCCGTTTCACCTTTCTGTTTCCAATTGCTCGTTGTTGTCCAGCGTAATTGACATCTTGAAAACGTTAAAAAAGACACGTGAAATTGATGACAATATATAGACAATGATTTCGTCAATGTTTGGACCGTAGGGCGAGGTGGAATAAGCTGGGACGACTTTCCCTGCAGCGTAACGGCTGCGATATGATCTTATGGAAGGGTTGTAAACTGAGTATTTCTGTGTTTTACCCAAATTGGGGTGAGTTGAAAACTCGAGAGCATAGGTTTAAGGTGAGTGGGCTGAAATTGACAAACGACCTGAGGCACATTTCCCACACAGAAGGTTGTGCGTGTATGGAATGAGCTCCCAGAGGAAGTGGAGGAGGCTATTACACTCAGAAAATTGCAAAGGTAATCGGATGAGTTTCTGGACAGGATGGGTTTAGAGGGATTGGGGCCAAATGCTGGGGAACGGGACTTGTTTAATTTTGGTTATGTGGTGAGCATGGATGAGATACACCTAAATATCTGTTTCCACGCCGTGTACCCCCATAACGTCTTGTTGCTAACACTGGCTTTAAAGGATTACTTTTTAGCGGAGTTTTCCATCGCAGTCTGTGGCACAATCGTTTAGTCTGTTCGACTGCTCACGGGAAAGGTAGTATTGTGAAACACTGCAGATACGAACGACTTCCTTAATTTTGCCCCGACTGACCATACTCCGTGAAATTTTCCCAGACCTCAATTGAGGAGTTTTGCTGCTCGAAGTTACCTCAGAAACCCTGTTAACTCGTAATGTGCTGAGCGAATCGCAAAACAGAAAGCATTTTTCACGGAACACAAACAAAACTGGCATGCCGAATGCATTTTCAGACAGAGAGATGCATGAATGCTAAATGTGTCACAGTCCGAGGGCATGAGTCATAAAGTAATCTCACAACTAACAACAGGGCAATTCCAAACTACTCTTTCAAACATACTGCAGCGTTAGTGCACCACCACTTTCCAGACAATGCTGAAAAGAGAGATAGAAAGAACATCATAAGAACGGGCCATAAAAAGTGAATTTCACCAATCACAGTCTCGATTAGATTACCTTTTCCTTCTGATGTCTCCAGGACGGAAATGAAGGAAATGGGAGAAATTCAATAACATATGACACCGAAATTCATTGGAACGATTTTCCCATTGGACAAAAAACCAAATAACGACGAGTCGAGTCACCGCAGGACTTTGTTTCACAACAGCGATGAAATAATAGTCTCCATTCGGTTCCAGTAAAAGCACAAATCGCTTTGGAACAGCAGAGCTGTTTGCGATTTTCCGCGCGGGAGGCGAACGCGATCTTGACAGCAGAGACACTTGGACACTTCGGTCAAATAACCATGAGCTGCTAGACATTACTACAATTTCGATTCTTGCTTTGCTAAATGATTTCACACATTGCTCGAAACAGGACGACTTTCACGTTTACACGGAACACGAAACACACCTGACTACAGGGAAAATGCACAAAGCTGAGCAGGCCGTGTTCCACATCAAACCGTGCAGCATTTATTCAGTCACTGTGTCTGTTTTGCAGAAGAAGGGTCCCAAAGAATGTTCTCCACCCTAAAACCGGAGGTCGCATTACAATCCGAGAACGACAGATCACATTGTGAGCATGCTCTGACCTCGGGGCCGGTTCGAGATGCCACTTTCCGTGCCTTTTACTTTAACCGTGCAATTTGCTGCAGAGATGTTCACTCCTGGACATGAGCCACGTGGATGCCAACTGAGTCGGAAACCTGTGCGGCAATCGACGAGAAGCGATTCAATAAATTTTGCTAACTTCCATGGTGCTTATTGGAAATGCAGTTTCTGTTCAAGTCAATCGAAAAGGCAGTTTCTGAACATAGTAACAGAAGTCAAAAGGTAATTACCTCACCCCACCCCCACTCCGGAAGAGGTGCTAACTGCCCTTGAGTGCTTTCTGATCTCGATGTGAAGAGCTCACACGCCTCTGAGTCACCTTCAAGTCTCTGTTTGCGGAGTGAATCACAAAGAAGGACTTTTACCAGAGCTGCAACCGCCTCACTTCCCCACTCGCTCTCCCCTTTTACATTTTCCTGCTCGTCAGTGATTTAAAGAAAACCAAATGGATGCGATGTCATTCTGTAGCCTCTCTGTCGATTCCTCCGTTTCAGTTCCAACATGGCTTAGATCTCGGGGCGCACCTTAATATTAGCGGCGCTATGAAAGCACAGGTTCAAAGGTTCCTCTGAGAGTGTAAATTATTTCATTGCTGTTGCTGATTGAATGAGCCACTAACGTGCGAACTGCCCCAAAATATGATTCAGGAATCTGGTACCAACTCTCGCGCGTTGAATAACGACAGACAGCTTCCAAATGAGGCCTTTCAGAGACGACTTTGGGGTACATTTGACAGACAGACAAGTTCAGGAATCCGTGGTGCGCTGTGACCTGCCTTTGAACCGGTCCGCCTACGCAAGGAATGCAAATGCGGTACTGCTTTTCGTGGAAGGATCAGAACGCGGCAAGGACACTCTCAAACAGAATGGCATATGCATCAGAACCAGGTTGGAGAAAAACTTTATAATGCTTTACACAGTAATTAAATGGAGTTGCCTTACATTTCACTACGAGAGCAGATTCTTTCAAGCAAATTCGAAGGCAGGTTTGCAGATGGGAAAGCAAGCAAGAAAGCTCCGTTCTTGTCCATGTAAAAGGCCGCAGTTGACGAACAAAGCAGTTTCTGCCCAGTTTCGAACTGGGGACCTTTCGCGTGTTAGGCGAACGTGATGACCACTACACTACAGAAACCAGCCGCGGTCGCCGCCCTGCGGCGCAGTGGCATCCAGCACTGAAAGTTGAAGCCATTCTCCGTTTCACCTTTCTGTTTCCAATTGCTCGTTGTTGTCCAGCGTAATTGACATCTTGAAAACGTTAAAAAAGACACGTGAAATTGATGACAATATATAGACAATGATTTCGTCAATGTTTGGACCGTAGGGCGAGGTGGAATAAGCTGGGACGACTTTCCCTGCAGCGTAACGGCTGCGATATGATCTTATGGAAGGGTTGTAAACTGAGTATTTCTGTGTTTTACCCAAATTGGGGTGAGTTGAAAACTCGAGAGCATAGGTTTAAGGTGAGTGGGCTGAAATTGACAAACGACCTGAGGCACATTTCCCACACAGAAGGTTGTGCGTGTATGGAATGAGCTCCCAGAGGAAGTGGAGGAGGCTATTACACTCAGAAAATTGCAAAGGTAATCGGATGAGTTTCTGGACAGGATGGGTTTAGAGGGATTGGGGCCAAATGCTGGGGAACGGGACTTGTTTAATTTTGGTTATGTGGTGAGCATGGATGAGATACACCTAAATATCTGTTTCCACGCCGTGTACCCCCATAACGTCTTGTTGCTAACACTGGCTTTAAAGGATTACTTTTTAGCGGAGTTTTCCATCGCAGTCTGTGGCACAATCGTTTAGTCTGTTCGACTGCTCACGGGAAAGGTAGTATTGTGAAACACTGCAGATACGAACGACTTCCTTAATTTTGCCCCGACTGACCATACTCCGTGAAATTTTCCCAGACCTCAATTGAGGAGTTTTGCTGCTCGAAGTTACCTCAGAAACCCTGTTAACTCGTAATGTGCTGAGCGAATCGCAAAACAGAAAGCATTTTTCACGGAACACAAACAAAACTGGCATGCCGAATGCATTTTCAGACAGAGAGATGCATGAATGCTAAATGTGTCACAGTCCGAGGGCATGAGTCATAAAGTAATCTCACAACTAACAACAGGGCAATTCCAAACTACTCTTTCAAACATACTGCAGCGTTAGTGCACCACCACTTTCCAGACAATGCTGAAAAGAGAGATAGAAAGAACATCATAAGAACGGGCCATAAAAAGTGAATTTCACCAATCACAGTCTCGATTAGATTACCTTTTCCTTCTGATGTCTCCAGGACGGAAATGAAGGAAATGGGAGAAATTCAATAACATATGACACCGAAATTCATTGGAACGATTTTCCCATTGGACAAAAAACCAAATAACGACGAGTCGAGTCACCGCAGGACTTTGTTTCACAACAGCGATGAAATAATAGTCTCCATTCGGTTCCAGTAAAAGCACAAATCGCTTTGGAACAGCAGAGCTGTTTGCGATTTTCCGCGCGGGAGGCGAACGCGATCTTGACAGCAGAGACACTTGGACACTTCGGTCAAATAACCATGAGCTGCTAGACATTACTACAATTTCGATTCTTGCTTTGCTAAATGATTTCACACATTGCTCGAAACAGGACGACTTTCACGTTTACACGGAACACGAAACACACCTGACTACAGGGAAAATGCACAAAGCTGAGCAGGCCGTGTTCCACATCAAACCGTGCAGCATTTATTCAGTCACTGTGTCTGTTTTGCAGAAGAAGGGTCCCAAAGAATGTTCTCCACCCTAAAACCGGAGGTCGCATTACAATCCGAGAACGACAGATCACATTGTGAGCATGCTCTGACCTCGGGGCCGGTTCGAGATGCCACTTTCCGTGCCTTTTACTTTAACCGTGCAATTTGCTGCAGAGATGTTCACTCCTGGACATGAGCCACGTGGATACCAACTGAGTCGGAAACCTGTGCGGCAATCGACGAGAAGCGATTCAATAAATTTTGCTAACTTCCATGGTGCTTATTGGAAATGCAGTTTCTGTTCAAGTCAATCGAAAAGGCAGTTTCTGAACATAGTAACAGAAGTCAAAAGGTAATTACCTCACCCCACCCCCACTCCGGAAGAGGTGCTAACTGCCCTTGAGTGCTTTCTGATCTCGATGTGAAGAGCTCACACGCCTCTGAGTCACCTTCAAGTCTCTGTTTGCGGAGTGAATCACAAAGAAGGACTTTTACCAGAGCTGCAACCGCCTCACTTCCCCACTCGCTCTCCCCTTTTACATTTTCCTGCTCGTCAGTGATTTAAAGAAAACCAAATGGATGCGATGTCATTCTGTAGCCTCTCTGTCGATTCCTCCGTTTCAGTTCCAACATGGCTTAGATCTCGGGGCGCACCTTAATATTAGCGGCGCTATGAAAGCACAGGTTCAAAGGTTCCTCTGAGAGTGTAAATTATTTCATTGCTGTTGCTGATTGAATGAGCCACTAACGTGCGAACTGCCCCAAAATATGATTCAGGAATCTGGTACCAACTCTCGCGCGTTGAATAACGACAGACAGCTTCCAAATGAGGCCTTTCAGAGACGACTTTGGGGTACATTTGACAGACAGACAAGTTCAGGAATCCGTGGTGCGCTGTGACCTGCCTTTGAACCGGTCCGCCTACGCAAGGAATGCAAATGCGGTACTGCTTTTCGTGGAAGGATCAGAACGCGGCAAGGACACTCTCAAACAGAATGGCATATGCATCAGAACCAGGTTGGAGAAAAACTTTATAATGCTTTACACAGTAATTAAATGGAGTTGCCTTACATTTCACTACGAGAGCAGATTCTTTCAAGCAAATTCGAAGGCAGGTTTGCAGATGGGAAAGCAAGCAAGAAAGCTCCGTTCTTGTCCATGTAAAAGGCCGCAGTTGACGAACAAAGCAGTTTCTGCCCAGTTTCGAACTGGGGACCTTTCGCGTGTTAGGCGAACGTGATGACCACTACACTACAGAAACCAGCCGCGGTCGCCGCCCTGCGGCGCAGTGGCATCCAGCACTGAAAGTTGAAGCCATTCTCCGTTTCACCTTTCTGTTTCCAATTGCTCGTTGTTGTCCAGCGTAATTGACATCTTGAAAACGTTAAAAAAGACACGTGAAATTGATGACAATATATAGACAATGATTTCGTCAATGTTTGGACCGTAGGGCGAGGTGGAATAAGCTGGGACGACTTTCCCTGCAGCGTAACGGCTGCGATATGATCTTATGGAAGGGTTGTAAACTGAGTATTTCTGTGTTTTACCCAAATTGGGGTGAGTTGAAAACTCGAGAGCATAGGTTTAAGGTGAGTGGGCTGAAATTGACAAACGACCTGAGGCACATTTCCCACACAGAAGGTTGTGCGTGTATGGAATGAGCTCCCAGAGGAAGTGGAGGAGGCTATTACACTCAGAAAATTGCAAAGGTAATCGGATGAGTTTCTGGACAGGATGGGTTTAGAGGGATTGGGGCCAAATGCTGGGGAACGGGACTTGTTTAATTTTGGTTATGTGGTGAGCATGGATGAGATACACCTAAATATCTGTTTCCACGCCGTGTACCCCCATAACGTCTTGTTGCTAACACTGGCTTTAAAGGATTACTTTTTAGCGGAGTTTTCCATCGCAGTCTGTGGCACAATCGTTTAGTCTGTTCGACTGCTCACGGGAAAGGTAGTATTGTGAAACACTGCAGATACGAACGACTTCCTTAATTTTGCCCCGACTGACCATACTCCGTGAAATTTTCCCAGACCTCAATTGAGGAGTTTTGCTGCTCGAAGTTACCTCAGATACCCTGTTAACTCGTAATGTGCTGAGCGAATCGCAAAACAGAAAGCATTTTTCACGGAACACAAACAAAACTGGCATGCCGAATGCATTTTCAGACAGAGAGATGCATGAATGCTAAATGTGTCACAGTCCGAGGGCATGAGTCATAAAGTAATCTCACAACTAACAACAGGGCAATTCCAAACTACTCTTTCAAACATACTGCAGCGTTAGTGCACCACCACTTTCCAGACAATGCTGAAAAGAGAGATAGAAAGAACATCATAAGAACGGGCCATAAAAAGTGAATTTCACCAATCACAGTCTCGATTAGATTACCTTTTCCTTCTGATGTCTCCAGGACGGAAATGAAGGAAATGGGAGAAATTCAATAACATATGACACCGAAATTCATTGGAACGATTTTCCCATTGGACAAAAAACCAAATAACGACGAGTCGAGTCACCGCAGGACTTTGTTTCACAACAGCGATGAAATAATAGTCTCCATTCGGTTCCAGTAAAAGCACAAATCGCTTTGGAACAGCAGAGCTGTTTGCGATTTTCCGCGCGGGAGGCGAACGCGATCTTGACAGCAGAGACACTTGGACACTTCGGTCAAATAACCATGAGCTGCTAGACATTAGTACAATTTCGATTCTTGCTTTGCTAAATGATTTCACACATTGCTCGAAACAGGACGACTTTCACGTTTACACGGAACACGAAACACACCTGACTACAGGGAAAATGCACAAAGCTGAGCAGGCCGTGTTCCACATCAAACCGTGCAGCATTTATTCAGTCACTGTGTCTGTTTTGCAGAAGAAGGGTCCCAAAGAATGTTCTCCACCCTAAAACCGGAGGTCGCATTACAATCCGAGAACGACAGATCACATTGTGAGCATGCTCTGACCTCGGGGCCGGTTCGAGATGCCACTTTCCGTGCCTTTTACTTTAACCGTGCAATTTGCTGCAGAGATGTTCACTCCTGGACATGAGCCACGTGGATACCAACTGAGTCGGAAACCTGTGCGGCAATCGACGAGAAGCGATTCAATAAATTTTGCTAACTTCCATGGTGCTTATTGGAAATGCAGTTTCTGTTCAAGTCAATCGAAAAGGCAGTTTCTGAACATAGTAACAGAAGTCAAAAGGTAATTACCTCACCCCACCCCCACTCCGGAAGAGGTGCTAACTGCCCTTGAGTGCTTTCTGATCTCGATGTGAAGAGCTCACACGCCTCTGAGTCACCTTCAAGTCTCTGTTTGCGGAGTGAATCACAAAGAAGGACTTTTACCAGAGCTGCAACCGCCTCACTTCCCCACTCGCTCTCCCCTTTTACATTTTCCTGCTCGTCAGTGATTTAAAGAAAACCAAATGGATGCGATGTCATTCTGTAGCCTCTCTGTCGATTCCTCCGTTTCAGTTCCAACATGGCTTAGATCTCGGGGCGCACCTTAATATTAGCGGCGCTATGAAAGCACAGGTTCAAAGGTTCCTCTGAGAGTGTAAATTATTTCATTGCTGTTGCTGATTGAATGAGCCACTAACGTGCGAACTGCCCCAAAATATGATTCAGGAATCTGGTACCAACTCTCCCGCGTTGAATAACGACAGACAGCTTCCAAATGAGGCCTTTCAGAGACGACTTTGGGGTACATTTGACAGACAGACAAGTTCAGGAATCCGTGGTGCGCTGTGACACCTGCGCAGCAGCTTCTTCCCTGCCTTTGAACCGGGCCGCCTGCGCAAGGAATGCAAATGCGGTACTGCTTTTCGTGGAAGGATCAGAACGCGGCAAGGACACTCTCAAACAGAATGGCATATGCATCAGAACCAGGTTGGAGAAAAACTTTATAATGCTTTACACAGTAATTAAATGGAGTTGCCTTACATTTCACTACGAGAGCAGATTCTTTCAAGCAAATTCGAAGGCAGGTTTGCAGATGGGAAAGCAAGCAAGAAAGCTCCGTTCTTGTCCATGTAAAAGGCTGCAGTTGACGAACCAAGCAGTTTCTGCCCAGTTTCGAACTGGGGACCTTTCGAGTGTTAGGCGAACGTGATGACCACTACACTACAGAAACCAGCCGCGGTCGCCGCCCTGCGGCGCAGTGGCATCCAGCACTGAAAGTTGAAGCCATTCTCCGTTTCACCTTTCTGTTTCCAATCGCTCGTTGTTGTCCAGCGTAATTGACATCTTGAAAACGTTAAAAAAGACACGTGAAATTGATGACAATATATAGACAATGATTTCGTCAATGTTTGGACCGTAGGGCGAGGTGGAATAAGCTGGGACGACTTTCCCTGCAGCGTAACGGCTGCGATATGATCTTATGGAAGGGTTGTAAACTGAGTATTTCTGTGTTTTACCCAATTTGGGGTGAGTTGAAAACTCGAGAGCATAGGTTTAAGGTGAGTGGGCTGAAATTGACAAACGACCTGAGGCACATTTCCCACACAGAAGGTTGTGCGTGTATGGAATGAGCTCCCAGAGGAAGTGGAGGAGGCTATTACACTCAGAAAATTGCAAAGGTAATCGGATGAGTTTCTGGACAGGATGGGTTTAGAGGGATTGGGGCCAAATGCTGGGGAACGGGACTTGTTTAATTTTGGTTATGTGGTGAGCATGGATGAGATACACCTAAATATCTGTTTCCACGCCGTGTACCCCCATAACGTCTTGTTGCTAACACTGGCTTTAAAGGATTACTTTTTAGCGGAGTTTTCCATCGCAGTCTGTGGCACAATCGTTTAGTCTGTTCGACTGCTCACGGGAAAGGTAGTATTGTGAAACACTGCAGATACGAACGACTTCCTTAATTTTGCCCCGACTGACCATACTCCGTGAAATTTTCCCAGACCTCAATTGAGGAGTTTTGCTGCTCGAAGTTACCTCAGAAACCCTGTTAACTCGTAATGTGCTGAGCGAATCGCAAAACAGAAAGCATTTTTCACGGAACACAAACAAAACTGGCATGCCGAATGCATTTTCAGACAGAGAGATGCATGAATGCTAAATGTGTCACAGTCCGAGGGCATGAGTCATAAAGTAATCTCACAACTAACAACAGGGCAATTCCAAACTACTCTTTCAAACATACTGCAGCGTTAGTGCACCACCACTTTCCAGACAATGCTGAAAAGAGAGATAGAAAGAACATCATAAGAACGGGCCATAAAAAGTGAATTTCACCAATCACAGTCTCGATTAGATTACCTTTTCCTTCTGATGTCTCCAGGACGGAAATGAAGGAAATGGGAGAAATTCAATAACATATGACACCGAAATTCATTGGAACGATTTTCCCATTGGACAAAAAACCAAATAACGACGAGTCGAGTCACCGCAGGACTTTGTTTCACAACAGCGATGAAATAATAGTCTCCATTCGGTTCCAGTAAAAGCACAAATCGCTTTGGAACAGCAGAGCTGTTTGCGATTTTCCGCGCGGGAGGCGAACGCGATCTTGACAGCAGAGACACTTGGACACTTCGGTCAAATAACCATGAGCTGCTAGACATTACTACAATTTCGATTCTTGCTTTGCTAAATGATTTCACACATTGCTCGAAACAGGACGACTTTCACGTTTACACGGAACACGAAACACACCTGACTACAGGGAAAATGCACAAAGCTGAGCAGGCCGTGTTCCACATCAAACCGTGCAGCATTTATTCAGTCACTGTGTCTGTTTTGCAGAAGAAGGGTCCCAAAGAATGTTCTCCACCCTAAAACCGGAGGTCGCATTACAATCCGAGAACGACAGATCACATTGTGAGCATGCTCTGACCTCGGGGCCGGTTCGAGATGCCACTTTCCGTGCCTTTTACTTTAACCGTGCAATTTGCTGCAGAGATGTTCACTCCTGGACATGAGCCACGTGGATGCCAACTGAGTCGGAAACCTGTGCGGCAATCGACGAGAAGCGATTCAATAAATTTTGCTAACTTCCATGGTGCTTATTGGAAATGCAGTTTCTGTTCAAGTCAATCGAAAAGGCAGTTTCTGAACATAGTAACAGAAGTCAAAAGGTAATTACCTCACCCCACCCCCACTCCGGAAGAGGTGCTAACTGCCCTTGAGTGCTTTCTGATCTCGATGTGAAGAGCTCACACGCCTCTGAGTCACCTTCAAGTCTCTGTTTGCGGAGTGAATCACAAAGAAGGACTTTTACCAGAGCTGCAACCGCCTCACTTCCCCACTCGCTCTCCCCTTTTACATTTTCCTGCTCGTCAGTGATTTAAAGAAAACCAAATGGATGCGATGTCATTCTGTAGCCTCTCTGTCGATTCCTCCGTTTCAGTTCCAACATGGCTTAGATCTCGGGGCGCACCTTAATATTAGCGGCGCTATGAAAGCACAGGTTCAAAGGTTCCTCTGAGAGTGTAAATTATTTCATTGCTGTTGCTGATTGAATGAGCCACTAACGTGCGAACTGCCCCAAAATATGATTCAGGAATCTGGTACCAACTCTCGCGCGTTGAATAACGACAGACAGCTTCCAAATGAGGCCTTTCAGAGACGACTTTGGGGTACATTTGACAGACAGACAAGTTCAGGAATCCGTGGTGCGCTGTGACCTGCCTTTGAACCGGTCCGCCTACGCAAGGAATGCAAATGCGGTACTGCTTTTCGTGGAAGGATCAGAACGCGGCAAGGACACTCTCAAACAGAATGGCATATGCATCAGAACCAGGTTGGAGAAAAACTTTATAATGCTTTACACAGTAATTAAATGGAGTTGCCTTACATTTCACTACGAGAGCAGATTCTTTCAAGCAAATTCGAAGGCAGGTTTGCAGATGGGAAAGCAAGCAAGAAAGCTCCGTTCTTGTCCATGTAAAAGGCCGCAGTTGACGAACAAAGCAGTTTCTGCCCAGTTTCGAACTGGGGACCTTTCGCGTGTTAGGCGAACGTGATGACCACTACACTACAGAAACCAGCCGCGGTCGCCGCCCTGCGGCGCAGTGGCATCCAGCACTGAAAGTTGAAGCCATTCTCCGTTTCACCTTTCTGTTTCCAATTGCTCGTTGTTGTCCAGCGTAATTGACATCTTGAAAACGTTAAAAAAGACACGTGAAATTGATGACAATATATAGACAATGATTTCGTCAATGTTTGGACCGTAGGGCGAGGTGGAATAAGCTGGGACGACTTTCCCTGCAGCGTAACGGCTGCGATATGATCTTATGGAAGGGTTGTAAACTGAGTATTTCTGTGTTTTACCCAAATTGGGGTGAGTTGAAAACTCGAGAGCATAGGTTTAAGGTGAGTGGGCTGAAATTGACAAACGACCTGAGGCACATTTCCCACACAGAAGGTTGTGCGTGTATGGAATGAGCTCCCAGAGGAAGTGGAGGAGGCTATTACACTCAGAAAATTGCAAAGGTAATCGGATGAGTTTCTGGACAGGATGGGTTTAGAGGGATTGGGGCCAAATGCTGGGGAACGGGACTTGTTTAATTTTGGTTATGTGGTGAGCATGGATGAGATACACCTAAATATCTGTTTCCACGCCGTGTACCCCCATAACGTCTTGTTGCTAACACTGGCTTTAAAGGATTACTTTTTAGCGGAGTTTTCCATCGCAGTCTGTGGCACAATCGTTTAGTCTGTTCGACTGCTCACGGGAAAGGTAGTATTGTGAAACACTGCAGATACGAACGACTTCCTTAATTTTGCCCCGACTGACCATACTCCGTGAAATTTTCCCAGACCTCAATTGAGGAGTTTTGCTGCTCGAAGTTACCTCAGAAACCCTGTTAACTCGTAATGTGCTGAGCGAATCGCAAAACAGAAAGCATTTTTCACGGAACACAAACAAAACTGGCATGCCGAATGCATTTTCAGACAGAGAGATGCATGAATGCTAAATGTGTCACAGTCCGAGGGCATGAGTCATAAAGTAATCTCACAACTAACAACAGGGCAATTCCAAACTACTCTTTCAAACATACTGCAGCGTTAGTGCACCACCACTTTCCAGACAATGCTGAAAAGAGAGATAGAAAGAACATCATAAGAACGGGCCATAAAAAGTGAATTTCACCAATCACAGTCTCGATTAGATTACCTTTTCCTTCTGATGTCTCCAGGACGGAAATGAAGGAAATGGGAGAAATTCAATAACATATGACACCGAAATTCATTGGAACGATTTTCCCATTGGACAAAAAACCAAATAACGACGAGTCGAGTCACCGCAGGACTTTGTTTCACAACAGCGATGAAATAATAGTCTCCATTCGGTTCCAGTAAAAGCACAAATCGCTTTGGAACAGCAGAGCTGTTTGCGATTTTCCGCGCGGGAGGCGAACGCGATCTTGACAGCAGAGACACTTGGACACTTCGGTCAAATAACCATGAGCTGCTAGACATTACTACAATTTCGATTCTTGCTTTGCTAAATGATTTCACACATTGCTCGAAACAGGACGACTTTCACGTTTACACGGAACACGAAACACACCTGACTACAGGGAAAATGCACAAAGCTGAGCAGGCCGTGTTCCACATCAAACCGTGCAGCATTTATTCAGTCACTGTGTCTGTTTTGCAGAAGAAGGGTCCCAAAGAATGTTCTCCACCCTAAAACCGGAGGTCGCATTACAATCCGAGAACGACAGATCACATTGTGAGCATGCTCTGACCTCGGGGCCGGTTCGAGATGCCACTTTCCGTGCCTTTTACTTTAACCGTGCAATTTGCTGCAGAGATGTTCACTCCTGGACATGAGCCACGTGGATACCAACTGAGTCGGAAACCTGTGCGGCAATCGACGAGAAGCGATTCAATAAATTTTGCTAACTTCCATGGTGCTTATTGGAAATGCAGTTTCTGTTCAAGTCAATCGAAAAGGCAGTTTCTGAACATAGTAACAGAAGTCAAAAGGTAATTACCTCACCCCACCCCCACTCCGGAAGAGGTGCTAACTGCCCTTGAGTGCTTTCTGATCTCGATGTGAAGAGCTCACACGCCTCTGAGTCACCTTCAAGTCTCTGTTTGCGGAGTGAATCACAAAGAAGGACTTTTACCAGAGCTGCAACCGCCTCACTTCCCCACTCGCTCTCCCCTTTTACATTTTCCTGCTCGTCAGTGATTTAAAGAAAACCAAATGGATGCGATGTCATTCTGTAGCCTCTCTGTCGATTCCTCCGTTTCAGTTCCAACATGGCTTAGATCTCGGGGCGCACCTTAATATTAGCGGCGCTATGAAAGCACAGGTTCAAAGGTTCCTCTGAGAGTGTAAATTATTTCATTGCTGTTGCTGATTGAATGAGCCACTAACGTGCGAACTGCCCCAAAATATGATTCAGGAATCTGGTACCAACTCTCGCGCGTTGAATAACGACAGACAGCTTCCAAATGAGGCCTTTCAGAGACGACTTTGGGGTACATTTGACAGACAGACAAGTTCAGGAATCCGTGGTGCGCTGTGACCTGCCTTTGAACCGGTCCGCCTACGCAAGGAATGCAAATGCGGTACTGCTTTTCGTGGAAGGATCAGAACGCGGCAAGGACACTCTCAAACAGAATGGCATATGCATCAGAACCAGGTTGGAGAAAAACTTTATAATGCTTTACACAGTAATTAAATGGAGTTGCCTTACATTTCACTACGAGAGCAGATTCTTTCAAGCAAATTCGAAGGCAGGTTTGCAGATGGGAAAGCAAGCAAGAAAGCTCCGTTCTTGTCCATGTAAAAGGCCGCAGTTGACGAACAAAGCAGTTTCTGCCCAGTTTCGAACTGGGGACCTTTCGCGTGTTAGGCGAACGTGATGACCACTACACTACAGAAACCAGCCGCGGTCGCCGCCCTGCGGCGCAGTGGCATCCAGCACTGAAAGTTGAAGCCATTCTCCGTTTCACCTTTCTGTTTCCAATTGCTCGTTGTTGTCCAGCGTAATTGACATCTTGAAAACGTTAAAAAAGACACGTGAAATTGATGACAATATATAGACAATGATTTCGTCAATGTTTGGACCGTAGGGCGAGGTGGAATAAGCTGGGACGACTTTCCCTGCAGCGTAACGGCTGCGATATGATCTTATGGAAGGGTTGTAAACTGAGTATTTCTGTGTTTTACCCAAATTGGGGTGAGTTGAAAACTCGAGAGCATAGGTTTAAGGTGAGTGGGCTGAAATTGACAAACGACCTGAGGCACATTTCCCACACAGAAGGTTGTGCGTGTATGGAATGAGCTCCCAGAGGAAGTGGAGGAGGCTATTACACTCAGAAAATTGCAAAGGTAATCGGATGAGTTTCTGGACAGGATGGGTTTAGAGGGATTGGGGCCAAATGCTGGGGAACGGGACTTGTTTAATTTTGGTTATGTGGTGAGCATGGATGAGATACACCTAAATATCTGTTTCCACGCCGTGTACCCCCATAACGTCTTGTTGCTAACACTGGCTTTAAAGGATTACTTTTTAGCGGAGTTTTCCATCGCAGTCTGTGGCACAATCGTTTAGTCTGTTCGACTGCTCACGGGAAAGGTAGTATTGTGAAACACTGCAGATACGAACGACTTCCTTAATTTTGCCCCGACTGACCATACTCCGTGAAATTTTCCCAGACCTCAATTGAGGAGTTTTGCTGCTCGAAGTTACCTCAGATACCCTGTTAACTCGTAATGTGCTGAGCGAATCGCAAAACAGAAAGCATTTTTCACGGAACACAAACAAAACTGGCATGCCGAATGCATTTTCAGACAGAGAGATGCATGAATGCTAAATGTGTCACAGTCCGAGGGCATGAGTCATAAAGTAATCTCACAACTAACAACAGGGCAATTCCAAACTACTCTTTCAAACATACTGCAGCGTTAGTGCACCACCACTTTCCAGACAATGCTGAAAAGAGAGATAGAAAGAACATCATAAGAACGGGCCATAAAAAGTGAATTTCACCAATCACAGTCTCGATTAGATTACCTTTTCCTTCTGATGTCTCCAGGACGGAAATGAAGGAAATGGGAGAAATTCAATAACATATGACACCGAAATTCATTGGAACGATTTTCCCATTGGACAAAAAACCAAATAACGACGAGTCGAGTCACCGCAGGACTTTGTTTCACAACAGCGATGAAATAATAGTCTCCATTCGGTTCCAGTAAAAGCACAAATCGCTTTGGAACAGCAGAGCTGTTTGCGATTTTCCGCGCGGGAGGCGAACGCGATCTTGACAGCAGAGACACTTGGACACTTCGGTCAAATAACCATGAGCTGCTAGACATTAGTACAATTTCGATTCTTGCTTTGCTAAATGATTTCACACATTGCTCGAAACAGGACGACTTTCACGTTTACACGGAACACGAAACACACCTGACTACAGGGAAAATGCACAAAGCTGAGCAGGCCGTGTTCCACATCAAACCGTGCAGCATTTATTCAGTCACTGTGTCTGTTTTGCAGAAGAAGGGTCCCAAAGAATGTTCTCCACCCTAAAACCGGAGGTCGCATTACAATCCGAGAACGACAGATCACATTGTGAGCATGCTCTGACCTCGGGGCCGGTTCGAGATGCCACTTTCCGTGCCTTTTACTTTAACCGTGCAATTTGCTGCAGAGATGTTCACTCCTGGACATGAGCCACGTGGATACCAACTGAGTCGGAAACCTGTGCGGCAATCGACGAGAATCGATTCAATAAATTTTGCTAACTTCCATGGTGCTTATTGGAAATGCAGTTTCTGTTCAAGTCAATCGAAAAGGCAGTTTCTGAACATAGTAACAGAAGTCAAAAGGTAATTACCTCACCCCACCCCCACTCCGGAAGAGGTGCTAACTGCCCTTGAGTGCTTTCTGATCTCGATGTGAAGAGCTCACACGCCTCTGAGTCACCTTCAAGTCTCTGTTTGCGGAGTGAATCACAAAGAAGGACTTTTACCAGAGCTGCAACCGCCTCACTTCCCCACTCGCTCTCCCCTTTTACATTTTCCTGCTCGTCAGTGATTTAAAGAAAACCAAATGGATGCGATGTCATTCTGTAGCCTCTCTGTCGATTCCTCCGTTTCAGTTCCAACATGGCTTAGATCTCGGGGCGCACCTTAATATTAGCGGCGCTATGAAAGCACAGGTTCAAAGGTTCCTCTGAGAGTGTAAATTATTTCATTGCTGTTGCTGATTGAATGAGCCACTAACGTGCGAACTGCCCCAAAATATGATTCAGGAATCTGGTACCAACTCTCCCGCGTTGAATAACGACAGACAGCTTCCAAATGAGGCCTTTCAGAGACGACTTTGGGGTACATTTGACAGACAGACAAGTTCAGGAATCCGTGGTGCGCTGTGACACCTGCGCAGCAGCTTCTTCCCTGCCTTTGAACCGGGCCGCCTGCGCAAGGAATGCAAATGCGGTACTGCTTTTCGTGGAAGGATCAGAACGCGGCAAGGACACTCTCAAACAGAATGGCATATGCATCAGAACCAGGTTGGAGAAAAACTTTATAATGCTTTACACAGTAATTAAATGGAGTTGCCTTACATTTCACTACGAGAGCAGATTCTTTCAAGCAAATTCGAAGGCAGGTTTGCAGATGGGAAAGCAAGCAAGAAAGCTCCGTTCTTGTCCATGTAAAAGGCTGCAGTTGACGAACCAAGCAGTTTCTGCCCAGTTTCGAACTGGGGACCTTTCGAGTGTTAGGCGAACGTGATGACCACTACACTACAGAAACCAGCCGCGGTCGCCGCCCTGCGGCGCAGTGGCATCCAGCACTGAAAGTTGAAGCCATTCTCCGTTTCACCTTTCTGTTTCCAATCGCTCGTTGTTGTCCAGCGTAATTGACATCTTGAAAACGTTAAAAAAGACACGTGAAATTGATGACAATATATAGACAATGATTTCGTCAATGTTTGGACCGTAGGGCGAGGTGGAATAAGCTGGGACGACTTTCCCTGCAGCGTAACGGCTGCGATATGATCTTATGGAAGGGTTGTAAACTGAGTATTTCTGTGTTTTACCCAATTTGGGGTGAGTTGAAAACTCGAGAGCATAGGTTTAAGGTGAGTGGGCTGAAATTGACAAACGACCTGAGGCACATTTCCCACACAGAAGGTTGTGCGTGTATGGAATGAGCTCCCAGAGGAAGTGGAGGAGGCTATTACACTCAGAAAATTGCAAAGGTAATCGGATGAGTTTCTGGACAGGATGGGTTTAGAGGGATTGGGGCCAAATGCTGGGGAACGGGACTTGTTTAATTTTGGTTATGTGGTGAGCATGGATGAGATACACCTAAATATCTGTTTCCACGCCGTGTACCCCCATAACGTCTTGTTGCTAACACTGGCTTTAAAGGATTACTTTTTAGCGGAGTTTTCCATCGCAGTCTGTGGCACAATCGTTTAGTCTGTTCGACTGCTCACGGGAAAGGTAGTATTGTGAAACACTGCAGATACGAACGACTTCCTTAATTTTGCCCCGACTGACCATACTCCGTGAAATTTTCCCAGACCTCAATTGAGGAGTTTTGCTGCTCGAAGTTACCTCAGAAACCCTGTTAACTCGTAATGTGCTGAGCGAATCGCAAAACAGAAAGCATTTTTCACGGAACACAAACAAAACTGGCATGCCGAATGCATTTTCAGACAGAGAGATGCATGAATGCTAAATGTGTCACAGTCCGAGGGCATGAGTCATAAAGTAATCTCACGACTAACAACAGGGCAATTCCAAACTACTCTTTCAAACATACTGCAGCGTTAGTGCACCACCACTTTCCAGACAATGCTGAAAAGAGAGATAGAAAGAACATCATAAGAACGGGCCATAAAAAGTCAATTTCACCAATCACAGTCTCGATTAGATTACCTTTTCCTTCTGATGTCTCCAGGACGGAAATGAAGGAAATGGGAGAAATTCAATAACATATGACACCGAAATTCATTGGAACGATTTTCCCATTGGACAAAAAACCAAATAACGACGAGTCGAGTCACCGCAGGACTTTGTTTCACAACAGCGATGAAATAATAGTCTCCATTCGGTTCCAGTAAAAGCACAAATCGCTTTGGAACAGCAGAGCTGTTTGCGATTTTCCGCGCGGGAGGCGAACGCGATCTTGACAGCAGAGACACTTGGACACTTCGGTCAAATAACCATGAGCTGCTAGACATTACTACAATTTCGATTCTTGCTTTGCTAAATGATTTCACACATTGCTCGAAACAGGACGACTTTCACGTTTACACGGAACACGAAACACACCTGACTACAGGGAAAATGCACAAAGCTGAGCAGGCCGTGTTCCACATCAAACCGTGCAGCATTTATTCAGTCACTGTGTCTGTTTTGCAGAAGAAGGGTCCCAAAGAATGTTCTCCACCCTAAAACCGGAGGTCGCATTACAATCCGAGAACGACAGATCACATTGTGAGCATGCTCTGACCTCGGGGCCGGTTCGAGATGCCACTTTCCGTGCCTTTTACTTTAACCGTGCAATTTGCTGCAGAGATGTTCACTCCTGGACATGAGCCACGTGGATGCCAACTGAGTCGGAAACCTGTGCGGCAATCGACGAGAAGCGATTCAATAAATTTTGCTAACTTCCATGGTGCTTATTGGAAATGCAGTTTCTGTTCAAGTCAATCGAAAAGGCAGTTTCTGAACATAGTAACAGAAGTCAAAAGGTAATTACCTCACCCCACCCCCACTCCGGAAGAGGTGCTAACTGCCCTTGAGTGCTTTCTGATCTCGATGTGAAGAGCTCACACGCCTCTGAGTCACCTTCAAGTCTCTGTTTGCGGAGTGAATCACAAAGAAGGACTTTTACCAGAGCTGCAACCGCCTCACTTCCCCACTCGCTCTCCCCTTTTACATTTTCCTGCTCGTCAGTGATTTAAAGAAAACCAAATGGATGCGATGTCATTCTGTAGCCTCTCTGTCGATTCCTCCGTTTCAGTTCCAACATGGCTTAGATCTCGGGGCGCACCTTAATATTAGCGGCGCTATGAAAGCACAGGTTCAAAGGTTCCTCTGAGAGTGTAAATTATTTCATTGCTGTTGCTGATTGAATGAGCCACTAACGTGCGAACTGCCCCAAAATATGATTCAGGAATCTGGTACCAACTCTCCCGCGTTGAATAACGACAGACAGCTTCCAAATGAGGCCTTTCAGAGACGACTTTGGGGTACATTTGACAGACAGACAAGTTCAGGAATCCGTGGTGCGCTGTGACACCTGCGCAGCAGCTTCTTCCCTGCCTTTGAACCGGGCCGCCTGCGCAAGGAATGCAAATGCGGTACTGCTTTTCGTGGAAGGATCAGAACGCGGCAAGGACACTCTCAAACAGAATGGCATATGCATCAGAACCAGGTTGGAGAAAAACTTTATAATGCTTTACACAGTAATTAAATGGAGTTGCCTTACATTTCACTACGAGAGCAGATTCTTTCAAGCAAATTCGAAGGCAGGTTTGCAGATGGGAAAGCAAGCAAGAAAGCTCCGTTCTTGTCCATGTAAAAGGCTGCAGTTGACGAACCAAGCAGTTTCTGCCCAGTTTCGAACTGGGGACCTTTCGAGTGTTAGGCGAACGTGATGACCACTACACTACAGAAACCAGCCGCGGTCGCCGCCCTGCGGCGCAGTGGCATCCAGCACTGAAAGTTGAAGCCATTCTCCGTTTCACCTTTCTGTTTCCAATCGCTCGTTGTTGTCCAGCGTAATTGACATCTTGAAAACGTTAAAAAAGACACGTGAAATTGATGACAATATATAGACAATGATTTCGTCAATGTTTGGACCGTAGGGCGAGGTGGAATAAGCTGGGACGACTTTCCCTGCAGCGTAACGGCTGCGATATGATCTTATGGAAGGGTTGTAAACTGAGTATTTCTGTGTTTTACCCAATTTGGGGTGAGTTGAAAACTCGAGAGCATAGGTTTAAGGTGAGTGGGCTGAAATTGACAAACGACCTGAGGCACATTTCCCACACAGAAGGTTGTGCGTGTATGGAATGAGCTCCCAGAGGAAGTGGAGGAGGCTATTACACTCAGAAAATTGCAAAGGTAATCGGATGAGTTTCTGGACAGGATGGGTTTAGAGGGATTGGGGCCAAATGCTGGGGAACGGGACTTGTTTAATTTTGGTTATGTGGTGAGCATGGATGAGATACACCTAAATATCTGTTTCCACGCCGTGTACCCCCATAACGTCTTGTTGCTAACACTGGCTTTAAAGGATTACTTTTTAGCGGAGTTTTCCATCGCAGTCTGTGGCACAATCGTTTAGTCTGTTCGACTGCTCACGGGAAAGGTAGTATTGTGAAACACTGCAGATACGAACGACTTCCTTAATTTTGCCCCGACTGACCATACTCCGTGAAATTTTCCCAGACCTCAATTGAGGAGTTTTGCTGCTCGAAGTTACCTCAGAAACCCTGTTAACTCGTAATGTGCTGAGCGAATCGCAAAACAGAAAGCATTTTTCACGGAACACAAACAAAACTGGCATGCCGAATGCATTTTCAGACAGAGAGATGCATGAATGCTAAATGTGTCACAGTCCGAGGGCATGAGTCATAAAGTAATCTCACGACTAACAACAGGGCAATTCCAAACTACTCTTTCAAACATACTGCAGCGTTAGTGCACCACCACTTTCCAGACAATGCTGAAAAGAGAGATAGAAAGAACATCATAAGAACGGGCCATAAAAAGTCAATTTCACCAATCACAGTCTCGATTAGATTACCTTTTCCTTCTGATGTCTCCAGGACGGAAATGAAGGAAATGGGAGAAATTCAATAACATATGACACCGAAATTCATTGGAACGATTTTCCCATTGGACAAAAAACCAAATAACGACGAGTCGAGTCACCGCAGGACTTTGTTTCACAACAGCGATGAAATAATAGTCTCCATTCGGTTCCAGTAAAAGCACAAATCGCTTTGGAACAGCAGAGCTGTTTGCGATTTTCCGCGCGGGAGGCGAACGCGATCTTGACAGCAGAGACACTTGGACACTTCGGTCAAATAACCATGAGCTGCTAGACATTACTACAATTTCGATTCTTGCTTTGCTAAATGATTTCACACATTGCTCGAAACAGGACGACTTTCACGTTTACACGGAACACGAAACACACCTGACTACAGGGAAAATGCACAAAGCTGAGCAGGCCGTGTTCCACATCAAACCGTGCAGCATTTATTCAGTCACTGTGTCTGTTTTGCAGAAGAAGGGTCCCAAAGAATGTTCTCCACCCTAAAACCGGAGGTCGCATTACAATCCGAGAACGACAGATCACATTGTGAGCATGCTCTGACCTCGGGGCCGGTTCGAGATGCCACTTTCCGTGCCTTTTACTTTAACCGTGCAATTTGCTGCAGAGATGTTCACTCCTGGACATGAGCCACGTGGATACCAACTGAGTCGGAAACCTGTGCGGCAATCGACGAGAAGCGATTCAATAAATTTTGCTAACTTCCATGGTGCTTATTGGAAATGCAGTTTCTGTTCAAGTCAATCGAAAAGGCAGTTTCTGAACATAGTAACAGAAGTCAAAAGGTAATTACCTCACCCCACCCCCACTCCGGAAGAGGTGCTAACTGCCCTTGAGTGCTTTCTGATCTCGATGTGAAGAGCTCACACGCCTCTGAGTCACCTTCAAGTCTCTGTTTGCGGAGTGAATCACAAAGAAGGACTTTTACCAGAGCTGCAACCGCCTCACTTCCCCACTCGCTCTCCCCTTTTACATTTTCCTGCTCGTCAGTGATTTAAAGAAAACCAAATGGATGCGATGTCATTCTGTAGCCTCTCTGTCGATTCCTCCGTTTCAGTTCCAACATGGCTTAGATCTCGGGGCGCACCTTAATATTAGCGGCGCTATGAAAGCACAGGTTCAAAGGTTCCTCTGAGAGTGTAAATTATTTCATTGCTGTTGCTGATTGAATGAGCCACTAACGTGCGAACTGCCCCAAAATATGATTCAGGAATCTGGTACCAACTCTCGCGCGTTGAATAACGACAGACAGCTTCCAAATGAGGCCTTTCAGAGACGACTTTGGGGTACATTTGACAGACAGACAAGTTCAGGAATCCGTGGTGCGCTGTGACCTGCCTTTGAACCGGTCCGCCTACGCAAGGAATGCAAATGCGGTACTGCTTTTCGTGGAAGGATCAGAACGCGGCAAGGACACTCTCAAACAGAATGGCATATGCATCAGAACCAGGTTGGAGAAAAACTTTATAATGCTTTACACAGTAATTAAATGGAGTTGCCTTACATTTCACTACGAGAGCAGATTCTTTCAAGCAAATTCGAAGGCAGGTTTGCAGATGGGAAAGCAAGCAAGAAAGCTCCGTTCTTGTCCATGTAAAAGGCCGCAGTTGACGAACAAAGCAGTTTCTGCCCAGTTTCGAACTGGGGACCTTTCGCGTGTTAGGCGAACGTGATGACCACTACACTACAGAAACCCGCCGCGGTCGCCGCCCTGCGGCGCAGTGGCATCCAGCACTGAAAGTTGAAGCCATTCTCCGTTTCACCTTTCTGTTTCCAATTGCTCGTTGTTGTCCAGCGTAATTGACATCTTGAAAACGTTAAAAAAGACACGTGAAATTGATGACAATATATAGACAATGATTTCGTCAATGTTTGGACCGTAGGGCGAGGTGGAATAAGCTGGGACGACTTTCCCTGCAGCGTAACGGCTGCGATATGATCTTATGGAAGGGTTGTAAACTGAGTATTTCTGTGTTTTACCCAAATTGGGGTGAGTTGAAAACTCGAGAGCATAGGTTTAAGGTGAGTGGGCTGAAATTGACAAACGACCTGAGGCACATTTCCCACACAGAAGGTTGTGCGTGTATGGAATGAGCTCCCAGAGGAAGTGGAGGAGGCTATTACACTCAGAAAATTGCAAAGGTAATCGGATGAGTTTCTGGACAGGATGGGTTTAGAGGGATTGGGGCCAAATGCTGGGGAACGGGACTTGTTTAATTTTGGTTATGTGGTGAGCATGGATGAGATACACCTAAATATCTGTTTCCACGCCGTGTACCCCCATAACGTCTTGTTGCTAACACTGGCTTTAAAGGATTACTTTTTAGCGGAGTTTTCCATCGCAGTCTGTGGCACAATCGTTTAGTCTGTTCGACTGCTCACGGGAAAGGTAGTATTGTGAAACACTGCAGATACGAACGACTTCCTTAATTTTGCCCCGACTGACCATACTCCGTGAAATTTTCCCAGACCTCAATTGAGGAGTTTTGCTGCTCGAAGTTACCTCAGAAACCCTGTTAACTCGTAATGTGCTGAGCGAATCGCAAAACAGAAAGCATTTTTCACGGAACACAAACAAAACTGGCATGCCGAATGCATTTTCAGACAGAGAGATGCATGAATGCTAAATGTGTCACAGTCCGAGGGCATGAGTCATAAAGTAATCTCACAACTAACAACAGGGCAATTCCAAACTACTCTTTCAAACATACTGCAGCGTTAGTGCACCACCACTTTCCAGACAATGCTGAAAAGAGAGATAGAAAGAACATCATAAGAACGGGCCATAAAAAGTCAATTTCACCAATCACAGTCTCGATTAGATTACCTTTTCCTTCTGATGTCTCCAGGACGGAAATGAAGGAAATGGGAGAAATTCAATAACATATGACACCGAAATTCATTGGAACGATTTTCCCATTGGACAAAAAACCAAATAACGACGAGTCGAGTCACCGCAGGACTTTGTTTCACAACAGCGATGAAATAATAGTCTCCATTCGGTTCCAGTAAAAGCACAAATCGCTTTGGAACAGCAGAGCTGTTTGCGATTTTCCGCGCGGGAGGCGAACGCGATCTTGACAGCAGAGACACTTGGACACTTCGGTCAAATAACCATGAGCTGCTAGACATTACTACAATTTCGATTCTTGCTTTGCTAAATGATTTCACACATTGCTCGAAACAGGACGACTTTCACGTTTACACGGAACACGAAACACACCTGACTACAGGGAAAATGCACAAAGCTGAGCAGGCCGTGTTCCACATCAAACCGTGCAGCATTTATTCAGTCACTGTGTCTGTTTTGCAGAAGAAGGGTCCCAAAGAATGTTCTCCACCCTAAAACCGGAGGTCGCATTACAATCCGAGAACGACAGATCACATTGTGAGCATGCTCTGACCTCGGGGCCGGTTCGAGATGCCACTTTCCGTGCCTTTTACTTTAACCGTGCAATTTGCTGCAGAGATGTTCACTCCTGGACATGAGCCACGTGGATACCAACTGAGTCGGAAACCTGTGCGGCAATCGACGAGAAGCGATTCAATAAATTTTGCTAACTTCCATGGTGCTTATTGGAAATGCAGTTTCTGTTCAAGTCAATCGAAAAGGCAGTTTCTGAACATAGTAACAGAAGTCAAAAGGTAATTACCTCACCCCACCCCCACTCCGGAAGAGGTGCTAACTGCCCTTGAGTGCTTTCTGATCTCGATGTGAAGAGCTCACACGCCTCTGAGTCACCTTCAAGTCTCTGTTTGCGGAGTGAATTACAAAGAAGGACTTTTACCAGAGCTGCAACCGCCTCACTTCCCCACTCGCTCTCCCCTTTTACATTTTCCTGCTCGTCAGTGATTTAAAGAAAACCAATTGGATGCGATGTCATTCTGTAGCCTCTCTGTCGATTCCTCCGTTTCAGTTCCAACATGGCTTAGATCTCGGGGCGCACCTTAATATTAGCGGCGCTATGAAAGCACAGGTTCAAAGGTTCCTCTGAGAGTGTAAATTATTTCATTGCTGTTGCTGATTGAATGAGCCACTAACGTGCGAACTGCCCCAAAATATGATTCAGGAATCTGGTACCAACTCTCGCGCGTTGAATAACGACAGACAGCTTCCAAATGAGGCCTTTCAGAGACGACTTTGGGGTACATTTGACAGACAGACAAGTTCAGGAATCCGTGGTGCGCTGTGACCTGCCTTTGAGCCGGTCCGCCTACGCAAGGAATGCAAATGCGGTACTGCTTTTCGTGGAAGGATCAGAACGCGGCAAGGACACTCTCAAACAGAATGGCATATGCATCAGAACCAGGTTGGAGAAAAACTTTATAATGCTTTACACAGTAATTAAATGGAGTTGCCTTACATTTCACTACGAGAGCAGATTCTTTCAAGCAAATTCGAAGGCAGGTTTGCAGATGGGAAAGCAAGCAAGAAAGCTCCGTTCTTGTCCATGTAAAAGGCCGCAGTTGACGAACAAAGCAGTTTCTGCCCAGTTTCGAACTGGGGACCTTTCGCGTGTTAGGCGAACGTGATGACCACTACACTACAGAAACCAGCCGCGGTCGCCGCCCTGCGGCGCAGTGGCATCCAGCACTGAAAGTTGAAGCCATTCTCCGTTTCACCTTTCTGTTTCCAATTGCTCGTTGTTGTCCAGCGTAATTGACATCTTGAAAACGTTAAAAAAGACACGTGAAATTGATGACAATATATAGACAATGATTTCGTCAATGTTTGGACCGTAGGGCGAGGTGGAATAAGCTGGGACGACTTTCCCTGCAGCGTAACGGCTGCGATATGATCTTATGGAAGGGTTGTAAACTGAGTATTTCTGTGTTTTACCCAAATTGGGGTGAGTTGAAAACTCGAGAGCATAGGTTTAAGGTGAGTGGGCTGAAATTGACAAACGACCTGAGGCACATTTCCCACACAGAAGGTTGTGCGTGTATGGAATGAGCTCCCAGAGGAAGTGGAGGAGGCTATTACACTCAGAAAATTGCAAAGGTAATCGGATGAGTTTCTGGACAGGATGGGTTTAGAGGGATTGGGGCCAAATGCTGGGGAACGGGACTTGTTTAATTTTGGTTATGTGGTGAGCATGGATGAGATACACCTAAATATCTGTTTCCACGCCGTGTACCCCCATAACGTCTTGTTGCTAACACTGGCTTTAAAGGATTACTTTTTAGCGGAGTTTTCCATCGCAGTCTGTGGCACAATCGTTTAGTCTGTTCGACTGCTCACGGGAAAGGTAGTATTGTGAAACACTGCAGATACGAACGACTTCCTTAATTTTGCCCCGACTGACCATACTCCGTGAAATTTTCCCAGACCTCAATTGAGGAGTTTTGCTGCTCGAAGTTACCTCAGAAACCCTGTTAACTCGTAATGTGCTGAGCGAATCGCAAAACAGAAAGCATTTTTCACGGAACACAAACAAAACTGGCATGCCGAATGCATTTTCAGACAGAGAGATGCATGAATGCTAAATGTGTCACAGTCCGAGGGCATGAGTCATAAAGTAATCTCACAACTAACAACAGGGCAATTCCAAACTACTCTTTCAAACATACTGCAGCGTTAGTGCACCACCACTTTCCAGACAATGCTGAAAAGAGAGATAGAAAGAACATCATAAGAACGGGCCATAAAAAGTGAATTTCACCAATCACAGTCTCGATTAGATTACCTTTTCCTTCTGATGTCTCCAGGACGGAAATGAAGGAAATGGGAGAAATTCAATAACATATGACACCGAAATTCATTGGAACGATTTTCCCATTGGACAAAAAACCAAATAACGACGAGTCGAGTCACCGCAGGACTTTGTTTCACAACAGCGATGAAATAATAGTCTCCATTCGGTTCCAGTAAAAGCACAAATCGCTTTGGAACAGCAGAGCTGTTTGCGATTTTCCGCGCGGGAGGCGAACGCGATCTTGACAGCAGAGACACTTGGACACTTCGGTCAAATAACCATGAGCTGCTAGACATTACTACAATTTCGATTCTTGCTTTGCTAAATGATTTCACACATTGCTCGAAACAGGACGACTTTCACGTTTACACGGAACACGAAACACACCTGACTACAGGGAAAATGCACAAAGCTGAGCAGGCCGTGTTCCACATCAAACCGTGCAGCATTTATTCAGTCACTGTGTCTGTTTTGCAGAAGAAGGGTCCCAAAGAATGTTCTCCACCCTAAAACCGGAGGTCGCATTACAATCCGAGAACGACAGATCACATTGTGAGCATGCTCTGACCTCGGGGCCGGTTCGAGATGCCACTTTCCGTGCCTTTTACTTTAACCGTGCAATTTGCTGCAGAGATGTTCACTCCTGGACATGAGCCACGTGGATACCAACTGAGTCGGAAACCTGTGCGGCAATCGACGAGAAGCGATTCAATAAATTTTGCTAACTTCCATGGTGCTTATTGGAAATGCAGTTTCTGTTCAAGTCAATCGAAAAGGCAGTTTCTGAACATAGTAACAGAAGTCAAAAGGTAATTACCTCACCCCACCCCCACTCCGGAAGAGGTGCTAACTGCCCTTGAGTGCTTTCTGATCTCGATGTGAAGAGCTCACACGCCTCTGAGTCACCTTCAAGTCTCTGTTTGCGGAGTGAATCACAAAGAAGGACTTTTACCAGAGCTGCAACCGCCTCACTTCCCCACTCGCTCTCCCCTTTTACATTTTCCTGCTCGTCAGTGATTTAAAGAAAACCAAATGGATGCGATGTCATTCTGTAGCCTCTCTGTCGATTCCTCCGTTTCAGTTCCAACATGGCTTAGATCTCGGGGCGCACCTTAATATTAGCGGCGCTATGAAAGCACAGGTTCAAAGGTTCCTCTGAGAGTGTAAATTATTTCATTGCTGTTGCTGATTGAATGAGCCACTAACGTGCGAACTGCCCCAAAATATGATTCAGGAATCTGGTACCAACTCTCGCGCGTTGAATAACGACAGACAGCTTCCAAATGAGGCCTTTCAGAGACGACTTTGGGGTACATTTGACAGACAGACAAGTTCAGGAATCCGTGGTGCGCTGTGACACCTGCGCAGCAGCTTCTTCCCTGCCTTTGAACCGGGCCGCCTGCGCAAGGAATGCAAATGCGGTACTGCTTTTCGTGGAAGGATCAGAACGCGGCAAGGACACTCTCAAACAGAATGGCATATGCATCAGAACCAGGTTGGAGAAAAACTTTATAATGCTTTACACAGTAATTAAATGGAGTTGCCTTACATTTCACTACGAGAGCAGATTCTTTCAAGCAAATTCGAAGGCAGGTTTGCAGATGGGAAAGCAAGCAAGAAAGCTCCGTTCTTGTCCATGTAAAAGGCCGCAGTTGACGAACAAAGCAGTTTCTGCCCAGTTTCGAACTGGGGACCTTTCGCGTGTTAGGCGAACGTGATGACCACTACACTACAGAAACCAGCCGCGGTCGCCGCCCTGCGGCGCAGTGGCATCCGGCACTGAAAGTTGAAGCCATTCTCCGTTTCACCTTTCTGTTTCCAATTGCTCGTTGTTGTCCAGCGTAATTGACATCTTGAAAACGTTAAAAAAGACACGTGAAATTGATGACAATATATAGACAATGATTTCGTCAATGTTTGGACCGTAGGGCGAGGTGGAATAAGCTGGGACGACTTTCCCTGCAGCGTAACGGCTGCGATATGATCTTATGGAAGGGTTGTAAACTGAGTATTTCTGTGTTTTACCCAAATTGGGGTGAGTTGAAAACTCGAGAGCATAGGTTTAAGGTGAGTGGGCTGAAATTGACAAACGACCTGAGGCACATTTCCCACACAGAAGGTTGTGCGTGTATGGAATGAGCTCCCAGAGGAAGTGGAGGAGGCTATTACACTCAGAAAATTGCAAAGGTAATCGGATGAGTTTCTGGACAGGATGGGTTTAGAGGGATTGGGGCCAAATGCTGGGGAACGGGACTTGTTTAATTTTGGTTATGTGGTGAGCATGGATGAGATACACCTAAATATCTGTTTCCACGCCGTGTACCCCCATAACGTCTTGTTGCTAACACTGGCTTTAAAGGATTACTTTTTAGCGGAGTTTTCCATCGCAGTCTGTGGCACAATCGTTTAGTCTGTTCGACTGCTCACGGGAAAGGTAGTATTGTGAAACACTGCAGATACGAACGACTTCCTTAATTTTGCCCCGACTGACCATACTCCGTGAAATTTTCCCAGACCTCAATTGAGGAGTTTTGCTGCTCGAAGTTACCTCAGAAACCCTGTTAACTCGTAATGTGCTGAGCGAATCGCAAAACAGAAAGCATTTTTCACGGAACACAAACAAAACTGGCATGCCGAATGCATTTTCAGACAGAGAGATGCATGAATGCTAAATGTGTCACAGTCCGAGGGCATGAGTCATAAAGTAATCTCACAACTAACAACAGGGCAATTCCAAACTACTCTTTCAAACATACTGCAGCGTTAGTGCACCACCACTTTCCAGACAATGCTGAAAAGAGAGATAGAAAGAACATCATAAGAACGGGCCATAAAAAGTGAATTTCACCAATCACAGTCTCGATTAGATTACCTTTTCCTTCTGATGTCTCCAGGACGGAAATGAAGGAAATGGGAGAAATTCAATAACATATGACACCGAAATTCATTGGAACGATTTTCCCATTGGACAAAAAACCAAATAACGACGAGTCGAGTCACCGCAGGACTTTGTTTCACAACAGCGATGAAATAATAGTCTCCATTCGGTTCCAGTAAAAGCACAAATCGCTTTGGAACAGCAGAGCTGTTTGCGATTTTCCGCGCGGGAGGCGAACGCGATCTTGACAGCAGAGACACTTGGACACTTCGGTCAAATAACCATGAGCTGCTAGACATTACTACAATTTCGATTCTTGCTTTGCTAAATGATTTCACACATTGCTCGAAACAGGACGACTTTCACGTTTACACGGAACACGAAACACACCTGACTACAGGGAAAATGCACAAAGCTGAGCAGGCCGTGTTCCACATCAAACCGTGCAGCATTTATTCAGTCACTGTGTCTGTTTTGCAGAAGAAGGGTCCCAAAGAATGTTCTCCACCCTAAAACCGGAGGTCGCATTACAATCCGAGAACGACAGATCACATTGTGAGCATGCTCTGACCTCGGGGCCGGTTCGAGATGCCACTTTCCGTGCCTTTTACTTTAACCGTGCAATTTGCTGCAGAGATGTTCACTCCTGGACATGAGCCACGTGGATACCAACTGAGTCGGAAACCTGTGCGGCAATCGACGAGAAGCGATTCAATAAATTTTGCTAACTTCCATGGTGCTTATTGGAAATGCAGTTTCTGTTCAAGTCAATCGAAAAGGCAGTTTCTGAACATAGTAACAGAAGTCAAAAGGTAATTACCTCACCCCACCCCCACTCCGGAAGAGGTGCTAACTGCCCTTGAGTGCTTTCTGATCTCGATGTGAAGAGCTCACACGCCTCTGAGTCACCTTCAAGTCTCTGTTTGCGGAGTGAATCACAAAGAAGGACTTTTACCAGAGCTGCAACCGCCTCACTTCCCCACTCGCTCTCCCCTTTTACATTTTCCTGCTCGTCAGTGATTTAAAGAAAACCAAATGGATGCGATGTCATTCTGTAGCCTCTCTGTCGATTCCTCCGTTTCAGTTCCAACATGGCTTAGATCTCGGGGCGCACCTTAATATTAGCGGCGCTATGAAAGCACAGGTTCAAAGGTTCCTCTGAGAGTGTAAATTATTTCATTGCTGTTGCTGATTGAATGAGCCACTAACGTGCGAACTGCCCCAAAATATGATTCAGGAATCTGGTACCAACTCTCGCGCGTTGAATAACGACAGACAGCTTCCAAATGAGGCCTTTCAGAGACGACTTTGGGGTACATTTGACAGACAGACAAGTTCAGGAATCCGTGGTGCGCTGTGACCTGCCTTTGAGCCGGTCCGCCTACGCAAGGAATGCAAATGCGGTACTGCTTTTCGTGGAAGGATCAGAACGCGGCAAGGACACTCTCAAACAGAATGGCATATGCATCAGAACCAGGTTGGAGAAAAACTTTATAATGCTTTACACAGTAATTAAATGGAGTTGCCTTACATTTCACTACGAGAGCAGATTCTTTCAAGCAAATTCGAAGGCAGGTTTGCAGATGGGAAAGCAAGCAAGAAAGCTCCGTTCTTGTCCATGTAAAAGGCCGCAGTTGACGAACAAAGCAGTTTCTGCCCAGTTTCGAACTGGGGACCTTTCGCGTGTTAGGCGAACGTGATGACCACTACACTACAGAAACCAGCCGCGGTCGCCGCCCTGCGGCGCAGTGGCATCCAGCACTGAAAGTTGAAGCCATTCTCCGTTTCACCTTTCTGTTTCCAATTGCTCGTTGTTGTCCAGCGTAATTGACATCTTGAAAACGTTAAAAAAGACACGTGAAATTGATGACAATATATAGACAATGATTTCGTCAATGTTTGGACCGTAGGGCGAGGTGGAATAAGCTGGGACGACTTTCCCTGCAGCGTAACGGCTGCGATATGATCTTATGGAAGGGTTGTAAACTGAGTATTTCTGTGTTTTACCCAAATTGGGGTGAGTTGAAAACTCGAGAGCATAGGTTTAAGGTGAGTGGGCTGAAATTGACAAACGACCTGAGGCACATTTCCCACACAGAAGGTTGTGCGTGTATGGAATGAGCTCCCAGAGGAAGTGGAGGAGGCTATTACACTCAGAAAATTGCAAAGGTAATCGGATGAGTTTCTGGACAGGATGGGTTTAGAGGGATTGGGGCCAAATGCTGGGGAACGGGACTTGTTTAATTTTGGTTATGTGGTGAGCATGGATGAGATACACCTAAATATCTGTTTCCACGCCGTGTACCCCCATAACGTCTTGTTGCTAACACTGGCTTTAAAGGATTACTTTTTAGCGGAGTTTTCCATCGCAGTCTGTGGCACAATCGTTTAGTCTGTTCGACTGCTCACGGGAAAGGTAGTATTGTGAAACACTGCAGATACGAACGACTTCCTTAATTTTGCCCCGACTGACCATACTCCGTGAAATTTTCCCAGACCTCAATTGAGGAGTTTTGCTGCTCGAAGTTACCTCAGAAACCCTGTTAACTCGTAATGTGCTGAGCGAATCGCAAAACAGAAAGCATTTTTCACGGAACACAAACAAAACTGGCATGCCGAATGCATTTTCAGACAGAGAGATGCATGAATGCTAAATGTGTCACAGTCCGAGGGCATGAGTCATAAAGTAATCTCACAACTAACAACAGGGCAATTCCAAACTACTCTTTCAAACATACTGCAGCGTTAGTGCACCACCACTTTCCAGACAATGCTGAAAAGAGAGATAGAAAGAACATCATAAGAACGGGCCATAAAAAGTCAATTTCACCAATCACAGTCTCGATTAGATTACCTTTTCCTTCTGATGTCTCCAGGACGGAAATGAAGGAAATGGGAGAAATTCAATAACATATGACACCGAAATTCATTGGAACGATTTTCCCATTGGACAAAAAACCAAATAACGACGAGTCGAGTCACCGCAGGACTTTGTTTCACAACAGCGATGAAATAATAGTCTCCATTCGGTTCCAGTAAAAGCACAAATCGCTTTGGAACAGCAGAGCTGTTTGCGATTTTCCGCGCGGGAGGCGAACGCGATCTTGACAGCAGAGACACTTGGACACTTCGGTCAAATAACCATGAGCTGCTAGACATTACTACAATTTCGATTCTTGCTTTGCTAAATGATTTCACACATTGCTCGAAACAGGACGACTTTCACGTTTACACGGAACACGAAACACACCTGACTACAGGGAAAATGCACAAAGCTGAGCAGGCCGTGTTCCACATCAAACCGTGCAGCATTTATTCAGTCACTGTGTCTGTTTTGCAGAAGAAGGGTCCCAAAGAATGTTCTCCACCCTAAAACCGGAGGTCGCATTACAATCCGAGAACGACAGATCACATTGTGAGCATGCTCTGACCTCGGGGCCGGTTCGAGATGCCACTTTCCGTGCCTTTTACTTTAACCGTGCAATTTGCTGCAGAGATGTTCACTCCTGGACATGAGCCACGTGGATACCAACTGAGTCGGAAACCTGTGCGGCAATCGACGAGAAGCGATTCAATAAATTTTGCTAACTTCCATGGTGCTTATTGGAAATGCAGTTTCTGTTCAAGTCAATCGAAAAGGCAGTTTCTGAACATAGTAACAGAAGTCAAAAGGTAATTACCTCACCCCACCCCCACTCCGGAAGAGGTGCTAACTGCCCTTGAGTGCTTTCTGATCTCGATGTGAAGAGCTCACACGCCTCTGAGTCACCTTCAAGTCTCTGTTTGCGGAGTGAATTACAAAGAAGGACTTTTACCAGAGCTGCAACCGCCTCACTTCCCCACTCGCTCTCCCCTTTTACATTTTCCTGCTCGTCAGTGATTTAAAGAAAACCAATTGGATGCGATGTCATTCTGTAGCCTCTCTGTCGATTCCTCCGTTTCAGTTCCAACATGGCTTAGATCTCGGGGCGCACCTTAATATTAGCGGCGCTATGAAAGCACAGGTTCAAAGGTTCCTCTGAGAGTGTAAATTATTTCATTGCTGTTGCTGATTGAATGAGCCACTAACGTGCGAACTGCCCCAAAATATGATTCAGGAATCTGGTACCAACTCTCGCGCGTTGAATAACGACAGACAGCTTCCAAATGAGGCCTTTCAGAGACGACTTTGGGGTACATTTGACAGACAGACAAGTTCAGGAATCCGTGGTGCGCTGTGACCTGCCTTTGAGCCGGTCCGCCTACGCAAGGAATGCAAATGCGGTACTGCTTTTCGTGGAAGGATCAGAACGCGGCAAGGACACTCTCAAACAGAATGGCATATGCATCAGAACCAGGTTGGAGAAAAACTTTATAATGCTTTACACAGTAATTAAATGGAGTTGCCTTACATTTCACTACGAGAGCAGATTCTTTCAAGCAAATTCGAAGGCAGGTTTGCAGATGGGAAAGCAAGCAAGAAAGCTCCGTTCTTGTCCATGTAAAAGGCCGCAGTTGACGAACAAAGCAGTTTCTGCCCAGTTTCGAACTGGGGACCTTTCGCGTGTTAGGCGAACGTGATGACCACTACACTACAGAAACCAGCCGCGGTCGCCGCCCTGCGGCGCAGTGGCATCCAGCACTGAAAGTTGAAGCCATTCTCCGTTTCACCTTTCTGTTTCCAATTGCTCGTTGTTGTCCAGCGTAATTGACATCTTGAAAACGTTAAAAAAGACACGTGAAATTGATGACAATATATAGACAATGATTTCGTCAATGTTTGGACCGTAGGGCGAGGTGGAATAAGCTGGGACGACTTTCCCTGCAGCGTAACGGCTGCGATATGATCTTATGGAAGGGTTGTAAACTGAGTATTTCTGTGTTTTACCCAAATTGGGGTGAGTTGAAAACTCGAGAGCATAGGTTTAAGGTGAGTGGGCTGAAATTGACAAACGACCTGAGGCACATTTCCCACACAGAAGGTTGTGCGTGTATGGAATGAGCTCCCAGAGGAAGTGGAGGAGGCTATTACACTCAGAAAATTGCAAAGGTAATCGGATGAGTTTCTGGACAGGATGGGTTTAGAGGGATTGGGGCCAAATGCTGGGGAACGGGACTTGTTTAATTTTGGTTATGTGGTGAGCATGGATGAGATACACCTAAATATCTGTTTCCACGCCGTGTACCCCCATAACGTCTTGTTGCTAACACTGGCTTTAAAGGATTACTTTTTAGCGGAGTTTTCCATCGCAGTCTGTGGCACAATCGTTTAGTCTGTTCGACTGCTCACGGGAAAGGTAGTATTGTGAAACACTGCAGATACGAACGACTTCCTTAATTTTGCCCCGACTGACCATACTCCGTGAAATTTTCCCAGACCTCAATTGAGGAGTTTTGCTGCTCGAAGTTACCTCAGAAACCCTGTTAACTCGTAATGTGCTGAGCGAATCGCAAAACAGAAAGCATTTTTCACGGAACACAAACAAAACTGGCATGCCGAATGCATTTTCAGACAGAGAGATGCATGAATGCTAAATGTGTCACAGTCCGAGGGCATGAGTCATAAAGTAATCTCACAACTAACAACAGGGCAATTCCAAACTACTCTTTCAAACATACTGCAGCGTTAGTGCACCACCACTTTCCAGACAATGCTGAAAAGAGAGATAGAAAGAACATCATAAGAACGGGCCATAAAAAGTGAATTTCACCAATCACAGTCTCGATTAGATTACCTTTTCCTTCTGATGTCTCCAGGACGGAAATGAAGGAAATGGGAGAAATTCAATAACATATGACACCGAAATTCATTGGAACGATTTTCCCATTGGACAAAAAACCAAATAACGACGAGTCGAGTCACCGCAGGACTTTGTTTCACAACAGCGATGAAATAATAGTCTCCATTCGGTTCCAGTAAAAGCACAAATCGCTTTGGAACAGCAGAGCTGTTTGCGATTTTCCGCGCGGGAGGCGAACGCGATCTTGACAGCAGAGACACTTGGACACTTCGGTCAAATAACCATGAGCTGCTAGACATTACTACAATTTCGATTCTTGCTTTGCTAAATGATTTCACACATTGCTCGAAACAGGACGACTTTCACGTTTACACGGAACACGAAACACACCTGACTACAGGGAAAATGCACAAAGCTGAGCAGGCCGTGTTCCACATCAAACCGTGCAGCATTTATTCAGTCACTGTGTCTGTTTTGCAGAAGAAGGGTCCCAAAGAATGTTCTCCACCCTAAAACCGGAGGTCGCATTACAATCCGAGAACGACAGATCACATTGTGAGCATGCTCTGACCTCGGGGCCGGTTCGAGATGCCACTTTCCGTGCCTTTTACTTTAACCGTGCAATTTGCTGCAGAGATGTTCACTCCTGGACATGAGCCACGTGGATACCAACTGAGTCGGAAACCTGTGCGGCAATCGACGAGAAGCGATTCAATAAATTTTGCTAACTTCCATGGTGCTTATTGGAAATGCAGTTTCTGTTCAAGTCAATCGAAAAGGCAGTTTCTGAACATAGTAACAGAAGTCAAAAGGTAATTACCTCACCCCACCCCCACTCCGGAAGAGGTGCTAACTGCCCTTGAGTGCTTTCTGATCTCGATGTGAAGAGCTCACACGCCTCTGAGTCACCTTCAAGTCTCTGTTTGCGGAGTGAATCACAAAGAAGGACTTTTACCAGAGCTGCAACCGCCTCACTTCCCCACTCGCTCTCCCCTTTTACATTTTCCTGCTCGTCAGTGATTTAAAGAAAACCAAATGGATGCGATGTCATTCTGTAGCCTCTCTGTCGATTCCTCCGTTTCAGTTCCAACATGGCTTAGATCTCGGGGCGCACCTTAATATTAGCGGCGCTATGAAAGCACAGGTTCAAAGGTTCCTCTGAGAGTGTAAATTATTTCATTGCTGTTGCTGATTGAATGAGCCACTAACGTGCGAACTGCCCCAAAATATGATTCAGGAATCTGGTACCAACTCTCGCGCGTTGAATAACGACAGACAGCTTCCAAATGAGGCCTTTCAGAGACGACTTTGGGGTACATTTGACAGACAGACAAGTTCAGGAATCCGTGGTGCGCTGTGACACCTGCGCAGCAGCTTCTTCCCTGCCTTTGAACCGGGCCGCCTGCGCAAGGAATGCAAATGCGGTACTGCTTTTCGTGGAAGGATCAGAACGCGGCAAGGACACTCTCAAACAGAATGGCATATGCATCAGAACCAGGTTGGAGAAAAACTTTATAATGCTTTACACAGTAATTAAATGGAGTTGCCTTACATTTCACTACGAGAGCAGATTCTTTCAAGCAAATTCGAAGGCAGGTTTGCAGATGGGAAAGCAAGCAAGAAAGCTCCGTTCTTGTCCATGTAAAAGGCTGCAGTTGACGAACCAAGCAGTTTCTGCCCAGTTTCGAACTGGGGACCTTTCGCGTGTTAGGCGAACGTGATGACCACTACACTACAGAAACCAGCCGCGGTCGCCGCCCTGTGGCGCAGTGGCATCCAGCACTGAAAGTTGAAGCCATTCTCCGTTTCACCTTTCTGTTTCCAATCGCTCGTTGTTGTCCAGCGTAATTGACATCTTGAAAACGTTAAAAAAGACACGTGAAATTGATGACAATATATAGACAATGATTTCGTCAATGTTTGGACCGTAGGGCGAGGTGGAATAAGCTGGGACGACTTTCCCTGCAGCGTAACGGCTGCGATATGATCTTATGGAAGGGTTGTAAACTGAGTATTTCTGTGTTTTACCCAATTTGGGGTGAGTTGAAAACTCGAGAGCATAGGTTTAAGGTGAGTGGGCTGAAATTGACAAACGACCTGAGGCACATTTCCCACACAGAAGGTTGTGCGTGTATGGAATGAGCTCCCAGAGGAAGTGGAGGAGGCTATTACACTCAGAAAATTGCAAAGGTAATCGGATGAGTTTCTGGACAGGATGGGTTTAGAGGGATTGGGGCCAAATGCTGGGGAACGGGACTTGTTTAATTTTGGTTATGTGGTGAGCATGGATGAGATACACCTAAATATCTGTTTCCACGCCGTGTACCCCCATAACGTCTTGTTGCTAACACTGGCTTTAAAGGATTACTTTTTAGCGGAGTTTTCCATCGCAGTCTGTGGCACAATCGTTTAGTCTGTTCGACTGCTCACGGGAAAGGTAGTATTGTGAAACACTGCAGATACGAACGACTTCCTTAATTTTGCCCCGACTGACCATACTCCGTGAAATTTTCCCAGACCTCAATTGAGGAGTTTTGCTGCTCGAAGTTACCTCAGATACCCTGTTAACTCGTAATGTGCTGAGCGAATCGCAAAACAGAAAGCATTTTTCACGGAACACAAACAAAACTGGCATGCCGAATGCATTTTCAGACAGAGAGATGCATGAATGCTAAATGTGTCACAGTCCGAGGGCATGAGTCATAAAGTAATCTCACAACTAACAACAGGGCAATTCCAAACTACTCTTTCAAACATACTGCAGCGTTAGTGCACCACCACTTTCCAGACAATGCTGAAAAGAGAGATAGAAAGAACATCATAAGAACGGGCCATAAAAAGTCAATTTCACCAATCACAGTCTCGATTAGATTACCTTTTCCTTCTGATGTCTCCAGGACGGAAATGAAGGAAATGGGAGAAATTCAATAACATATGACACCGAAATTCATTGGAACGATTTTCCCATTGGACAAAAAACCAAATAACGACGAGTCGAGTCACCGCAGGACTTTGTTTCACAACAGCGATGAAATAATAGTCTCCATTCGGTTCCAGTAAAAGCACAAATCGCTTTGGAACAGCAGAGCTGTTTGCGATTTTCCGCGCGGGAGGCGAACGCGATCTTGACAGCAGAGACACTTGGACACTTCGGTCAAATAACCATGAGCTGCTAGACATTACTACAATTTCGATTCTTGCTTTGCTAAATGATTTCACACATTGCTCGAAACAGGACGACTTTCACGTTTACACGGAACACGAAACACACCTGACTACAGGGAAAATGCACAAAGCTGAGCAGGCCGTGTTCCACATCAAACCGTGCAGCATTTATTCAGTCACTGTGTCTGTTTTGCAGAAGAAGGGTCCCAAAGAATGTTCTCCACCCTAAAACCGGAGGTCGCATTACAATCCGAGAACGACAGATCACATTGTGAGCATGCTCTGACCTCGGGGCCGGTTCGAGATGCCACTTTCCGTGCCTTTTACTTTAACCGTGCAATTTGCTGCAGAGATGTTCACTCCTGGACATGAGCCACGTGGATACCAACTGAGTCGGAAACCTGTGCGGCAATCGACGAGAAGCGATTCAATAAATTTTGCTAACTTCCATGGTGCTTATTGGAAATGCAGTTTCTGTTCAAGTCAATCGAAAAGGCAGTTTCTGAACATAGTAACAGAAGTCAAAAGGTAATTACCTCACCCCACCCCCACTCCGGAAGAGGTGCTAACTGCCCTTGAGTGCTTTCTGATCTCGATGTGAAGAGCTCACACGCCTCTGAGTCACCTTCAAGTCTCTGTTTGCGGAGTGAATCACAAAGAAGGACTTTTACCAGAGCTGCAACCGCCTCACTTCCCCACTCGCTCTCCCCTTTTACATTTTCCTGCTCGTCAGTGATTTAAAGAAAACCAAATGGATGCGATGTCATTCTGTAGCCTCTCTGTCGATTCCTCCGTTTCAGTTCCAACATGGCTTAGATCTCGGGGCGCACCTTAATATTAGCGGCGCTATGAAAGCACAGGTTCAAAGGTTCCTCTGAGAGTGTAAATTATTTCATTGCTGTTGCTGATTGAATGAGCCACTAACGTGCGAACTGCCCCAAAATATGATTCAGGAATCTGGTACCAACTCTCGCGCGTTGAATAACGACAGACAGCTTCCAAATGAGGCCTTTCAGAGACGACTTTGGGGTACATTTGACAGACAGACAAGTTCAGGAATCCGTGGTGCGCTGTGACACCTGCGCAGCAGCTTCTTCCCTGCCTTTGAACCGGGCCGCCTGCGCAAGGAATGCAAATGCGGTACTGCTTTTCGTGGAAGGATCAGAACGCGGCAAGGACACTCTCAAACAGAATGGCATATGCATCAGAACCAGGTTGGAGAAAAACTTTATAATGCTTTACACAGTAATTAAATGGAGTTGCCTTACATTTCACTACGAGAGCAGATTCTTTCAAGCAAATTCGAAGGCAGGTTTGCAGATGGGAAAGCAAGCAAGAAAGCTCCGTTCTTGTCCATGTAAAAGGCTGCAGTTGACGAACCAAGCAGTTTCTGCCCAGTTTCGAACTGGGGACCTTTCGCGTGTTAGGCGAACGTGATGACCACTACACTACAGAAACCAGCCGCGGTCGCCGCCCTGCGGCGCAGTGGCATCCAGCACTGAAAGTTGAAGCCATTCTCCGTTTCACCTTTCTGTTTCCAATCGCTCGTTGTTGTCCAGCGTAATTGACATCTTGAAAACGTTAAAAAAGACACGTGAAATTGATGACAATATATAGACAATGATTTCGTCAATGTTTGGACCGTAGGGCGAGGTGGAATAAGCTGGGATGACTTTCCCTGCAGCGTAACGGCTGCGATATGATCTTATGGAAGGGTTGTAAACTGAGTATTTCTGTGTTTTACCCAAATTGGGGTGAGTTGAAAACTCGAGAGCATAGGTTTAAGGTGAGTGGGCTGAAATTGACAAACGACCTGAGGCACATTTCCCACACAGAAGGTTGTGCGTGTATGGAATGAGCTCCCAGAGGAAGTGGAGGAGGCTATTACACTCAGAAAATTGCAAAGGTAATCGGATGAGTTTCTGGACAGGATGGGTTTAGAGGGATTGGGGCCAAATGCTGGGGAACGGGACTTGTTTAATTTTGGTTATGTGGTGAGCATGGATGAGATACACCTAAATATCTGTTTCCACGCCGTGTACCCCCATAACGTCTTGTTGCTAACACTGGCTTTAAAGGATTACTTTTTAGCGGAGTTTTCCATCGCAGTCTGTGGCACAATCGTTTAGTCTGTTCGACTGCTCACGGGAAAGGTAGTATTGTGAAACACTGCAGATACGAACGACTTCCTTAATTTTGCCCCGACTGACCATACTCCGTGAAATTTTCCCAGACCTCAATTGAGGAGTTTTGCTGCTCGAAGTTACCTCAGAAACCCTGTTAACTCGTAATGTGCTGAGCGAATCGCAAAACAGAAAGCATTTTTCACGGAACACAAACAAAACTGGCATGCCGAATGCATTTTCAGACAGAGAGATGCATGAATGCTAAATGTGTCACAGTCCGAGGGCATGAGTCATAAAGTAATCTCACAACTAACAACAGGGCAATTCCAAACTACTCTTTCAAACATACTGCAGCGTTAGTGCACCACCACTTTCCAGACAATGCTGAAAAGAGAGATAGAAAGAACATCATAAGAACGGGCCATAAAAAGTCAATTTCACCAATCACAGTCTCGATTAGATTACCTTTTCCTTCTGATGTCTCCAGGACGGAAATGAAGGAAATGGGAGAAATTCAATAACATATGACACCGAAATTCATTGGAACGATTTTCCCATTGGACAAAAAACCAAATAACGACGAGTCGAGTCACCGCAGGACTTTGTTTCACAACAGCGATGAAATAATAGTCTCCATTCGGTTCCAGTAAAAGCACAAATCGCTTTGGAACAGCAGAGCTGTTTGCGATTTTCCGCGCGGGAGGCGAACGCGATCTTGACAGCAGAGACACTTGGACACTTCGGTCAAATAACCATGAGCTGCTAGACATTACTACAATTTCGATTCTTGCTTTGCTAAATGATTTCACACATTGCTCGAAACAGGACGACTTTCACGTTTACACGGAACACGAAACACACCTGACTACAGGGAAAATGCACAAAGCTGAGCAGGCCGTGTTCCACATCAAACCGTGCAGCATTTATTCAGTCACTGTGTCTGTTTTGCAGAAGAAGGGTCCCAAAGAATGTTCTCCACCCTAAAACCGGAGGTCGCATTACAATCCGAGAACGACAGATCACATTGTGAGCATGCTCTGACCTCGGGGCCGGTTCGAGATGCCACTTTCCGTGCCTTTTACTTTAACCGTGCAATTTGCTGCAGAGATGTTCACTCCTGGACATGAGCCACGTGGATACCAACTGAGTCGGAAACCTGTGCGGCAATCGACGAGAAGCGATTCAATAAATTTTGCTAACTTCCATGGTGCTTATTGGAAATGCAGTTTCTGTTCAAGTCAATCGAAAAGGCAGTTTCTGAACATAGTAACAGAAGTCAAAAGGTAATTACCTCACCCCACCCCCACTCCGGAAGAGGTGCTAACTGCCCTTGAGTGCTTTCTGATCTCGATGTGAAGAGCTCACACGCCTCTGAGTCACCTTCAAGTCTCTGTTTGCGGAGTGAATCACAAAGAAGGACTTTTACCAGAGCTGCAACCGCCTCACTTCCCCACTCGCTCTCCCCTTTTACATTTTCCTGCTCGTCAGTGATTTAAAGAAAACCAAATGGATGCGATGTCATTCTGTAGCCTCTCTGTCGATTCCTCCGTTTCAGTTCCAACATGGCTTAGATCTCGGGGCGCACCTTAATATTAGCGGCGCTATGAAAGCACAGGTTCAAAGGTTCCTCTGAGAGTGTAAATTATTTCATTGCTGTTGCTGATTGAATGAGCCACTAACGTGCGAACTGCCCCAAAATATGATTCAGGAATCTGGTACCAACTCTCGCGCGTTGAATAACGACAGACAGCTTCCAAATGAGGCCTTTCAGAGACGACTTTGGGGTACATTTGACAGACAGACAAGTTCAGGAATCCGTGGTGCGCTGTGACCTGCCTTTGAACCGGTCCGCCTACGCAAGGAATGCAAATGCGGTACTGCTTTTCGTGGAAGGATCAGAACGCGGCAAGGACACTCTCAAACAGAATGGCATATGCATCAGAACCAGGTTGGAGAAAAACTTTATAATGCTTTACACAGTAATTAAATGGAGTTGCCTTACATTTCACTACGAGAGCAGATTCTTTCAAGCAAATTCGAAGGCAGGTTTGCAGATGGGAAAGCAAGCAAGAAAGCTCCGTTCTTGTCCATGTAAAAGGCCGCAGTTGACGAACAAAGCAGTTTCTGCCCAGTTTCGAACTGGGGACCTTTCGCGTGTTAGGCGAACGTGATGACCACTACACTACAGAAACCAGCCGCGGTCGCCGCCCTGCGGCGCAGTGGCATCCAGCACTGAAAGTTGAAGCCATTCTCCGTTTCACCTTTCTGTTTCCAATTGCTCGTTGTTGTCCAGCGTAATTGACATCTTGAAAACGTTAAAAAAGACACGTGAAATTGATGACAATATATAGACAATGATTTCGTCAATGTTTGGACCGTAGGGCGAGGTGGAATAAGCTGGGACGACTTTCCCTGCAGCGTAACGGCTGCGATATGATCTTATGGAAGGGTTGTAAACTGAGTATTTCTGTGTTTTACCCAAATTGGGGTGAGTTGAAAACTCGAGAGCATAGGTTTAAGGTGAGTGGGCTGAAATTGACAAACGACCTGAGGCACATTTCCCACACAGAAGGTTGTGCGTGTATGGAATGAGCTCCCAGAGGAAGTGGAGGAGGCTATTACACTCAGAAAATTGCAAAGGTAATCGGATGAGTTTCTGGACAGGATGGGTTTAGAGGGATTGGGGCCAAATGCTGGGGAACGGGACTTGTTTAATTTTGGTTATGTGGTGAGCATGGATGAGATACACCTAAATATCTGTTTCCACGCCGTGTACCCCCATAACGTCTTGTTGCTAACACTGGCTTTAAAGGATTACTTTTTAGCGGAGTTTTCCATCGCAGTCTGTGGCACAATCGTTTAGTCTGTTCGACTGCTCACGGGAAAGGTAGTATTGTGAAACACTGCAGATACGAACGACTTCCTTAATTTTGCCCCGACTGACCATACTCCGTGAAATTTTCCCAGACCTCAATTGAGGAGTTTTGCTGCTCGAAGTTACCTCAGAAACCCTGTTAACTCGTAATGTGCTGAGCGAATCGCAAAACAGAAAGCATTTTTCACGGAACACAAACAAAACTGGCATGCCGAATGCATTTTCAGACAGAGAGATGCATGAATGCTAAATGTGTCACAGTCCGAGGGCATGAGTCATAAAGTAATCTCACAACTAACAACAGGGCAATTCCAAACTACTCTTTCAAACATACTGCAGCGTTAGTGCACCACCACTTTCCAGACAATGCTGAAAAGAGAGATAGAAAGAACATCATAAGAACGGGCCATAAAAAGTCAATTTCACCAATCACAGTCTCGATTAGATTACCTTTTCCTTCTGATGTCTCCAGGACGGAAATGAAGGAAATGGGAGAAATTCAATAACATATGACACCGAAATTCATTGGAACGATTTTCCCATTGGACAAAAAACCAAATAACGACGAGTCGAGTCACCGCAGGACTTTGTTTCACAACAGCGATGAAATAATAGTCTCCATTCGGTTCCAGTAAAAGCACAAATCGCTTTGGAACAGCAGAGCTGTTTGCGATTTTCCGCGCGGGAGGCGAACGCGATCTTGACAGCAGAGACACTTGGACACTTCGGTCAAATAACCATGAGCTGCTAGACATTACTACAATTTCGATTCTTGCTTTGCTAAATGATTTCACACATTGCTCGAAACAGGACGACTTTCACGTTTACACGGAACACGAAACACACCTGACTACAGGGAAAATGCACAAAGCTGAGCAGGCCGTGTTCCACATCAAACCGTGCAGCATTTATTCAGTCACTGTGTCTGTTTTGCAGAAGAAGGGTCCCAAAGAATGTTCTCCACCCTAAAACCGGAGGTCGCATTACAATCCGAGAACGACAGATCACATTGTGAGCATGCTCTGACCTCGGGGCCGGTTCGAGATGCCACTTTCCGTGCCTTTTACTTTAACCGTGCAATTTGCTGCAGAGATGTTCACTCCTGGACATGAGCCACGTGGATACCAACTGAGTCGGAAACCTGTGCGGCAATCGACGAGAAGCGATTCAATAAATTTTGCTAACTTCCATGGTGCTTATTGGAAATGCAGTTTCTGTTCAAGTCAATCGAAAAGGCAGTTTCTGAACATAGTAACAGAAGTCAAAAGGTAATTACCTCACCCCACCCCCACTCCGGAAGAGGTGCTAACTGCCCTTGAGTGCTTTCTGATCTCGATGTGAAGAGCTCACACGCCTCTGAGTCACCTTCAAGTCTCTGTTTGCGGAGTGAATCACAAAGAAGGACTTTTACCAGAGCTGCAACCGCCTCACTTCCCCACTCGCTCTCCCCTTTTACATTTTCCTGCTCGTCAGTGATTTAAAGAAAACCAAATGGATGCGATGTCATTCTGTAGCCTCTCTGTCGATTCCTCCGTTTCAGTTCCAACATGGCTTAGATCTCGGGGCGCACCTTAATATTAGCGGCGCTATGAAAGCACAGGTTCAAAGGTTCCTCTGAGAGTGTAAATTATTTCATTGCTGTTGCTGATTGAATGAGCCACTAACGTGCGAACTGCCCCAAAATATGATTCAGGAATCTGGTACCAACTCTCGCGCGTTGAATAACGACAGACAGCTTCCAAATGAGGCCTTTCAGAGACGACTTTGGGGTACATTTGACAGACAGACAAGTTCAGGAATCCGTGGTGCGCTGTGACCTGCCTTTGAACCGGTCCGCCTACGCAAGGAATGCAAATGCGGTACTGCTTTTCGTGGAAGGATCAGAACGCGGCAAGGACACTCTCAAACAGAATGGCATATGCATCAGAACCAGGTTGGAGAAAAACTTTATAATGCTTTACACAGTAATTAAATGGAGTTGCCTTACATTTCACTACGAGAGCAGATTCTTTCAAGCAAATTCGAAGGCAGGTTTGCAGATGGGAAAGCAAGCAAGAAAGCTCCGTTCTTGTCCATGTAAAAGGCCGCAGTTGACGAACAAAGCAGTTTCTGCCCAGTTTCGAACTGGGGACCTTTCGCGTGTTAGGCGAACGTGATGACCACTACACTACAGAAACCAGCCGCGGTCGCCGCCCTGCGGCGCAGTGGCATCCAGCACTGAAAGTTGAAGCCATTCTCCGTTTCACCTTTCTGTTTCCAATTGCTCGTTGTTGTCCAGCGTAATTGACATCTTGAAAACGTTAAAAAAGACACGTGAAATTGATGACAATATATAGACAATGATTTCGTCAATGTTTGGACCGTAGGGCGAGGTGGAATAAGCTGGGACGACTTTCCCTGCAGCGTAACGGCTGCGATATGATCTTATGGAAGGGTTGTAAACTGAGTATTTCTGTGTTTTACCCAAATTGGGGTGAGTTGAAAACTCGAGAGCATAGGTTTAAGGTGAGTGGGCTGAAATTGACAAACGACCTGAGGCACATTTCCCACACAGAAGGTTGTGCGTGTATGGAATGAGCTCCCAGAGGAAGTGGAGGAGGCTATTACACTCAGAAAATTGCAAAGGTAATCGGATGAGTTTCTGGACAGGATGGGTTTAGAGGGATTGGGGCCAAATGCTGGGGAACGGGACTTGTTTAATTTTGGTTATGTGGTGAGCATGGATGAGATACACCTAAATATCTGTTTCCACGCCGTGTACCCCCATAACGTCTTGTTGCTAACACTGGCTTTAAAGGATTACTTTTTAGCGGAGTTTTCCATCGCAGTCTGTGGCACAATCGTTTAGTCTGTTCGACTGCTCACGGGAAAGGTAGTATTGTGAAACACTGCAGATACGAACGACTTCCTTAATTTTGCCCCGACTGACCATACTCCGTGAAATTTTCCCAGACCTCAATTGAGGAGTTTTGCTGCTCGAAGTTACCTCAGAAACCCTGTTAACTCGTAATGTGCTGAGCGAATCGCAAAACAGAAAGCATTTTTCACGGAACACAAACAAAACTGGCATGCCGAATGCATTTTCAGACAGAGAGATGCATGAATGCTAAATGTGTCACAGTCCGAGGGCATGAGTCATAAAGTAATCTCACAACTAACAACAGGGCAATTCCAAACTACTCTTTCAAACATACTGCAGCGTTAGTGCACCACCACTTTCCAGACAATGCTGAAAAGAGAGATAGAAAGAACATCATAAGAACGGGCCATAAAAAGTCAATTTCACCAATCACAGTCTCGATTAGATTACCTTTTCCTTCTGATGTCTCCAGGACGGAAATGAAGGAAATGGGAGAAATTCAATAACATATGACACCGAAATTCATTGGAACGATTTTCCCATTGGACAAAAAACCAAATAACGACGAGTCGAGTCACCGCAGGACTTTGTTTCACAACAGCGATGAAATAATAGTCTCCATTCGGTTCCAGTAAAAGCACAAATCGCTTTGGAACAGCAGAGCTGTTTGCGATTTTCCGCGCGGGAGGCGAACGCGATCTTGACAGCAGAGACACTTGGACACTTCGGTCAAATAACCATGAGCTGCTAGACATTACTACAATTTCGATTCTTGCTTTGCTAAATGATTTCACACATTGCTCGAAACAGGACGACTTTCACGTTTACACGGAACACGAAACACACCTGACTACAGGGAAAATGCACAAAGCTGAGCAGGCCGTGTTCCACATCAAACCGTGCAGCATTTATTCAGTCACTGTGTCTGTTTTGCAGAAGAAGGGTCCCAAAGAATGTTCTCCACCCTAAAACCGGAGGTCGCATTACAATCCGAGAACGACAGATCACATTGTGAGCATGCTCTGACCTCGGGGCCGGTTCGAGATGCCACTTTCCGTGCCTTTTACTTTAACCGTGCAATTTGCTGCAGAGATGTTCACTCCTGGACATGAGCCACGTGGATACCAACTGAGTCGGAAACCTGTGCGGCAATCGACGAGAAGCGATTCAATAAATTTTGCTAACTTCCATGGTGCTTATTGGAAATGCAGTTTCTGTTCAAGTCAATCGAAAAGGCAGTTTCTGAACATAGTAACAGAAGTCAAAAGGTAATTACTTCACCCCACCCCCACTCCGGAAGAGGTGCTAACTGCCCTTGAGTGCTTTCTGATCTCGATGTGAAGAGCTCACACGCCTCTGAGTCACCTTCAAGTCTCTGTTTGCGGAGTGAATCACAAAGAAGGACTTTTACCAGAGCTGCAACCGCCTCACTTCCCCACTCGCTCTCCCCTTTTACATTTTCCTGCTCGTCAGTGATTTAAAGAAAACCAAATGGATGCGATGTCATTCTGTAGCCTCTCTGTCGATTCCTCCGTTTCAGTTCCAACATGGCTTAGATCTCGGGGCGCACCTTAATATTAGCGGCGCTATGAAAGCACAGGTTCAAAGGTTCCTCTGAGAGTGTAAATTATTTCATTGCTGTTGCTGATTGAATGAGCCACTAACGTGCGAACTGCCCCAAAATATGATTCAGGAATCTGGTACCAACTCTCGCGCGTTGAATAACGACAGACAGCTTCCAAATGAGGCCTTTCAGAGACGACTTTGGGGTACATTTGACAGACAGACAAGTTCAGGAATCCGTGGTGCGCTGTGACCTGCCTTTGAACCGGTCCGCCTACGCAAGGAATGCAAATGCGGTACTGCTTTTCGTGGAAGGATCAGAACGCGGCAAGGACACTCTCAAACAGAATGGCATATGCATCAGAACCAGGTTGGAGAAAAACTTTATAATGCTTTACACAGTAATTAAATGGAGTTGCCTTACATTTCACTACGAGAGCAGATTCTTTCAAGCAAATTCGAAGGCAGGTTTGCAGATGGGAAAGCAAGCAAGAAAGCTCCGTTCTTGTCCATGTAAAAGGCCGCAGTTGACGAACAAAGCAGTTTCTGCCCAGTTTCGAACTGGGGACCTTTCGCGTGTTAGGCGAACGTGATGACCACTACACTACAGAAACCAGCCGCGGTCGCCGCCCTGCGGCGCAGTGGCATCCAGCACTGAAAGTTGAAGCCATTCTCCGTTTCACCTTTCTGTTTCCAATTGCTCGTTGTTGTCCAGCGTAATTGACATCTTGAAAACGTTAAAAAAGACACGTGAAATTGATGACAATATATAGACAATGATTTCGTCAATGTTTGGACCGTAGGGCGAGGTGGAATAAGCTGGGACGACTTTCCCTGCAGCGTAACGGCTGCGATATGATCTTATGGAAGGGTTGTAAACTGAGTATTTCTGTGTTTTACCCAAATTGGGGTGAGTTGAAAACTCGAGAGCATAGGTTTAAGGTGAGTGGGCTGAAATTGACAAACGACCTGAGGCACATTTCCCACACAGAAGGTTGTGCGTGTATGGAATGAGCTCCCAGAGGAAGTGGAGGAGGCTATTACACTCAGAAAATTGCAAAGGTAATCGGATGAGTTTCTGGACAGGATGGGTTTAGAGGGATTGGGGCCAAATGCTGGGGAACGGGACTTGTTTAATTTTGGTTATGTGGTGAGCATGGATGAGATACACCTAAATATCTGTTTCCACGCCGTGTACCCCCATAACGTCTTGTTGCTAACACTGGCTTTAAAGGATTACTTTTTAGCGGAGTTTTCCATCGCAGTCTGTGGCACAATCGTTTAGTCTGTTCGACTGCTCACGGGAAAGGTAGTATTGTGAAACACTGCAGATACGAACGACTTCCTTAATTTTGCCCCGACTGACCATACTCCGTGAAATTTTCCCAGACCTCAATTGAGGAGTTTTGCTGCTCGAAGTTACCTCAGAAACCCTGTTAACTCGTAATGTGCTGAGCGAATCGCAAAACAGAAAGCATTTTTCACGGAACACAAACAAAACTGGCATGCCGAATGCATTTTCAGACAGAGAGATGCATGAATGCTAAATGTGTCACAGTCCGAGGGCATGAGTCATAAAGTAATCTCACAACTAACAACAGGGCAATTCCAAACTACTCTTTCAAACATACTGCAGCGTTAGTGCACCACCACTTTCCAGACAATGCTGAAAAGAGAGATAGAAAGAACATCATAAGAACGGGCCATAAAAAGTCAATTTCACCAATCACAGTCTCGATTAGATTACCTTTTCCTTCTGATGTCTCCAGGACGGAAATGAAGGAAATGGGAGAAATTCAATAACATATGACACCGAAATTCATTGGAACGATTTTCCCATTGGACAAAAAACCAAATAACGACGAGTCGAGTCACCGCAGGACTTTGTTTCACAACAGCGATGAAATAATAGTCTCCATTCGGTTCCAGTAAAAGCACAAATCGCTTTGGAACAGCAGAGCTGTTTGCGATTTTCCGCGCGGGAGGCGAACGCGATCTTGACAGCAGAGACACTTGGACACTTCGGTCAAATAACCATGAGCTGCTAGACATTACTACAATTTCGATTCTTGCTTTGCTAAATGATTTCACACATTGCTCGAAACAGGACGACTTTCACGTTTACACGGAACACGAAACACACCTGACTACAGGGAAAATGCACAAAGCTGAGCAGGCCGTGTTCCACATCAAACCGTGCAGCATTTATTCAGTCACTGTGTCTGTTTTGCAGAAGAAGGGTCCCAAAGAATGTTCTCCACCCTAAAACCGGAGGTCGCATTACAATCCGAGAACGACAGATCACATTGTGAGCATGCTCTGACCTCGGGGCCGGTTCGAGATGCCACTTTCCGTGCCTTTTACTTTAACCGTGCAATTTGCTGCAGAGATGTTCACTCCTGGACATGAGCCACGTGGATACCAACTGAGTCGGAAACCTGTGCGGCAATCGACGAGAAGCGATTCAATAAATTTTGCTAACTTCCATGGTGCTTATTGGAAATGCAGTTTCTGTTCAAGTCAATCGAAAAGGCAGTTTCTGAACATAGTAACAGAAGTCAAAAGGTAATTACCTCACCCCACCCCCACTCCGGAAGAGGTGCTAACTGCCCTTGAGTGCTTTCTGATCTCGATGTGAAGAGCTCACACGCCTCTGAGTCACCTTCAAGTCTCTGTTTGCGGAGTGAATCACAAAGAAGGACTTTTACCAGAGCTGCAACCGCCTCACTTCCCCACTCGCTCTCCCCTTTTACATTTTCCTGCTCGTCAGTGATTTAAAGAAAACCAAATGGATGCGATGTCATTCTGTAGCCTCTCTGTCGATTCCTCCGTTTCAGTTCCAACATGGCTTAGATCTCGGGGCGCACCTTAATATTAGCGGCGCTATGAAAGCACAGGTTCAAAGGTTCCTCTGAGAGTGTAAATTATTTCATTGCTGTTGCTGATTGAATGAGCCACTAACGTGCGAACTGCCCCAAAATATGATTCAGGAATCTGGTACCAACTCTCGCGCGTTGAATAACGACAGACAGCTTCCAAATGAGGCCTTTCAGAGACGACTTTGGGGTACATTTGACAGACAGACAAGTTCAGGAATCCGTGGTGCGCTGTGACCTGCCTTTGAACCGGTCCGCCTACGCAAGGAATGCAAATGCGGTACTGCTTTTCGTGGAAGGATCAGAACGCGGCAAGGACACTCTCAAACAGAATGGCATATGCATCAGAACCAGGTTGGAGAAAAACTTTATAATGCTTTACACAGTAATTAAATGGAGTTGCCTTACATTTCACTACGAGAGCAGATTCTTTCAAGCAAATTCGAAGGCAGGTTTGCAGATGGGAAAGCAAGCAAGAAAGCTCCGTTCTTGTCCATGTAAAAGGCCGCAGTTGACGAACAAAGCAGTTTCTGCCCAGTTTCGAACTGGGGACCTTTCGCGTGTTAGGCGAACGTGATGACCACTACACTACAGAAACCAGCCGCGGTCGCCGCCCTGCGGCGCAGTGGCATCCAGCACTGAAAGTTGAAGCCATTCTCCGTTTCACCTTTCTGTTTCCAATTGCTCGTTGTTGTCCAGCGTAATTGACATCTTGAAAACGTTAAAAAAGACACGTGAAATTGATGACAATATATAGACAATGATTTCGTCAATGTTTGGACCGTAGGGCGAGGTGGAATAAGCTGGGACGACTTTCCCTGCAGCGTAACGGCTGCGATATGATCTTATGGAAGGGTTGTAAACTGAGTATTTCTGTGTTTTACCCAAATTGGGGTGAGTTGAAAACTCGAGAGCATAGGTTTAAGGTGAGTGGGCTGAAATTGACAAACGACCTGAGGCACATTTCCCACACAGAAGGTTGTGCGTGTATGGAATGAGCTCCCAGAGGAAGTGGAGGAGGCTATTACACTCAGAAAATTGCAAAGGTAATCGGATGAGTTTCTGGACAGGATGGGTTTAGAGGGATTGGGGCCAAATGCTGGGGAACGGGACTTGTTTAATTTTGGTTATGTGGTGAGCATGGATGAGATACACCTAAATATCTGTTTCCACGCCGTGTACCCCCATAACGTCTTGTTGCTAACACTGGCTTTAAAGGATTACTTTTTAGCGGAGTTTTCCATCGCAGTCTGTGGCACAATCGTTTAGTCTGTTCGACTGCTCACGGGAAAGGTAGTATTGTGAAACACTGCAGATACGAACGACTTCCTTAATTTTGCCCCGACTGACCATACTCCGTGAAATTTTCCCAGACCTCAATTGAGGAGTTTTGCTGCTCGAAGTTACCTCAGAAACCCTGTTAACTCGTAATGTGCTGAGCGAATCGCAAAACAGAAAGCATTTTTCACGGAACACAAACAAAACTGGCATGCCGAATGCATTTTCAGACAGAGAGATGCATGAATGCTAAATGTGTCACAGTCCGAGGGCATGAGTCATAAAGTAATCTCACAACTAACAACAGGGCAATTCCAAACTACTCTTTCAAACATACTGCAGCGTTAGTGCACCACCACTTTCCAGACAATGCTGAAAAGAGAGATAGAAAGAACATCATAAGAACGGGCCATAAAAAGTCAATTTCACCAATCACAGTCTCGATTAGATTACCTTTTCCTTCTGATGTCTCCAGGACGGAAATGAAGGAAATGGGAGAAATTCAATAACATATGACACCGAAATTCATTGGAACGATTTTCCCATTGGACAAAAAACCAAATAACGACGAGTCGAGTCACCGCAGGACTTTGTTTCACAACAGCGATGAAATAATAGTCTCCATTCGGTTCCAGTAAAAGTACAAATCGCTTTGGAACAGCAGAGCTGTTTGCGATTTTCCGCGCGGGAGGCGAACGCGATCTTGACAGCAGAGACACTTGGACACTTCGGTCAAATAACCATGAGCTGCTAGACATTACTACAATTTCGATTCTTGCTTTGCTAAATGATTTCACACATTGCTCGAAACAGGACGACTTTCACGTTTACACGGAACACGAAACACACCTGACTACAGGGAAAATGCACAAAGCTGAGCAGGCCGTGTTCCACATCAAACCGTGCAGCATTTATTCAGTCACTGTGTCTGTTTTGCAGAAGAAGGGTCCCAAAGAATGTTCTCCACCCTAAAACCGGAGGTCGCATTACAATCCGAGAACGACAGATCACATTGTGAGCATGCTCTGACCTCGGGGCCGGTTCGAGATGCCACTTTCCGTGCCTTTTACTTTAACCGTGCAATTTGCTGCAGAGATGTTCACTCCTGGACATGAGCCACGTGGATACCAACTGAGTCGGAAACCTGTGCGGCAATCGACGAGAAGCGATTCAATAAATTTTGCTAACTTCCATGGTGCTTATTGGAAATGCAGTTTCTGTTCAAGTCAATCGAAAAGGCAGTTTCTGAACATAGTAACAGAAGTCAAAAGGTAATTACCTCACCCCACCCCCACTCCGGAAGAGGTGCTAACTGCCCTTGAGTGCTTTCTGATCTCGATGTGAAGAGCTCACACGCCTCTGAGTCACCTTCAAGTCTCTGTTTGCGGAGTGAATCACAAAGAAGGACTTTTACCAGAGCTGCAACCGCCTCACTTCCCCACTCGCTCTCCCCTTTTACATTTTCCTGCTCGTCAGTGATTTAAAGAAAACCAAATGGATGCGATGTCATTCTGTAGCCTCTCTGTCGATTCCTCCGTTTCAGTTCCAACATGGCTTAGATCTCGGGGCGCACCTTAATATTAGCGGCGCTATGAAAGCACAGGTTCAAAGGTTCCTCTGAGAGTGTAAATTATTTCATTGCTGTTGCTGATTGAATGAGCCACTAACGTGCGAACTGCCCCAAAATATGATTCAGGAATCTGGTACCAACTCTCGCGCGTTGAATAACGACAGACAGCTTCCAAATGAGGCCTTTCAGAGACGACTTTGGGGTACATTTGACAGACAGACAAGTTCAGGAATCCGTGGTGCGCTGTGACACCTGCGCAGCAGCTTCTTCCCTGCCTTTGAACCGGGCCGCCTGCGCAAGGAATGCAAATGCGGTACTGCTTTTCGTGGAAGGATCAGAACGCGGCAAGGACACTCTCAAACAGAATGGCATATGCATCAGAACCAGGTTGGAGAAAAACTTTATAATGCTTTACACAGTAATTAAATGGAGTTGCCTTACATTTCACTACGAGAGCAGATTCTTTCAAGCAAATTCGAAGGCAGGTTTGCAGATGGGAAAGCAAGCAAGAAAGCTCCGTTCTTGTCCATGTAAAAGGCTGCAGTTGACGAACCAAGCAGTTTCTGCCCAGTTTCGAACTGGGGACCTTTCGCGTGTTAGGCGAACGTGATGACCACTACACTACAGAAACCAGCCGCGGTCGCCGCCCTGCGGCGCAGTGGCATCCAGCACTGAAAGTTGAAGCCATTCTCCGTTTCACCTTTCTGTTTCCAATCGCTCGTTGTTGTCCAGCGTAATTGACATCTTGAAAACGTTAAAAAAGACACGTGAAATTGATGACAATATATAGACAATGATTTCGTCAATGTTTGGACCGTAGGGCGAGGTGGAATAAGCTGGGACGACTTTCCCTGCAGCGTAACGGCTGCGATATGATCTTATGGAAGGGTTGTAAACTGAGTATTTCTGTGTTTTACCCAAATTGGGGTGAGTTGAAAACTCGAGAGCATAGGTTTAAGGTGAGTGGGCTGAAATTGACAAACGACCTGAGGCACATTTCCCACACAGAAGGTTGTGCGTGTATGGAATGAGCTCCCAGAGGAAGTGGAGGAGGCTATTACACTCAGAAAATTGCAAAGGTAATCGGATGAGTTTCTGGACAGGATGGGTTTAGAGGGATTGGGGCCAAATGCTGGGGAACGGGACTTGTTTAATTTTGGTTATGTGGTGAGCATGGATGAGATACACCTAAATATCTGTTTCCACGCCGTGTACCCCCATAACGTCTTGTTGCTAACACTGGCTTTAAAGGATTACTTTTTAGCGGAGTTTTCCATCGCAGTCTGTGGCACAATCGTTTAGTCTGTTCGACTGCTCACGGGAAAGGTAGTATTGTGAAACACTGCAGATACGAACGACTTCCTTAATTTTGCCCCGACTGACCATACTCCGTGAAATTTTCCCAGACCTCAATTGAGGAGTTTTGCTGCTCGAAGTTACCTCAGAAACCCTGTTAACTCGTAATGTGCTGAGCGAATCGCAAAACAGAAAGCATTTTTCACGGAACACAAACAAAACTGGCATGCCGAATGCATTTTCAGACAGAGAGATGCATGAATGCTAAATGTGTCACAGTCCGAGGGCATGAGTCATAAAGTAATCTCACAACTAACAACAGGGCAATTCCAAACTACTCTTTCAAACATACTGCAGCGTTAGTGCACCACCACTTTCCAGACAATGCTGAAAAGAGAGATAGAAAGAACATCATAAGAACGGGCCATAAAAAGTCAATTTCACCAATCACAGTCTCGATTAGATTACCTTTTCCTTCTGATGTCTCCAGGACGGAAATGAAGGAAATGGGAGAAATTCAATAACATATGACACCGAAATTCATTGGAACGATTTTCCCATTGGACAAAAAACCAAATAACGACGAGTCGAGTCACCGCAGGACTTTGTTTCACAACAGCGATGAAATAATAGTCTCCATTCGGTTCCAGTAAAAGCACAAATCGCTTTGGAACAGCAGAGCTGTTTGCGATTTTCCGCGCGGGAGGCGAACGCGATCTTGACAGCAGAGACACTTGGACACTTCGGTCAAATAACCATGAGCTGCTAGACATTACTACAATTTCGATTCTTGCTTTGCTAAATGATTTCACACATTGCTCGAAACAGGACGACTTTCACGTTTACACGGAACACGAAACACACCTGACTACAGGGAAAATGCACAAAGCTGAGCAGGCCGTGTTCCACATCAAACCGTGCAGCATTTATTCAGTCACTGTGTCTGTTTTGCAGAAGAAGGGTCCCAAAGAATGTTCTCCACCCTAAAACCGGAGGTCGCATTACAATCCGAGAACGACAGATCACATTGTGAGCATGCTCTGACCTCGGGGCCGGTTCGAGATGCCACTTTCCGTGCCTTTTACTTTAACCGTGCAATTTGCTGCAGAGATGTTCACTCCTGGACATGAGCCACGTGGATACCAACTGAGTCGGAAACCTGTGCGGCAATCGACGAGAAGCGATTCAATAAATTTTGCTAACTTCCATGGTGCTTATTGGAAATGCAGTTTCTGTTCAAGTCAATCGAAAAGGCAGTTTCTGAACATAGTAACAGAAGTCAAAAGGTAATTACCTCACCCCACCCCCACTCCGGAAGAGGTGCTAACTGCCCTTGAGTGCTTTCTGATCTCGATGTGAAGAGCTCACACGCCTCTGAGTCACCTTCAAGTCTCTGTTTGCGGAGTGAATCACAAAGAAGGACTTTTACCAGAGCTGCAACCGCCTCACTTCCCCACTCGCTCTCCCCTTTTACATTTTCCTGCTCGTCAGTGATTTAAAGAAAACCAAATGGATGCGATGTCATTCTGTAGCCTCTCTGTCGATTCCTCCGTTTCAGTTCCAACATGGCTTAGATCTCGGGGCGCACCTTAATATTAGCGGCGCTATGAAAGCACAGGTTCAAAGGTTCCTCTGAGAGTGTAAATTATTTCATTGCTGTTGCTGATTGAATGAGCCACTAACGTGCGAACTGCCCCAAAATATGATTCAGGAATCTGGTACCAACTCTCGCGCGTTGAATAACGACAGACAGCTTCCAAATGAGGCCTTTCAGAGACGACTTTGGGGTACATTTGACAGACAGACAAGTTCAGGAATCCGTGGTGCGCTGTGACCTGCCTTTGAACCGGTCCGCCTACGCAAGGAATGCAAATGCGGTACTGCTTTTCGTGGAAGGATCAGAACGCGGCAAGGACACTCTCAAACAGAATGGCATATGCATCAGAACCAGGTTGGAGAAAAACTTTATAATGCTTTACACAGTAATTAAATGGAGTTGCCTTACATTTCACTACGAGAGCAGATTCTTTCAAGCAAATTCGAAGGCAGGTTTGCAGATGGGAAAGCAAGCAAGAAAGCTCCGTTCTTGTCCATGTAAAAGGCCGCAGTTGACGAACAAAGCAGTTTCTGCCCAGTTTCGAACTGGGGACCTTTCGCGTGTTAGGCGAACGTGATGACCACTACACTACAGAAACCAGCCGCGGTCGCCGCCCTGCGGCGCAGTGGCATCCAGCACTGAAAGTTGAAGCCATTCTCCGTTTCACCTTTCTGTTTCCAATTGCTCGTTGTTGTCCAGCGTAATTGACATCTTGAAAACGTTAAAAAAGACACGTGAAATTGATGACAATATATAGACAATGATTTCGTCAATGTTTGGACCGTAGGGCGAGGTGGAATAAGCTGGGACGACTTTCCCTGCAGCGTAACGGCTGCGATATGATCTTATGGAAGGGTTGTAAACTGAGTATTTCTGTGTTTTACCCAAATTGGGGTGAGTTGAAAACTCGAGAGCATAGGTTTAAGGTGAGTGGGCTGAAATTGACAAACGACCTGAGGCACATTTCCCACACAGAAGGTTGTGCGTGTATGGAATGAGCTCCCAGAGGAAGTGGAGGAGGCTATTACACTCAGAAAATTGCAAAGGTAATCGGATGAGTTTCTGGACAGGATGGGTTTAGAGGGATTGGGGCCAAATGCTGGGGAACGGGACTTGTTTAATTTTGGTTATGTGGTGAGCATGGATGAGATACACCTAAATATCTGTTTCCACGCCGTGTACCCCCATAACGTCTTGTTGCTAACACTGGCTTTAAAGGATTACTTTTTAGCGGAGTTTTCCATCGCAGTCTGTGGCACAATCGTTTAGTCTGTTCGACTGCTCACGGGAAAGGTAGTATTGTGAAACACTGCAGATACGAACGACTTCCTTAATTTTGCCCCGACTGACCATACTCCGTGAAATTTTCCCAGACCTCAATTGAGGAGTTTTGCTGCTCGAAGTTACCTCAGAAACCCTGTTAACTCGTAATGTGCTGAGCGAATCGCAAAACAGAAAGCATTTTTCACGGAACACAAACAAAACTGGCATGCCGAATGCATTTTCAGACAGAGAGATGCATGAATGCTAAATGTGTCACAGTCCGAGGGCATGAGTCATAAAGTAATCTCACAACTAACAACAGGGCAATTCCAAACTACTCTTTCAAACATACTGCAGCGTTAGTGCACCACCACTTTCCAGACAATGCTGAAAAGAGAGATAGAAAGAACATCATAAGAACGGGCCATAAAAAGTCAATTTCACCAATCACAGTCTCGATTAGATTACCTTTTCCTTCTGATGTCTCCAGGACGGAAATGAAGGAAATGGGAGAAATTCAATAACATATGACACCGAAATTCATTGGAACGATTTTCCCATTGGACAAAAAACCAAATAACGACGAGTCGAGTCACCGCAGGACTTTGTTTCACAACAGCGATGAAATAATAGTCTCCATTCGGTTCCAGTAAAAGTACAAATCGCTTTGGAACAGCAGAGCTGTTTGCGATTTTCCGCGCGGGAGGCGAACGCGATCTTGACAGCAGAGACACTTGGACACTTCGGTCAAATAACCATGAGCTGCTAGACATTACTACAATTTCGATTCTTGCTTTGCTAAATGATTTCACACATTGCTCGAAACAGGACGACTTTCACGTTTACACGGAACACGAAACACACCTGACTACAGGGAAAATGCACAAAGCTGAGCAGGCCGTGTTCCACATCAAACCGTGCAGCATTTATTCAGTCACTGTGTCTGTTTTGCAGAAGAAGGGTCCCAAAGAATGTTCTCCACCCTAAAACCGGAGGTCGCATTACAATCCGAGAACGACAGATCACATTGTGAGCATGCTCTGACCTCGGGGCCGGTTCGAGATGCCACTTTCCGTGCCTTTTACTTTAACCGTGCAATTTGCTGCAGAGATGTTCACTCCTGGACATGAGCCACGTGGATACCAACTGAGTCGGAAACCTGTGCGGCAATCGACGAGAAGCGATTCAATAAATTTTGCTAACTTCCATGGTGCTTATTGGAAATGCAGTTTCTGTTCAAGTCAATCGAAAAGGCAGTTTCTGAACATAGTAACAGAAGTCAAAAGGTAATTACCTCACCCCACCCCCACTCCGGAAGAGGTGCTAACTGCCCTTGAGTGCTTTCTGATCTCGATGTGAAGAGCTCACACGCCTCTGAGTCACCTTCAAGTCTCTGTTTGCGGAGTGAATCACAAAGAAGGACTTTTACCAGAGCTGCAACCGCCTCACTTCCCCACTCGCTCTCCCCTTTTACATTTTCCTGCTCGTCAGTGATTTAAAGAAAACCAAATGGATGCGATGTCATTCTGTAGCCTCTCTGTCGATTCCTCCGTTTCAGTTCCAACATGGCTTAGATCTCGGGGCGCACCTTAATATTAGCGGCGCTATGAAAGCACAGGTTCAAAGGTTCCTCTGAGAGTGTAAATTATTTCATTGCTGTTGCTGATTGAATGAGCCACTAACGTGCGAACTGCCCCAAAATATGATTCAGGAATCTGGTACCAACTCTCGCGCGTTGAATAACGACAGACAGCTTCCAAATGAGGCCTTTCAGAGACGACTTTGGGGTACATTTGACAGACAGACAAGTTCAGGAATCCGTGGTGCGCTGTGACACCTGCGCAGCAGCTTCTTCCCTGCCTTTGAACCGGGCCGCCTGCGCAAGGAATGCAAATGCGGTACTGCTTTTCGTGGAAGGATCAGAACGCGGCAAGGACACTCTCAAACAGAATGGCATATGCATCAGAACCAGGTTGGAGAAAAACTTTATAATGCTTTACACAGTAATTAAATGGAGTTGCCTTACATTTCACTACGAGAGCAGATTCTTTCAAGCAAATTCGAAGGCAGGTTTGCAGATGGGAAAGCAAGCAAGAAAGCTCCGTTCTTGTCCATGTAAAAGGCTGCAGTTGACGAACCAAGCAGTTTCTGCCCAGTTTCGAACTGGGGACCTTTCGCGTGTTAGGCGAACGTGATGACCACTACACTACAGAAACCAGCCGCGGTCGCCGCCCTGCGGCGCAGTGGCATCCAGCACTGAAAGTTGAAGCCATTCTCCGTTTCACCTTTCTGTTTCCAATCGCTCGTTGTTGTCCAGCGTAATTGACATCTTGAAAACGTTAAAAAAGACACGTGAAATTGATGACAATATATAGACAATGATTTCGTCAATGTTTGGACCGTAGGGCGAGGTGGAATAAGCTGGGACGACTTTCCCTGCAGCGTAACGGCTGCGATATGATCTTATGGAAGGGTTGTAAACTGAGTATTTCTGTGTTTTACCCAATTTGGGGTGAGTTGAAAACTCGAGAGCATAGGTTTAAGGTGAGTGGGCTGAAATTGACAAACGACCTGAGGCACATTTCCCACACAGAAGGTTGTGCGTGTATGGAATGAGCTCCCAGAGGAAGTGGAGGAGGCTATTACACTCAGAAAATTGCAAAGGTAATCGGATGAGTTTCTGGACAGGATGGGTTTAGAGGGATTGGGGCCAAATGCTGGGGAACGGGACTTGTTTAATTTTGGTTATGTGGTGAGCATGGATGAGATACACCTAAATATCTGTTTCCACGCCGTGTACCCCCATAACGTCTTGTTGCTAACACTGGCTTTAAAGGATTACTTTTTAGCGGAGTTTTCCATCGCAGTCTGTGGCACAATCGTTTAGTCTGTTCGACTGCTCACGGGAAAGGTAGTATTGTGAAACACTGCAGATACGAACGACTTCCTTAATTTTGCCCCGACTGACCATACTCCGTGAAATTTTCCCAGACCTCAATTGAGGAGTTTTGCTGCTCGAAGTTACCTCAGATACCCTGTTAACTCGTAATGTGCTGAGCGAATCGCAAAACAGAAAGCATTTTTCACGGAACACAAACAAAACTGGCATGCCGAATGCATTTTCAGACAGAGAGATGCATGAATGCTAAATGTGTCACAGTCCGAGGGCATGAGTCATAAAGTAATCTCACAACTAACAACAGGGCAATTCCAAACTACTCTTTCAAACATACTGCAGCGTTAGTGCACCACCACTTTCCAGACAATGCTGAAAAGAGAGATAGAAAGAACATCATAAGAACGGGCCATAAAAAGTCAATTTCACCAATCACAGTCTCGATTAGATTACCTTTTCCTTCTGATGTCTCCAGGACGGAAATGAAGGAAATGGGAGAAATTCAATAACATATGACACCGAAATTCATTGGAACGATTTTCCCATTGGACAAAAAACCAAATAACGACGAGTCGAGTCACCGCAGGACTTTGTTTCACAACAGCGATGAAATAATAGTCTCCATTCGGTTCCAGTAAAAGCACAAATCGCTTTGGAACAGCAGAGCTGTTTGCGATTTTCCGCGCGGGAGGCGAACGCGATCTTGACAGCAGAGACACTTGGACACTTCGGTCAAATAACCATGAGCTGCTAGACATTACTACAATTTCGATTCTTGCTTTGCTAAATGATTTCACACATTGCTCGAAACAGGACGACTTTCACGTTTACACGGAACACGAAACACACCTGACTACAGGGAAAATGCACAAAGCTGAGCAGGCCGTGTTCCACATCAAACCGTGCAGCATTTATTCAGTCACTGTGTCTGTTTTGCAGAAGAAGGGTCCCAAAGAATGTTCTCCACCCTAAAACCGGAGGTCGCATTACAATCCGAGAACGACAGATCACATTGTGAGCATGCTCTGACCTCGGGGCCGGTTCGAGATGCCACTTTCCGTGCCTTTTACTTTAACCGTGCAATTTGCTGCAGAGATGTTCACTCCTGGACATGAGCCACGTGGATGCCAACTGAGTCGGAAACCTGTGCGGCAATCGACGAGAAGCGATTCAATAAATTTTGCTAACTTCCATGGTGCTTATTGGAAATGCAGTTTCTGTTCAAGTCAATCGAAAAGGCAGTTTCTGAACATAGTAACAGAAGTCAAAAGGTAATTACCTCACCCCACCCCCACTCCGGAAGAGGTGCTAACTGCCCTTGAGTGCTTTCTGATCTCGATGTGAAGAGCTCACACGCCTCTGAGTCACCTTCAAGTCTCTGTTTGCGGAGTGAATCACAAAGAAGGACTTTTACCAGAGCTGCAACCGCCTCACTTCCCCACTCGCTCTCCCCTTTTACATTTTCCTGCTCGTCAGTGATTTAAAGAAAACCAAATGGATGCGATGTCATTCTGTAGCCTCTCTGTCGATTCCTCCGTTTCAGTTCCAACATGGCTTAGATCTCGGGGCGCACCTTAATATTAGCGGCGCTATGAAAGCACAGGTTCAAAGGTTCCTCTGAGAGTGTAAATTATTTCATTGCTATTGCTGATTGAATGAGCCACTAACGTGCGAACTGCCCCAAAATATGATTCAGGAATCTGGTACCAACTCTCGCGCGTTGAATAACGACAGACAGCTTCCAAATGAGGCCTTTCAGAGACGACTTTGGGGTACATTTGACAGACAGACAAGTTCAGGAATCCGTGGTGCGCTGTGACACCTGCGCAGCAGCTTCTTCCCTGCCTTTGAACCGGGCCGCCTGCGCAAGGAATGCAAATGCGGTACTGCTTTTCGTGGAAGGATCAGAACGCGGCAAGGACACTCTCAAACAGAATGGCATATGCATCAGAACCAGGTTGGAGAAAAACTTTATAATGCTTTACACAGTAATTAAATGGAGTTGCCTTACATTTCACTACGAGAGCAGATTCTTTCAAGCAAATTCGAAGGCAGGTTTGCAGATGGGAAAGCAAGCAAGAAAGCTCCGTTCTTGTCCATGTAAAAGGCTGCAGTTGACGAACCAAGCAGTTTCTGCCCAGTTTCGAACTGGGGACCTTTCGCGTGTTAGGCGAACGTGATGACCACTACACTACAGAAACCAGCCGCGGTCGCCGCCCTGCGGCGCAGTGGCATCCAGCACTGAAAGTTGAAGCCATTCTCCGTTTCACCTTTCTGTTTCCAATCGCTCGTTGTTGTCCAGCGTAATTGACATCTTGAAAACGTTAAAAAAGACACGTGAAATTGATGACAATATATAGACAATGATTTCGTCAATGTTTGGACCGTAGGGCGAGGTGGAATAAGCTGGGACGACTTTCCCTGCAGCGTAACGGCTGCGATATGATCTTATGGAAGGGTTGTAAACTGAGTATTTCTGTGTTTTACCCAATTTGGGGTGAGTTGAAAACTCGAGAGCATAGGTTTAAGGTGAGTGGGCTGAAATTGACAAACGACCTGAGGCACATTTCCCACACAGAAGGTTGTGCGTGTATGGAATGAGCTCCCAGAGGAAGTGGAGGAGGCTATTACACTCAGAAAATTGCAAAGGTAATCGGATGAGTTTCTGGACAGGATGGGTTTAGAGGGATTGGGGCCAAATGCTGGGGAACGGGACTTGTTTAATTTTGGTTATGTGGTGAGCATGGATGAGATACACCTAAATATCTGTTTCCACGCCGTGTACCCCCATAACGTCTTGTTGCTAACACTGGCTTTAAAGGATTACTTTTTAGCGGAGTTTTCCATCGCAGTCTGTGGCACAATCGTTTAGTCTGTTCGACTGCTCACGGGAAAGGTAGTATTGTGAAACACTGCAGATACGAACGACTTCCTTAATTTTGCCCCGACTGACCATACTCCGTGAAATTTTCCCAGACCTCAATTGAGGAGTTTTGCTGCTCGAAGTTACCTCAGATACCCTGTTAACTCGTAATGTGCTGAGCGAATCGCAAAACAGAAAGCATTTTTCACGGAACACAAACAAAACTGGCATGCCGAATGCATTTTCAGACAGAGAGATGCATGAATGCTAAATGTGTCACAGTCCGAGGGCATGAGTCATAAAGTAATCTCACAACTAACAACAGGGCAATTCCAAACTACTCTTTCAAACATACTGCAGCGTTAGTGCACCACCACTTTCCAGACAATGCTGAAAAGAGAGATAGAAAGAACATCATAAGAACGGGCCATAAAAAGTCAATTTCACCAATCACAGTCTCGATTAGATTACCTTTTCCTTCTGATGTCTCCAGGACGGAAATGAAGGAAATGGGAGAAATTCAATAACATATGACACCGAAATTCATTGGAACGATTTTCCCATTGGACAAAAAACCAAATAACGACGAGTCGAGTCACCGCAGGACTTTGTTTCACAACAGCGATGAAATAATAGTCTCCATTCGGTTCCAGTAAAAGCACAAATCGCTTTGGAACAGCAGAGCTGTTTGCGATTTTCCGCGCGGGAGGCGAACGCGATCTTGACAGCAGAGACACTTGGACACTTCGGTCAAATAACCATGAGCTGCTAGACATTACTACAATTTCGATTCTTGCTTTGCTAAATGATTTCACACATTGCTCGAAACAGGACGACTTTCACGTTTACACGGAACACGAAACACACCTGACTACAGGGAAAATGCACAAAGCTGAGCAGGCCGTGTTCCACATCAAACCGTGCAGCATTTATTCAGTCACTGTGTCTGTTTTGCAGAAGAAGGGTCCCAAAGAATGTTCTCCACCCTAAAACCGGAGGTCGCATTACAATCCGAGAACGACAGATCACATTGTGAGCATGCTCTGACCTCGGGGCCGGTTCGAGATGCCACTTTCCGTGCCTTTTACTTTAACCGTGCAATTTGCTGCAGAGATGTTCACTCCTGGACATGAGCCACGTGGATGCCAACTGAGTCGGAAACCTGTGCGGCAATCGACGAGAAGCGATTCAATAAATTTTGCTAACTTCCATGGTGCTTATTGGAAATGCAGTTTCTGTTCAAGTCAATCGAAAAGGCAGTTTCTGAACATAGTAACAGAAGTCAAAAGGTAATTACCTCACCCCACCCCCACTCCGGAAGAGGTGCTAACTGCCCTTGAGTGCTTTCTGATCTCGATGTGAAGAGCTCACACGCCTCTGAGTCACCTTCAAGTCTCTGTTTGCGGAGTGAATCACAAAGAAGGACTTTTACCAGAGCTGCAACCGCCTCACTTCCCCACTCGCTCTCCCCTTTTACATTTTCCTGCTCGTCAGTGATTTAAAGAAAACCAAATGGATGCGATGTCATTCTGTAGCCTCTCTGTCGATTCCTCCGTTTCAGTTCCAACATGGCTTAGATCTCGGGGCGCACCTTAATATTAGCGGCGCTATGAAAGCACAGGTTCAAAGGTTCCTCTGAGAGTGTAAATTATTTCATTGCTGTTGCTGATTGAATGAGCCACTAACGTGCGAACTGCCCCAAAATATGATTCAGGAATCTGGTACCAACTCTCGCGCGTTGAATAACGACAGACAGCTTCCAAATGAGGCCTTTCAGAGACGACTTTGGGGTACATTTGACAGACAGACAAGTTCAGGAATCCGTGGTGCGCTGTGACACCTGCGCAGCAGCTTCTTCCCTGCCTTTGAACCGGGCCGCCTGCGCAAGGAATGCAAATGCGGTACTGCTTTTCGTGGAAGGATCAGAACGCGGCAAGGACACTCTCAAACAGAATGGCATATGCATCAGAACCAGGTTGGAGAAAAACTTTATAATGCTTTACACAGTAATTAAATGGAGTTGCCTTACATTTCACTACGAGAGCAGATTCTTTCAAGCAAATTCGAAGGCAGGTTTGCAGATGGGAAAGCAAGCAAGAAAGCTCCGTTCTTGTCCATGTAAAAGGCTGCAGTTGACGAACCAAGCAGTTTCTGCCCAGTTTCGAACTGGGGACCTTTCGCGTGTTAGGCGAACGTGATGACCACTACACTACAGAAACCAGCCGCGGTCGCCGCCCTGCGGCGCAGTGGCATCCAGCACTGAAAGTTGAAGCCATTCTCCGTTTCACCTTTCTGTTTCCAATCGCTCGTTGTTGTCCAGCGTAATTGACATCTTGAAAACGTTAAAAAAGACACGTGAAATTGATGACAATATATAGACAATGATTTCGTCAATGTTTGGACCGTAGGGCGAGGTGGAATAAGCTGGGACGACTTTCCCTGCAGCGTAACGGCTGCGATATGATCTTATGGAAGGGTTGTAAACTGAGTATTTCTGTGTTTTACCCAATTTGGGGTGAGTTGAAAACTCGAGAGCATAGGTTTAAGGTGAGTGGGCTGAAATTGACAAACGACCTGAGGCACATTTCCCACACAGAAGGTTGTGCGTGTATGGAATGAGCTCCCAGAGGAAGTGGAGGAGGCTATTACACTCAGAAAATTGCAAAGGTAATCGGATGAGTTTCTGGACAGGATGGGTTTAGAGGGATTGGGGCCAAATGCTGGGGAACGGGACTTGTTTAATTTTGGTTATGTGGTGAGCATGGATGAGATACACCTAAATATCTGTTTCCACGCCGTGTACCCCCATAACGTCTTGTTGCTAACACTGGCTTTAAAGGATTACTTTTTAGCGGAGTTTTCCATCGCAGTCTGTGGCACAATCGTTTAGTCTGTTCGACTGCTCACGGGAAAGGTAGTATTGTGAAACACTGCAGATACGAACGACTTCCTTAATTTTGCCCCGACTGACCATACTCCGTGAAATTTTCCCAGACCTCAATTGAGGAGTTTTGCTGCTCGAAGTTACCTCAGATACCCTGTTAACTCGTAATGTGCTGAGCGAATCGCAAAACAGAAAGCATTTTTCACGGAACACAAACAAAACTGGCATGCCGAATGCATTTTCAGACAGAGAGATGCATGAATGCTAAATGTGTCACAGTCCGAGGGCATGAGTCATAAAGTAATCTCACAACTAACAACAGGGCAATTCCAAACTACTCTTTCAAACATACTGCAGCGTTAGTGCACCACCACTTTCCAGACAATGCTGAAAAGAGAGATAGAAAGAACATCATAAGAACGGGCCATAAAAAGTCAATTTCACCAATCACAGTCTCGATTAGATTACCTTTTCCTTCTGATGTCTCCAGGACGGAAATGAAGGAAATGGGAGAAATTCAATAACATATGACACCGAAATTCATTGGAACGATTTTCCCATTGGACAAAAAACCAAATAACGACGAGTCGAGTCACCGCAGGACTTTGTTTCACAACAGCGATGAAATAATAGTCTCCATTCGGTTCCAGTAAAAGCACAAATCGCTTTGGAACAGCAGAGCTGTTTGCGATTTTCCGCGCGGGAGGCGAACGCGATCTTGACAGCAGAGACACTTGGACACTTCGGTCAAATAACCATGAGCTGCTAGACATTACTACAATTTCGATTCTTGCTTTGCTAAATGATTTCACACATTGCTCGAAACAGGACGACTTTCACGTTTACACGGAACACGAAACACACCTGACTACAGGGAAAATGCACAAAGCTGAGCAGGCCGTGTTCCACATCAAACCGTGCAGCATTTATTCAGTCACTGTGTCTGTTTTGCAGAAGAAGGGTCCCAAAGAATGTTCTCCACCCTAAAACCGGAGGTCGCATTACAATCCGAGAACGACAGATCACATTGTGAGCATGCTCTGACCTCGGGGCCGGTTCGAGATGCCACTTTCCGTGCCTTTTACTTTAACCGTGCAATTTGCTGCAGAGATGTTCACTCCTGGACATGAGCCACGTGGATGCCAACTGAGTCGGAAACCTGTGCGGCAATCGACGAGAAGCGATTCAATAAATTTTGCTAACTTCCATGGTGCTTATTGGAAATGCAGTTTCTGTTCAAGTCAATCGAAAAGGCAGTTTCTGAACATAGTAACAGAAGTCAAAAGGTAATTACCTCACCCCACCCCCACTCCGGAAGAGGTGCTAACTGCCCTTGAGTGCTTTCTGATCTCGATGTGAAGAGCTCACACGCCTCTGAGTCACCTTCAAGTCTCTGTTTGCGGAGTGAATCACAAAGAAGGACTTTTACCAGAGCTGCAACCGCCTCACTTCCCCACTCGCTCTCCCCTTTTACATTTTCCTGCTCGTCAGTGATTTAAAGAAAACCAAATGGATGCGATGTCATTCTGTAGCCTCTCTGTCGATTCCTCCGTTTCAGTTCCAACATGGCTTAGATCTCGGGGCGCACCTTAATATTAGCGGCGCTATGAAAGCACAGGTTCAAAGGTTCCTCTGAGAGTGTAAATTATTTCATTGCTGTTGCTGATTGAATGAGCCACTAACGTGCGAACTGCCCCAAAATATGATTCAGGAATCTGGTACCAACTCTCGCGCGTTGAATAACGACAGACAGCTTCCAAATGAGGCCTTTCAGAGACGACTTTGGGGTACATTTGACAGACAGACAAGTTCAGGAATCCGTGGTGCGCTGTGACACCTGCGCAGCAGCTTCTTCCCTGCCTTTGAACCGGGCCGCCTGCGCAAGGAATGCAAATGCGGTACTGCTTTTCGTGGAAGGATCAGAACGCGGCAAGGACACTCTCAAACAGAATGGCATATGCATCAGAACCAGGTTGGAGAAAAACTTTATAATGCTTTACACAGTAATTAAATGGAGTTGCCTTACATTTCACTACGAGAGCAGATTCTTTCAAGCAAATTCGAAGGCAGGTTTGCAGATGGGAAAGCAAGCAAGAAAGCTCCGTTCTTGTCCATGTAAAAGGCTGCAGTTGACGAACCAAGCAGTTTCTGCCCAGTTTCGAACTGGGGACCTTTCGCGTGTTAGGCGAACGTGATGACCACTACACTACAGAAACCAGCCGCGGTCGCCGCCCTGCGGCGCAGTGGCATCCAGCACTGAAAGTTGAAGCCATTCTCCGTTTCACCTTTCTGTTTCCAATCGCTCGTTGTTGTCCAGCGTAATTGACATCTTGAAAACGTTAAAAAAGACACGTGAAATTGATGACAATATATAGACAATGATTTCGTCAATGTTTGGACCGTAGGGCGAGGTGGAATAAGCTGGGACGACTTTCCCTGCAGCGTAACGGCTGCGATATGATCTTATGGAAGGGTTGTAAACTGAGTATTTCTGTGTTTTACCCAATTTGGGGTGAGTTGAAAACTCGAGAGCATAGGTTTAAGGTGAGTGGGCTGAAATTGACAAACGACCTGAGGCACATTTCCCACACAGAAGGTTGTGCGTGTATGGAATGAGCTCCCAGAGGAAGTGGAGGAGGCTATTACACTCAGAAAATTGCAAAGGTAATCGGATGAGTTTCTGGACAGGATGGGTTTAGAGGGATTGGGGCCAAATGCTGGGGAACGGGACTTGTTTAATTTTGGTTATGTGGTGAGCATGGATGAGATACACCTAAATATCTGTTTCCACGCCGTGTACCCCCATAACGTCTTGTTGCTAACACTGGCTTTAAAGGATTACTTTTTAGCGGAGTTTTCCATCGCAGTCTGTGGCACAATCGTTTAGTCTGTTCGACTGCTCACGGGAAAGGTAGTATTGTGAAACACTGCAGATACGAACGACTTCCTTAATTTTGCCCCGACTGACCATACTCTGTGAAATTTTCCCAGACCTCAATTGAGGAGTTTTGCTGCTCGAAGTTACCTCAGATACCCTGTTAACTCGTAATGTGCTGAGCGAATCGCAAAACAGAAAGCATTTTTCACGGAACACAAACAAAACTGGCATGCCGAATGCATTTTCAGACAGAGAGATGCATGAATGCTAAATGTGTCACAGTCCGAGGGCATGAGTCATAAAGTAATCTCACAACTAACAACAGGGCAATTCCAAACTACTCTTTCAAACATACTGCAGCGTTAGTGCACCACCACTTTCCAGACAATGCTGAAAAGAGAGATAGAAAGAACATCATAAGAACGGGCCATAAAAAGTCAATTTCACCAATCACAGTCTCGATTAGATTACCTTTTCCTTCTGATGTCTCCAGGACGGAAATGAAGGAAATGGGAGAAATTCAATAACATATGACACCGAAATTCATTGGAACGATTTTCCCATTGGACAAAAAACCAAATAACGACGAGTCGAGTCACCGCAGGACTTTGTTTCACAACAGCGATGAAATAATAGTCTCCATTCGGTTCCAGTAAAAGCACAAATCGCTTTGGAACAGCAGAGCTGTTTGCGATTTTCCGCGCGGGAGGCGAACGCGATCTTGACAGCAGAGACACTTGGACACTTCGGTCAAATAACCATGAGCTGCTAGACATTACTACAATTTCGATTCTTGCTTTGCTAAATGATTTCACACATTGCTCGAAACAGGACGACTTTCACGTTTACACGGAACACGAAACACACCTGACTACAGGGAAAATGCACAAAGCTGAGCAGGCCGTGTTCCACATCAAACCGTGCAGCATTTATTCAGTCACTGTGTCTGTTTTGCAGAAGAAGGGTCCCAAAGAATGTTCTCCACCCTAAAACCGGAGGTCGCATTACAATCCGAGAACGACAGATCACATTGTGAGCATGCTCTGACCTCGGGGCCGGTTCGAGATGCCACTTTCCGTGCCTTTTACTTTAACCGTGCAATTTGCTGCAGAGATGTTCACTCCTGGACATGAGCCACGTGGATGCCAACTGAGTCGGAAACCTGTGCGGCAATCGACGAGAAGCGATTCAATAAATTTTGCTAACTTCCATGGTGCTTATTGGAAATGCAGTTTCTGTTCAAGTCAATCGAAAAGGCAGTTTCTGAACATAGTAACAGAAGTCAAAAGGTAATTACCTCACCCCACCCCCACTCCGGAAGAGGTGCTAACTGCCCTTGAGTGCTTTCTGATCTCGATGTGAAGAGCTCACACGCCTCTGAGTCACCTTCAAGTCTCTGTTTGCGGAGTGAATCACAAAGAAGGACTTTTACCAGAGCTGCAACCGCCTCACTTCCCCACTCGCTCTCCCCTTTTACATTTTCCTGCTCGTCAGTGATTTAAAGAAAACCAAATGGATGCGATGTCATTCTGTAGCCTCTCTGTCGATTCCTCCGTTTCAGTTCCAACATGGCTTAGATCTCGGGGCGCACCTTAATATTAGCGGCGCTATGAAAGCACAGGTTCAAAGGTTCCTCTGAGAGTGTAAATTATTTCATTGCTGTTGCTGATTGAATGAGCCACTAACGTGCGAACTGCCCCAAAATATGATTCAGGAATCTGGTACCAACTCTCGCGCGTTGAATAACGACAGACAGCTTCCAAATGAGGCCTTTCAGAGACGACTTTGGGGTACATTTGACAGACAGACAAGTTCAGGAATCCGTGGTGCGCTGTGACACCTGCGCAGCAGCTTCTTCCCTGCCTTTGAACCGGGCCGCCTGCGCAAGGAATGCAAATGCGGTACTGCTTTTCGTGGAAGGATCAGAACGCGGCAAGGACACTCTCAAACAGAATGGCATATGCATCAGAACCAGGTTGGAGAAAAACTTTATAATGCTTTACACAGTAATTAAATGGAGTTGCCTTACATTTCACTACGAGAGCAGATTCTTTCAAGCAAATTCGAAGGCAGGTTTGCAGATGGGAAAGCAAGCAAGAAAGCTCCGTTCTTGTCCATGTAAAAGGCTGCAGTTGACGAACCAAGCAGTTTCTGCCCAGTTTCGAACTGGGGACCTTTCGCGTGTTAGGCGAACGTGATGACCACTACACTACAGAAACCAGCCGCGGTCGCCGCCCTGCGGCGCAGTGGCATCCAGCACTGAAAGTTGAAGCCATTCTCCGTTTCACCTTTCTGTTTCCAATCGCTCGTTGTTGTCCAGCGTAATTGACATCTTGAAAACGTTAAAAAAGACACGTGAAATTGATGACAATATATAGACAATGATTTCGTCAATGTTTGGACCGTAGGGCGAGGTGGAATAAGCTGGGACGACTTTCCCTGCAGCGTAACGGCTGCGATATGATCTTATGGAAGGGTTGTAAATTGAGTATTTCTGTGTTTTACCCAAATTGGGGTGAGTTGAAAACTCGAGAGCATAGGTTTAAGGTGAGTGGGCTGAAATTGACAAACGACCTGAGGCACATTTCCCACACAGAAGGTTGTGCGTGTATGGAATGAGCTCCCAGAGGAAGTGGAGGAGGCTATTACACTCAGAAAATTGCAAAGGTAATCGGATGAGTTTCTGGACAGGATGGGTTTAGAGGGATTGGGGCCAAATGCTGGGGAACGGGACTTGTTTAATTTTGGTTATGTGGTGAGCATGGATGAGATACACCTAAATATCTGTTTCCACGCCGTGTACCCCCATAACGTCTTGTTGCTAACACTGGCTTTAAAGGATTACTTTTTAGCGGAGTTTTCCATCGCAGTCTGTGGCACAATCGTTTAGTCTGTTCGACTGCTCACGGGAAAGGTAGTATTGTGAAACACTGCAGATACGAACGACTTCCTTAATTTTGCCCCGACTGACCATACTCCGTGAAATTTTCCCAGACCTCAATTGAGGAGTTTTGCTGCTCGAAGTTACCTCAGAAACCCTGTTAACTCGTAATGTGCTGAGCGAATCGCAAAACAGAAAGCATTTTTCACGGAACACAAACAAAACTGGCATGCCGAATGCATTTTCAGACAGAGAGATGCATGAATGCTAAATGTGTCACAGTCCGAGGGCATGAGTCATAAAGTAATCTCACAACTAACAACAGGGCAATTCCAAACTACTCTTTCAAACATACTGCAGCGTTAGTGCACCACCACTTTCCAGACAATGCTGAAAAGAGAGATAGAAAGAACATCATAAGAACGGGCCATAAAAAGTGAATTTCACCAATCACAGTCTCGATTAGATTACCTTTTCCTTCTGATGTCTCCAGGACGGAAATGAAGGAAATGGGAGAAATTCAATAACATATGACACCGAAATTCATTGGAACGATTTTCCCATTGGACAAAAAACCAAATAACGACGAGTCGAGTCACCGCAGGACTTTGTTTCACAACAGCGATGAAATAATAGTCTCCATTCGGTTCCAGTAAAAGCACAAATCGCTTTGGAACAGCAGAGCTGTTTGCGATTTTCCGCGCGGGAGGCGAACGCGATCTTGACAGCAGAGACACTTGGACACTTCGGTCAAATAACCATGAGCTGCTAGACATTACTACAATTTCGATTCTTGCTTTGCTAAATGATTTCACACATTGCTCGAAACAGGACGACTTTCACGTTTACACGGAACACGAAACACACCTGACTACAGGGAAAATGCACAAAGCTGAGCAGGCCGTGTTCCACATCAAACCGTGCAGCATTTATTCAGTCACTGTGTCTGTTTTGCAGAAGAAGGGTCCCAAAGAATGTTCTCCACCCTAAAACCGGAGGTCGCATTACAATCCGAGAACGACAGATCACATTGTGAGCATGCTCTGACCTCGGGGCCGGTTCGAGATGCCACTTTCCGTGCCTTTTACTTTAACCGTGCAATTTGCTGCAGAGATGTTCACTCCTGGACATGAGCCACGTGGATACCAACTGAGTCGGAAACCTGTGCGGGAATCGACGAGAAGCGATTCAATAAATTTTGCTAACTTCCATGGTGCTTATTGGAAATGCAGTTTCTGTTCAAGTCAATCGAAAAGGCAGTTTCTGAACATAGTAACAGAAGTCAAAAGGTAATTACCTCACCCCACCCCCACTCCGGAAGAGGTGCTAACTGCCCTTGAGTGCTTTCTGATCTCGATGTGAAGAGCTCACACGCCTCTGAGTCACCTTCAAGTCTCTGTTTGCGGAGTGAATCACAAAGAAGGACTTTTACCAGAGCTGCAACCGCCTCACTTCCCCACTCGCTCTCCCCTTTTACATTTTCCTGCTCGTCAGTGATTTAAAGAAAACCAAATGGATGCGATGTCATTCTGTAGCCTCTCTGTCGATTCCTCCGTTTCAGTTCCAACATGGCTTAGATCTCGGGGCGCACCTTAATATTAGCGGCGCTATGAAAGCACAGGTTCAAAGGTTCCTCTGAGAGTGTAAATTATTTCATTGCTGTTGCTGATTGAATGAGCCACTAACGTGCGAACTGCCCCAAAATATGATTCAGGAATCTGGTACCAACTCTCGCGCGTTGAATAACGACAGACAGCTTCCAAATGAGGCCTTTCAGAGACGACTTTGGGGTACATTTGACAGACAGACAAGTTCAGGAATCCGTGGTGCGCTGTGACACCTGCGCAGCAGCTTCTTCCCTGCCTTTGAACCGGGCCGCCTGCGCAAGGAATGCAAATGCGGTACTGCTTTTCGTGGAAGGATCAGAACGCGGCAAGGACACTCTCAAACAGAATGGCATATGCATCAGAACCAGGTTGGAGAAAAACTTTATAATGCTTTACACAGTAATTAAATGGAGTTGCCTTACATTTCACTACGAGAGCAGATTCTTTCAAGCAAATTCGAAGGCAGGTTTGCAGATGGGAAAGCAAGCAAGAAAGCTCCGTTCTTGTCCATGTAAAAGGCTGCAGTTGACGAACCAAGCAGTTTCTGCCCAGTTTCGAACTGGGGACCTTTCGCGTGTTAGGCGAACGTGATGACCACTACACTACAGAAACCAGCCGCGGTCGCCGCCCTGCGGCGCAGTGGCATCCAGCACTGAAAGTTGAAGCCATTCTCCGTTTCACCTTTCTGTTTCCAATCGCTCGTTGTTGTCCAGCGTAATTGACATCTTGAAAACGTTAAAAAAGACACGTGAAATTGATGACAATATATAGACAATGATTTCGTCAATGTTTGGACCGTAGGGCGAGGTGGAATAAGCTGGGACGACTTTCCCTGCAGCGTAACGGCTGCGATATGATCTTATGGAAGGGTTGTAAACTGAGTATTTCTGTGTTTTACCCAATTTGGGGTGAGTTGAAAACTCGAGAGCATAGGTTTAAGGTGAGTGGGCTGAAATTGACAAACGACCTGAGGCACATTTCCCACACAGAAGGTTGTGCGTGTATGGAATGAGCTCCCAGAGGAAGTGGAGGAGGCTATTACACTCAGAAAATTGCAAAGGTAATCGGATGAGTTTCTGGACAGGATGGGTTTAGAGGGATTGGGGCCAAATGCTGGGGAACGGGACTTGTTTAATTTTGGTTATGTGGTGAGCATGGATGAGATACACCTAAATATCTGTTTCCACGCCGTGTACCCCCATAACGTCTTGTTGCTAACACTGGCTTTAAAGGATTACTTTTTAGCGGAGTTTTCCATCGCAGTCTGTGGCACAATCGTTTAGTCTGTTCGACTGCTCACGGGAAAGGTAGTATTGTGAAACACTGCAGATACGAACGACTTCCTTAATTTTGCCCCGACTGACCATACTCCGTGAAATTTTCCCAGACCTCAATTGAGGAGTTTTGCTGCTCGAAGTTACCTCAGATACCCTGTTAACTCGTAATGTGCTGAGCGAATCGCAAAACAGAAAGCATTTTTCACGGAACACAAACAAAACTGGCATGCCGAATGCATTTTCAGACAGAGAGATGCATGAATGCTAAATGTGTCACAGTCCGAGGGCATGAGTCATAAAGTAATCTCACAACTAACAACAGGGCAATTCCAAACTACTCTTTCAAACATACTGCAGCGTTAGTGCACCACCACTTTCCAGACAATGCTGAAAAGAGAGATAGAAAGAACATCATAAGAACGGGCCATAAAAAGTCAATTTCACCAATCACAGTCTCGATTAGATTACCTTTTCCTTCTGATGTCTCCAGGACGGAAATGAAGGAAATGGGAGAAATTCAATAACATATGACACCGAAATTCATTGGAACGATTTTCCCATTGGACAAAAAACCAAATAACGACGAGTCGAGTCACCGCAGGACTTTGTTTCACAACAGCGATGAAATAATAGTCTCCATTCGGTTCCAGTAAAAGCACAAATCGCTTTGGAACAGCAGAGCTGTTTGCGATTTTCCGCGCGGGAGGCGAACGCGATCTTGACAGCAGAGACACTTGGACACTTCGGTCAAATAACCATGAGCTGCTAGACATTACTACAATTTCGATTCTTGCTTTGCTAAATGATTTCACACATTGCTCGAAACAGGACGACTTTCACGTTTACACGGAACACGAAACACACCTGACTACAGGGAAAATGCACAAAGCTGAGCAGGCCGTGTTCCACATCAAACCGTGCAGCATTTATTCAGTCACTGTGTCTGTTTTGCAGAAGAAGGGTCCCAAAGAATGTTCTCCACCCTAAAACCGGAGGTCGCATTACAATCCGAGAACGACAGATCACATTGTGAGCATGCTCTGACCTCGGGGCCGGTTCGAGATGCCACTTTCCGTGCCTTTTACTTTAACCGTGCAATTTGCTGCAGAGATGTTCACTCCTGGACATGAGCCACGTGGATGCCAACTGAGTCGGAAACCTGTGCGGCAATCGACGAGAAGCGATTCAATAAATTTTGCTAACTTCCATGGTGCTTATTGGAAATGCAGTTTCTGTTCAAGTCAATCGAAAAGGCAGTTTCTGAACATAGTAACAGAAGTCAAAAGGTAATTACCTCACCCCACCCCCACTCCGGAAGAGGTGCTAACTGCCCTTGAGTGCTTTCTGATCTCGATGTGAAGAGCTCACACGCCTCTGAGTCACCTTCAAGTCTCTGTTTGCGGAGTGAATCACAAAGAAGGACTTTTACCAGAGCTGCAACCGCCTCACTTCCCCACTCGCTCTCCCCTTTTACATTTTCCTGCTCGTCAGTGATTTAAAGAAAACCAAATGGATGCGATGTCATTCTGTAGCCTCTCTGTCGATTCCTCCGTTTCAGTTCCAACATGGCTTAGATCTCGGGGCGCACCTTAATATTAGCGGCGCTATGAAAGCACAGGTTCAAAGGTTCCTCTGAGAGTGTAAATTATTTCATTGCTGTTGCTGATTGAATGAGCCACTAACGTGCGAACTGCCCCAAAATATGATTCAGGAATCTGGTACCAACTCTCGCGCGTTGAATAACGACAGACAGCTTCCAAATGAGGCCTTTCAGAGACGACTTTGGGGTACATTTGACAGACAGACAAGTTCAGGAATCCGTGGTGCGCTGTGACACCTGCGCAGCAGCTTCTTCCCTGCCTTTGAACCGGGCCGCCTGCGCAAGGAATGCAAATGCGGTACTGCTTTTCGTGGAAGGATCAGAACGCGGCAAGGACACTCTCAAACAGAATGGCATATGCATCAGAACCAGGTTGGAGAAAAACTTTATAATGCTTTACACAGTAATTAAATGGAGTTGCCTTACATTTCACTACGAGAGCAGATTCTTTCAAGCAAATTCGAAGGCAGGTTTGCAGATGGGAAAGCAAGCAAGAAAGCTCCGTTCTTGTCCATGTAAAAGGCTGCAGTTGACGAACCAAGCAGTTTCTGCCCAGTTTCGAACTGGGGACCTTTCGCGTGTTAGGCGAACGTGATGACCACTACACTACAGAAACCAGCCGCGGTCGCCGCCCTGCGGCGCAGTGGCATCCAGCACTGAAAGTTGAAGCCATTCTCCGTTTCACCTTTCTGTTTCCAATCGCTCGTTGTTGTCCAGCGTAATTGACATCTTGAAAACGTTAAAAAAGACACGTGAAATTGATGACAATATATAGACAATGATTTCGTCAATGTTTGGACCGTAGGGCGAGGTGGAATAAGCTGGGACGACTTTCCCTGCAGCGTAACGGCTGCGATATGATCTTATGGAAGGGTTGTAAACTGAGTATTTCTGTGTTTTACCCAATTTGGGGTGAGTTGAAAACTCGAGAGCATAGGTTTAAGGTGAGTGGGCTGAAATTGACAAACGACCTGAGGCACATTTCCCACACAGAAGGTTGTGCGTGTATGGAATGAGCTCCCAGAGGAAGTGGAGGAGGCTATTACACTCAGAAAATTGCAAAGGTAATCGGATGAGTTTCTGGACAGGATGGGTTTAGAGGGATTGGGGCCAAATGCTGGGGAACGGGACTTGTTTAATTTTGGTTATGTGGTGAGCATGGATGAGATACACCTAAATATCTGTTTCCACGCCGTGTACCCCCATAACGTCTTGTTGCTAACACTGGCTTTAAAGGATTACTTTTTAGCGGAGTTTTCCATCGCAGTCTGTGGCACAATCGTTTAGTCTGTTCGACTGCTCACGGGAAAGGTAGTATTGTGAAACACTGCAGATACGAACGACTTCCTTAATTTTGCCCCGACTGACCATACTCTGTGAAATTTTCCCAGACCTCAATTGAGGAGTTTTGCTGCTCGAAGTTACCTCAGATACCCTGTTAACTCGTAATGTGCTGAGCGAATCGCAAAACAGAAAGCATTTTTCACGGAACACAAACAAAACTGGCATGCCGAATGCATTTTCAGACAGAGAGATGCATGAATGCTAAATGTGTCACAGTCCGAGGGCATGAGTCATAAAGTAATCTCACAACTAACAACAGGGCAATTCCAAACTACTCTTTCAAACATACTGCAGCGTTAGTGCACCACCACTTTCCAGACAATGCTGAAAAGAGAGATAGAAAGAACATCATAAGAACGGGCCATAAAAAGTCAATTTCACCAATCACAGTCTCGATTAGATTACCTTTTCCTTCTGATGTCTCCAGGACGGAAATGAAGGAAATGGGAGAAATTCAATAACATATGACACCGAAATTCATTGGAACGATTTTCCCATTGGACAAAAAACCAAATAACGACGAGTCGAGTCACCGCAGGACTTTGTTTCACAACAGCGATGAAATAATAGTCTCCATTCGGTTCCAGTAAAAGCACAAATCGCTTTGGAACAGCAGAGCTGTTTGCGATTTTCCGCGCGGGAGGCGAACGCGATCTTGACAGCAGAGACACTTGGACACTTCGGTCAAATAACCATGAGCTGCTAGACATTACTACAATTTCGATTCTTGCTTTGCTAAATGATTTCACACATTGCTCGAAACAGGACGACTTTCACGTTTACACGGAACACGAAACACACCTGACTACAGGGAAAATGCACAAAGCTGAGCAGGCCGTGTTCCACATCAAACCGTGCAGCATTTATTCAGTCACTGTGTCTGTTTTGCAGAAGAAGGGTCCCAAAGAATGTTCTCCACCCTAAAACCGGAGGTCGCATTACAATCCGAGAACGACAGATCACATTGTGAGCATGCTCTGACCTCGGGGCCGGTTCGAGATGCCACTTTCCGTGCCTTTTACTTTAACCGTGCAATTTGCTGCAGAGATGTTCACTCCTGGACATGAGCCACGTGGATGCCAACTGAGTCGGAAACCTGTGCGGCAATCGACGAGAAGCGATTCAATAAATTTTGCTAACTTCCATGGTGCTTATTGGAAATGCAGTTTCTGTTCAAGTCAATCGAAAAGGCAGTTTCTGAACATAGTAACAGAAGTCAAAAGGTAATTACCTCACCCCACCCCCACTCCGGAAGAGGTGCTAACTGCCCTTGAGTGCTTTCTGATCTCGATGTGAAGAGCTCACACGCCTCTGAGTCACCTTCAAGTCTCTGTTTGCGGAGTGAATCACAAAGAAGGACTTTTACCAGAGCTGCAACCGCCTCACTTCCCCACTCGCTCTCCCCTTTTACATTTTCCTGCTCGTCAGTGATTTAAAGAAAACCAAATGGATGCGATGTCATTCTGTAGCCTCTCTGTCGATTCCTCCGTTTCAGTTCCAACATGGCTTAGATCTCGGGGCGCACCTTAATATTAGCGGCGCTATGAAAGCACAGGTTCAAAGGTTCCTCTGAGAGTGTAAATTATTTCATTGCTGTTGCTGATTGAATGAGCCACTAACGTGCGAACTGCCCCAAAATATGATTCAGGAATCTGGTACCAACTCTCGCGCGTTGAATAACGACAGACAGCTTCCAAATGAGGCCTTTCAGAGACGACTTTGGGGTACATTTGACAGACAGACAAGTTCAGGAATCCGTGGTGCGCTGTGACACCTGCGCAGCAGCTTCTTCCCTGCCTTTGAACCGGGCCGCCTGCGCAAGGAATGCAAATGCGGTACTGCTTTTCGTGGAAGGATCAGAACGCGGCAAGGACACTCTCAAACAGAATGGCATATGCATCAGAACCAGGTTGGAGAAAAACTTTATAATGCTTTACACAGTAATTAAATGGAGTTGCCTTACATTTCACTACGAGAGCAGATTCTTTCAAGCAAATTCGAAGGCAGGTTTGCAGATGGGAAAGCAAGCAAGAAAGCTCCGTTCTTGTCCATGTAAAAGGCTGCAGTTGACGAACCAAGCAGTTTCTGCCCAGTTTCGAACTGGGGACCTTTCGCGTGTTAGGCGAACGTGATGACCACTACACTACAGAAACCAGCCGCGGTCGCCGCCCTGCGGCGCAGTGGCATCCAGCACTGAAAGTTGAAGCCATTCTCCGTTTCACCTTTCTGTTTCCAATCGCTCGTTGTTGTCCAGCGTAATTGACATCTTGAAAACGTTAAAAAAGACACGTGAAATTGATGACAATATATAGACAATGATTTCGTCAATGTTTGGACCGTAGGGCGAGGTGGAATAAGCTGGGACGACTTTCCCTGCAGCGTAACGGCTGCGATATGATCTTATGGAAGGGTTGTAAATTGAGTATTTCTGTGTTTTACCCAAATTGGGGTGAGTTGAAAACTCGAGAGCATAGGTTTAAGGTGAGTGGGCTGAAATTGACAAACGACCTGAGGCACATTTCCCACACAGAAGGTTGTGCGTGTATGGAATGAGCTCCCAGAGGAAGTGGAGGAGGCTATTACACTCAGAAAATTGCAAAGGTAATCGGATGAGTTTCTGGACAGGATGGGTTTAGAGGGATTGGGGCCAAATGCTGGGGAACGGGACTTGTTTAATTTTGGTTATGTGGTGAGCATGGATGAGATACACCTAAATATCTGTTTCCACGCCGTGTACCCCCATAACGTCTTGTTGCTAACACTGGCTTTAAAGGATTACTTTTTAGCGGAGTTTTCCATCGCAGTCTGTGGCACAATCGTTTAGTCTGTTCGACTGCTCACGGGAAAGGTAGTATTGTGAAACACTGCAGATACGAACGACTTCCTTAATTTTGCCCCGACTGACCATACTCCGTGAAATTTTCCCAGACCTCAATTGAGGAGTTTTGCTGCTCGAAGTTACCTCAGAAACCCTGTTAACTCGTAATGTGCTGAGCGAATCGCAAAACAGAAAGCATTTTTCACGGAACACAAACAAAACTGGCATGCCGAATGCATTTTCAGACAGAGAGATGCATGAATGCTAAATGTGTCACAGTCCGAGGGCATGAGTCATAAAGTAATCTCACAACTAACAACAGGGCAATTCCAAACTACTCTTTCAAACATACTGCAGCGTTAGTGCACCACCACTTTCCAGACAATGCTGAAAAGAGAGATAGAAAGAACATCATAAGAACGGGCCATAAAAAGTGAATTTCACCAATCACAGTCTCGATTAGATTACCTTTTCCTTCTGATGTCTCCAGGACGGAAATGAAGGAAATGGGAGAAATTCAATAACATATGACACCGAAATTCATTGGAACGATTTTCCCATTGGACAAAAAACCAAATAACGACGAGTCGAGTCACCGCAGGACTTTGTTTCACAACAGCGATGAAATAATAGTCTCCATTCGGTTCCAGTAAAAGCACAAATCGCTTTGGAACAGCAGAGCTGTTTGCGATTTTCCGCGCGGGAGGCGAACGCGATCTTGACAGCAGAGACACTTGGACACTTCGGTCAAATAACCATGAGCTGCTAGACATTACTACAATTTCGATTCTTGCTTTGCTAAATGATTTCACACATTGCTCGAAACAGGACGACTTTCACGTTTACACGGAACACGAAACACACCTGACTACAGGGAAAATGCACAAAGCTGAGCAGGCCGTGTTCCACATCAAACCGTGCAGCATTTATTCAGTCACTGTGTCTGTTTTGCAGAAGAAGGGTCCCAAAGAATGTTCTCCACCCTAAAACCGGAGGTCGCATTACAATCCGAGAACGACAGATCACATTGTGAGCATGCTCTGACCTCGGGGCCGGTTCGAGATGCCACTTTCCGTGCCTTTTACTTTAACCGTGCAATTTGCTGCAGAGATGTTCACTCCTGGACATGAGCCACGTGGATACCAACTGAGTCGGAAACCTGTGCGGGAATCGACGAGAAGCGATTCAATAAATTTTGCTAACTTCCATGGTGCTTATTGGAAATGCAGTTTCTGTTCAAGTCAATCGAAAAGGCAGTTTCTGAACATAGTAACAGAAGTCAAAAGGTAATTACCTCACCCCACCCCCACTCCGGAAGAGGTGCTAACTGCCCTTGAGTGCTTTCTGATCTCGATGTGAAGAGCTCACACGCCTCTGAGTCACCTTCAAGTCTCTGTTTGCGGAGTGAATCACAAAGAAGGACTTTTACCAGAGCTGCAACCGCCTCACTTCCCCACTCGCTCTCCCCTTTTACATTTTCCTGCTCGTCAGTGATTTAAAGAAAACCAAATGGATGCGATGTCATTCTGTAGCCTCTCTGTCGATTCCTCCGTTTCAGTTCCAACATGGCTTAGATCTCGGGGCGCACCTTAATATTAGCGGCGCTATGAAAGCACAGGTTCAAAGGTTCCTCTGAGAGTGTAAATTATTTCATTGCTGTTGCTGATTGAATGAGCCACTAACGTGCGAACTGCCCCAAAATATGATTCAGGAATCTGGTACCAACTCTCGCGCGTTGAATAACGACAGACAGCTTCCAAATGAGGCCTTTCAGAGACGACTTTGGGGTACATTTGACAGACAGACAAGTTCAGGAATCCGTGGTGCGCTTGACCTGCCTTTGAACCGGTCCGCCTACGCAAGGAATGCAAATGCGGTACTGCTTTTCGTGGAAGGATCAGAACGCGGCAAGGACACTCTCAAACAGAATGGCATATGCATCAGAACCAGGTTGGAGAAAAACTTTATAATGCTTTACACAGTAATTAAATGGAGTTGCCTTACATTTCACTACGAGAGCAGATTCTTTCAAGCAAATTCGAAGGCAGGTTTGCAGATGGGAAAGCAAGCAAGAAAGCTCCGTTCTTGTCCATGTAAAAGGCCGCAGTTGACGAACAAAGCAGTTTCTGCCCAGTTTCGAACTGGGGACCTTTCGCGTGTTAGGCGAACGTGATGACCACTACACTACAGAAACCAGCCGCGGTCGCCGCCCTGCGGCGCAGTGGCATCCAGCACTGAAAGTTGAAGCCATTCTCCGTTTCACCTTTCTGTTTCCAATTGCTCGTTGTTGTCCAGCGTAATTGACATCTTGAAAACGTTAAAAAAGACACGTGAAATTGATGACAATATATAGACAATGATTTCGTCAATGTTTGGACCGTAGGGCGAGGTGGAATAAGCTGGGACGACTTTCCCTGCAGCGTAACGGCTGCGATATGATCTTATGGAAGGGTTGTAAACTGAGTATTTCTGTGTTTTACCCAAATTGGGGTGAGTTGAAAACTCGAGAGCATAGGTTTAAGGTGAGTGGGCTGAAATTGACAAACGACCTGAGGCACATTTCCCACACAGAAGGTTGTGCGTGTATGGAATGAGCTCCCAGAGGAAGTGGAGGAGGCTATTACACTCAGAAAATTGCAAAGGTAATCGGATGAGTTTCTGGACAGGATGGGTTTAGAGGGATTGGGGCCAAATGCTGGGGAACGGGACTTGTTTAATTTTGGTTATGTGGTGAGCATGGATGAGATACACCTAAATATCTGTTTCCACGCCGTGTACCCCCATAACGTCTTGTTGCTAACACTGGCTTTAAAGGATTACTTTTTAGCGGAGTTTTCCATCGCAGTCTGTGGCACAATCGTTTAGTCTGTTCGACTGCTCACGGGAAAGGTAGTATTGTGAAACACTGCAGATACGAACGACTTCCTTAATTTTGCCCCGACTGACCATACTCCGTGAAATTTTCCCAGACCTCAATTGAGGAGTTTTGCTGCTCGAAGTTACCTCAGAAACCCTGTTAACTCGTAATGTGCTGAGCGAATCGCAAAACAGAAAGCATTTTTCACGGAACACAAACAAAACTGGCATGCCGAATGCATTTTCAGACAGAGAGATGCATGAATGCTAAATGTGTCACAGTCCGAGGGCATGAGTCATAAAGTAATCTCACAACTAACAACAGGGCAATTCCAAACTACTCTTTCAAACATACTGCAGCGTTAGTGCACCACCACTTTCCAGACAATGCTGAAAAGAGAGATAGAAAGAACATCATAAGAACGGGCCATAAAAAGTGAATTTCACCAATCACAGTCTCGATTAGATTACCTTTTCCTTCTGATGTCTCCAGGACGGAAATGAAGGAAATGGGAGAAATTCAATAACATATGACACCGAAATTCATTGGAACGATTTTCCCATTGGACAAAAAACCAAATAACGACGAGTCGAGTCACCGCAGGACTTTGTTTCACAACAGCGATGAAATAATAGTCTCCATTCGGTTCCAGTAAAAGCACAAATCGCTTTGGAACAGCAGAGCTGTTTGCGATTTTCCGCGCGGGAGGCGAACGCGATCTTGACAGCAGAGACACTTGGACACTTCGGTCAAATAACCATGAGCTGCTAGACATTACTACAATTTCGATTCTTGCTTTGCTAAATGATTTCACACATTGCTCGAAACAGGACGACTTTCACGTTTACACGGAACACGAAACACACCTGACTACAGGGAAAATGCACAAAGCTGAGCAGGCCGTGTTCCACATCAAACCGTGCAGCATTTATTCAGTCACTGTGTCTGTTTTGCAGAAGAAGGGTCCCAAAGAATGTTCTCCACCCTAAAACCGGAGGTCGCATTACAATCCGAGAACGACAGATCACATTGTGAGCATGCTCTGACCTCGGGGCCGGTTCGAGATGCCACTTTCCGTGCCTTTTACTTTAACCGTGCAATTTGCTGCAGAGATGTTCACTCCTGGACATGAGCCACGTGGATACCAACTGAGTCGGAAACCTGTGCGGCAATCGACGAGAAGCGATTCAATAAATTTTGCTAACTTCCATGGTGCTTATTGGAAATGCAGTTTCTGTTCAAGTCAATCGAAAAGGCAGTTTCTGAACATAGTAACAGAAGTCAAAAGGTAATTACCTCACCCCACCCCCACTCCGGAAGAGGTGCTAACTGCCCTTGAGTGCTTTCTGATCTCGATGTGAAGAGCTCACACGCCTCTGAGTCACCTTCAAGTCTCTGTTTGCGGAGTGAATCACAAAGAAGGACTTTTACCAGAGCTGCAACCGCCTCACTTCCCCACTCGCTCTCCCCTTTTACATTTTCCTGCTCGTCAGTGATTTAAAGAAAACCAAATGGATGCGATGTCATTCTGTAGCCTCTCTGTCGATTCCTCCGTTTCAGTTCCAACATGGCTTAGATCTCGGGGCGCACCTTAATATTAGCGGCGCTATGAAAGCACAGGTTCAAAGGTTCCTCTGAGAGTGTAAATTATTTCATTGCTGTTGCTGATTGAATGAGCCACTAACGTGCGAACTGCCCCAAAATATGATTCAGGAATCTGGTACCAACTCTCGCGCGTTGAATAACGACAGACAGCTTCCAAATGAGGCCTTTCAGAGACGACTTTGGGGTACATTTGACAGACAGACAAGTTCAGGAATCCGTGGTGCGCTGTGACACCTGCGCAGCAGCTTCTTCCCTGCCTTTGAACCGGGCCGCCTGCGCAAGGAATGCAAATGCGGTACTGCTTTTCGTGGAAGGATCAGAACGCGGCAAGGACACTCTCAAACAGAATGGCATATGCATCAGAACCAGGTTGGAGAAAAACTTTATAATGCTTTACACAGTAATTAAATGGAGTTGCCTTACATTTCACTACGAGAGCAGATTCTTTCAAGCAAATTCGAAGGCAGGTTTGCAGATGGGAAAGCAAGCAAGAAAGCTCCGTTCTTGTGCATGTAAAAGGCTGCAGTTGACGAACCAAGCAGTTTCTGCCCAGTTTCGAACTGGGGACCTTTCGCGTGTTAGGCGAACGTGATGACCACTACACTACAGAAACCAGCCGCGGTCGCCGCCCTGCGGCGCAGTGGCATCCAGCACTGAAAGTTGAAGCCATTCTCCGTTTCACCTTTCTGTTTCCAATCGCTCGTTGTTGTCCAGCGTAATTGACATCTTGAAAACGTTAAAAAAGACACGTGAAATTGATGACAATATATAGACAATGATTTCGTCAATGTTTGGACCGTAGGGCGAGGTGGAATAAGCTGGGACGACTTTCCCTGCAGCGTAACGGCTGCGATATGATCTTATGGAAGGGTTGTAAACTGAGTATTTCTGTGTTTTACCCAATTTGGGGTGAGTTGAAAACTCGAGAGCATAGGTTTAAGGTGAGTGGGCTGAAATTGACAAACGACCTGAGGCACATTTCCCACACAGAAGGTTGTGCGTGTATGGAATGAGCTCCCAGAGGAAGTGGAGGAGGCTATTACACTCAGAAAATTGCAAAGGTAATCGGATGAGTTTCTGGACAGGATGGGTTTAGAGGGATTGGGGCCAAATGCTGGGGAACGGGACTTGTTTAATTTTGGTTATGTGGTGAGCATGGATGAGATACACCTAAATATCTGTTTCCACGCCGTGTACCCCCATAACGTCTTGTTGCTAACACTGGCTTTAAAGGATTACTTTTTAGCGGAGTTTTCCATCGCAGTCTGTGGCACAATCGTTTAGTCTGTTCGACTGCTCACGGGAAAGGTAGTATTGTGAAACACTGCAGATACGAACGACTTCCTTAATTTTGCCCCGACTGACCATACTCCGTGAAATTTTCCCAGACCTCAATTGAGGAGTTTTGCTGCTCGAAGTTACCTCAGATACCCTGTTAACTCGTAATGTGCTGAGCGAATCGCAAAACAGAAAGCATTTTTCACGGAACACAAACAAAACTGGCATGCCGAATGCATTTTCAGACAGAGAGATGCATGAATGCTAAATGTGTCACAGTCCGAGGGCATGAGTCATAAAGTAATCTCACAACTAACAACAGGGCAATTCCAAACTACTCTTTCAAACATACTGCAGCGTTAGTGCACCACCACTTTCCAGACAATGCTGAAAAGAGAGATAGAAAGAACATCATAAGAACGGGCCATAAAAAGTCAATTTCACCAATCACAGTCTCGATTAGATTACCTTTTCCTTCTGATGTCTCCAGGACGGAAATGAAGGAAATGGGAGAAATTCAATAACATATGACACCGAAATTCATTGGAACGATTTTCCCATTGGACAAAAAACCAAATAACGACGAGTCGAGTCACCGCAGGACTTTGTTTCACAACAGCGATGAAATAATAGTCTCCATTCGGTTCCAGTAAAAGCACAAATCGCTTTGGAACAGCAGAGCTGTTTGCGATTTTCCGCGCGGGAGGCGAACGCGATCTTGACAGCAGAGACACTTGGACACTTCGGTCAAATAACCATGAGCTGCTAGACATTACTACAATTTCGATTCTTGCTTTGCTAAATGATTTCACACATTGCTCGAAACAGGACGACTTTCACGTTTACACGGAACACGAAACACACCTGACTACAGGGAAAATGCACAAAGCTGAGCAGGCCGTGTTCCACATCAAACCGTGCAGCATTTATTCAGTCACTGTGTCTGTTTTGCAGAAGAAGGGTCCCAAAGAATGTTCTCCACCCTAAAACCGGAGGTCGCATTACAATCCGAGAACGACAGATCACATTGTGAGCATGCTCTGACCTCGGGGCCGGTTCGAGATGCCACTTTCCGTGCCTTTTACTTTAACCGTGCAATTTGCTGCAGAGATGTTCACTCCTGGACATGAGCCACGTGGATGCCAACTGAGTCGGAAACCTGTGCGGCAATCGACGAGAAGCGATTCAATAAATTTTGCTAACTTCCATGGTGCTTATTGGAAATGCAGTTTCTGTTCAAGTCAATCGAAAAGGCAGTTTCTGAACATAGTGACAGAAGTCAAAAGGTAATTACCTCACCCCACCCCCACTCCGGAAGAGGTGCTAACTGCCCTTGAGTGCTTTCTGATCTCGATGTGAAGAGCTCACACGCCTCTGAGTCACCTTCAAGTCTCTGTTTGCGGAGTGAATCACAAAGAAGGACTTTTACCAGAGCTGCAACCGCCTCACTTCCCCACTCGCTCTCCCCTTTTACATTTTCCTGCTCGTCAGTGATTTAAAGAAAACCAAATGGATGCGATGTCATTCTGTAGCCTCTCTGTCGATTCCTCCGTTTCAGTTCCAACATGGCTTAGATCTCGGGGCGCACCTTAATATTAGCGGCGCTATGAAAGCACAGGTTCAAAGGTTCCTCTGAGAGTGTAAATTATTTCATTGCTGTTGCTGATTGAATGAGCCACTAACGTGCGAACTGCCCCAAAATATGATTCAGGAATCTGGTACCAACTCTCGCGCGTTGAATAACGACAGACAGCTTCCAAATGAGGCCTTTCAGAGACGACTTTGGGGTACATTTGACAGACAGACAAGTTCAGGAATCCGTGGTGCGCTGTGACACCTGCGCAGCAGCTTCTTCCCTGCCTTTGAACCGGGCCGCCTGCGCAAGGAATGCAAATGCGGTACTGCTTTTCGTGGAAGGATCAGAACGCGGCAAGGACACTCTCAAACAGAATGGCATATGCATCAGAACCAGGTTGGAGAAAAACTTTATAATGCTTTACACAGTAATTAAATGGAGTTGCCTTACATTTCACTACGAGAGCAGATTCTTTCAAGCAAATTCGAAGGCAGGTTTGCAGATGGGAAAGCAAGCAAGAAAGCTCCGTTCTTGTGCATGTAAAAGGCTGCAGTTGACGAACCAAGCAGTTTCTGCCCAGTTTCGAACTGGGGACCTTTCGCGTGTTAGGCGAACGTGATGACCACTACACTACAGAAACCAGCCGCGGTCGCCGCCCTGCGGCGCAGTGGCATCCAGCACTGAAAGTTGAAGCCATTCTCCGTTTCACCTTTCTGTTTCCAATCGCTCGTTGTTGTCCAGCGTAATTGACATCTTGAAAACGTTAAAAAAGACACGTGAAATTGATGACAATATATAGACAATGATTTCGTCAATGTTTGGACCGTAGGGCGAGGTGGAATAAGCTGGGACGACTTTCCCTGCAGCGTAACGGCTGCGATATGATCTTATGGAAGGGTTGTAAACTGAGTATTTCTGTGTTTTACCCAATTTGGGGTGAGTTGAAAACTCGAGAGCATAGGTTTAAGGTGAGTGGGCTGAAATTGACAAACGACCTGAGGCACATTTCCCACACAGAAGGTTGTGCGTGTATGGAATGAGCTCCCAGAGGAAGTGGAGGAGGCTATTACACTCAGAAAATTGCAAAGGTAATCGGATGAGTTTCTGGACAGGATGGGTTTAGAGGGATTGGGGCCAAATGCTGGGGAACGGGACTTGTTTAATTTTGGTTATGTGGTGAGCATGGATGAGATACACCTAAATATCTGTTTCCACGCCGTGTACCCCCATAACGTCTTGTTGCTAACACTGGCTTTAAAGGATTACTTTTTAGCGGAGTTTTCCATCGCAGTCTGTGGCACAATCGTTTAGTCTGTTCGACTGCTCACGGGAAAGGTAGTATTGTGAAACACTGCAGATACGAACGACTTCCTTAATTTTGCCCCGACTGACCATACTCCGTGAAATTTTCCCAGACCTCAATTGAGGAGTTTTGCTGCTCGAAGTTACCTCAGAAACCCTGTTGCTGAGCGAATCGCAAAACAGAAAGCATTTTTCACGGAACACAAACAAAACTGGCATGCCGAATGCATTTTCAGACAGAGAGATGCATGAATGCTAAATGTGTCACAGTCCGAGGGCATGAGTCATAAAGTAATCTCACAACTAACAACAGGGCAATTCCAAACTACTCTTTCAAACATACTGCAGCGTTAGTGCACCACCACTTTCCAGACAATGCTGAAAAGAGAGATGGAAAGAACATCATAAGAACGGGCCATAAAAAGTGAATTTCACCATTCACAGTCTCGATTAGATTACCTTTTCCTTCTGATGACTCCAGGACGGAAATGAAGGAAATGGGAGAAATTCAATAACATATGACACCGAAATTCATTGGAACGATTTTCCCATTGGACAGAAAACCAAATAACGACGAGTCGAGTCACCGCAGGACTTTGTTTCACAACAGCGATGAAATAATAGTCTCCATTCGGTTCCAGTAAAAGCACAAATCGCTTTGGAACAGCAGAGCTGTTTGCGATTTTCCGCGCGGGAGGCGAACGCGATCTTGACAGCAGAGACACTTGGACACTTCGGTCAAATAACCATGAGCTGCTAGACATTACTACAATTTCGATTCTTGCTTTGCTAAATGATTTCACACATTGCTCGAAACAGGACGACTTTCACGTTTACACGGAACACGAAACACACCTGACTACAGGGAAAATGCACAAAGCTGAGCAGGCCGTGTTCCACATCAAACCGTGCAGCATTTATTCAGTCACTGTGTCTGTTTTGCAGAATAAGGGTCCCAAAGAATGTTCTCCACCCTAAAACCGGAGGTCGCATTACAATCCGAGAACGACAGATCACATTGTGAGCATGCTCTGACCTCGGGGCCGGTTCGAGATGCCACTTTCCGTGCAATTTGCTGCACCAACCACACCACCCCGTTACTTTAACCGTGCAATTTGCTGCAGAGATGTTCACTCCTGGACATGAGCCACGTGGATACCAACTGAGTCGGAAACCTGTGCGGGAATCGACGAGAAGCGATTCAATAAATTTTGCTAACTTCCATGGTGCTTATTGGAAATGCCGCAGCGCCAGCAGTGAGGAGAAAATTGACCATTCTTGACAGGCAGTTGTGGAAGGAACATGAGGTTAAGATGACAGGGCTTATGTTACAGCGTATTACCTAACAGAATGGTTCGTGGTTCTTTATAGACACAATATCAGATAAACAGCAGTGAGTTAAAGACTGGAATCTAATCAAGATGTTCGAAGTGTATTTTGAAGTACACAAACAAATACCCAGAAGTGAGTTAGAGAGTCGAATATATCATGTTTTTGTTTTCAGCGGAAAGACCACAGGAGATTCATGCACTGACTGTTTCCCGCCCTTCGAACAGTTACCCAGCTTTCTTCGTGGCTGTGGGAACGTTGGCTGTAGGAAGCAGTGCAAAGTAAACTATGGGTGTTGGTTTCAGTTGCATCGAACATTATGTGACAAACCTCAAGAAGTGGAGGGTTTTGTATGGGTTAAGGTTTCCACAACCAGTAATAGGACAGAAACTATTGAAAGTGGAAGGAATCTATTTCCAGAACAGCAATTCCGTGTACAATTCTAAGATGAGGAGCAGTCACGGCATGCGTGAGAGTGTTGTACCTAAACAGACACAGTATACGAAAAAAGATAAACGAGTTTGAAGCATAGTTTGAAATTGGCAGGTATGTTATTTTTATGTGGTTGCAAGGGGATCATCTCGGAGAAACTGAGGACTGCAGATGCTGGAGATGCTGCAAGGGGTTCAACCTGGGAGACCACGACCAGTGCAATGGATAAAATAGATAACATTTGTTGCTCACGATGTGGCCTCCCCTACATCTGCAAACAGAACACGAAATTGTGTATCATTACAGGGAAAACTTTGGGACACCTGCACCAACCACACCACCCCGTTACTGAACAATTCAAATCCCCTTTCCACTCCACCAAGGACATGCATATTCTGGGCATACTCTATCGCCAAACACTGACTACATGGGACGCCTACACCAACCACACCGGCCTGTTACTGAACAATTCAAATCCCCTTTCCACTCCACCAAGGGCATGCAGACTTTGCCTTGTATGCCTTAGCATCACAAATACAGACTGAATACCTCAGAACGTTGTGTTGATTTCATCACAATGAGTTGCAGATTTATCCACCACCACTGGTGAATAAAGTATTTAATGCTCATCTACTGAAAACTTTCTGCATCTTACATTTAGTCTACATCCCTTGGTGTTTGACCGAGAGGAAACATTTCTTTCAACCGAAAATGCCTTTATCTCTCATTTCTTAGCACATTTCAATCATGTATCCTTACAACCTCCTCTCCTCCATTGAAATTAGATCAGAGAAAGTGATCTTTTCTAAAAGAAAATCCTTTGCTGAATAATGCATTGTGTTCTTTTCCTGAGCCTGATGTTTCAGTGATACCAGGTACATGCCAGTAAAAACTGCTTCGTGAGCAATGATCTCAAAACAGCAGAATGTAAATGGATCGACCGGTTTTAAAGTCCTAATTGTGGGATTGCGTGTCGTTCGCCCAACAACATTGACTGCAACTGCACATACTGAACAATGTCAATGCGAGTTCTTGATTGCCAAATGCCTCAGTGAAATTGGAAGAGTGACCTAAAGCAGGGTTCCTGATCGTTGGATGGGGTGAAATCTCGGAGAATAGGTGTGTTTGAATCCTGATACATAGACAGCAAAGATGTGATAGGGCGAGGGTTTGAAGGAGCAAAAGCATCACCTCAACGAATATTTTCATGTAAGAAAAGATTGATTCCCACCTGCATTTGTTAAGCATGTCTTACTGTGCATAAAACGGTAACAATTGACAATACTGGAAGTCAAATTGGAGATTATCTTTCTGCTGCCACCAGTTCTTTACCCAGAGAGTGGTGGGGGCATGGAATGCCCTGCCTGTGGGCGTGGCAGAGTCAGAATCATTGGTGACCATTAAGCGGCAGTTGGATAGGTACATGGATGGGTGCTTAAGCTAGGATAAATGTTCAGCACAACATCGTGCACCGAACGGCCTGTTCTGTGCTGTATTGTTCTATGACCTATGTTCTAGTCCACAAGCTGGACGGACATTACTTGAAGTAGATGGGTATGAATGTCCTGGGTAGGACATTTTCTGGTGGTATTCGGATAAACTAGCTGAGGAGGGGAATGGTCTCCTGAGGTTTCTTTCGAGTGCACACGAGGATGAGAGTAGGCAGGGCATGGAGAAGAATTCACGGAGACAATAATGTGCTGACCTGACAGCAACCTGATTAAAAGTGTGCCTACTTCAAAGCAAGAACAATCCGAAATCAGGTGTGCAAACTTGCAGCATGGAAAGCTAACTGGACTTCGATATTGTGGCTATTTGGGGACATGGATAGACAAGGTCAGGAATGGGAGTTCCAGCTTTCAGGATTTGAAATCTTCATTGAGAACAGAGGAGGTGTTTAAATATAGGGAGGTGTGGCTTTTTTAGTCAAGGACAACATATCGGTAGCTGAAAGTAATTATGACAAGGATAAGTCTACTGAGGCGGTATGGGATTAGGTAAGGAACAGGACAGACGAGGCCATACCGCTGGAAGTTTTCTTTGGAACTCCACAGAACTCTAGGGATGCGGAGGAGAGGTTGGGACAAACGATTCTGGATAGGAGTGAAAGGAACAGTTTGGTCATTCTGGGGACTCAAACGTCCTCAGATTGAATGGAAACGCTATACCTCTGGTACGTCGGATGGATCGGTTTTCGTCTCATGTGTGAGGAGGGTTTCCGGACACAGTATGTCGAAGAAATTTCAAGAGGGGCGGCTACACTGGATCTGGTGATTAATTATGTACCAGACCCGATGTTTGAGTTAGAGTTCGGCGAGCACTTTGGAGAAAATGACCATAATTCAATTGTGGTTAGTGTATCAACAGAAAGCGTTAGGTACATACCACAGGGCAAGAGTAATAGATGAGGGAAGGGCAACTATAATGCGATTAGGTAAGACTTCGAATGCATAGAAGGGAGTTGCAAAAGTAAGTGGATGGGACAATCGAAATGTGGCGCTGGTTCAAGAAACGTGTATTGTGTGTCCTTGATAATTATGCCCCTATAAGTCAGGGAGAAATTGATAATGTATGGGAACCGTTGATTACTAAATAAATTACATCTCTTGTTCAGTGGAAGAAGGAGGCTTATGTGACGTTGATACGAGATGGTTCAGATGAGGCGATGGAGAGTTACAGATTTGCTTATAAGTATTTAAAGACAGATAAGAGGAACAATGAGATCAGGTGAGCAGTCTTTGTCAGGTACAATGAAGTAGATCCCGAAAGCTTTCTATAGGTATGTAGTAATAAAAGGATTACTGGGGTAGGGATAGGGCCATTCAAAGACAGAATTGAGAAGTTTTGTTTGTATACTTTGGAGACTGGAGACGTGCTAAACGAATATTCCCCAACTGTTTTCACTCTGGAAAAAGGAGAATATTGTCATGGAGAAAAGACTGATGTGGGATATTAGACTAGAAAGGATCGAGTTGAGTAAGGAGGAGGTGTTATCAATTCAAGAAGTAGTGGAAGTAGACAAATGACCTGAGCAAGATGGGATGATCCGAAGATTCTAAGAGAAGCTGGGGAGACGTTGCAGCATTTAGCGTTGCTCTTTGAGCAGTCATTGATTATATTCTTAGTACAAGATTAGTGGAGAATTGCCAAAATTGTGCTCTCGTTCAAAAAGGCAGTAGAGATTACCCAGGTAATTATAGACCAGTGAGCCTTACAACTATTGCAGGAAAAAAAAACTTAGAAAGGATTGTAAGAGGTATGATTTATAATCATCTTGCACGCAATAAGTTGATTGCAGATAGTCAACATGGTATTGTCAAGGGCAAGTCATTTCTCACAAAACTCATTGAGTATTTGGAGAATGTGATGAAGCACGTGGATAAGGATATAGGAGTTGAAGTAGTGTACATGGACTTCAGTCAAGCTTTTGATAACGTTCCACATTGTAGGCTGTTGAAGTAAATTACAGGGTGGCTTTTGGGACCACTGCTGTTTGTCATTTTTATAATGACTTTGACGCAGTTATAAGTGGATGGGTTAGTAAGATTGCAAATGACGGTAAAGTCAGTGGAGTCGTGGACAGTGTGGAAGATGGTTGTAAGTTGCAGGGGGACTTGGATAAACTGTAGAATTAGTCTGAGAGGTGCAATTCGAGTTCAATGCAGCTAAATTTGAAGTGATTTATTTTGGGAAAACTAACAAGAAGGCTGAAAACTGGATCAATGGAAATATTCTTGGCAGTGTGAATGGGCACAGTGATCTTGGAGTCCATGTACATAGATTCCTGAAAGTTGCCACCCAGGTTGACAGTACTGTCAAGATGGCATATATTGTGTTCGGTTTTATTACCAGAGGGATTGATTTCCAGAGCCATAATGTCGTGCTAGAACTATACAAAACGCTAGTGCAGCTGCACTTGGAACATTATTTTCTATAGGTGAACAAGGCTTTCTATCGGTATGTTAGGAATAAAAGAATGACTAGGGAAGGAATAGGTCCAATCAAGGATAGTAATGGGAAGTTGCGTGTGGAGGCTGAAGAGATTGGGGAGGCGCTGAATGAATACTTTTCGTCAGTATTCACTCAGGAACAGGACATTGTTGTCGATATGAATACTGAGGCACGCATAAGTAGAATGGATGGCTTTGAGATATGTAGAGAAGAGGTGTTGGAAATTCTGGCAAGGGTGAAAATAGATAAGTCCCCTGGGCCTGATGGCATTTATCCTAGGATTCTCTGGGAAGCAAGGGAGGAGATTGCAGAGCCATTGGCCTTGATTTTTGTGTCCTCTTTGTCGACAGGAGTAGTGCCAGAGGACTGGAGGCTAGCAAACGTGGTTCCCTTGTTCAAGAAGGGGAGTAGGGATAATCCTAGTAACTATAGGCCAGTGAGTCTCACTTCTGTTGTGGGCAAAGTCTTAGAGAGAATTGTAAGGGATAGGATTTATGCACATCTGGATAAGAATGATGTGATCAAGGATAGTCAGCATGGTTTTGTGAAGGGCAGGTCGTGCCTCACAAACCTTATTGAATTCTTTGAGAAGGTGACTAAGGAGGTAGATGAGGGGAAAGCGGTAGATGTGGTATATATGGATTTTAGTAAGGCGTTTGATAAGGTCCCCCATGGTAGGCTACTGCAGAAAATACAGAGATATGGCATTGAGGGTGAGTTGGAGGTTTGGATTAGGAATTGGCTCTCTGGAAGAAGACAGAGGGTAGTAGTTGATGGCAAAGGTTCATCTTGGAGTGCCGTCACTAGCGGTGTTCCGCAAGGATCTGTTTTGGGACCATTGCTGTTTGTCATTTTTATAAATGACCTGGAGGAAGGGTTAGAAGGTTGGGTGAGCAAGTTTGCGGATGATACGAAAGTCGGAGGTGTTGTAGACAGTGAGGAAGGATATGGCAGGTTACAGCGGGATATAGAGAATCTGCAGAGCTGGGCAGAAAGGTGGCAAATGGAGTTCAATGTAGCTAAGTGTGAAGTGATTCACTTTGGTAAGAGTAATAAAAAGATGGATTACTGGGCTAATGGGAGACTACTTGGTAGTGTGGAAAAGCAGAGGGATCTTGGTGTCCATGTACACAGATCTCTGAAAGTTGCCACCCAGGTAAATAGTGCAGTGAAGAAGGTATATGGCGTACTGGCTTTTATTGGTAGAGGAATTGAGTTCCGGAGTCCTGAGGTCATGCTGCAGTTGTATAAGACTCTGGTGCGGCCGCATCTGGAATATTGTGTGCAGTTTTGGTCGCCATACTATAGGAAGGATGTGGAGGCACTGGAACGGGTGCAGAGGAAGTTTACCAGGATGTTGCCTGGTATGGTAGGAAAATCCTATGAGGAAAGGCTGAGGCACTTGGGGTTGTTTTCATTGGAGAAAAGAAGGTTTAGGGGTGATTTGATAGAGGTGTACAAGATGATTAGGGGGTTAGATAGGGTTGACAGTGAGAACCTTTTTCCACGTATGGAGTCAGCTATTACAAGGGGGCATAGCTTTAAATTAAGGGGGGGTAGATATAGGACTGATGTTAGGGGTAGGTTCTTCACTCAGCGAGTCGTAAGTTCATGGATTGCCCTGCCAGTAGCAGTCGCGGACTCTCCCTCTTTATGGGTATTTAAGCGGGCATTGGATAGGTATATGGAGGATAGTGGGTTAGTGTCGGTTAGGTGGGCTTTGATCGGCGCAACATCGAGGGCTGAAAGGCCTGTACTGCGCTGTATTCTTCTATGTTCTATGTTCTATGTTCTAATTCTGTTCGCCCCATTACCAGAAGGATATGGAAGCATTAGAAAATGTGCAGAGTAAGTTTACCAGGGTGTTGCGTGGTTTGAAGGGAAGGTCTCATGAGGAAAGGCTGAGAGATTGCGTTCTGTTCTCATGGGAAAGACGAAGGCTAAAATGTATTTGATAGAGACATACAAGATTATCGGGGACGATATAGGGTAGACAGTGAAAGTAGTCTTCCTAGGATGATGACATCAGACTGTATGAGGGTGAATAACTGCAAATTGAGGCTGATAGATTTAAGACAGATGTCAGACGCAGGCACTTAACTCAGAGAGTCAAGGACTTGGAATGCCCTGCCTGCCACAGTAGTTAATTCAGCCACATTACAGAAATATAAATAATCCTTGGGTAAGCACATGGATGATGATGAGACTGTGTAGAGGGATGAGGATAGATTAGTTCACAGGTCGGCGCAACATTGAGGGCCGAAACGCGTGTTCTGCGCTGCATTGTGTTCTATTGTTGATGAAACGAAAGTCGGTGGAGTCATGGACAGTGTGGAAGAATGTTGCAGGTTGCAGTGGGACTTGGATAAACATCTGGTTTGGAGTGAAGGGTGGCAAATGGAGTTCAGTGCGGATAAACCTGAGTGACGCACTTTGGGAAGAATAACAGGAAGGCAGAATATTGGGTCAATGAAAATATTCTTGGTAGTGTTGGTGGACAGAGTAATCGTGGAGTCCATGTACATAGATCCCTGAAACTTGGCATACCGGCCGATAGTGCTGATAAGAAGACATGCAATGTGTCAGGTATTATTGGTAGAAGGATTGAGTTACAGTGCCATAATGTCATTCTGCAACTCTACAAAACGCTAATGCGGCCACACATGGAATATTGTGTATACCTCTGACCCCCCACTACAGGAAGGATGTGGAAGCATTGGCAAATGTACAGAGGAGATTTCCTAGGATATTGCCTGATCTGGAGGGAAGGTCTTATGGGAAAAGGCTGAGAGACTTGATTGTGTTCTCACTGGAGCGAAAAAGGCTCAGATGGAATTTGTTAGAGGCATACAAGATGACCAGAGGATTAAGTAGGAAAGAAAGTTTTTTTACGAGGACAATGACGCCAGCTAGTACGAGAGGGCACAGTTGCAAATTGACTGGTGAGAGACTTCAGGCACTTGTCAGCCACAAGTTCATTACTCAGAGAGTGGTAAGTGCGTGGAATGCCCTGCCTGCTAATGTCGTCAACTCAGCCACATTTGGGCATTTAGGCAATCCTTGGATCGTGTAGGCGGATGAGCATGGATCAGTTCACAAGTCAGTGCAACATTGAGGGCCGAAGGGCTTGGTCTGCACTGGACTGTTCTATTTGCTATGTTAATCACACAGGGAGCAAGTACCTCAAACCTGTAACGAACCGGGACAAGTGGTGGGCTTGTTAGTGGGTGAACATTTTGGTGATGGTGACCACAATTCTGTGACTTTCACCTTGGTTATGGAGAGAGATAGGTGCGCACAACAAGGAAGTTTCTACAATTGGGGGAAGGAAAATTACGATGCTGTAAGACAGGATTTGAGGAGCATACGTTGGGAGCATAGGCTGTCAGGGAAGGATGTGGTGGAAATGTGGGACTTTTTCAAGGAGCAGATACGACGTGTCCTTGATATGTTTGTACCGATCAGGCAGGAAAGAAATGGTCGTGTGAGCGAGCCTTGGTTGACGAGGGAGGTTGAATGTCTAGTAAAGAGGAAGAAGGAGGCTTACATAAGGTTGAGGAAACAAGGTTCAGACAGATCAGTGGAGGGATACAGGATAGCCAGAAGGGACCTGAAGAAAGGGATTAGGAGAGCTAAGAGAGGGCATGAAAAATCCCTGGCGGATAGGATCAAGGATAACCCCAAGGCATTCTATGCGTATGTGAGAAACCTGAGAATGACGAGAACGAGGGTAGGTCCGATCAAGGACAGTGGTGGGAGACTGTGTATTGAGTCGGAAGAGATAGGAGAGGTCTTGAACAAGTACTTCTCTTCAGTATTTACGAACGAGAGGGACTGTATTGTTGAAGAGGAGAGTGTGAAACGGACTGATAAGCTAGAAGAGATATCTGTTAGGAAGGAAGATGTGTTGGACATTTTGAACAACTTGAGGATAGACAAGTCCCCCGGGCCTGACGGGATATATCCTAGGATTATGTGGGAAGCAAGAGAGGAAATTGCAGTACCGTTGGCAATGATCTTCTCGTCTTCACTGGCAACGGGGGTGGTACCAGGGGACTGGAGAGTAGCGAATGTTGTGCCCCTGTTCAAAAAAGGGAATAGGGATAACCCCGGGAATTACAGGCCAGTTAGTCTTACTTCTGTGGTAGGCAAAGTAATGGAAAGGGTACTGAGGGATAGGATTTACGAGTATCTGGAACGGCACTGCTTGATTAGGGACAGCCAGCACGGATTTGTGAAGGGTAGGTCTTGCCTTACAAGTCTTATTGAATTCTTCGAGGAGGTGACCAAGCATGTGGATGAGGGTAGAGCAGTGGATGTAGTGTACATGGATTTTAGTAAGGCATTTGATAAGGTTCCCAATGGTAGGCTTATGCGGAAAGTCAGGAGGCATGGGATAGAGGGAAATTTGGCCAATTGGATAGAAAACTGGCTAACCGGTCGAAGTCAGAGAGTGGTAGTAGATGGTAAATATTCAGCATGGAGTCCAGTTACAAGTGGAGTTCCGCAGGGATCAGTTCTGGGTCCTCTGCTGTTTGTAATTTTTATTAATGACTTAGATGAGGGAGTCGAAGGGTGGGTCAGTAAATTTGCAGATAATACAAAGATAGGTGGAGTTGTGGACAGTGAGGAGGGCTGTTGTCGGCTGCAAAGGGACTTAGATATGATGCAGAGCTGGGCTGAGGAGTGGCAGATGGAGTTCAACCCTGCCAAGTGTGAAGTTGTCCATTTTGGAAGAACAAATAAGAATGCGGAATACAGGGTTAATGGTAGGGTTCTTGGTCAGGTGGAGGAACAGAGGGATCTTGGGGTCTATGTACATAGATCTTTGAAGGTTGCCACTCAGGTGGATAGAGTTTGTAAGAAGGCCTATGGAGTATTATCGTTCATTAGCAGAGGGATTGAATTCAAGAGTCGTGAGGTGATGTTGCAGCTGTACAGGACTTTGGTTAGGCCACATTTGGAGTACTGTGTGCAGTTCTGGTCGCCTCACTTTAGGAAAGATGTGGAAGCTTTGGAGAGGGTGCAGAGAAGATTTACCAGGATGTTGCCTGGAATGGAGAGTAGGTCGTACGAGGATAGGTTGAGAGTTCTCGGCCTTTTCTCGTTGGAACGGCGAAGGATGAGGGGTGACTTAATAGAGGTTTATAAGATGATCAGAGGAATAGATAGAGTAGACAGTCAGAAACTTTTTCCCCGGGTACAACAGAGTGTTACAAGGGGACATAAATTTAAGGTGAAGGGTGGAAGGTATAGGGGAGATGTCAGGGGTGGGTTTTTCACCCAGAGAGTGGTGGGGGCATGGAATGCGCTGCCCGTGGGAGTGGTAGAGTCAGATTCATTGGCGACCTTTAAGCGTCATTTGGATAGGTACATGGATGGGTGCTTAATCTAGGATAGAAGTTCGGCACAACATCGTGGGCCGAAGGGCCTGTTCTGTGCTGTATTGTTCTATGTTCTATGTTCTATGTTCAGCTGAAGGGCTGAGACCCCTTCAGTACTACACTCTGGTTCCCTCTATCAGCCTCACTCACAGACACACCCTTCTGTCCCTGACCACTGACTGATTTGAAACAGTTAATCTTCGGAGTGTGACTGTCTCCTCTGCAATAAAAACTGTCTATCTCAGATTTAAAGATAACAAATCATTCACTTTACTTCTGAATGTCCAAAAGAGCTCCAAACATCTGAAAAACTCAGTGTGTCGAAGTCATTCTGAACATGCACCTTGAGTGGCCTAATCCTCATTCTTAGATGAGGAATCATAGTAAGTCACGAATATTTTGCTGTACAGCTTAATGTGCTGACCAAATGCACCATAGAGTCTGAGGTGTAAAAATGTTCTGCAAGATTCTGAAACCTGGGTGTCAGCAATTTTCAGCTTCAGACTGCAGTTATTGAAGTAGCAATTCTCCTATATCAGCTTTACTGTTCCAAAATACAGGCTGAGACTTCCATTGTGCAGAGATGGCGACAGCTTGATCCCAGTCCCAGAAAACTCACCCATGTCAACAGGAAACGACATTTTCTGTTTTGACATTCAAAGAAATTCTGCAATTTGTCTGTCATTTCCTTAGTTTCAATTGTCATCGCACTTCTGTCTTTATGATAAACACGGACAAACCTCGCCTTATGAAGTCTTTCTCTACTGTAATCAGGCTAGATTTAAAACACTGTTTTAACTATTGGTCTTGCATTTCAGAGTGTGGGCTAAACTTACAATGGGTATCCATCTTGCCAGCATTGTTTCTCACTATGTTAAACTTTATGTAAGTGTCAACGGAAATCATGAGCCAAGATCTGGAATAAGTGCTCCCAAACCTACCTGAGGGATTTCGGGTCATGGGTTTTCCATTTTAAGTAGAAGGAAGGCAAGTTTGCCTCCAGTCTGTTTAATGTAGAGATACGTCCCCATGTGAGCTTATGCTGGGATGAACAATCAATGCTTCCCGTTGCAGGCCTGCCTGAACCTCAGGGAAGTTTATTTCATAAACTGTCCTCGGGGCTTTCAGCTGCAACGTGACCTCATATTTCATGAGCTGACCTCTGGGGCATGAATAGGGTTGGTCACGGCTCACGTGGTACTGGACCATTCAATAGAATATTTTTCCAACGACAGGAATTTACAGTTGTACATATCACTCACACGTGCTTCCGGGACTGGCTTAAGGTTCATCAACTATTCTGATTGGATATTTTTATTTCTGATATACATGATGGATTTCCTTGGTCGATTTCAAGAACTATTGTGCATAAATGGCCGAATGTACTGGTCATTATCGGGAAAATGCTAATGTAACCTAGTCCGCGTCTGTTTTACCTCTAACACATTCGTTGTCTCTCGTTTTATCAGTTGTTGTCTCTGTCCTGAATCCACCCTGTGACGAACAGTCTCGTATCAGTCTCCCCAGAAACAAGTTTAGAGCTGAATCAATGAGGCAGGAGGGGCAGGAGGAGAGAAAAGTTGAAACAATCAATTGCAGAATGGGGGAAATATGGGAGTGTGAAAATGGAAAAAAAAACACAGACAGACAGAAGGAGGCGTTGTTTCGAGAGGCAGAGGAGTAGAGATCGAACGAGACAGTACAGGCATTAATCGTTTGCCTCTGTTGCTAATCATAATGTAAAATTGTCGCAGTAAAATAGCGACACTTTATGGAGCACAGTAATGAGTGTGTGGCTGTGGACTTGTGCCGCATCTGACTGCAGAACGGAAAGCTGCGTGTTCAAATCACGCCAGGCTCGTGGGGTGTTGTGGATGTTTCCCTCCCTGAGTTTTCCATGTCAACAAACGTGCTGCGTGCGGATATTCATTGGTTAAAATGTTCTTTCCAGCTCCTTTGTTTCACAAGAGAAGTTTTGCTGTCAATTTTATTTGTGAACCCTATTTCACGGAGTTGGAGTGCCCATCATTTTGGTAAATGATCACTTCACCCAGTGTGAGAATTAAAAAAACAAACCGTTCAGCATGGGGTATAAACACAACCGCCTCCCTCTGGATAGCCGCTGCGTTCAGTTGGTGACAGGGTAGTATTTTGTTATGTAACTTATGGACACGCAATTTTATGTTTGAGAAAGTAATGTTTCCCAGCAACAGCAACTCTTTCCACTCACTGGACACAGTAAAAGTGATCTTTATTCAACAGAAGGTACAATAGTCTGAGGGCTTTCTCCCAAAGAAACTAAAGCATATAAATAGAAAGCACGAATTTTTTGTGTTGCTTCGCCTGAGGTCCATTGAAGTTGTTACCTTGTAAAGGTAACAAAATGTCTGGAAACGAACCTTTGAGCTCGGAGAGCAAACCTACTGCCAAAAAGGAATTCTCCATATTAACGGTGAGACTGAATGTCATACTGTGTTGGTAAAATCCTATTGTAGACATTGACCTGGATCAGTCCTATATTTCTTAAATTTAATCGGCTGTGAGGACGTTGCTGTGTGAAAGAGAGTTGGAAATTATAGCAGGGATTAAAACACATCACAACTGAGTTTTTCTTTATAATTTCACGACTTTATTCCCATCTCAGAGAAGGGAGGTTGCATAATATAGTTTATAGCAGACCAATACAGAACAAAAGAATGGTATTAAGGCATTCACAGGCATATCACCTCCCCTGTGCACATCTCATATACTTACTGGAAGCACAGCAAATTGTATTGCTCGCGGAACTGCCACACAAGAGGAGACGGCTTTGATACATTGACCGCTGGGTTGCACACTTTTAAGCTCAAAATGCACCTCTCCGCTCACCTGAGTTAATAACTGAAAGAAAGCTCTCAGTCATTCAGAGAAATACTTAGTTTTCCATCTTTATGTAGCATGTAACAGTGATAATGAAGTCATAATTCCTTCATTACTTTTGGGCAGAATATACGCGTTGTCAAATATCTCACATTCTGTTGGACCAAATGCGATTTCGTTCAGAATCACAAAGTGTGTCACAGTGCACAAGGAGGCTGGGCAGCCAACCTTCTATCTGCTGTCATTTTATTGCTCTCTCCATGTAAATCTGAACATTGTTTCTTTTCAGGCTGACATCACATTCCCTTTTGCATACATGGAATCTTACTCTTTGTCACTCTCAGACAGTGATTTATGGACATGCACCACTCCCTGTGCGAACACATTTTTCCGCGTGTCATGTCGAATTATTTTCCTCGTGACTTTCAATTTCTGCCCAGGTGGTCTGGATCTTTTCTGGCGTTGGATAATTTTCATATCTTTGGTTTCTCTGCCTAGAACATTCATGACATGGAAAAGGTCAAGCCGATTAAAATAGTGGAGAGCTGGAAAATCACAGCTGGACAGGCAACGTCGGGAGCAGGAAAATCGACGTTTCAGACATTAGCCCTTCGTCACGAATGGGGCGGTGGATGGGGAATGAGAGACAAATAGGAAGGTGCATGGAGCTAGAGTGAGAGTGGATTTGGGATCAAGGAACTGGGAAGTCAATCAGTAGATGCAGATTGAGGGGAGACAGTGATAGGTCGGAGAAGAGTGTAAAGATGATAGGTGGGATTGAAGATGGACAGCAAGGACAGTTCAAGAGGGCGGTACCGAGTTGGAGGTTTTGATCAGCGATGGGGGGAGGGGAGGGGAGATGAGGAAACTGGAGAAATTAATGTTGATGCCGACTTGTTGGATGGTCCCATAGAAGAAGATGAGGTGGTCTTCCTCAGCTCACTGTGCAACTTGTATTTGATGGTGGAGGAGGCCCACGACATGCATGTCCTTGATGGATTGGGAGCAGGAGATGAAGCAGTCGTTTACAGTACAGTGGACTGTTTGGTGCGTGTTTTCCAGAGATATCCTCTGCAACGCTCTGCGTAATAGCATCCTGTCTCCCCAATGTCAAGGAGACCACAACGAGAACAACGCACACAGTAGAAGAGGTGTTGGCATATGCAGTAAATTGTGCCGGACGTGGAAGGTATCGATGGGGCAATAGACAGAGGTGAGGGAGCTGGTGAGGGTGCAGGTTTTTCCCCTCTTGCGTTGGTATGGGACGATGAGCTTTCAGCTTTCTTTTCTCCAGGACCTGACCCAATTTTCCAATCTATCTTCACAGCTGACAATGCACTACATCATTCACAAGAACCTGTTCAGGGCTGTCGCCAATCACTTCACTTCCCCACATACTGAAGTTTCACGTGCCGAACTGAACAATAATGCAGCTGAAAGATTCATTTGGAGTCGGATTGACACAGCGAACATTCTGAAACACACATTTTAACTTTCAATGTGCTTCCCTTTGTCGCATTTACTGCAATGCTCGCTCTTCCCCATCCTGACTTCAGGCAGTTCGACGTCATTTAGAGAATCTACTCTTTGAGGTAATCGAGCGAACATTTTTGCAGAATTGCAGACAGGATATTTGGGTCCCTCCGGAATTTGAACGGTATATCTAAACCACTGAAAACTCAAAAGAAAAATACATCCCTTGAACAATGAGCCACAGCCTGTTTGCACTGCCCACTCTGCCAGCAGATGACTTTATCTCACTTTAAATTCCATTCCACATTGCTCCAGAATTCCAAGCATCAAAGTATTTCTACAGTATCTGCTTCCCATTCAGTCTCTCTGCTCCCTGACGCTGCTGTTTGTCCTGTGAAAAGGAACCGGGCTGTGTCCATTCGTGGACAACTTTGTTTCTACGTGTAAGGTGTGCTGGGTTAGAGCAGAGTCCATTCGCTCTTCTGCTCAGTGTCAATCACTTGCGATGGAAGGAGTTAATTACATGGCAGGAAGTTCGCAACTTTATTTATGGATTTTCTCCGAAGGTCTCTTACCCGAGAAAAAGAAAGATGCTGAGCAGGCAGGAAAAGGTTAAATTGACACTGGAGATTTTTCCTTCTTGTAAATAATATGAGTTCTCTTGATGCCGCCTGTTTGGTGTTCAGAATTCTTCTCGCAGCAATCCTGCAGAATGTCCAATGCAAAACGGGCGTCCATTTCTTTGCTGCGATATCTGTCGCAGAGGAGGAGGATCCAAGAGAAATGCTCACTCACTGACAGTCATCAAAACGGCCCGGAGCTGCGTTGCTGCTGACAGCCCGAAGCAGAATGTAGAATTAAACATGAGCCATTGTTTCACCCGCTGTCCCAGTGATAGGGCGAGGGTCGGATTAAACACGTGGCGTCATTCCCAGGCAGACAGAAGCCGGGCAGTCCATCCAGTCCATGGCGAATCTATGCCACTTGAATCTCTCTGAGACGATTCATAATCGGTTACATATGTCCTAACATTGAGGAAATGTGTCTGTTTGGTGATGCTGTCTCCCACATGCTGATCGTCTTGCCATTCATGTCTCAAACAGCAATGGATAACGCGCCTGAGTACGTGTCAGGAGAGTGTAGGTTTGACTCGTACCTGGCTCGACAGAAATGGAGATTTTATTTAACTGTCAAACAAATCGTGCCCTTTGATTGAAGCCAAGTCGACGTTTGAATTCCTGATCTGCTGGAATCTTCAGTCAATGCCCCAACATCATCAGAGGAGTGGAAGCTGAAATAGTTAAACACGCTGTTCATGGCCAATTTTCCATTTCCGTAACACACTGACCCAATCACTGCGCCTCCTTGAAATACCAAGGAAATAAAATGTGTAGCCAAGTTGCAGCTTAAAGAATCTTTAGAAACTCCTTGTGAAGCAGTTTGAAAGGAAAATGAAGAATGAACTGTCGGATTGATCAGGGATTTCCAAGACACCTTCTCCTTCTTAAACAGGATGGAAGATTGTCTCTGATGTTCTCGAGGACATTAATTGATCCGAGGCATTGAACGGACTAACATGTTTGTGTTGTTGGTGCTGTTGGGAGTAAAATGAATTCTGGTCTCCCTGGCGAGGAATTGAAGCCCCACCAAAGTGGTGAAAGTATGAATCCTGCCCATTACAACAGCAAGTATGACTTCAAGAATCAAGCGCATGGCTGGCGTGATAACTGTCAAGACCCTTGTAAGCGCTCTTGTCATAAACAACAACTTGATTATCCTCATCTCACTTTCCATTACCCTCGGACTTGTCTGGCTCAGCATCACAAAATCACATCGAAATACCAATGAAAGTTATGCGGGTTTCTGCTTTTCTGACCCTTCCACAGAGTGAGATCCAGATTGAAACACTCGTTGGCTGATTAGGGTTTACTGCATATCTCCACAACACTTTCCGCCTTTTATCTTAAATCTATCTCCCGCGGTGATAGATCAAAATGAAACATTTATTTCAGTCGACCCCACCCATGTCCGTCTTTATTTTGTATCTCAATTATACTTTTACAAAATCTACACTTCTGTTGAAAAATAACCCCAGACTGTCCATTCTCTCTTCATAACTCAAAATCTTCAATCAGCCAATATCTGGTTGAATCTCTTCTGCACCGTTCCCAGTGCTACCTTGTCCCTGATCTAACGTGAATTGCAGAACTGCACACAATACTCAGATGACAGCGGAATGAACAAATGGAATAAATGACGCAGAAAGCTGCACAAAATGTTCTTTTGCAATAAATTTTCTTTTGCACAATACTGCGCTGCATCATCTTCCTGAGCCTGAAGCTCCAATAATTTCTGGTCTATGTCCGTAAATGCTGCTATATGATGTATCGACTGGTTGGAAGGCCCCGAAGCTGGTTTTGTGCACGTCACCTCGCTACAGCACCCCAGCAGCACAGACAGCACGGTGTAATGTGAGTGTTAGATTGTGGAATGCTTCTGTGAAATCGCAGGACCAGCGTAAAGGTTGGTTAGTGATCGTAGAGGGAGAGAAATCTCCGAGGAAGGGTGGGTTTGAATCTTGATATCTGAAACTCTGAGATGGGAGAAAGCGGGTATTTGAAGGCGCGAAATCATCGCCTCTAAGAGTGCTTTCATGGCGTATGTTACTGATTCCTCCCCGCGTTTGCTAAGCATGGAGCAGCAGGAAATATTGCAATATCAGACTGGGAGCTCCAACCTCACCTTCAGCAGTTTTATTCACATTGAGAAGAGAACATTGGGACATCAGGCATTAAGTGGCATACAAATTGAAAGATGTATTTTGCCATAATTCAGACTGGAGCTGAACTTGCGGTGGCCACAAGACAAAGCACGTTTCTGTTGCCACATGTAAAAATACTATTCAAACGCAGTAAGGATAGTGACAGAGGATATATCAGGAACAGCACAACAGTCACAACAGAAATAGTTGCCAAACAGTGTCTGAGATGTGGGTACTCAGAATGGGGTGAAGTTTTAACTTGGAGATGTTGAATGCTGAGATTGATGGATTTCTACAAAGCTTCAAAGGCTTAGGGGATACTGCACGTATTGTTGAAATGCATTTCCCAATAGGAATGTAGTTTAACATCGTTTTTTTTCACAAATTTGCTCAAAAAATCAAGTAAACACTGCTGCGTAATACCATGCAATCCCAGTTCACAGTTTCAGAATCAGAGAAACTGAGTGATACAGTCCCGAAGATCCAAGAAGAAATTGTGATGGGGAAGAGCAGGCGCCTGTGGCACCAGTGATATAATCGATGAGGGCGAGGTCCATCTCTGACGGTACAGAGGTGCGTGAAATGCCGAGGATGGAAACTCTAACGTCACCTGGAGAACCTTCTACTGTTGTGGAGCAGGGAGCATTGTGACATCTGACTGGGAGATTGAGCCTCGCGTGGAGCAATTTGTTTTGACATAGGGCAGCAGGGATTATTGTAATATCAGGCTGGGAGCTCCAACCTCACCTGCAGCAATGTCTACTGACGTTAAGAAGAGAAAATTGGGACATCAGGCTGTGAGGTCCAACTGCACCATGTGCAGCTCTTGTTGACATGGAGCAGGGAGCATTTTGACATTCTGGCTGAGGGAAAGGATACTCAGCTATTTTAATCTGAAGTGAAATAAATTAATTGACTCGAGGCTTTGCAAGGAATCCTTTCACAGATGCAGGGCGTTCGCTGTTGCCGTTGTTAGGAACAATAAAGTTCTCATTCACTGGCAGGGCATCGAAGCCGGGACGCGGTGGAAACGTGCAAAAGTAGAAACAATAGACCACCAAGGATGCCTGTAGAATGGGGATGTAATGATTGGTCCTCAGCCATCAATCTCCTCTACGTGCTCTTTTCAGAAACAACGGCTTGCCGACCCTCATCCCATTTTCTTGCACTTTTTTTACCTTTACATCAAACTTTCACATCTACATACTGTTGTAGGATATGTGGCTTCCTGCCCCTGCGAACCCTGACAGTGTGTTCCCGATTCAACCACCAGATTGTTCATTAATGTTTTCGTTATACCTACTGCATGTCAGGATCAAAGTTCGCTCAGGACTTTGAGCGGGAATTGAGCCCGGACTGCGGCACTGAAAGTGTTGAATCACAACCAATGCATCACCAGGGATGGCAACAGACATCGTTGCATCTTTTCTCAATGACACCGTTTTTGGCATTATTTCACTGGAGATAAGTTTCTCCTCCAAAGTGATTGAGTCATCGAGGGTAATCAGCAAGTAAACAAGCACATCATCCCATTTTTTTCAACCATGGACTGTAGCCTTATGTGCACTGACGCTCCAAAGTTTCATGTTAATGATGTTTTCTCCCTACCATATTCAACTAATCGACACAAATAATGGGGTGAATTTTGAGATGGGTAAATTTTGTTAATGTTACCTTGAGGAATTGAACCTCATTTTGACCCACAGAGCGAAACATCAAAACCCATTCACCCGAGAGTGACAGATGTAAGATGGGAGACGAACCCCAAGAAAATAGGATTTCACCAACTTGGCTTGTATTGTCCCATGTGAAAGGAAGCAAGTGGTGACTCCCTGTCCGTGCACATCCCACATTAATTCCCTGTAACTCTGCAGTTTATGCGGCCTCGACTGGCTCTTCCTGCCACACTGGAATATTGCTTACGTCAGCATCTTACTATCATTCTGAATGGTCTTTCTCACATTCTTGAAAAGACAAAGAAGAATGGGGTATTTCATGTGCATTTTTACTTTACAAGGCCAACGGTCTACCCACTGAGCTACACGTCCAATGCATTGCCGTGTGAGAGAAGGTCCCATGTATTAGAAATGGCAAACTAATAGATTCACTGATAGCCTGTGTAACATATAGCAAGTCAGTGTAAAACAATCCAGACAGACCCGAAGGGAGCATGTACGAAAAGATAGCAGGATGTAATGCTAAAACGCACAGTGTTGAGGGTGATATAAACAGAGGTCTTCCATGGCAATCGGTCATTAGTATTCAGGAATTCCAATGTCATGGTCTGTTAATTGTTACTAATTATAGCAATTACTAGGAAATGCTGACTGAACTCCAGAAGCAGAATTATGCGTGAATCAGTCAGAATCACTTCCCTCCATGCCACAAATCCACATCCGTAATGTCAGCTACTATTGCCAGACGTGCATTCGGCTCAAAACAAGAACGAGGAGGCCATCGGAAAAAAGGAAGGCCGATGGTGGTTTCTTAGAGCTGACTATAGGCAAACTGTGGCCAGGAGCAATGTGTGCCCTGAAGGTTAGTTTTCCTGTTTACCCTGGTGTAGTGACCACTTCGGATCAATCATCCAATTGACTCATCTTTGTGTGTTGACATTTGCAGGTCTCACATCGGTTCAGTGACCCAAGTGGATCCACACATTTTTAACTTGGCGATCTTTACTCAGATCATCGTTGCAGATTCGTATTAACAGAGCTATTTTTAGAAGCAGAAAGAGAGCATTCAACCGAAGTCTGCTCCACCATGAAATGAGCTCATGTCTGATTTGATAATGCCGAACTGCATAACTAGCCTTTCTTCATAACTCTTCATAACTTTATTGAATGCAACTTTCTCTCTCTTAGACTTGAATATACTTAATCAGCCAGACCCGACAGCCTATGCTGTACAGAATTCCACGAAATACAGAACAATAGTGAGTAAACTTGCCAAATAGGAAATAACAGTAAGTCCAACTGGAGTGGGAGAATGGCGAAGTTATGGTGAGAGAGTATGTAAGTTAAAACTAAAGGAAAGGGAAGAATTGGGTGTGGTTTCACCATTACGACATTTTTCTGCCATTCTCAGATTCCAATCGCTTAACCCGAACGATTAACATCGTTTCTCACACAGCAGGCCCTTTCCCCACTATCGCCTAACCACTGTCACCTACACACTTCACATCAGCTCTGATGACGATGATTCCAAACTGGAAACACTGACGTCCATTCTTTGCATGGATGCTTCCTGATCTGCTGTAATTTCCAGCCTTTTTTTAATTATTAGGACAGAGGCCAGCATGTGCAGCCATTTGCTCTGAAATTCATTCCCATGTCTCTGTTAAACCTGCAAACCCCATTCTGATATGAGGCACTCTGATCCTCGGCTGTCCAAGTAGGAAACCAAACCTTCTGCCTGCAAGAAGTCAAATCTTTCACGAACGTGTATGCTGAAGTAAGGAGTACTTTTTTGTTGCAGTACTGAGTCTGAGTAGGCCCAGTCAATGGATATCACCGCTAACTCCCATTTAATTTTATCTCTGAAGTTAAACTCTCATTGAGTCTTTTAGAGCTTCACCATTTTCTGTTTTTAATGTCAGGAATTCATGTTCATTTTTCAGACTTTTTACAAGAATGCGAAATCCGCATTCCTCTCTGAGAATTAAACTCTGGAAATAACAGTGCAAGTGCTGATTCTCAACAACTAGAACACCAGAGAAGGCGCACTCTATGCTTGCAAGTTTACTTCTTAACACTGCTTGTGATTTTTCGTTCAGTTGCAAAATGAGAGACAATTACTGAATTTTAAAAGCAATGGCACAGATCCTTCGCCCCATTATATCAATGACAGTCGGCACACATGGTACTTCTGAACCAAGATACCAAAACTTGACCTTGTGTATTTAAACGCGTTTTAAATATTCATCCAAAATAGTAATTCCATGTCTTGAAGGCTGCAGAGGAACAAAAAACAGCTCCCTTAACCAAAAACAGTGAGAGTTGTTATTTGGTGGAAACTGCACTCTCAGTATTCCTTCTTGAAGAAGTTTGTGAAAACCAAACACTTTCTCCGAGCCAATTGCCTGTTTTCCTTGTACCGCCAAAAGTGTGGGTTTAAATCCGTCAGCTTATGAGGAAAGACTTTCCTTTACAAAACCTCTGTTCATCTGTTGTGTGATTTCCCTCAGTGTCGAACTCCATCATTTCTCCCTCTGTCTAATAACAATCCAGAATGACTATTTCACATCAGTTCCAATTTAACCAATTAGTTTAAATTATGTCCCAATTAATAAATCCCAATCGAAGGAGACTTAGAGTTTTCAATATTTATTGTTTAATGTTCAGTTTTAGAGTTACAGAATCAAATTGATATACTTTTGTTAAATAGTGGAATTTGAGTCGCTCTTTGTCACTTTTACATGAACAGGTTATGAGACGAGGTGAGATTTTCTGTGTGTTTGGTTTCGTTAGCAGAAAGCTTTACCACACTGTCGTTGCACAGAGAAAGATTGCATTCTGTTTGGTCTGTCCATGTTTCTAAAGAGAGACACAGGTGACACCGTAATTGATAGGAAGAAAATGGCAAACAAACTACGGAATTACTGTGCATGTATCCGCACACAGGGATGTTTCCTCGTGGCATAGATGGGTATGCAATGGCTGCGACAAGACGGCCCCAATCTTTCGGCAATGAAAGTCCCAGCCTATACTTTGGAAGTGGAACACTGGTAGAGGACAACTGCTATTTCAGGAAATGCAGTCTAAAGCTGGAACTCGATGACACATATTTTTCGGAATTCCACTTTTTTTAAAACCTCAGATTCTGTTTTGCATTTATTCAGCATGTTCGGCTGTTCACAAAAATACGTCTGCGTTGATAGTGCTCATAATCTAAAATTAGGGCCAGACCATTAAAGATACATGCTCAGAGGCACTTTCAACCACAAAAGGCAAAAGTTAGGAAAATGGATTTTGGCCTCCGATCAGCCATGGTGTCATTAAATGTTGGAACGGCATCGAAGGGCTCAATGATCTACTCCTGTTACAAATTTCCTCTAATCTTTACTGTTTCCTTATCATATACCGCAAAGATTCCACTGACGTTTTAATGAGGAAGCATTAATGTCGTTAGTCTGTGATGGTTAATTTAATTTAGTGAATTGCTTTTAAACAGTTACCTGGCTTTGGTAAGAGATGTGAGTGTAGCTTGTTAATGTTGTCCACTTGCCAATGTTAAGGAGAATAAGCGACTTTAAACATCAGGTCATAAATTTGGCACCCTCATTGTATAATGTTCCATTGTATACCTGTATTTTTTAGCTGAACGTTGCTTTTCATTCCACTGGCACATTCGAAGCGAGTTTATCTGCTGTTCTGAATAGTTAGTTACTGGTACAAAATGACAATAACGAGTGAATGAGAGACACGTTTGGAGATGTGGCTTAAAATTGACTGAGCAGGGGCACTTTAAATTTGGTCGCTTCTGCTCATGTCCTGACACCAATAAGTGACTCAATCATAGAATTAGAGTGACCAAATGTTCCAAGAATCAAAAGAAACTGATCCATATCAACGAACACTCAAATGAGAAGGATTGGATTCGTATCTAATCTGCCTCCCGGATGTGGTAATGTAGTGCACATGTGTGCGATTACAGGTGATCAGGGCAGAGAACAGACAAAATTATGAATTTCAAGGAATGGTGGTGATCTATCCACCATTGTCAGAGAGGAGCTCACTACTTCTCCAATGTCTCTGTCCAGCTAACCTTGAATCTCTGGAGGAAGAGAACATTAATGAGAATTAGGACTATGTGAAAAATCAAAGTGTTCCCATGAAAAACGGAAATGTATTAACAGACAGCAGTCATAGATTTTACTGTGAAACCTAAGAGGAGGAAAGTGAGAATGATAGTGATGGAGCTCAGCTGAAAATAATATGAGATTATTCCGACCTCTCCATCAGTAACATCAACGATCCTTACCCTAACTGAAAGAAGAAGGCCTGAATAACGGTGAGAATTTTTCTTATATCTGAATCAATTCGCGGCTAAGGCTGGTTGGTCTTTGCAGACATCAAATAATCACAAAATTGGTTTCAGGGAAAACATACCAATTTTGGAAATAAGTGAATTTATGGGTGCGTAACTGACTCTCAATCTTTCCACAGTCTGTTCACTAGCACACCAACTCAATTTCTATGTACCATTGCAATTTTATACCAATAGGCTGTCACAGTGGTTTGCACTGCTGCCTCACACCGCCAAGGATCTGGGTTCAACCTCGGCCTTGGGTAACAGTCTGTGTGGACTTTTCACAATCCCGACTTGCGTGTGGGTATTTCCTCCTACAGTTCAAATGTGTGCTGGTGAAGTCGATGCCCACTGTGTTCAGGTTTATATTTGCTGGTCATGGGAAGTGCACTGTTGGTGGAGACGGGTGATTCTGGTTTGAATGCTGTGTAGTAAGTTGGTGTGGACATGTTAAGCTGAATGGCCTATTTCCCCACATTGGGAATCAATAATGCGCATGTTTGTAAACTTGTCAGATGAACACATTGAGAGGTAGCATTCAGTTGCTGATGAATCGTGTGGCTCTTTCAGATCTCAGTATAATGTCTTGTTTAATTTTCCCATCAGCAAATGCTCCCTTTCTCATCAATTAGAAAAAAATGCACAAAATTCAGCTCTGCCAAATATCGAACAGGAATTTTGCCAGGGAAATCAGTTCGTGTCATTTTCTTTCCTTTTTGTTAACCTCAAAGTTATTAATCTGTTTCCCAGATTCTTCCTCGTGCTCCGACAAAATCGAAATTATGGTATGGATAATTTATTTATGAAACATTTTTCAAAAAATAATTGCACCTGGAAACAGTGATGCGATTGATATTTCAATTTAGTCAATGATTCTTTTAAATAATTAATCACAGCATATTTTAGCAACCAGATTGAATATGAGATATTAGTGCCATGTTCTTGACTGACTGTGTGGAGATTCAGTGAGTAATTTTGAATCACAGATTTGTTAAGGTACAGAGGAGGTCATTCAAACCATTGGGTCAGCAGTATTCCCCGAATATGCGTTCTGATTTTGTGTCATTTCCCTGACTTCTCCCGCTGTAATCCTGTAATTTTCCCTATAACATAATATTTTCATGCCCTTGACTGAAAAAGCCCAAACCACAGATCCATAAAAAAATCCACATCTAACTACATCGTTGTGTCAAGTTTATTTCTTGCAAGACATTTTCTTCTTTTGTATTTTTTTAAATTCTCCACTCTTACTCTCAAAGCTTTTCCGAGTGGGAACACTTTCTCACCATCAATTCTGCATTGTACTCACATGATTTTGAAAAATTGATTTGAATTTCCTGTCCGCCTACTCCAATTTAACGTCTTGGCTGAAATGTTCCACTGCAGGAGACTGTCGTTTCAATGTAGTTTCTCTAAACCTGCCAGTTTTCCCTTCGTTCCTGTTCTCCCGCTTATACTCAATGGCATCTTGAATCCATCTCGTGAGCCATCTTGCTTTCTGCTTCACTTCATGCTGATTAATTAACTCGAATAAATACTGGGATGATCTAAAGTAGTGTTTCTAATCTTCAATACTGTCCACAGTCCCTTTCCATTGTAACTCTATGAGATTCAGCTCGGAATGTTCATGCTGTGCTTGTTAACGTAAGAAACTATGCAGCTGACGCTAACTCAAATCAATAAGCAGTCTCTATTTGGACTTTTAGGCGAACATTGGGTATTTCTGACACTATCAGTGTTAGCAAGCCTCAGATTCCAGCCAGTATGGCTCCAGCCCGTGGTTTGCGTTTGCACCAACACTTCACACAATACTGCACATCTACGCTAAACATGTGATTGAAAGCGGCGCCTGTCCAACATGAATAGGGGACGGAAAGATTAATCCACCAAACGCAGAGCGAAAGAGGATGTGACTCGTGCTGGCGCAGACAGGTTCGGGACAAATTCACTCGGTCCTCACTATTAACAAGCCAGACTGGAAATGAGCTACTTCTCTCAAATGTTGTCTCTTTCAGGGGCGTCCAGCACAATCCGGGCACAAGGGAAGACTGAAACATTGTTAATAATCTCGAGGCAGAAGTGTGGAATCATGGAGACCCTGGACGATTCTGTATCAGTTCCCCCACCCCAAATGTCCCCAGCATTGATATATCCGAATAGCAGGCGGACATTTGGGCCTTCAAGTCTACGTTTCCCTTGGATATAATGATTGATGGTCATCATACTCAATGCCCTGCGCCAGCTTTCACAACAGCGTATTGTAACCATGACATTCATATTGATACAGGTTTATAAAAAATGCCCAGTTGTGACGAATCCACAAAAGCAGGACAAGTCCAATCCTTACTCCGGATCAATCAATGCTCAACCATCAGCAAAGTGATGGCAGTGAATAACAACTGTGCTTTCAGGTTGTCCTCAGTCAACAATAAGCAACTCGCTGAAACTGCGTGTTCCATCAGAGGCACTTAGCTTTTGTCCTCATTACATCATTAGTGCAAAATGGATAAAATACTGCACTCACAAGACAAGGTGAGACTGACTGCCCTTGAAATTAAGGGTGCGTCTGAATGACAAAGACATTGAAGAGCTTTTGCAAAACTGGTGTCAATTGTAATTAAAGGAAACCATGTTCCAATGAGGACGTGGAATCCCTCGTTCATTAATAGTATACAGTCGGAAAACCTCTCCTCACCTCGTAATCTATTCAAATGTGAGTGAATGACACAGAAATTCTAATGTCCGATACTTAAAGAAAAACAACTTTTTTATTTCAATCTATTGCGAATACTAAACAAAACAATCAACAATCTAAACATTCTTTCCTTTAACTGAAGTCAATCTATTAACATGTTGTTTCAATAACACAGTTGTTAAACATGACACCAAGTTCATCTCAAGTCGACACAGTTTAAATGTGCTCCGCTGTTTCCAACTTCTATCTGGTCATCTCAATTGTTTCAACTTCTTTCATTTTTACAGAGTATGTTTTGCAGAAAAAGGTAACTTTTGATAGAGAATGCTTTCTAATTTCTTAGGGAGGGAAGTGTTGGATGAGCAGGTAACTCTCCAGCAATAACTCTAATTCTAGTTATCAAAATATTGGTTTTATATGCACTCCAATGACACATTAAACTGTATAAATTGATGAGATTCCAAATGCCAAAGCAAAACAAAAATTGAAAATTTATTAGCCTCTGGGACGCTCGGCATAATTTAATGTAATTGGTTAAATGTGAGTTGTTGTCGAAACAGCAAGACACAATCAGGTTTTCACCGAGAAGTGTTACCTGTATCTATTTTGGAACAGCCCGTCCCCAGCCTTTTCATTCAGGGAGCAAAGCATGCACTCTTAATTTCCTTCAACATTCGAAGATACTCTATTTTAAAGGGAACAAAGTAACACTCTCCAGTTGGTGTAACCATCCAGCCCAAATGTTTGCAATTTCTGAATTTAAATCATCCCAAGCCCAGCACAACACTGCAGGGGTCTTGCAGGTTATTGTCTCAGTCCCAATCGTTCTCAGCTATTTCAATCACTATTGTTCAACCATAAAATAAGAGTTGGTTGTTTTACTCACAAAAATATGGAATCCCTGAAACGGGTCAATTTACCCAACAAGTTTACACCTGCCTTGCAAACACCATTGCACCCAAAATAATCCCCCACCCTCCTTCAGTCACCCTGCATTTCCCATCGCTAAGTATCTAGCCCAGACTTCCTTGGATAATTTAGCAATTGTAAATCTACCGAACCTGCACGTCTTTGGGCCGTGGAATGGAAAAATACGAACATGGGGAGATTGTGCAAACTCCACACAGGATATCATCCAAGGCTGCAATTGAAGCAAGGCCCCTGGCCCTGTGATAAAACAATGGTGACAATTGCGCCAACATACCACACCTGCCTGCTTTATTATTTAGCACCATTTGTGGCTCGTCAGTCACACAAGCAATTCCTGTCCGGACAATGTAGAGAAAATTAGGCACTTTTCTGACGTTTGAAGAATTTATTTTGAATGAATTAGCTGCTGTAGAACAGGATGAACATGGAACACATTTCATTTCTTCCGGAATATTAACTTCATCGGAAGGAAGACACAATGGGCATCATTCAATTATCAATTAAGAAACAATTGGTACAACTCCACAGGAGGCTGGAATTAAAACCAAACTTCTAGTTGAGACTTTGGCACACGATGAAGTACTATAAAAAACAGGCACTTCCTTCACTTATGAACTGGCTGTTGTTTCAGTAGTTTGGATTTCACATCAAATCTCTTCCCATACCAGTGCAGATGAACAGCCTCTCCCCACAGTGAGATTGCGGATGCACAGTGAGTCTAATTAACCACTTGAATCTAGACCCATTTTTAGAGCAAATGACGGTTTCTCATTCGTGTCAACACGTTGATGGGTCAACAGATCCTCAGAGATTTTAAAGCTCCTCCCACTTACAGGGCATTTAAAAAATCTTTTCCTATGTGTGGCCTTCCTGTTGTTCAAACAGTGTGGTGGATCAAGTGAATTCTATCCCTCACTCGAAACAGACGAATGGCCTCTACCTGGTCTGACTGTGTTTATTTTCTGACAAGGCAGATTATCTGTTGAATCCTTGTCCACACGTACAAGACACGTTCCTCCACACTGTGAATGATGCTTTTCCCTTCCATGTTCAAAAGCGAATCTTCTTCAAGCAACAATCAATTGGACAACATCATCAGATGCTGAGATAGTTTGTGGTTTTAAGCCTTTGCACTGTAAATCTTCTTCTTCTAATGCCCGGGAAATTTACTGATAAAGGAAAAACAGAAGCATTTTGAAGTACAGAAAAAAAAGACAATAAGATGCAAGAGCAGAAGTCAGCAATTCAACCTATACAGTCTGCTCTCACTATTCAGTGAGATGACGGATGATCTGATAATCCACAGATACAGTTTCCTGCAATATCAGCTATGCTTCGAATGCCTTGCTAATTAAAATCTGTTTGTAACAGGGTTCAAATCAATTTCTTGTTGGGACTTTAATAAGATGCAGACCAGGAAGGGAAAGTGGGGATATGAAATGATCGAATCGGCTTGGGCTGAAGATAATCCGAAGAGGGTCTACAAGTACATATCTGGCAAGAGATCAACTCGAGAAATAGTACCATAAAGATTAAAGATGTGGACATTGCGTCTGAGCTCAGCAGATGGAAGAGCCATTAAACGTATTTTTCACGTCAGGTTTTACTGTGGAGAAAGCAAAACCGAATGTTCACTCTCCATGTATGAGGAGGACGATTCCTTTTCTTAAACTATTTGACCATGCATCAAAGAAATTGACATTAGGTGATCTTTCTAGCGGCTGGCTTGCATTCGTCTCTGTATTACTTCATGCAACAAAGCGTTTATATATTCCCAGGACTCGATTGAAATATAACGAGGAGAGATTGTGTAGGCTTTGACTTGTCGGACTGCAGCATCGGAGGTCGAAGATTCATAAAATCATGAGTGCTCTCAATAAAGTGAACAGCAAAGGTCTCTTTCCCTTGGATACGGGAATCCAAAACTCATAAGATTTACACGGAATGACAAGATAACCTTTTCACGCAGAGGATGGTTCCTTTCTGGAATCAACTGCTGGAGCAATTGGTACGTCGAGATACTGTTACATTATAAGAAAGACATTTGGACATTTAGGTGAAGAAGAAATGAATAGAGGGATACAGATCAAATGCAAGCAAGATGGAATAGTTCAGTTTGAGATATGTTGCACTTAAGGAGACTGCAGAAATCATGGAACAACATACTGATAAATTGTTCACATTACAGGAAAATAATTGCTGAAGGTCTCAGAAAATGTAAAAAGCGGATAAATCTCCAGACCATGGACTAGTGTATTGTTAAGAAGATGTTTTGAAGTAAAGAGTTGAAAACTTGCAAAGACACAGCACAACCTGTTCTGAACAAGGGAACAATGTGACATTTGTTCGAAATAGCCAGCAGAGCTGGATTGCTATCAGGTTAAATTATTAATCAACATCCCAAACCAAAATCAGGTTGAAACTTAGCATTTTGATAATATTAAAGCCAATGAAATAATCTGAAGTTTTGGTTTATATAACAGGAGATATTGAATCGCAAGTGAGAGGACTGTGTCAGAAATTTCAAGCTGAAGAGATCTCACAAATGTACTAACCTGGGGAATGTGTTTGCATGGCAGAACATCGATGACAACCTGGAGAGAATCTACACAGAAAATTCCACAAATGGAGACACGGCAATGCTGAGTGGATTTGAACCGTGATTTCTTTTTAAGTCATCATTGGGAAATTTTACAATTGGAATACTATTGCGGACTGGAAGGTAAAAGATGGGTTTCAGAGAAAGTATTTTTGAACAGTTTTTAGTTTTCATATTCTATGTTTGATGTAGAGAATAAAGTTGTTAATTTTCCCTTTAAATCGTCACTTTTGAGATATGCCTTGCCTCTCGGATTTACACAGAGTACAGCACGGTGTAAATATTTTTTCTGTGTTGCTGATTTCAATTAGCATAGAGGTTTACCAAATTTTGGGAGAAGATTTGTAGCTCGGGTGCTCGTTGTTGTGGTTCTGTTCGCCGAGCTCGGAATTTGTCTTGCAAACGTTTCGTCCCCTGTCTATGTGACATCCTCAGTGCTTGGGAGCCTCCTGTGAAACGCTTCTGTGCTGTTTCCTCCGGCATTTATTGTGGCCTGTCTCTGCCGCTTCCGGTTGTCAGTTCGACCTGTCTTCTGTAGTGGCTGGTATATTGGGTCCAGGTCGATGTGTTTGTTGATAGAGTCTGTGGATGAGTGCCATGCCTCTAGGAATTCCCTGGCTGTTCACTGTTTGGCTTGCCCTGTAATGGTAGTGTTGTCCCAGTCGAATTCATGTTGCTTGTCGTCTGTGTGTGTGGCTACTAAGGATAGCTGGTCGTGTCGTTTCGTGGCTCGTTGGTGTTCGTGTATACGGATCTTTAACTGTCTTCCTGTTTGTCCGATGTCGTGTTTTGTGCAGTCCTCGCATGGGATTTTGTACACTACATTAGTTTTGCTCATGTTGGGTATCGGGTCTTTTTCTTCTGGTGAGGTGTTGTCTTGCGTGGCTTTTGGTTTGTGTGCTGTTATGAGCCCTAGCGGTCGCAGTAGTATGGCTGTCAGTTCTGAAATGCTCCTGATGTATGGTAGTGTGGCTAGTCCTTTGGGTTGCGGCATGTCCTCGTTCTGTTGTCTCTCCCTTAGGCATCTGTTGATGAACAGCTATCCTTAGTAGCCACACACACAGACGACAAGCAACATGAATTCGACTGGGGCAACACTACCATTATAGGGCAAGCCAAACAGAGAACAGCCAGGGAATTCCTAGAGGCATGGCACTCATCCACAGTCTCTATCAACAAACACATCGACCTGGGCCCAATATACCGGCAACTGCAGAGGACAATTCGAACTGACAACCGGAAGCGGCAGAGACAGGCCACTATTAATGCCGGAGGAAACAGCACAGAAGCGCTTCACAGGAGGCTCCCAAGCACTGAGGATGTCACCTAGACAAGGGACGAAACGTTTGCAAGACAAATTCCCAGCTCAGCGAACAGAACCACAACAACGAGCACCTGAGCTACAAATCTTCTCCCAAACTTTGAACACCTACGGGCGAGAGACGCTAAGACAAGCTAGGAAATGGGAATCCAGTGCCAACCGCCTAAGCGCCACATACGAACAACTCCGGTTCCTGCATGAATGCCGAAAGAATCGAATCCTTCCACCATGTGTCAGATACAGACCACCAGTCAACAATCCACAAACCATGGTCACAGCCAGACAGAACGGATTCAGGATGATCCAGGTAATGATTACAGACGCTCACAACAGACTACACAAATACAACAAGAAATTGCGCGCCAAAAATCGTTAATTTCAAAAACCACCAATCAGGAATGGACCCGGACCATAGAACAGGCCGTCACCATAGGACAGAACAGGACCACAGACCGCAAAAAAAACGGCACTAAAAGAAAAAAATGGCCAAACTAACACACAAAGAAGAGGACACCACAACACACACCTGGGTTAAAAACCTCTCCCATAGACAGCTCACAGACACGGAACGGACAATACTGGCCAAGGGGCTCAACTACAACCACAGGGAGGCCAAGACAGCAGACTTCCTAGCAGCACTAGAATGCACACTCAGGAACAATGGACTGACAGAAGAGACACAACAAACTGTGAGACAAAGTATCGTACCGCTGATAACAAGAAAAAAACAAACACATAACCTCAACACCAAGGAGAGGGAAGCACTAAAATCACTAAGAAACGATAAGAACATAATTATACTACTAGCAGACAAAGGCAGAATGACGGTCATCCTGGACAAAGCAGAGTACAAGCAAAAAGCACAACAACTACTTGCAGATACCAACACCTACCAAAAGAGGGAGTTTGACCCCACCCCACAGCTCACCAACAGGATAAACAACACACTGAGGAATCTACAAAAAAACGGACAGATAACCAGGTCTGACCTACAAAGAATGAAACCTGAAAGCAACAACACCCCCAGATCCTATGGACTACCCAAAGTGCACAAACCAGACATCCCACTCAAACCCATAGTATCACTTCCAGGGACACCATCACACAAACTGGCCAAAGAACTACAGCAGAAACTGAAACACCTGATCAGCGGATCCAGACAATCTATACAATCGACACAGGAATTCTTGGACATCATCAGAAATATACACATAGACAAGTAAGAAACTATGGTCTCATTTGATGTAACGGCACTGTTCACCTCCATCGACAAAACACTAGCCAAAGAAACAACAGCCAACCTGCTGGACAGACATAACAGACAACAGGACGTTGAACCTATCAACAAAGACGGTATACTTAAACTACTGGACTTGTGCCTCACAACACACTTCACATTCAATAACCAAATCTACGAACAAATCAACGGAACACCCATGGGCTCATCGATCTCTGGACTCATAGCAGAAGCAGTAATGCAAAGGTTAGAATAAACAGTCTTACCACAACTTCAACCCAAACTCTGGGTCAGATACGTGAATGACACCTTTGTCATAATTAAAAACACAGAAATAGAGAACACACACCAGATCATCAACGCCACACTCACAGGAATTCGATTCACTCGAGAGGAAGAAAAAGACAACCAACTCCCATTCCTAGACGTGATGGTACAGAGAACACCGAACGGAGAATTCACCACAAAGGTTTACAGGAAAGCCACACACACAGAACAAGTCCTCAACTATGAAAGCAACTACCCCAACACACACAAACGAAGTTGCATCAGAACACTATTCAAAAGGGCCACAACACACTGCAGCACACCAGAACTACAAAAAGAGGAATAGGAACACCTATACAAAGTATTCGGCAAAAACGGACACCCTCGCAATTTCATCAACAGATGCCTAAGGGAGAGACAATGGAACAAGGACATGCCGCAACCCAAAGGACTAGCCACACTACCATACAACAGGAGCATTTCTGAACTGACAGCCAGACTACTGCGACCACTAGGATTCATAACAGCACACAAACCAACAGCGACGCTCAGACAACAACTCACCAGAACAAAGGACCTGATACCCAACATGAGCAAAACTAATGTAGTGTACAAAATCCCATGCGAGGACTGCACAAAACACGACATCGGACAAACAGGAAGACAGTTAACGATCCGTATACACGAACACCAACTAGCCACGAAACGACATGACCAGCTATCCTTAGTAGCCACACACACAGACGACAAGCAACATGAATTCGACTGGGACAACACTACCATTATAGGGCAAGCCAAACAGAAAACAGCCAGGGAATTCCTAGAGGCGTGGCACTCATCCACAGACTCTATCAACAAACACATCGACCTGGACCCAATATACCGGCCACTACAGAGGACAGCTCGAACTGACAACCGCAAGCGGCAGAGACAGGCCACAATAAATGCCGGAGGAAACAGCACAGAAGCGCTTCAAAGGAGGGCCCCAAGCACTGAGGATGTCACATAGACAGGGGACGAAACGTTTGCAAGACAAATTCCCAGCTCGGCGAACAGAACCACAACATAGAGGTTTACCCTGTGTCGGAACTAAATCCAAAAGCATTTTGTGAGGTAACCGCGGAAATTGCAGGACTCCTTGCTCAAATAATTGTCATATCTAAAAATAGGTGAGATTCCAAATGATTGGACTTTGACGAACGTTTTTGAAGAACGGATATCGGGAAAATACTTGGATCCACAGACTTGTGAACTTGAAATTGGTGTTTCGCACGCTTGTAGAGTGGTTTTGGAAGAAAGCATTTGCAGAGTCCAGGAAATATAGGGGATCTTGAGCATGGATTCGTGAGGCGGAAGCTATGTCGCACAAATTGGTTTGAGCTTTTGATCATTAAACAAGAAGATTGATGAGGCAAGAACAATAGATATTGCTTATCTTACGCTTTAAGAAAGCGGTTGACAAGATTCCGCATGGATGACTAAAGTTAGCTCACATGGGGTTCACAGTTCGCATGCCAATTGGATAGAAAATTCAGTTAGCGACATGGAAAAGGGTGAGATTTTGGAGGGTTGATTGTCACACTGTAGGCTTGTGACCAGGAGTGTTCCACAGCTGGCTCCTTTGTTTATGACTTAAGTCAATGTTTTAGATGACAATATGAAAGGCAGGGATCGTCAGTTGTGGTTGACACCAAAATTAGCGGTATGCATATAATGAGATGAGAGCAGAAGTTTTGTGTGTACATTGAGAACATTAAAAAGGCTTTTGGGCAAACACATGGGCAGCAACTGATTAGAATAATATGGGCCAAGTGCGGATACATGCGGTTAATGGGGACCAGCATTATGATCAGTATGAACCAGTTTGTGCCAAACGTCTATACCTCTCTATGGTGGTACAGTAGACAGAGAAGAAAGTTAGCTCAAGTTATCTAAGATTAAAAGAGACACTGATCATTCAGGTATAGATCAAAGGAATGACAGAGAGAATGCAACTTGGATAAATGTAAGGTGCTGATGTAGCACTTGTACAATTACAAGTACTGCCTTGAATAGTGCTGCGAAATAGACACGTGAATAGGTCATGAAATGGAATTTTAAAGTCGTGTCATATATCGACAGTTCCGTTAAAAATGCTGTGAGAATGCTTTCATTCGTACTCATTTTTTTTGTGTTGGAGTTGGGACGTTATGCTGAGGTTTTACAGGATGGAGGTGAGGCCTCTTCTGAAGTACTGCGTCAAGTTCTGGTTGCTCTGTTAGACAAAGTGGAAGAGTAAGCTGGAGAGAGTTCAGAAGAGATTCACCAGGAATTTGCTAGGAATGAAGGGATTGAGATGTAAGGGAAGGCCGGAGAGGCTGGGACTTCGTTGAAAGGAGCTTAGGCGGTTGACGTTTATCCTATAAAACTTTGAAAATCCTGAGGGATACAGATTAGCTCCACTGCAACTGTGCTTTCCTTCTTTGGTGGATATCAGGACTAGAGGACATATTTTTAAGGTGAGAGGAGAAAGTGTATAATAGGATATGAGGTGCACTTTGTTTTACATTACATGGTATGTTACCTGTGCAAAGTTCAAGAGGAAGTAGTGAATGTGGATAAAATTGCAACGTTAAAGGCATTTGGATAGGTGCATGAATAGGAAATGTTCAGAGAGATATGGGCCAAGTACACGCAGTTGGTACTACGTTAGTTTCTGTAAATGGTAGCATGGACTGGTTGGAACAGCAGTCTGTTTCAGAGATTTTTGAGTCAATGACTTGATGCGATTGAAATTTTCAGAATGCTGGGCGGCCTGCATAGAGCCAATGTGGTGAAGATGTTTCAACTAATATGACACACCAGAACCCGAGGGTACAGAGTCAAATTGAAGCGATAAGAAATTGGAAATGAGACGAGGAGGAAAATCTTCAGCCAGAGAGTGATGATTCTGTGAAGATAGTTGCCATAGAGGGTTGTGGGCGCCAAGTCAGTGAGCAAACGTGTAGCCTGGTGGCTCGTTGGTTTGCACGGCTGCCTAATAGCTTCAGCGTCCCAGTTTCGACACTGTGGAGTTTGCACGTTCGCCCCGTGTCTCTGTGGGTTTTTTACGGGTGCTGCGGTTTTCTCGCACAGTCCAAAATGGGAAAATTGCTAAATGGATGGCTGATTTGTGATGCAGAGTGACAGCAACAGCACGTGCTCAATCCCTGTAGTGGTTAAGGCTGCCATGAAAGTTTCAGTTTCTGAACATTCCCCTGGCCAAAGGCATGTTGACTCTCAGTTTATAGCATCATCAGTCATCTCTCTCTCTCTCTCTCTCTCTCTCTCTCTCTCTTGCTCGTGAGTTTGCGGTCCTATGATATTCTGGGACAACGACAAGTTTCATTTTAAAATTTATGTTTTGTTATGAGAAGGGAATTGCTGGGAATCGAACTATGTGAAACACCTTGTGTGAGAGTGATGCACTCTGAATGGTCTACAATGACAAAGATGATTCTGAGACTGTGGGTTAAAATCTAAATGGACAAAATTATGATGGCATGAGACATAATAATTTGGGAAGTTCGCATAAAACGATGAAAAAAATTGGAAAAGCCCTAGGAGGTACTGTGACCGTTGTTCCTTTCTGTCAGGCACAACATCAAACGGGAAAGGTGGCCCTGCCATGGCTCACAAAGATTATGAGGGACAGAAGTGAATCATAGTAAGAGGCGTACCAAATGGCTAAAAAGAGCAGCATACAAGAATACTGGAAGCAGTTCAGACTGCAACAAAAGAAGACTAAAGGATTACTGAAGATGGAAATATAAACCTTGAAGGTAAGCTGGAGCTTAACATGCAAACCAATTTTCAAAGCTTCCAAAAGTATATGAAGAGACAAAATGTCATGAAAACGAATTCCCTGCAGTCGGACAGGCGAAGTTATTAGGTGGAATTAGGAGATGGCACAAGAATTAATTATATATCTGGTTATGTCAGCACAAACAAGGACAAAATGATATCACTGACATGTTCGGTAATAGATAAGAGGGAGGAACTGAGGGAAATCCGTAATGGCAGTAAAGTGATCTCTGGGAAATTGGTGACATTTACGGTGAGAAAATCACGTTACCTGTTAATTCGTAACCGAATACACCAACTATTTAAGGAGGATAAAGTGAGAACTGCTGATGCTGGATATCGAAGTCAAGGTTGTGGCATCACATGGCAAAATCAAGATTGGCACAAGCTTCCCCACTCAAAAACTCAATCACTGCCCACCACCAACCTACCCACCCATAACAGCACCTTCCCTGCCACCGCAATACTTGGTAATCCTGCGCCCATACCTCCCGATCACCTATGTCCAAGGCCCAAAAAAGCCTTCTACATTCGTCCGAGATTTACCTGCATTTCCACATGTGATTTACTGTATTCGTTGCTCCCAATACGGTCACCTCTACATTGAGAAGACAGGCCACCTGCATACAGAATGCTTCAGAGAACATCTGTGTGACTCCCGTATAAATCAAGTGCACCACCGTGTGGCCGAACACTCAAACAACCCGCTCCCACTCGGCCAAGGACATGAAGGTTCTGGGCCATCTAACCTCACGGGATAAATGTGAATTGCAACAATTTCCTAATTACCCCTCCACCCCCCACCTTATCCCAAATCCAATCTTCGAACTTGACTACTTTCTCACCACCTGTCCTACTATGTCGATCTTCCTTCTCACCTATCCACTCCACTATCCTCTCTGACCTGTCCCATCATGCCCACCTTCATCTCCCTATTGCACATTCAGCTCCTATGGCCCCGAACCAGCACCTTTTAAATATCTTACCACTGTCTTGGCTCACCAGACTCATCCCTGGTGAAACATCAATTCTCCTGCTCCTCGGATTCTGCCTGAACAGATGTACTTTTGCAGCACCGCACTTGACAACAATGATTTAACTCAATAACCTTTGATTTCAGCCCCATGCACATCAGAGATAAATTAACAAATAGTGAAGCCATAATATAAAAAAAAACAAGACAAGCTGACCCGAGGAAAGCGGCCGTTGAACGGAGCATGTTGGTGCAAAGAAGACTGGGGCTCTCTGCGGCTTCAATCACGGCCCGTAGAACCATTTGTTTGGGGCTCAAGTCCTGCTCAGACCAGTCATGAAACCTATATAGCTCCATATTCTGCCCTCCCTTCAAACTTCACACGCCACCTGTGACGGGAGAGACCAACATTTCTGTCCGGAGATAACATGTGGTGCACATGCTCATAATCGACATTGTTTTCCTGCTCCTGCAAGTTTCCCACAGATATGGTGATGTGGCACTGTCAATAGTAAGCAAACGGCGGGGCCAGTGGTACAGGGGTGGAGAAGAGTCGCTGACTAAACAGGAAAAAAGGGCAGGATCGAGCCTCACTCTCCATGAGTGTGAGTGAGGGCGCGAGGGAGATGTTAGGCTCGCTGGGTCATTGATAATTACTGCTTTGTCACAGCGCTGAGGACGCAGATTCAATTTCAGCTTCTGGCAACTGTATGTGTGGGGTTTGCACATTCGCACTGTGCTGCATGGATTTTTTCAGGGTGCTCCAGGGTCTTCGGAGAGTCCAAAGATATGCAGGGTAGGTGAATTGGCTAAGCTAAATTTTCCTTAGTGTTCAGGTTTATTTCGGGTTAGATGCATTAGACTGAGGTAAATAGAGAATATTGGGATATGAGGATTGCTCTGGCTGTTTTACGTTGGGGAGCAAAGGGCCTGTTTGCATACTGCTGGGATTCTTTAAGATGGAATTGTCACTAATTCTTCGGTAAAGGCTATGAGAGAGAAGTGGACAATGTGCCTAACACAGCGGCATATTTGGAACAATGTGTCCATTCCCAAATAGTTGCTGCAGAAGTTGGAGAAGAAACAAATGATTTCTCCAAAGAGGAAGTTGAAGGAAGTAATAGATTTGAAGAAAAAAGCAGACTATTTTAAATCATTGGCGTACAAATTCTACAAGTTGGGCTTTTGGCAAAATTCTTCAATCTTTCCCGCCGTGATCATGCTTTCCCACATTGGGCAAACACGCACCTGTTTTCTATCAGCTAACCTCACTGCTGACTGCTGCTGCCGAACCTCAATGGTTACACTGTACCTCAGAACTTCAATCATCTTTTGCTGTCAATAGCACCATTCGGGCACATGCTCGGCCGATTCTGCTGCCATGCTCTGTTACCATGTATCGCTGCAGAATCCAGCTGTAGACATTAATGAAGCCGTGAATTTGTCGACCGTGAGCACCCGTCTCATGGCCGACTGCGAAAGTTCCACAGTCACGGCATTGCCACCTCCACAACCAAGTTCCAAAGGCAAACTAGTATTCTCACCACATCCGACGCACCCAAAAACCCTAGATAAATTTTTAAACTGATGTAAATATATACAAATCTCTTGGTAACCTCCTCTCTGCCTCGGTCTTTAAAGTCCTCCAGCCTTCTCTGGGGGAATTAGGGGTGGTCAATAGCCAACGATGCCGATATAAAAAGAAAGATTATTTTTAAACACCCTTCATGATATCTGTATTACCTCTAAACCATACATGTAAGCATTGTCGCTGTTAACTTTTCCACATGTGCACAAAGGCGGCCCACAACCTGTTGCTACCAAAGGCGCAAACTGTGTAGCCTCTTCACTAAACTCCCAGTCTTGATCGCAGATTTTCACTTTAAAATACCTCTTAAAGACGACGTATTTGAACATTATACTTTGTGTTAACTACATTATATATCGTTCTATGACTGAGATCAAAAAGTTGGTTTAAAACACTATATTTATATAATTAAATTGTCATTGGTTTGGTATTTTTAACATTATTTATTTTTATGTGAAAATGTTCTCTGAAGTGATGATTCTGTTCCTTCTAACTGCCGCTGTCTGACATCTCTCCGAGTCCTTTTGTGAATGTGTTCCCTCATCCCATTTCAAAAATGCACTGCTCACTCCAACACTTACTTCTGCATGGACACACTTCAGTCTGTGTTGCTATCACTGTTGCTGCGTGGACTTGCCCCAGTCTCACCGAATCACCTGAACCTTCAAACAATTTGGAACATTCAGACACCGTGGTTGTGAGATCAATCCTCATGTAGCACTTTTAAATGACATTGACCAGACAGTGTTTCAGTATCAGTCTCGGGACAGGAATTCAGAGCAGTAGCGAGGAAAAGGGACCTTTTGATTTTGGAAAAGAGCAATTTCCTTGGCTTTCTGTGACATTTATGTAATTTGTTCCTTCAGCTGCAGATTTCTATTTAGAGCTCCGCAATTCACGATATAGTAGCAAAATGACAGCACAGAAGTGATTTATGGGGATAGTTCCTGGCTGAAGAGCTCCAGTTATGAGGAGGGATGAGACACCTTGTTTTTTTTTTCTCAGAGAGAGGGGGATTATGAGGAGACATGGTTAAGAAGTACAAAATAATGAGGGGCATGGATACGGTAGACGGAAAGAAATGCTTTCCATTGTTGGAGGATTTCAATCAACAGGGAGCCATAGACTTAAGATAAGAGGCAAAAAGTTTTGAGGTAATGTGCAGATAAATTTAAACAGCCAGCGAATGGTTGCTTCTGGAACACAATGTCTGCATGGGCATTGTGGTTTTGGGAAATTGGTTTGCAGCCGTTTCCTTCACTTTCTCGGTAATATCCTCAAGGCAGATGAAACTCGTATGAAGTGCTGCTATCCTGCAGCGTTTCGAATTGGTTTGATTTCCTTCCTACTGCTTTCAGTTGCTGGTTCTTGTCGTTCTTTGCATGTCCCAGCATGTTGGGTCCAGATGTACATGTTTTTGGTTGGAGTCATTGGATGAGTCTCGTCATTCTAGAAATTCTCTGGCTGCCCTCTGGTTATCTTGTGCTATTATTTTTGTGTTGTCCCAATCGAATTTGCTTTCCTCGTCATCGCTGTGCCTTGCTAATCGGAACAGTTGGTTGTGTGGTTTACTGGATCCTCCAGAAGTACTTTGCAACAATAGATATACCCGCAGATTCCTTGCCAAGAACAACGCGAGGAGGACATACCATGACCCAACACTCAAATCACTCGACATTAAAGGTAGAAAAAATGCTCGGCACGTGCAGCCAGACTCCTCTGACCACTCGGATTTATGAGACAACATAAACCGAAAGCCACGTTTGACAACTACTCACCAAAACATGGACCCAACACCCATCATCTGCAGGACAAATTTGGACAAACAATGTTGCACGGAGTGACTGCAGGAAACATTATAAAGGACAGCCAACTCACGATACGCATTCATGACAATCAACGTGACATGAAACACCACTGCCAGGTGTCCTCAATAGGTTGACTCTTGACACTGAGTGTCGCTGATTCCGTGGCTGGGAGCTGGGAAAGTGTGCCAGTCTGCAGCAATGGACAGTGTGTTGCTGGAAAAGGTCAGTAGGTTAAACAGTATCCAAGAAGCAGGAGAATGGACGTTTCTGACATGAGTACTTCATCAGGCATTCAGCCAAATCGTCGATTATCCTGCTCCTCGGATGCTGCCTGACCTGCTGAGTTTTCCAACAACCACACTCTCGACTCTGATCTCCAGGATCTACAGTCCTCCATTTTCTTCTCCGTCTGCAGCATTAGTTAGTTCCTTGAGTGCGGGAACTGTTGATACCACCAACGTAAAATCCGATTGCTGATTAAGAAACACAACCAGGTCTGTGGCCCAAAAGTGTGTTTCTGTTCTTTTGAGTTTCCTGGCAGTTCAAAGTGTGCTTCTGTGATCGCACAGTTGGCAGTACTATGGGGAGCGTCTGCAGTTATCTGCGTTTACATTCTAGATGCTTTTGATCCTGTTTGATTTGTTCTTGATTTGTGAAACAGTAACACAGTGACAGAACAATTAATATTGCAAGAAGTCAAACAGACGTGGAAAATATCGAGGTTCTGGTGACATTTGATTCGAGATTACCGAAATCAAGGAGAAAAGAATTTTGAATTCTTTCGGGTCGTGATGAAGAACAACCAGGGAAATAAGTCACCAGCGGGTATAGTTTACAAGGGCACTCACATGAACCAAAATGCGAATTAAAACGTACAAAATGACGTAGAGAGATGAAAGATGACAGTAATCATGGGTAACCTGACTTCCACTCCCCAGCTCCCCTAACTCCCACTCCCAGCCCCATTGTAAACAAATGTTTGAGAGCCATACACATCAATGTCGTCCATTGGAACGATCCAAGTCTTTTCTAAATTTTAGATTAGGCTATTAGTTTCAGTTGTTTTTCTTTCCTGTGAAACAATCTCTTTCATTGTTAGCAATCGGAAAGAAAACCATCCTTTTCTCAGGGTAAGAATATGATAGTAAACTTTGTTTGTGCCATGTACAAGATGACTCTGTGTCACACGTTTCTTCTACTTTCTCTCGATTTTAATAGTACTCTGTCTTTTGACTTTTCTGACCAAAGTGCATGACCTCATAATCCGGACAAGAAACTGCATCTGAAAAGTTTGTCCCCACTCACCCAACCTACCTATATGCCTATTCATATTGCCATGATGTTATCATAACATGCGCTCCCACGAGTGTGTATTGTCAGCAAATTCGGACACATTTCACACGCCACTTGCTCCATGCTATTAACAGAGAGATAATTGAAGCCCTGAACTTACCCAGTCTTGACAGGCCTCGGCTGTAAATAATTCGACATGTTTGCTACCCACTGAATGTGAGAACATCCTCCTCATTTGATTCTTACGTGGGTAACGCCTTCCCCTGAGATTGGGATCACTGGTCCTGCAGTATTCTGGATATAAACAAGAGCAGGACAAACTTTTAAAGGAAAACACAATCTCACTGCTGTCTCCAGTGCCAGTTCTGAGTTTTCGTTTCTGACCTCTGTTTGAACAAACTGCCCAGATTAACACATTATTATTGACAATGACACATCTGCTTCACAGGTGCTTCAGTGCCTGTGATTAAAGTGGAGCTGAAAGGCACGATATAAGTGCATGTTTATTACTCGACCATTGCCGTGTTATGAATCTCTCTGCTCATGAAAAGGGATCCTTCATATCCAATCTATCTCTCATCAATACCGAGCATGTTTCCCTCACAGTTGATTTTAAATGCTTTCTTGTTGGATGAGTTATCTCTGCAACTCCAGAAAACTCGTCTCAACAATTTGATGTGTTCTCAGGTCTGCTCATTTCTTGACATGCAGGAAACTTGCGTTCTGAACCAGAAAAGGACCTGACTCAAAACGTTAGCTCTGTTTCTCTATTTACAGATGATAAAAAAACACATGGGATATATGTACGTTTCACTGAGTTTATTTGAAACAAGTTGTCTTTTCCATTAAACGTCTTCACTCCTCGTCATCTTGTAACTTACCCTGGTCAGAAGCAGCAGTTCCTTCTGACCATTAATCCGCCTATCCCCAGTTCTTTCTCCCAATCATTACAAACGTCTCCAAGAAATTTCCCATTAATCTTCTTTGCTCAAAGAAAACATTCCCAGGGTCGTTAATCTCTCCACAAAAGGAGATTTATTTAGCTCTGTACATGGTGCAAAGCAGAGGATTGTGAAAAGATTCTAGGAAAATGGTGCCGATTGTCAAGTGGGAAAACTGTCATCAAGCAAAACAGAAACTCCAGACTCGAGCGTTGTGAATCTTTAAATTTCTTTGGGCCGCGGATTCAGACGAAAATGAAGGGTGAACTGGCCGACTGGGCAGAGACAGTTTAGAAATCTTTCCGTTCTTTCGGAGGCCAGTACTTTGACTCTGATGTTCTCTGGACATGAACTGATCTGTGATATTGAAGGATTCTCGTTCCTGCACGTCAGGATGTCAAATCTCATCTCAGCTCCAGGGCAATTAGAAAACGTGGGAACAGATAGGGCACTGAAAGGCTGGAAGTGAGACGATCCCGGTTGGAGGATAACTGATTCTGCTGTCATGGGTGCGTCTATAGAGGGTGGGACCAGACTATTCCCATGTCTTCACTGCGAATTTCCCTGGATTTATTTAGGAAAAAATGCTAATGAAGGATGATTGTCAATATGGGAGGAGCAGGCTGCAACTTGCATTCGGGGGTCATTGAAGCCGTTGGCTCATCAGTCTCTGTGGCGATGTTAGTCAGTGCGTTCGGCTCTTCACTGAGAGGTTGCTGTTCTCGCACTACCCAGGAACAGAGCGACAGCTGTTCTCACACCATCTGTTTTTTTTCTGTCCGCACAGTTCTGGGTTTTTACCAAGGTCAGGAAAATGTTCCTCAGAAGGCTCAAAGGGAGAAGTTCCCCGTTTTAGGAAAGCTGTTTCCCGGTGACATGCAATTTGTCCTCTCTTTTGGCTGTTAACCGAGAAATTGTACCCACGCATGGAGCGTGGTATCCGACTGTTCTTATCCATCCGACTCCTTTGCTGTGCACTTTCGGGTTTTTAATGGAGTCAGGGATATGCAGCCAAACGGAAACCAAATCCAGTGAGGAGCCACAAATGCGTTACTGTATTGTTGAATGGCAAGTGAAGTGTTGTGGACACTTGGAATCTCAAAAAAAACCGGAAACTGCTCAAGGAATTCGGCAGGTTTGCCAGTACCTGTCGGGGAAAATAGAGTTCGGAGAAACTCCTGAAGAAGCTCTGAATCGTTGTCTCTATTTGTCTCTCCCCAGATGCTGCCAGACCTGTTTAGTTTCTCCTGAAATCTCTCCCTTTCTTTTTAACTGAATGACCATTTCAACCATCGAGATTGATGACACAGACCTAACAAGTCCTGACATTTGACCCTATTGAAACTGCAGTGATTGAATTCAAACAAACCGAACAATGATTGTCTGTCCCTCAGCTCCACAGGGAGGGAGTACTTGAAACCAGTTTAGTAGCACGCTTCTGCAGATGTGGCAATGTGGTTTAGGCGATGGGCGTTAATTGCAATGTGGATACCTCATTCAGTTAAACATTTTGCTGACTGTGATTGAGAGCCGAGAGTGAACTTGAAGAGTGCTTGTTCTCTGCTTTCTTGTTTGAAATTCAAATCGCAGGATTAGGTGAAAGCGTAAAAGTCAGATCAGGAACGTTAGGAATCTGCAACCAACTGCCTGTCAGGATGGAAAAGGCAGAAAATCCAGAGCAGGTTAGACCGATTTAGTTGTACACTTCCATGACTGAATACATTTGCCCCTGATTTAAGAACAGTTCAGGGGATTGTATTGGACTGGTGCAGATCTAGTGGGCCAAAGGATATTATTGTGCTAGACACTTCCATGGCCAGCTGCGAGGAGGTCAGTTTGTCAAGTAACAGGACGTTGTTTGCAAAATGTCCCTCGGCGAGGAAGGAGTCGAAGCTACTCTCTCAGGACAACGAGACCGTGATGTTTCATTACCCAGCAGAGAGCAAACCCTTGCAGCTTACACTCCCTGGCCCTGCTTTTGAAATAAAGATTACTTTCTCGATGTGCCTGTGTTTATATCAAACAGCTCATTGACATCGGGACTAGACGTTCAGAGGAAGCTGGAGGTGTGACAGGGGCAGAAACAGAACAAGACGAGACATGAAAGTATTTAGATTTTGCCGTGTGTCCGTTGTTTTTTGTGAGGAATGTCTGTTGGGCGCTAACCTGTCAGGTCCCAGGACCCAGAGGGCTTGTTTTGGTTGGATTTGTGTTATTGAAAGTTTCACGTGAGAAGCGTTTGGGAATATTTCAGCTCAGTATCCATTTCATATCACGGCTCACCACAACCGTGCACATTTTCTGTGAAGTGCCTTGTATTCCACTTAAAGCAGCCTTTCTCTGGAGATACTTGTAGACATAAAACACATGGAGTGGGTATAATCCTGAGGACTCTGTCACTATCGGGGAATGTGCCTGCGTGACTGCCTCTCTATTTGGTGCTAGTGCTAGTGACCACAATTCGGTATGGTTATTTAGTGATGGATAGGAATATATATATATACACACATATATATGTGTATATATATCGCAGAGCATGAGGTACCGCTGGGAGAAAGGCCAGTATGATGCGAGCAGGCAAGAGTTAGAATGCACCAGATGGGAAAGTAACCGAAGGTGTTTTGCACACTTGAAATATGGAGCTTGTTCAGGGAAGCGCTCATGCATGTCCTTGCTAAGTATGTGTGCGTCATGTAGGGAATATGAGGTTGAGACAGGGAGCAATTTTTACTCAAAAAGTTGAATTTGTTGTCAAGAGGGAGAAGGCGGTGCATGTAAACATGAACTATGAAGGCTGAGTTAGGGCACTTGAAAATTAAAAGCTAGCAAGGAAGGGGCAAAAGAGAGAGCGACTCAGAGTGAAGAGGGGACATGAAAAGCTGTCAGGGTCATTTAAAACCCTGAAGCTTGTCATTTCAAGAATAAAAGAATATCTAGGATATGATTCGGGCCTGTCAAGAACAGCAGTAGGAATTACAGGGCTAATTGTAATATTCTTGGAAGTTTAGATGACCAGAGCGATCTCGGCGTCCATGTATATAAAACTCTGAAAGTTAACACACACCTTGATGGATTTGCTTGCAATGAGCACAGTGTGTTAGGTTATATTGGGATAGGGATTGTGTTTCAGGGCCAAACGATATCTTTGCAGGACCAGAAATTTGTCTGGTATGGCCAAACTTGTCGATTTGCGTGAATTTCTGGTCGCCACATTATAGTACGGATGTGAAAGCATTGGAAAGTTTGCAGACGAAATTTCCTCGGATGTTGCCTTCTGTTAAGGGAAGGTCTTACGAGGAAAGGCTGAGGGACTTGAGGCTGTTTTTGATAGAGATACGAAATTTGAGAGGTGAATTAAGAGAGACATAAAAGATGATCAGTGGTTGCCGTAAGGTGGACAGTGAAGGCCTTTTTCTACAAATGGTGAAGGTCGGCACAAGGGCAGATCGATGTAATTTGACGGTGATAGATGACGTGGTAGATGCCTTTCTCAGAGAATAGTGAGGGTGCAGAACGCCTTGCCTTCAACAGTCGTAGACTCACCAATCTTCAGGGCAATTAAATGATCATTGGATAAACTTACGGCTTATAATGTCAAAATGATGGTCAGATTTATTCAGATTAGTATCACAGAACGGTGCAACATTGATGCCAAAAGCACTTCATTGCAGTCTAATATTCCGGGTTTGAACTGTTCTTCAGCTTGAAGTTGCAATCATCTCTGGTCACTATCAGTAAAACAAACACCTGGCGAGAATCCAATGCGCAACTTTGGCAGCTCATGTACTGCCATTCTGTCATGCAAGTACAGCAGGCTAACTAATTGCACCACTGGATCTGCCGTCTCATGATGACGAACGGCTCCTGATCCTACCACTGGGCCCCTCAACCCAATTACTCAATTGTTTCTGTGTATCTGAAATGAAACGCAGAGCAGAGGTGGTTATACTGATAATGGATCATCGATTATGAAACATCAGTTTCAGGAAAATGCCATACATAAATGAGGTGAAAATCGGTTTTATTGAATCCTGCCGACGTTTTCCGTGGCTTCCTGCGTTGATCACATGCAATGTTGTGTGGCCATTGTACTGGGATTCTCCTTCTATCGGCCTCAATTCGTCAGACAATTCGATTCACTGATATTTCACCAACTTCCTTTGGCTTGTTCATATGACACATCGACCCACACTGCACACAACATCAACAATGTTCAGCATACTACGTGCACGAGCACGTGGCATGGTTTTTATGCACAGTGAAGATTGGATAATTTTCTGCAAGGGCAAAGTAAATTCAGTTTAATTAGTAAAGTCGCAAGAATCCAGAGTAAGATTCAAAATGTCAGACATTCACGTTCATTACCGTGGCCAGTATTCCAGCCCAGCAAAGGGGAAATCTGTCCCTGAATCCCCAGCATCCATGCAATTGCTTGCTCCATGTGTCCACTTGGAAACCTATGTGAAGGAACATTCAGCCTAAAGGAGAACTTGTGAGAATCCTCCACTGTCTGATCTAAAGCTGAAACAAGAGCTGTCTATTCCAGCTGGGAGGGAAGCGATGTGGAGGTGAAAACAAAATATTACTTGGCGTTTAATTCATATCGTCCTCATTGTGATTATTTAAAAAAACTGGGCCAGAAATGACACAGACACAAAGGAGCAGAAGGAGGCCATTCTTAACACCGATCCTGCCCTGCCACGTAATTTGATATCATGGCTGACACAACAATTTCATGTCTTTTTCCAGCCCATTCACACCATCGTGTTGCCTACTGGCTCGACAACTGGCTACGTTCAGACAATGATTTCCAGATAATCACTACTCTATAGGTGAAAGTATTTATCGATCTCTACCATAAGTAGACATCGATAATGTAAATATGTGAGAAGAAAATATTCCTTTTCGAGAGAGTTGGGTTTTTATACGAATACTATTGGTTTTGCAGATGAGCAGCCGAGTCTGGTCTGACCACTTTGCAAAACATAAATTAAAACTCGACTCTGATGGGATTCGAACCCACAGCCTTTGAATAACCACCTGAAGAGAGATGTAGAAGTCCAACGCGCTTTCCATTGCGCCACAGAGCCGCGACAGCATCGACTCTTAAGCACACAAGTTTGCCTTTGACTCATTGCGTTCAGGACACCCATCTCGCGCCTGTCTGTCCTTGTCACACTTTCCGGTACCTGGTCCTTTTCCACTTGTGCTCTGGCTCATCAAGTGTTCGGCTACAGACTGCTAAAACGTTCTCATGACACTTACCTTTACCACACGTTCAGACAATGATTTCCAGATAATCAATACTCTATAGGTGAAAGTATTCTTCCTAAATCTCATCCTTGTCTCCTGTTTTTCAGTTATGTCACTCTGTTCCTTCCCAATACAGGCATATCTATCCTCACACATATCTATCCTCTTCATAAAATGAGCAGGTTAATCGGTTTCTCATTCAGCCTTCTCTGCGCTTAGATAAACATCCCCAGCCTAGCTCGTGTACCTTCACAATGGGAGTGGTCAAGCTCTTGCCATTCTTTTCATCTCCTGGGAAATTCTCCTCCAGCAATCAGACGCTTCCAGTATCTGGCGATTAAAATAGAAAAACAAAGTTCTCAGGAGAAAAGCCAAAAGGTCTGAAAAAAATCAGCAGCTCTTGGCCATCTGTGATGAAAAAGGAAAGTTAACACTTCGAGTCCAATGATCCGTCTTCGCAACTGATGGGAAGGGCGGGTGGGTGAAGAATGTGTAAGAGGGCGGACGGTTTCTAAAATGATTGAACTCGATGTTGAGTCCTAATGTTTGCATGGTCTGTCGGTAGAAAATGAGTTGCGTGTCTTCCAGCTTGTGTTGTGCCTTGAAGGAGCACTGCAGCAGACCAGAGACTGAAATTATGGCCTGGGAACACAGTGTCTCGATTAGAGTGGTGCTGGCAAAGCACAGCAGTTCAGGCAGCATCTGAGGAGCAGTAAAATCGACGTTTCGGGCAACAACCCTTCATCAGGGATACAGGCAGAGAGCCAGAAGGGTGGGAACACATTGTAATGTTGAAGTACAGGAGACTGGAAGATCGGGATAGTTTCTGTTGATTCTGGACAGAACGTAAGTGATCTCAGCTTTGTCACTCCATTGGACAGAGGTCACATTCTGAGCAGGAAATACAGTTGCCTCGATTAAATTAAGGTCATACAAATCTGTGGAAGATGTGACGAGAAGCTTCACAGTAAGGAGAGATATCGGAAACACGCAGGAAATGTAACTTACAACATAGAACGTTACGATGCAGTACAGGCACTTCGGCCTGGGCTATTGCCGCGACCTGTAAAATAATGTGATGTCAATTTTAATGTAAAATTAACATTTATTTTGAAACCAATAAAAGCACAGGGAAACAAATAAGTAAGTAAATTACTTTGCAGATGCAAGTGTTGCAGAAAGACTGAAAAAAAAGTAAAGTTAAGCCGAAATAATAGCAAACATACAAGGCCAGTGAACTACCATATCAACAGTCAAGGAATGAGAAAAAAAACCTCCGTATCTGGAAAGTAACTCGAATGTTTCAGGCCCCTGAACTTGAGGTGTTGATAAGAAGAAGCGAATTCTCGTATCAAGGGAAAATGTATTATTTGTGGAAGGTAAGCTAGTTACCTTTTTGGGAGATACAGGAGCAACATATTCAGTCCTTAAATCAAGGCAGTTGAGAGAGAAGACTTCGTGGGTGCATCAGGAGTCGTGATACGAAAGAGCTTAACCGCACCCCTATTGTGCACAACCAGCAATGATGAAACATTCCAATTCTCATTACTATTGTCGGAAATCTGTCCTTTAAATCAGATGGCTCGCGATCATAGGCTTGCAGGTAATATGAAAAGAAGGTTTACCAGCACAAGCAGTAAATTACGACTCACGACCCCGATGCATGTCTATGAGTGGTGATTAAGCCAGAGAGCCATAAGTTCAGTAATCGATTCGCTCGCCCAGCAATCAAGTAACCATGTTAATTCCATTAACACAGATTTTCTTGCTGGGGATATGCTGCACTGCACAGCACACATACACCGTGATGGCCCGTACAAATTATGTGAGAAGGATTGTTTGAGGAGATCGGTTAAACCAGTTCAGTTAGTATTGTGCGAAGTTTATTGGAATGATCACAGATGTGCAGTCAGTGTCAACCTATCGAATGTATCTTTTGATGTGGAAGGCACATTTCCTCACGTACCATTGGCGAAGGCATCCAGCGAGAGGTGGCTGGATTTGAGACGATGGGTACTGCAGGCAGAAAAAAATGAAAGATTGTGTCTTCAACGACGAAATGCGTATCTGATTCAATGCAGATATAAGGACAGATATGAAGAAACTAAAGTGGCTAACTCAGGCAGATAGAGCAGTCCTGGTAACCCCTGCCAAGAGGGTAGCCTGTCGATTAGCTCTGGTAGATGTCTCGGACCCAAGCTTATTAAAGGTCCCGACTGAGTGCAGGGCAAAAGGCAAACGTGATGTGGGGTTCATTCAAAGCTGTGAACCCATAAGAATAGCCCCGAAGTCTGAGTATCGTCCATGCAGGACACATGACCCGTTAAAACCGAGGCTGTCAAAGGATACTACTTTGCATCCCTCGTTAAGGCTTGAGTGATAATTTCCTGTGATTAATCACCGGTGAGAACCCCCATTTTTCCGGTCAAAATGGCAAACATTCCAGGTGAATCGCGGAAACGGAGCTTTGTTCAAGACCTGCAGGTAGCCAATTATGCTGTTGTTCCGTCCACCCCAAATGTTCCTAATCCTTGTACTATATTAGCTCAAATTCCACCTGACAGTAAATGGTTCTCTGCTATGGATTTAGCAAATGTCTTCTTTAGTGTACCGGTACACCCAGAAAGTCACTTCTGGTTCACTTTTCCACTCAAAGGCAAATCATGTACATTCAAGCAACTTTGTCAAGATTACTGTGAGTCCCCCACCATAATTAATGCGGCTCGATGCTGGAGTCTGGAGATTCTTGTTTTAACCCCGGGGTCAGCGATTCTGCAGTATGTAGAAGACTGCTTAACAGCAGGACCAACAGAGGAACAATGTGAGAAAGATACGCTTGCGATGCTCTGCCATCTAGCCAGGAATGGGCACAAAGCTAGTTTCGCAAAATTATAATTTGTGCAACAGGGGAAGTTCTTAGGTCACTTCTTTCTCAACAAGGGAAGGCCATTGGTCAAACAAAGTTCAAGCAATCCAGCAAATTCCAAAGCCTCACACGAAGAAACAATTGCTATTCTTTTTGGTCATGCGCTCCTACTGTAGAATGTTTATCCCATATTACACAACCCTTGAGGCACCCCGAAATGAAATTTTCAATGGCTAAGAGTTGCAGAACCAGAGACCGTAACAGTTGAATTGAAAATGGAGCTCCAAACCACACCTAAACTGGGGATTCCGAATCCAAACAAGCCTTTTATACAAACGGTAGATGCATGACATCTGTGCTGATGCAGGATAATGTGGGAAAATTGAGGCAGGTAGCTTACATTTTGGCTAAACTTAGACCCCGTAGCGGCAGGATTGCCGATATGCTGGCGACCCGTGGCTGCAGCTGAAAAAGTTTGTTGCAGCGTCCAGGGACACAGTCGGCTTTGGAGAATTAACCCTACTGTACCCACATGCATCCTTACTGTTTTCCGAGCAAAACACAGCACACATGTTGGCAGCACGTTGGCTCAGAAACAATACTGTGCTATTGGAGATGCCTAACATTACAATAACGAGATGTAACGTCCGTAATGCTGCTAGCCTTATCGCCGCAACAGGAGACGGAGACCCACATGACTGTGTCGCTGTAACTAATAAAATTTGCAACCCAGACCAGATGTGCAGGATTCACAAACTCAGAATCAGGATATGGCTTTTTTTGTGAATGGGTCAGCATTCAGGAGCAAACGGACAGGTCAGACTTGTGTTTGTATGCTGTAGTAACTACCCATGAGGTAGTCAAAGCGGAATCACTCCATTGTCATCTGTCAGCTCAAGCAGCAGAGCTGATTGCCTTGACTGAGGCATGAAAATTGGCTGAGTGAAGGCTAGTGAATATTTACACCGACAGCAAATATGCATACGGGGTTGTACATAATTGTGGAACTCTGTGGAAACACAGGGGCTTCTTAACCAACTGTGGAAAGCCCAAAATACACCGTGGCCTGACTTCTGACCTTCTGGAAGCGGTCCTACCACCTAAATCATTCGCTGTCTGTAAATGTGAAGCCCACACAAAAAAGTACGATTCCCGTTCTCAAGGCAATGTGAATGCAAACTCAGCGGGAAGGACGGCAGCCCAGCAGACGCCAAGTGATCAGTTGACATGTGTATGTCAAATATTTGTAATCCAAAGCAGACTTATGGGAGGTCGAGTCGCAGGCCATGCCGAAGGACAAGCGTGAATGGACAATGGCAGGGTGCAGATGAGGGAATGGGTGTGGTGTGGCCCCATTGGTAAACCCTGTCTACCGCGATCATTATTCCCATTCCATGCCAATTAAAACACAGTGAGGACCATGTGTCAAAAAGGGGGGATATAGCGAATAAAGTGGAATGATTTTATCTTGATATGTAATTTGATTTCCGTGGTCGAATCTGTAACTCCTCTTCTGTCATGGTGCAAAATAATTTTCCAAAGGTCATCTTAGTCAGTCCGGGACTGAGGTTTAGAAAAGAACAAATATTTCTGGTTTTTTTTGGAGCTTGCTGTGTTTACATTCTCCGCGCCTCACTCTATATAGAAGGACTTATAAACTCCATTCCTGTCAGTCCAGGTGAGACACTTTGTGACGCGGGTAGTTTCATTGGCAAAGAAAATACTTTTATCCCCATGAAGCTTCCTTTCACCCTCTGTCTGCCCATTCATTCAATTTGATTACTGCTGTTCTGAAAAATTTCCCCTCTGCTCTCCTGTTGTTCTTCTGTAATTCGAGAGAACCTCGAACCGAATCCCAACATCATATTAATTTTCGGTTGTTTATGTTAAATCAATGATCAGACCAGAACAAGCTAGCAGGAAATTGAATAAAACAAAAACGATTTTTAAAATTCCTTCCAGAAAATTAACCGACTGCAGAGTCAGAATATGAGAAATGTCAGAGTGCACTGATATTTAGCCCATTTCACAATGCACTGATACTCCTAGACGAGTTCAGTCTTTGCAAAATGTTTATTGATAATTGTGACAATTTCCTAGGGCAGATCCTCCCTCAATGCACAAAAATGTATGCTGCCAAAAACTATTTCAGTTCAGATTAAAATCGCTCAGGATACTTTCCATCAATCCAAAGTTTCCTGCGCCATGTCAACTGAAGTGTATCCAGACGAGGTTAGAACTCCCAGCCTCTTCTCCCACAGCTCCCTATTCCATGTCAGCAGAAGTAGCTCCGGCCTCGTTTGGAGCTCCCAGCCTGGGCGTTTTAAGCGCCTCTCTGCCTTCATAGAAGGACTGCATGCTCACGGACTTGATCACTGTCAGAAAGAGTAGAGATTCACGCGTTCATTCCACTCTCAATTTCCGATCGGATCTTTGCCACTGCGTCACTAAATGTCTCTGATTCCAGACCTGGAAACCGGTGTGATTCAAGTGTGCAAGCGTAGTTACTACCTTGTCTCGAGGCACTGGTAAAGTAACGATGTGAAACATCGTTGTTATTGAAACTTACATTTCAACAATTTGTGTGCTTCGCCTGTACATTTAATCTTTTCTTGAAATCTATCGAACTCAGTCTTCAACATTCTCAATGATGTACTCTCCAAACCACTGAGGACATCGTAGATGACGATACAACCCAATCTCAGTAAGTTATCCTCTTGTGCATTTGGTGTTGTTCCTTGCCAATCTCAGCCATTGCATTTATTGCTTTTGCGTTTGGTTATTTTTTCATGTGATCGTATAGTGGCTCGTCGTCTGCATTGTGGCCGCAGCAACGTCCATTCAAATCCGAGTATCAGTAACGCGCAGTTGTTCCGTGTTACTCCACATAACCCTTCCAAAACAAACGCAGAAAGGAAACAATCAATTTTTAAAGTTAAAATGCTCTTGAAGGTGATGAAATTTTTCTTCAAACTTTATCTGAACCCAATCTCGGCGAAGTTTCTCCCTTTCACAAGCAATATTCTTCCTTTCCCTCCCTCCTCCCATGTCACTGGGACATTGCACAAACTAACATTCACTTTCACATTGACACCGTTAAGTTAGTGCTGCAGCTGTCACTCTTGTTAGGTGAACGTGCCCCAATACCACCATGAGCAGCTTTAAACCCACTTAAGGCAATCAGATGATGTGGTTGGGTTATCAATCCTCACGTAAAGTGTTGATTTGCATGGACCAGAGTTCATTGGGGCACTGGGTTCATGAAGAGGACACAGAAAGGTATCGAGGAAAAGAGACTTTATTGGAAAAGACCAATGTTTGTGAATTCCCCACATTTATTTCAAGTGTTTATTCGTCTCTCGCTCGCGTGTTATGTATAATTCTGCAATTCACATAAAAGAAGCGATATGACAGCTGTGGAAACGGTGCACAAGTGATTTGCCAATATATTGTCTGGATTGAAGAACTTCAGCTATGAAAGAGTTGCTTTTGTGAGAGCAGGAGAGATTGAGAGGAGACAGTATTGAGATGTAGGAAATAATGAGGGGCATGGATTGGGTAGACTTAACGAAAAATTTGTCGATGATGAATGGATCAATCAATCATAGATTTAAGATAAGATTCATAAATGTTCGAGTAGCTCTACATAAAAAAAAACTTTATCAGCTAGCGAGTGGTTGGAATCTGGACATCACTGTCTGTATATGTCAGAGCGGCAGAAATTCTAATAACCTTCAGAGATAATTAACTGTGAATTTGTAATGCTTGAGGCATACAATGATAAATGATGGAAAATGGGATGAGGATAATCAAGCAGGTGTCATTGACAAGAGCATGCACAAGTAGCGGCATGCTACTTGTGCATAGCGTGCCGTTCGGGCGGCACGGTGGCACAGTGGCTAGCACTGCTGCCTCACAGCGCCAGAGACCCGAGTTCAATTCCTGCCTCAGGCGACTGACTGTGTGGAGTTTGCACGTTCTCCCCGTGTCTGCGTGGGTTTCCTCCGGGTGCTCCGGTTTCCTCCCACAGTCCAAAAATGTGCAGGCTAGGTAAATTGACCATGCTAAAATTGCCCGTAGTGTTAGGTAAGGAGTAAATGTAGGGGTATGGGTGGGTTGCGCTTCGGCGGGGCGGTGTGGACTTGTTGGGCCGAAGGGCCTGTTTCCACACTGTAAGTAATCTAATCTAATCTAATCTAGCTTGCAGGCTCAGTTAGCTCTGACATCCACCGTGTGGCGTTTGGTAACCTCAGTTGTCATGTGAGAGGCCAGGGTTCATTTTCCGGCTGGGGCATCTCTGACTGTTTCAGGGTTTCAAGGTTTGTGTAAAGATCTGTAGTTCCGGTGAAGGGTGCAGATGGTGTGGGGATGTTCGCTGGTTTTGGAAAGTTGGTTTGCGGCCGTTTCCTCCCCTCTCTCGGTGATATCCTCAAGGCAGATGAAACTCGTCTGAAGCGCTGCTGTCCTGCAGCGATTCGAAGTGGATTGATTTATTCCCCACTGCTTTAATTTGCTGGTTCTTGTCGTTCTTTGCATGTCCCAGTATGTTGGGTCCAAATCAACATGTTTTTTGATGGAGTCATTGGATGAGTCTCGTCATTCTAGAAATTCTCTGGCTGCCCTCTGTTTATCTGGCCCTAATATTTTTGTGTTGTCCCAATCGAATTTGTTATCCTCGTCATCGCTGTGCATTGCTACTCGGAACAGTCAGTGGTGTTGTTTAGTGGATCCTCCAGAAATATTTTGCAAAAGCAGATATTCGCGCAGATTCATTGTCAAAACCAACGCCAGAAGGACATGCCATTAACCAACAAGCGAAGCACTCTACATTATAGGTAAAAGTATGTCTCGGCACATACATCCAGACTCCTCTGGCCACTCGGATGTATGAGACAGCATAAACCGAAAGACACATTGACAACAACTCACCAAAATTAGACCAAATAGCCATCAAAGGCAGGATAAATTTGGGAAAACAATGTTGCATGTAGTGACTGCAGGAAGCATTATAAAGGATAGACAACTCACGATACACATTCTTGAAGATCAACTTGACACAAAACACCACTGCCAGGTGTCCGCAGTAGGTTGACTCATGACACTGAGTGTCGCTGATTCCTTGGCTAGAAGCTTGGAATGTTTGACAGTCTGCAGCAATGGAGAATGTGTTGCTGGAAAGGTACAGCAGATTAGGCAGCAACCAAGAAGCAGGAGAATGGATGTTTCTGCCATGAATACTTCATCAGGCATTTAGCCAAAGCATCGATTTTTCTACTGCTCGGATGCTGCCTGACCTGCTGTGTTTTCCAGCACCACACTCTTGACTCTGATCTCCAGTATCTACAGTTCTCACATTCTCCTTCGTCTGCAGCACTAGTTAGCTCCTTGGGTGAGGGAACTGTTGATATCACCAATGTAAAATTCGATTGCTGATTGAGAAATACAACCAGCTCCGCAGCCCAAAAGAGTGTTCCTGTTGTTTTGAGTTTCCTGGCTGTACAATGTATGCTTCTGTGATCGCATAGTTGGCAGTACTCTGGGGAGCATCTGCAGTTATCTGCGTTTACATCCTAGATGCTATTGATGCTGTTTGATTTGTTCTTGATCTGTGCAACAGTAACACAGTGACAGATCAATTAATATTGCAAGAAGGCAGACAGACGTGGAAAATATCGAGGTTCTGGTGACATTTGATCAGAGATTACCGAGATTCAGGAGAAATGAATGTTAAATTCTTTCGGGTCGTGATGAAGAACAACCAGGGAAATAAGTCACCAGCGGGTATAGTTTACAAGGGCACTCACAGGAACCAAAATGCGAAATAAAACGTACAAAATGACGAAGACAGATGGAGGATGAGAGTTATCGTGGGTAATCTGACTTCTACTCCCCAGCCCCCCTATTTCCCACACCCAACCCCATTGTAAACAAATGTTAGAGAGCCATAAACATCAATGTCGTCCATTGGAAAGATCAAGTCTTTTCTAAATTTTCGTTTCGGCTATTAGTTTCAGTTACTTTTGTTCTTTCCTGGGAAACCATCTCTTTCATTGTTAGCAATCGGAAAAGAAGCCATCCTTTTTTTCAGTGAAATAATATGATACTAAACTTTGTTTGTGCCATAAGATTCCTCTGTGTCACACGTTTCTTCAACTTTCTCTCGATTTTAATAGTACTCTGTCTTTTGACGCTTCTGACCAACGTGCATGTCCTCATAATCCGGACAGGTAACTGCATCTGTTAAGTTTTCCCCATTCACCCAAACTATCTATATGCCTATGCATATGGCCACGATCTCATCATAACATGCTCTCCTATGCGTGTGTATTGTCAGCAAATTTGGACACATTTCACACTGCCACTTGCTCAATGTTATTAACAGAGAGATAATTGAAGCCTTGAATATAACCAGTCTTGAAAGGCCTCTGCTGTAAATGCTTCTACATACTTGCTACTCTCTGAATGTGAGAACATCCTCTTCATTTATTTCATAACTGTGTAACCCCTTCCCCTGAGATTGGGATCTCCGGTCCTTCACTATTCTGGATATAAAGTAGAGCAGAACAAACTTTTAAAGTAAAACACAATCTCACTGCTGTCTCCAGTGCCAGTTCTGAGTTTTCTTTTTTGACCTCTGTTTGAACAAACTGCCCTGATACGCACATTATTATTGACAATGACACATCTGCTTCAAAGGTACTTCAGTGCCTGTGATTGGAGTGGAGCTGAAAGGCGCGATAAAAGTGCATCTTTTTTCACTCGACCATTGCCATATTATTAATCTCTCTGCTCATGAAAATTGATCCTTCATATCCATTCTATCTCTCATCAATTCCGAGCATGTTTCCATCACAGTTAATTTTAAATGATTTCTTGTTGGATGAGTTATCTCTGCAACTCCAGAAAAACAGTCTCAACAACTCGATATGTTCAGAGGCTGAAAATTTGTTGACATACAGGAAACTTGCGTTATGAACCAGAAACGGATCTAACTCAAAACTTTATCTCTGTCTCTCTATCAACAGATGATTAAAAAAAAACCGCATAGGATATATGTAGGTTTCACTGAGTTTATTTGAAACAAGTTATGTTTTTCCAATAAACGTCTTCACTCCTCGTCCTCCGGTCTACTGCCCTGATCAGACGCAGCAGTTCCTACTGACCATTAACCCGCCCATCCACAGCTCTTTCTCCCACATCATTATAAACGTCCCCAATGAATCTCCCATTAATCTTCTTTGCTCCAAACAAAACATTCCCAGAGTCGTGAATCTCTCCCCAAATGGAGGTTTATTTATCTCTGTACATGGTGCAAAGCAGAGGATTGTGAAAAGATTCTGGGAAAATGGTGCCAATTGTCAAGTGGGAAAACTGTCAACAAGCAAAACAGAATTCCCAGCCTTGAGCTTTGTGAATCTTTCGATATTCCTTTCGACGCGGATTCAGAGGAAAATGAAGGACGAACTGGCCGACAGGGCAGAGACAGTTTAGAAATCTTTCAGTTCTTTCGGAGGCCGGTACTTTGACTCTGATGTACTCCGGACATGAACTGATCTGTGACATTGAAGGATTCTCGTTCCTGCACGTCAGGATGTCAAACCTCATCTCAGCTCCGGGGCAATTAGAAAACTCGGGAACAGATAGGACACTGAAAGGCTGGAATTGAGACGATCCCTGTAGGACGATAACTGATTTCCGGTGTCGTGTGTGTGTCTATAAAGGGTGGGATCAGACTATTACCATGTCTTCACCGTGAATTGCCCAGGATTTATTTCGGAAAAGTCATACTAATTAAGGACGATTTTCAATATGGGAGGAGCAGGCTGCAGCTTGCATTGCGGATCATTGACACAATTGGCTCATCAGTCTCTGCGGCGATGTTAGTCAATGCGTCCGGCTCTTCACTGACAGGTTGCTGTTCTCCCACTACCCAGGAACAGAGCGACAGCTGTTCTCACACAATCTGTGTTTTTTGTACGCACAGTTCAGGGTTTTTACGAGGTCAGAAAAATATCCTTATAAGGCTCGAAGGGGGGAGAATGTTTCAATTTTAGGACAGCTGATTCCCGGTGTCATGCATGTGTCTGCAAAGTGTGAGATCAAACTGTTCCCATTGTCCACAATGAATGTTCCAGGATTTATTTTGGAAACGTTAAACAAATTGAAGACAATTTTCATTATGCGAAGGGCAAGCGAAAGCTTGAATTCACTGACAGTGTGCTTTAGGAGATCCTGCAAGGGGCCTACTACAAGGGACTCCCCAGCCTCTGTGGAGCAATTAGTTCTCTCGTTTGGCTGTTAACTGAGAGGGTGTACCCCGCATGCAGTGGTCGCTGTTCTTATCCATCCGACTCCTTTGCTGTGCACTTTCGGGTTTTTAATAGGATCAGTAATATGTACCCATACGGAAACCAAATCCAGTGAGCAACCACAAATACGTTTCTGTATTGTTGAATGGCTCGTGAAGGGTTGTGAACACTTGGAATCTCAAACAAAAACACAAACTGCTCAAGGAACTCGGCAGGTATGACATTACCTGTGAGAGAAAATGGTGTTCTGAGAAAATCTTGGAGAAGCTCCGATTCGTTGTGTCTGTTTGTCTCTCCCCAGATGCTGCCAGATCTGTTTAGTTTATCCTGCAATCTCTCCCTTTCTTTTTAACTAAATGACCATTTCAACCATCGAGATTGATTACACAGTCCAAACATGTCCTGACATTTCACACTATCGAAACAAACCGAACAGTGATTGCCTGTCCCTCAGCTCCATAGGGAGGAATAACATGAAACAAGTTTAGTTGCGTGCTTCTGCAGTTGTGGCCAAGTGGTTGACACAATGTGCATTAACTCCACTGTGGATTCCTCATGCAGTTACGCATTTTGCTGACTGTAATTGAGAGCCGAGAGTGAACTTGAAGAGTGCTTGTTCTCTGCTTTCTTTTTGAAATTCAAATCGCAGGATAAGGTGAAATGCAGATAACTCAGGCAAGGAACGTTCGTAATCTGCAACCAACCATCTGTCAGGATGGAAAAGGCTGAAGACTTCAAAGCAGGTAATACCCATTTAGTTGTACACTTCCATTACTGAATACGTTTGCCCCTCTGTTCAAAGTGACGCCAAATGAGATCAGAACAGTTCAGGTGACTGGTGCGGACTTAGTGGGCCAAAGGTCATTTTTGTGCTAGACACTGCCATGGCCAACTGCGAGGTGGACAGTTTGTGAACTAACAGGACATTCTTTGCAAAATTTCCCCCGCGAGTAAGGAGTCGAAGCTACTCTCCCCTGATCTTTCTGACAGTCACGGTATACATTGGCACATTTCAATTGGTAATAACTGTTACGGTGCATATTTGTGGAATCAGTCTATATGATAATCAGGACGATGAGACCGTGATGTCTCATTACCCAGCCGAGAGCAAGCCCTTGCAGCTTACATTCCCTGGCTTTGCTTTTGAAATAAAGATTGCTTTCTCAATGTGCCTGTGTTTATAGCAAACAGCTCATTGACATCAGGGCTGAACGTTCAGGGGAAACTGGAGGTGTGACAGGGACAGAAATAGAACAAGACGAGACGTGAAAGTGTTTAGATTTTGCTGTGTGTCCGTTGATTTTTGTGAGGAATGTCTGTTGGGCGCTATCCTGTCAGGTCCCAGGAGCCAGACGGCTTGTTTTGGTGGGAATTGTGTTATTGAAAGTTACACATGAGAAGCGTGTTGGACTATTTCAGCTCAGTATCCACTTCATATCACGGCTCACCGCAATGATGCACATTTTCTGCGAAGTGCCTTGTATTCCACTTAAAGCCGCCTTTCTCCGGAGAAACTTGCAGACATAAAGCACATGGAGTGGGGAGAATCCTGAGGACTCTGTCACTATCGGGGAATGTGCCTGTGTGACTGCCTCTGTATGTGAACATGAGAATACGTTCCCCAAATGGATTTCATCGGTGTGACCAGGTCAACCATCAGTACCATTGTTATGTCATTTAAGATCACAGAGAGAATCTCATTGCTGCAAACCGGGACGAGAATAGATGGATGTCTGATATCGTGCGCTTCACGATGGACGAATGGCCCTTCACCACTTTTCTCGCAAACGCTTTTTAAACTCGAGGCCAGAGAGAAACTGACCTGACGAGAAAATCGCTTCACAACCTTCTACTACCAATTTTGCAAACTTACTTCTATCTTGCCACCTAAATCATGTATTTAAATGAAAAAAAAATGAATGTGCGTTTAGCCAATGGGACACATTTGGTAACAGTCCTCCAGTCTGAAAACTACCCTACACCACCATTCTCAGCATCCTGCTATTGAACTAATTTTATATCTAATTGGAATCCTTACATTTAACTCTATGTGATCTAACTTTATGAAATAGTCAACCATGTGGAACCGTGTAAAAGATTTTATAAAAGCCCAAGTGAGCAAACTCTACCACTTTGTCCTCATTGATCTTCTTGGTTACGCCTTCAAAAAACTCAATCAATTTTGTGCAAACCCATGCTGATTATCCGGATTCATTCCTTGTATCTAAACATTCATATAAATGCTATCGTTTAGAATTGCACCAAACAACTTACCCACGACCATAAGCAGACACAAACGTCTATTGCTCCCAGTCTTCTCCATGAATTCCTTTCTAAACGAAGGTACATTAGCCATCCCACAGTTATTCGGCGCCCCATTCGTCGTGATAGATGATAAAAATATTTCTACGAAGGCCCAAAGGTTTCTTTCCCTAACTTCCCACAAGTTTCCGGTATACAGGAGATCAGATCCCAGAGAAATATCCAACTTTATATTTTCCAGGTCGTTCACCCCTTCCCCTTTTCAACGTGAACTACTTTCAAAACATCAATATTTAGTTGTACAAGTTATTTCATTCTCCGTGGTGTAAACTGACGCGAACTGAACATTATATCTCTCCATCTGCTGAGGTTCAAGCCAAAAGAGAGCACTTTCATTTTAAAGTTGTCCTATTTTGTCTCAAATTCTTAATTACTTGTATAAAATTTTTAGACTATACTTAACATTATGTTCTGATGACATCACATATCCTCGATTGACCTTTATGATGTCCTCCTTAAGAATGCCCCTCCACTCCTTATATCGTTCAAGAGATTCACTTGAAACCATGTGTTTACATGGAAGCTGTCACCTTTTTTAAGAAGAGTTCTTATGACAAGGCGTAAATCTCAGCAATCAACGTTGTTCTAACGGAATACCTACAATGTGGAAACAGGCCATTCGGAGAAACACACACAAACACACATCTCTACACAATTCCTGTAACTCTGCATTTCCCATGACCAAAGAACGTCAGCCACACATCTTTAGTCTGGGGTGGAATGTGCAAACTCCAAATACACAGTCGTCCAAAGTAGATATTGAACCAGCATCGCTGAGGCCGCAAGACATTAGTACTCACCACTGAGTCAGCCATTATAAACCTCCTATCCACCACTCAAAACATATCATCACTTAGATATGGGTCCTAGACCTGTTCCTAATGTTCCAAATGCATCTGTCCAGTGCATCCTATTAACTGAGGTGTAAATCTCTGCCCTTGCTTTCCTATTCGCTTGAACTGAACGCCTGCATTGTATTTGCCTTCCCAAACTCCAACTGAAACTGCATGCTAAACATAAGAGAAAATTGAACTTTGAATTCTTTCTGCTTTCAGAAAATTGTCTATGTCTCTACTCTTACCACCAAACATATGACCTCACCCTTTTCCACAAAGTATCGCAACTGCAAATATTTTTTCAAAGCACTCATTCTGCAGCATGTTCGCTTCATCAATAAGATTTGGCCTTCCACCTGTCATTGTGTCTTCTTCAAATGGAGCAACAACACCCTGAGTTCCTTTGAATGGATCCATCATACATAATGTGAATAGCTGTGTTGCCAACACTGACTCCTGCTGAACTCCACTCGTCACGGGCTGCCATCCTAGAGAAGACCCCCCTTTACCCAACTGTCTGCCTTCTGCCAGTCAGCCAAGCCTCAATCTATGGTCTCTTCTGTAGCAGTTTGCCACACTGCACCTTGACATATATCTGTGGAAATTCAAGCCGGTCACCTCCACAGGCTTGACTTCGTCGAACTTGCTCATTACCTCCTCAAAGCATTCTAATACATTTGTCAGACGTGATTTCTTCCTGAGAACCTGTGCTGATGCTTCACATACTCTGTAATCCCATCCTTCCAATGACCTTGGATACCGTGTTTAACACAAAGCTGATTTATTTGATTGTTATCTAGAATATTCAAACTTTGATTTCAGAACTGAATGTGAAGAACAATTGCTGTTGAGATATGTAAACACGACGCTGTCTCAGTAGGGTCGATGAGTGAGTGAATTCCTTCCCTCAGTGGGATCCTCTATTCTCTCAGCAGGGTCAAAGTGTGGCCTAACTGTTTTGCTCACATGGAGCAGGTAAATGCTTGCTACCAACTGCAAACCAGATGGTGTACTGAGAGTTGAGATGATCGCTTGAACCTATCCCTGGAATAAATACACTTGAAACGTCTCTCACAATACGAAAATAACAATGGGAAATCAGTTCGACAGAGACTAGAGAGCACATCCCACAGGCTACATATTTGATAGGTCTCTCCACAATGTGATGACGAACTGTTCCCAGGAACGTTTATAATGATTAATGTCTTTATTCAGTGTGAACACGTTGATCACACGTAAGTATTCAGGAACAGGTGAAGCACTTCCCGCAGTCATGCCATTTAGAAAGACCTGTGAATATTGCGAGAAAGTTGATGAGCCATCCTGTCGCTCGGACTTTACAGCACGGTCCCATAGATTTGGAATTGGAGAGGTCTCTATTCGGGGTGAGCACGTGGGTCAGACGTCAACTCTCTATTTATCTTAATGGACTCTTATTTATGTGAGCATATTTCTCAGAGATGAAGCACATAGAGCTTTGATAACATTTTCCAAAGTCCGGAGAGATATAAGGTTTCTCATTAGTATGAGGGTGGTGTTCGGTTCTCCAATCGCTAGAAGTTTTAAAGCATTTTCCGCAGTTCAGACATTGAAAATGGTTTCTCATCATTTTGAACGAGCAGGAGTCGCAGCAGGTCAGAGACAGAGTGAATCCCTTCCCACACTCTGAGCAGGTGAATCGCTTGTTCCTGGTATCATTGCGTCCATGGGAATTCAGCTCAGTCAGGGAAGTGAATCCCTACATTTCCACAGTCATTCCTCACCATGACTGCAATTGAGGTGTGCAAGGACTGATGACAGGTAAAAACCTGGTCCACACACACAATAAGTGAACGACTTATTTCACACTGGAACGAGATCTTTTTCCTTTCATGTTCGAAATCTGATCAAGTTGTATTTGAGATAAAATGCGCGGCTTCATTAGACTATGGTAGAGAGGTTGATTTTTAAACCTTCCCCTTCTAATATCCTGCGAAATTGATGTTATCCAAAAATGAGAATGTGAAACCGTCTTTCAAAAGACTCTAGAATCTGTCTGAAGAGAAGGGATTTTTGACACTAAGAATTTGACCAGAATTTTGTCAGAATCTTTCATGCACACAACTTCCACCACAGAGAACGAGCAGGTCAGCAGGTGAATATGAACACGATCACCTCCCTGTTCCCTCCAGGTCAAACACTGCACTGACATGTCTAACATACAGTCCTGTTGGAGCAGACATTTCTTACAATTGAATCATTGCAAAACTGAGGCCTCTGACTTCAATCTTAACTCAAAATCCACTGCCTTACCACTGAGTTGGAATTGTGATGCTGGAAAATCTCAGCAGGGCAGGCAGCAACGAATGAGCAGGACAATCAACGTTTTGGACACGAGTCTTCATCAGGAAAGAGGCTTGTAAACCGAGTGCGAAGAGAGACAAATGGGAGCGGGTGGGGTTGGGACAAGGTAGCTGAGAGTGTAATCGACTGATGGAGGTGAGGATAATGATGATAGGTCGTCACGCAGGCTAGAGCAGATAGGTGGGATGGAAGATGGACAGATAGGATAGTTCATAAGAGCGGTGGAAGCCCTGGAGCTTAATGATCTTGGCTGTGTGGGAGGGAGAGTTGACTGTTCAGCCAGGGGTCAGTGGCGTTGTTTGGTACGGGTGTCCCGGGAATGTTTTCCGTAGCTGTCTGTAATTAGGCATCCGTTCTCCTCTATGTCGAGGAGACTGCAAAGGGAGCAATTGATTCAGTAAATGACATGCGTGGAAATGCAGGTAAAACTCTGATGGACATGGAAGGGTCCTTTTGGGCCTTTGACAGAGTTGAGGGCGGAGGTGTTGGTGGATGTTTTGCAAATCTCGTGTTGTAATGAGAAGGTGCTGGGAGGGGAGGGTGGTTTGGTGGTAGCGTGCACTTTGTAAGCTAGTGGAAGAAGGAATGATCTTTAAAGAAAATGGATAGGGGTGGGGAGGGAAGCACATCTTAATTGTTGGGGTTCATTTGCAGCTGACGGAAATACTGAAGGATGACATGATGTCTACAGAGGCTGCGAGATTTTAAAGTGATGAAGAAGGAAGTTCTGTCCTCGTCATATTTGGAGGGATGGGTTTTGGGAGTGTGGTTGAGGGAAGTGAATGAGATGAGCTGGAAGGCATCATCGACGACGTGACAGGAGAAAATACCTCGCCACTGATTCAAATTTCTCCCTGGCAATTGTTTGAGTCTGAACAGACACGTCATAACCAGGGTGACATCCTTCACCTCGTGATGTGTTTTTAACCACATATCCCCATCATCACCATGTAAGCCGACTTGCACCTCATTAACATCATTAACTCTTCCACGTCTCTGCCCTTCTGCAGCTCAAACTCTAAACCATTCGTTTGAACGACACGGTCATAATACACTTCCATCCGTTCTTTCAAATTCCCTCCCTGCTCTGGTGCTAGTGAAGCAAGGAAGAGAGAGAGAGAGAGGAGTTGAACACGTAGCTACAGGGATGGTGCAGGAGAGAGGATTTTGGATTCTTGGATAATTGGGGCTCTTTCTGGGTAGGTGGGACTTGTACAAGCAGGATGATCTTCATCTGAACCAGAGGAGTACCAATATCTTTGGGTGAGGGGGGGTGAAATTCGCTATGACTATTGGGGTGGGTGTAAAATAATCCAGCAGGGGGATGGGAACCAAAATTTTAGTTCAAGTATAGAAACGTTTGAGAGTAGGGAAGTCCACAATCAAGTTTCAGGGGCGCAAGCTGGCACCAGCAAGCAAGAATTTGGTTTGGAGTGTGTCTACTTCAATGCCAGGAGCATGCAGAATAAGGTGGATGAACTTGCAGCATGGGTTGGTACCTGGGAATTCGATGTTGTTGCCATTTCGATAACATGAACAGAGCAGGGACAGGAATGGTTGTTGCAGATTCCATGATTTAGATGTTTCAGTAAGAACAGAGAAGATAGTAAAAGAGGGAGACGTTTGGCATTGTTGGTCAAGGACAGTATTACAGTTGCAGAAAGGATGTTTGGGGACTCGTCAACTGAGGTAATTTGGGCTGAAGTTAGAAACCGGAAAGGAGAGGTCACCCGATTGGAAATTTTCTACAGGCCTCCGAATAGTTCCAGAGATGTAGAAAAAAGTATAGAAAAGATGATTTTCGATAGGAGTGAGAGGGACAGGGTAGTTGCCATGGTGGCTTCAACTTTCCAAATATTGACAGAAAACACTATTGTACGATTACTATAGATGGGTAAGTTTTTATCCACTGTGTGCAAGACGGGTTCCTGACACAGTATGTAGAGAGGCCAACAAGGGGCGAGACCATATTAGATTTGGTACTGGGTAATGAGCCCGACCAGTAGTTAGAATTAGAAGTAGGTGAGCACTTTGGTAATGGAGATCACAGTTCTGTTAAGTTTCCTATTGCGATTGAAATAGATAGGTGTATTCCACTGGGCAAGAGTTACAGCTGGGCGAAAGTCATTTGTCATGCGATTAGGCAGCATTTAGGAAGCATAGGATGGAGAAGGAAACTGCAGCGCATAGGCACATTAGAAATGTGGAGATTATTCAAGGAAATGCTACTGTGTGTCCGAGATAAGCATGAATCTGTCAGGCAGGGAAAAGCTGAAGAGCGCGGGAGCTGTGGTTTATGAAGGAAGTAGATTCTCTGGACAAGAGGAAGAAGAGTCTTATGTTAGGATGAGATGCGAAGGCTCAGTTACGGCGCCTGATGGTTACAAGGTAGCCAAGGAAGACCTAAAGAGAGAGCTCAGATGAGCCAGGAGGAGACGTGAGAAGATGTTGGTGGATAGGATCAGGGTAAACCCGAAGGCTTTCTGTAGGTATATATGTAATAAAAGAATGACGAGAGTAAGATTAGGGCCAATCAGGGATAGTAGTGGGAAGTTGTGTGCGGAGTCAGTGGAGATAGGGGAAGCACTAAATGAATACTTTTCAACAGTATTCAGTCTAGAAAATGGCAATGTTGTCGAGGAGAATACTGAGATACAGTCTACTAAACTAGGTGGGACTGAGGTTCACAAGGAGATATTAGAAATCCTGCAGAGTGTGAAAATAGGTAAGTTCCCTGGGCCAGATGGAATTTATCCGAGGATGCTCTGGGAAGCGAATGGGGAGTTGCCGAGCGTTTGGCATTGATCTTTAAATCATTGTCTACAGGAATAGTGCCAGAAGACTGGAGGATAGCAAATGTGGTTCCCATGTTCAAGAATGGGAGTGGAGACAATCCTGTTAGTTATAGACCAGTGAGCTTCACTTCAGTTGTTGGTAAAATGTTGGAAAATGTTATAACAGATAGGATTTATAATCGTATAGAAAAGAATACTTTGATTAGGGATAGTCAGCATAGTTTTTGAAGATTACGTCGTGCCTCACAAACCTTCTGGAGTTATTTGAGAAGGTGACCAATCAGGTCGATGACATGATGTTGTGTATTTGAAATTCAGCAAGGCGTTCGATAAGGTTCCCCACAGTAGGCTATAGTACAAAATGCGGATGAATGGGATTTTGGGAGATGTAGCAGTTTGCATCAGTTATTGGCTTGCTGAAAGAAGACACAGGGTGGTGGTTGATGGGAAATGTTGTTCCCCGAGTCCACTAAACAGTGCTGAACCGCAAGGGTCGCTGTTGGGTCCACTGCTGTTCGTTTTATAAACGACACGGATGAGTGCGTAGAAGGGTGTGTTCGGACGTTCGCAGACGACACTGAGGTTGGTGGAGTTGTGGATAGTGACGAATGATGTAGTAGGTTGCAGAGAGATATAGATAAGCTGAAGAGCTTGGCTGAAAGGTGTCTTTCTGACCTCATTAGAAACCGAAAGAGTGCAGCAAAGCAAACAAATGCATTAAGGACAGCAATCCCTCTTGCCCTGGGGGCTCTTGAATCAGCTATCATCCATTCAGCAGACTAATGCGCTGACACGTGCAATCCAGCAGATCGCACAATCTTCAAAAGTAGGCGGTTACTGAATCTCAACTTCAGCCTGCCCTTTGCAGAATGACAACTGTCCTCTGTTAGATGTACTTTTCCAAAATAAAGTATGGGGCGCTCATTATGGAGACATAGGAAGAATCTGACCCCACTCATTGCAGGCGCACTCAGGTCACTGGAAGCCTCTCTCCCACAATCTGGAGAGTCTAGATTCCAGCCTGTCAGTATTTGTCTGGCCCGAGCTTTTTCATTATCCCGGAATCCTCCTGTACAAAAACGAGAAATCTTTCAATGTCTCAGATCAGTTCCTGTGCCGAGAACATCAGAGTTAATGACCCGTCCCCTTAAACAGGGGGAAGCTGTCTTGACTGTTTCTGCTCAGTCCGACAGTTCACCCTTGCTCATTACCCTCCCATTCCACTTCCCAAAAAGTTTCTGAAGATGCACAAAGCTGGAGACTGGTTTCTATGTTTTGCCTCCTTAACATTGTTTTGCACTCAAATGTCAATATTTCCCAAAAATCTCTTCACTATCCTCTGTCTTGCACCATATCCGGGGATGAGAATTCTCTTTATGATGAGGGAGTCCAAAGGTTGGTAAGTTTCACTTTGGAGTGAAGAAGTTGAACCAGTGATTTCCTGCGGCTGTTCATAGTGATTTGGGAGAGAGCGGTGGTGATGGGCGCTTTGACGAACAGGAAGAAAACTTGCCACTGTCCAGGGTCAGTACATAGAGGACTGTGATTGACTGAATCGAACGTAAAGTTGCACATTTGCATAGTACATTCAGAGAATACTGCAGAAACCCGATACGTCCAGCAGTATCCGTGAAAGAGAAATGGTCAACGTTCTGATAGTGGTATAGTTTTGATTAAGAACTCGAGGTTACAAAATCTTCGCGATCAATGGCATGGTTTGTTGAGATTGTTCCTTTTTCAAGTTTGAGCGCGAAATCGTCCTGTAGGAAGTCATTGAAAACATAGTCAGCAGAATTCAAAACTGCATGGGGAAATCACAATGGATTTCTAATCCATCACGTTTCCCACTGTGCCCCGACTACACATTTACCTCCCGTGCTTAATACATGTTATGGAATGAATGTTTCCAACTTGAAACACCAGTATTTGGCTTGCCCTGTCCGCAATCTGACCCCAGTATTCAATGTCGCCCTCTCTTGGTTCAGAATGGAGTAGGATGCTGGGTGTTCAAGTGGAATGACACGCGTTGATGAAAGATAATCGTGGCTCAGCAGTTGGCATTGCTGCCTCGCAGGACCAGGGTTCCAGGTATGCTTCCAACGTCGGGCCACTGACTGTGTGATATTTGCACTTTCTCTCCCTGTCTGCGTACGTTTCGTTCATCAGTCCAAACATGTGTTGGTCAGGTGAATTTGCCGTGATAAATTGCCCATATTGTTTGGTGCATTAGTCACAGGGAAATGAGTCTAGGTGGGTTACTCTTCAAAGTGTTCGCGTAGACTGGTTGGGCCGAAGGACCACACTGGAAGGAATATAATCCATTAAAGTGGATGGGAACGATTCATTTCATGCGAGAGAGATTAATAAACATAGCAATGGATCGAGAAAACAAAAGTTGTTGTATTTGTCCAGTGCTTTCAACGCCAGCTGAATTACAGAGGGTTGCCTCAGATTACAACAGGATCTGGACCAGATCGGCCAATGGGCTGAGAAGTGGCAGATGGAGTTTAATTTAGATAAATGAGAGGTGCTGCATTTGGGAAAGCAAATTTTAGTAGGACTTATATAATTAATGGTAAGGCCCTTTGAAGTGTTGCTGAACAGGGAGACCTTGGAATGCCTCTATGAGATCGCATGGAATCCAGGAGAAAGTTTTCGTAGCTCCTTGAAAGTGGAGTCGCAGGTAGATCAGATAGTAAACAAGGCGTTGGTATGCTTTCATTTATTGGTCAGAGTATTGAGAATAGGAGTTGGGAGGTCATGTTGCGACAGTACGGGACATTGGTTACGCCACTGTTGGAATATTGCATGCAATTCCGGTCTCCTTCCTATCGGAAAGATGTTGTGAAACATGAAAGGGCTCAGAAAACATTTACAAGGATGTTGTCAGGGTTGTAGGATCTGAACTGCAGGAAGAAGCTGAACAGGCTGGGGCTGTTTTCCCTGGAGCGTCTGAGGCTGAGGGGTGACCTTATAGAGGTTTACAAAACGATGAGTGGCATGGATACGATAAATAGACAAAGTATTTTCAACACCTCACGCTTATCTGCATTACATTTTATTTGCTGTGTTTGGCCGCCTTCCCCAGCTGATGAAGCACTTGCTACAATATCTGACAATATTCCTCACTGACAACGATACCTCCGATTTTAACGCTATCTGAAAACTTACGAGTCATATCTTGGGCATTCTCATCCAAATTTATGTTTATCGAAAAAGCAATTGGAGTCGGGGATTACAGACCTAGAGGCCATAGGTTTACAGTGAGAGGGGAAAGATATAAAAGAGACCTATGGGGCAATTTCTTTCACGCAGAGGGTGGTTTGTGTATGGAATGAGCTGCCAGAGGATGTGGTGGAGCCTGGTACTATTGTAACATTTAAGAGGCATTTGGATTGGTATATGAATGGAAAGGGTTTGGAGGGATATGGTCCGGATGGTGGCTGGTGCGACTAGATTGGGTTGGTATATCGGGTCGGCAGAGACTGGCTGGACTGAAGGGTCTGTTTCCATGCTATGCATCTCTTTGACTCTATACGTTACCAGGGCGCTAGACGATGGCAGGGCGGTAAATGTGATCGTTCAGAATTTTACTAAGGCAGCTTGGTTAGATTCTGCATGGTAGACAGCACTGGAAGGTGAGATCGCATGGAATCCAGGAGAAGCTGGCAAATTCTATACACAATGGCTTGATGGCAGGATGGAAAGACGAACAGTAGAACGATCCTGGTCGGTCTGGTCGGTGTGGAAGCCTGTGGGTCGGTGCTATTCCAATTGCTTTTTAGATAAACATGTCAATAATTTGGATGAGAATGCCCAAGATATGATTCGTAAGTTTTCAGGTAGCATTAAAATCGGAGGTATCGTGGTCAGTGAGGAATATTGTCAGATATTGCAGCAAGTGCTTCATCAGTTGGGGAAGGCGGCCAAACACAGTAAATAAAATGTAATACATAAGCGTGAGGTGTTGAATTTTGGAATGCTGAATCAAGATAGGAGATTCATGGTGAGTAGTAGTACCCTCACAGGTGTGCTGGAACAGATGGACCTTGGTGTTGAGGTTTACAGTCCTCTGAAAGTGGATTTACATAGAGTCAGGTTAGTGAAGAAGGCTGTTCATCAGTAAGTATATTGTGGAGAGAAGTTGGGAGGTTATGTTGCAGGGTGGAGAAACGGAGGATGGCAAATGCTGGAGATCAGAGTCAGCGTGCAGTCCTTGAAAAGCACAGCAGGTTAGGCAGCATCCGAGGAGCAGGCGAATGCTCGTTTTGGGCACATGTCTGAAACGTCGATTCTTCTGCTCCTCCGTAGTTATGTTGCTGTTGTACAAGTCATTGGTGGGGCGCACTTGGAGTATTGTCCTTTTCGTCGCCTTGAGATAAGAAGGGGGTTGTTAAACTGGAAAGAGTGTACAAGAAATTTACAAGAATGTTGCCAGGCCTCTCTCATCTGAGGGAAGTTATAGGGAGAGGCTGGACAAGCTGGGCCTTTTTTTTATTTTTTAGTGTGCAGGAGACTGAGACTTGCATCAGGTCATGTCAGGTATGGATACGGTGAATACATTAATCTTTTTTCCTATGGTTCTGAAATCAAGGACGAGAGGGTACCATAGAACATAGAACATTGCAGAGCAGTACAGTCCCTTAGGTCCTCAATGCTGCCCCGCCCGATCATACTAATCTGAAGCCCATCCCACCTGCACTATTCCATGTACGTCCATTTGCCTCTCTAATAACGACTTAAATGCACTTAAACTTGGCGAACATACTACCGATAGGGGCAAATTATTCCATCCCCTTACTTCCCTCAGAGTAAAGGAACTACCTCTGACATCTCTCTTATACCGATCTCCTCTCACTTTAAAGTTGTATCCCCTCGTGTTTGCCGTTCCCATACTTGGAAAAAGGCTCTCCCTGTCCACTCTACCTAACCCTTGGATTATCTTATATGTGTCTATTAAGTCACCTCTCAACCTTCTTCTCTCTAACGAGAACAGCCTCAAGAACCTCAGCCTTTCCTCGTAAGACATTCCTTCCATACCAGGCAACATCCTAGTTACTCCCCTCTGCACCCTATCCAACACGTCCACATCCTTCTTATAATGCGGTGACCAGAACTGTGCACAATACTCCAAGCGTGGCCGGACCAGAGCTTTGTACAGCTGCAGCCTAACCTCCTGGTTCAGGAACTCAATCCATCGATTAATGAAGGCCAAAACATTGTATACCTTCTCAACAGCCCTCTCAATCTGGGTGGCAACTTTCAGGGATCTGTGTACGTGGACACCGAGATCTCTCTGCTCATCTGCATTCCCAAGAATCTTACCATTAGCCCAGTACTTTGCATTCCGATTACTTTGTCCAAAGTGTATCACCTCACACTTTTCCACATTAAACTCGATTTGCCAGCTCTCAGCTCAGCTCTGCATCCTATCTATGTTTCTCCGCAACCTATTACATTCATCGTCACTATCTACAACTCCACCGACCTTAGAGTCGTCAACAAGTTTACTAACCCACCCTTCTAAGTCCTCATCGAGGTCATTTACAAAAATGACGAACAGCAGTGGACCCAACACCGACACTTGCGGTACGCCGCTAATAACTGGACACCATGATGAACAAGTTCTGTCAACTACAACCCTCTGTTTTCTTTCAGCAAGCCAATTACTAATCCAAACTTCTATGCCTCCCACAATTGCATTCCTCCGAATTTTGTATCATAGCCTACTGTGGGGAACCTTATCGAATGCCTTGCTGAAATAATTTTAACCAGTTTAAAGTTAGAGGGTAAAGTATAAAAGGAAAGCTGATAGGTAAATCCTATACACATAGAGTAGTACGCATTCGGAATATGATGCCAGCAAAAGTGGTTTAGGCGGTTACATTAACAACATGTCACAGGCATTTTGACAACTAGACGGATTGGAAAGGTTTGGAAGGATATGCGTCAAATGTACGGAAGTGGGGTGAGAGTAGATGAAAATCTTGCTCAGCATGGATCAGTTTGGACCAAAGAGTCTCTCTCCGTGCTGGAGGGCTCAATGACTATGCTAATCTATGTTTGCAGCTCCCGCAAGGAAACTCCTCGGTTCTCTCCAAACCAAACATCAGCGTGTTTCACGCAGACGGTGGTACGTGTATGGAATGAGCTGCCAGAGGATGTGGTGGAGGCTGGTACAATTGCAACATTTAAGAGGCATTTGCATGGACATATGAATGGAAAGCATTTGGAGGGATATGGGACAGGTGCTAGCAGGTGGGACTAGATTGGGTTGTGATATCTGGTTGACATGGACAGGTTGGACCGAAGGGTCTGTTTCTATGCTGTACATCTCTAAGACTCTATGAGTTTAAGTGACCTTGAAGAAGATTCACTTTTGGCAAATCTAATGTGCAATTCGTGTCTGTTTGTGTAATCTGAGGTCAAGATATGAAAATGTTTCAAATAATCACAGCTGGCTCTGTAGAGTGAAAACCGACTTTCAGGTGTATATTCTGCTCTGATTTACAGATGTGGAAGATGTGGGACCAGTGGGCCTTGTCACAGCGGATGTGGTCAAACATGTAAGTCTGACGTGAGGAAAATATTCTCTCTTTCGGAGGATAGCAAGTCTGTGGAAATGTATCCAACAGAGGTCTGTCAAGAATGGGTGCATTCAAAGCTGAGATAGACAGTCATTTAGTCAGTCCACAATCAAGGGCCACGGAGATAAGGCTGAAAAATGGAGTTGAGGATTATACAAATAAGCCGAGATATCATCGAAATCTGTCGCCGACGTGATGGGCGAAATTATTTCTATCTGATCCAATCTCTTTTTTTGTTACTTGGAAAATGCTAGACACCATTTAAAATGAATAAAAACACAACGTTCGGAAGAGATACTTGCAGTCAAACTGAGTCAACATTATTTATTGAATGGAAAATCACACGAGTCAATTTGCCAGATTTCTTTGCTAACATGACCACCAGATCACGGGAGCTGTTCGATATAGTTCTTTCGAATTTCTATCAAGCACTCAATTAGGAGCCCTATAGATTACCATTGCACAATAAGCGAGTTCACGGTGTTGAGTAATAAATCAACATTACCTGTCCATCGTCTACTCATAAGAAGTCACCAAATCGGGATAATTGAACACTTTTCAAGTTGAAAACATATAATTAGCGAAATCCAGAATGGTCAATGATTTATATGTCTTAATGTCTTGGAGGATGTGGCAGAGTGAAATGTGTCGACGTCTGCTGCCGATACGCAATCAGTGAGCATGCTTATTTTGATGAGGACGTGAAAATCTGCAACAAGATATCGATAGTATGAGTGAGTGGGGAAATCTTGCAGTTTCATGTTGCGAGTGTGAGGTCATGCACTTTGTTAGGAATAATCAAAAGACAGACTAATATTAATATGGAAAGAAGCCCAATAAAAATGTGATTCAGGATGTTTCCAAGAAAAAACAGAAACTAAAGTTGCCTGTAAAGTAACCGACGACCAAGATATGTTTCGTCTTGTTCTATGGGCCATGCATAGTTTATTGATTATTGTTCTCCAAACATTCTTTACAATAGAACGTGGAGTGGTAGAGAGGAAATTAAGATCACCCATGATTATTGCCATCCTTTAGCACTCACACACAGTATTTTTTCTTGTATGTCTTATTTCTAGTACGTCTGGTTACTGCGAATGGGCTTGTCAACGACACCTGCTGCTGAATTCTTTTCTCACTGTTCCTTATCTCAACACAAAACACATGTTACATCCTTATTTCCTGAATCAAGGCAATCTCTAATCATTGCATAAATATCACTAACATCTCGGCTTTTCTCACGCCTCTGTATATCATCTTCCAATATTAATTAATTCTTTATTGTGTTGCAATTGCACATAATAAGAGAAAGACAAAAAAGACATTGGTGGACCTGGGCTTCACACGCATGTTATTGATGTTAAAACGCAGATTACTGCCCACAATTCGATCATAGAAGCACTCACCTTAACGTTCAGGAAGCACAGAATACGTACAGTGTTGTTGGGCATAACTAGAGCAGCACCAGGAAGACAAGAGCTATACTGCTCTGGGTACTATTTTGTGTGTATTTCTCAATAAGCAATAGAGTTTTACATGTGTTCCATCAGGAGTTACCTCACACAAGGACGTTACTTGTGCTGCAGATGGTCAGATAATCCCAGTTCCAACTCCCACAATCAGAGATACTCAGTGTCCTGCATATCGATATAAGGAACAGCTGCCCATGGCGTTTATGGGCTAGATTAACTTTAGGAATGCAGCTCGCACTTTAGGAATGCAGCTCGTCAGTCTATTTCTCCTATATATTGTTTCGTGCAGTCCCTTGTTGGAATCTCGTCAAATACATTTGTCCTGCACTTGATGGGTATTGGGTCTTGTGTTCTGCAACCACAACAATTGGAAGCAGCGGGATTGAAACTAATTCAATTCATGACACCACAGGGCCGCAGCGTTTCACATGAGCTTCTGCAGCGCTGAGAATGTCATCGAGAAAGGGAAGGAAAAGGCTGCAAATCTTCTTCCCTGCTGCATTGAAAATTCCAACAACACCTCCGAGGACCCAAGCTACACAAACTCTACGATTTTCCACCGCAGAGAATTGCACCCTCAACTCCCGCGTGCATGTGAGGATAGCAAACCCGACACTATCGAGGATGATAGTTAAAGCGAGGCCAACACCTGTCACTATAATATGGACACCCACAAACACACTCTTTTCACATGAAAGTATCGGCAGCCGTAGGACCAAAGAAGCCTGTGCTGGGTGTTCATATTCCAGACTATTTGTGTTGTACACCGTTTTCCATGAAAGTGAATGGAGATCGTTCTTTCACCGTTGCTGTGAAGCCAGATCCTGCACTGAATTTGATCGCTGTTTTGTGTTGCTGTGGCGAAACGGCGGGCAATCGCGTTATAAAACGTTGTTATACTTCTCTAGTTTCCTTCATTACTGTCTTGATGAGCGAGGTTGGTGATTGGCTGTCTCGATCAGATTGAGGCACCATTTTTGGCCAGATTTAATGAAGGATGGAATTTGATATATTCACTTTTAATGGTTCACTGTTGTTTTGTTTTCTGTTACTTGAGCAATTTCTGGGACTTGGAAATGCGCTAATTATTCAGGATGCTTGGAAGCACCGCTTTGAATTGTCTCTCTGCCATTGTGGGAGTGGTTCATGATATGCACGTCAGTAATTTTCTCGCTTTTATCATCGAAATGACCAGAGGCCTTAGGAGCGTCAAACACAAGCACTCACATTGTTCATTTCAGTGTGTGCGGCACCGAAGGCCTCTGGTTCTTTCTGTGATAAAAGCGAAAAAATTATTGACGGGCTGTGAAAACAGTGAGTGCTCCTTCTGTACAAAACCTCCTCAAATCCATTCAAACAGACCGCTTTCTGATACATAGAGGGCCACTTTTGCTGCTACTTTCAGTGTCTGAAATAGTCAGCGCATTTGGCTGAAATGTTTGCGACTCGAACTCACCCAGGCACAGAGCTTCAATTATTTCAGATCAATCATTGAGACCGATCACGTACCTACATTGCAATCATCAAACCTTCAACCCGAATCCGCGTGGAGAGTGACGGGAACTCGCAGCAGAATGCGACGACACTCTCTGCAACAACGCTGCCAGCAGAAAGCAGCCACTACAGCTTCAATCAGCGGCTTCCTGCTCAGCCCTGGGACACAGCTCAGAGAAACTCCTTCCTCAGGAACGGCACTTCCCGTGTGAAAGGGGAAAACAATCCACTCTAATTTGCAAACAGCTTCAGAAAATTGGAAAATTATTCCTGTTCATGGTAAGGTTTTTAATCAAAACTTCTGTCTCGGAAATGACAAATGGTAAGAGATGTCGGCAGGAAATACAAAGAAAGTGTTGATAGTGAGGACTGTGTCTCGTCAAGCAGACTGGGAGTCCGACATTCTAATCAGAACTGATTGCGTGCCCTTAGGTAATTTTCGATTGATTTGCCGTCTGAAAGAGTGACTGGGAATTACATTGGCGATGTAAACATGAGGGTAAAAATATTTAAGTATTGAATATTAAATCCCGATACAAGTGCGAAATAAATTGTAATTTTCTGAAAGAATAACAGTGAGACGTGAAAGGTATGAATGATGTTATTTGTGTTTGGGAGGAATGAATGAATCCTTGCAAATGCAGTGCCACGTGAATTATGCGCAGTATAAAATGATAAACTAAGCCACTGTGCCCCTGCGTTGGCTAGAGGGTCGTGGTGTGATGCCCCATAATGGTTGCTTTTCCTTATTAATACAATCCTTGCTCTCCATTCTACTTGCAGTATGACAAAATAGTGCGACTTATGTTGCCACGTCTGTTCCTCTGTTTTTGATCACACGTCGCTTTCCGAGTGAAAGCTATCTCCACTTATTTGGAAGTGCCAGATACAAGTCTATTAATGACCCTTTCAAAACGTCATGTTCCACTCCAGCCGTACAACACACAATGTGATCAGAGTCACTGAATGGGAATGACCACTTTTTGAGGGGACTGACAGTGTCAGATTGTCCCGAACCAAAATGAACTCATTCAGAATGTTCTGATGGAAAGCGAAGGAAACTCTTTCTGGAAGTTTCCCAATTCACAAGGAAAATGATTCTGTTGTGTGCCAATGTGGGTTTAGGTTATGAATAGTTTATTGTCAGTAATGGGTCGGACAGGATTGTGAGGTTTCACTGTGGGGCAGAAATGATCTGGTTGAACAGGGAAGTCAAATATCCACAGAGCAGAGAGAATGGATCGGTCCACTGTCATTCTCCCATTTTCCGTTTCTGTACCAACAAAAGAAATTGCTGTAAAATCTCAGCAGGTCTGGGAATATATTGGAAAACAAAACAGAGTTAAGACCTCGGAACTAGTGACACTTCTTGTTGGATTTCCATCTCCCTGTGCCTAACTGCACACTTCTTTTTATTGAATATTTCCTGACTTCCAACTTTATGCTCAGCTTCTCTTTTGTTACTTCCTCTCCAAACATTTTCGATCATGCTAATAACCCCGGACAACATCGATCTACTCGAAACAGCAAGGTAGTACATTGGGTAGCTGCCAGTTTCAGTGATGGCCGAATGTCAGTAGGCACGGTTGCACGTTTGTGACGTCGAATTTCCGTTCACTTCACAACCTATACGTCCTCCGTTCAAACCAAGCAAGAGTTTGATTTGTTCCCTTTTTACATGCAGAAGTTTTTAATTGTTGGGAACGGAGCATTCGTGCTTGTTGTACTCATTAACAAACCTGCTTTGAATTTGCTCGCCCATGTCTACCGCTGCGCTGAAAAGAATGACAGCTCCAATTTATTGTTGCGTGAAACATTGTTCAGCTTCTCTCCTCGGATAAACTGAGGACTGGAGATGATGAAGCACTCCTGCCAGAAACGCCGTTTCTCCTGATGCTCGGATGCTGCCTGAACTGCTGTACTTTTCAGGCATCACACTCTCAAGTGAAATTCTCTTCTCCCTGGTTGACAATATCTTTCACTTTGTATACCTCGATGGGCGTCCACTTTCAAGGTACATTTACCGGACATTGATCCTTTCTGTACCTGTACTAAAGCATTTGCTTTACATGTCAATGTGTCAATGTGTCCTGCTTCACTGTCAAGCAGAACACCTATTTGCTCCTTTCACAGCGAACATTGGAATCCTGATGTACAGTCTCTGTCAAATGCATGCAGAAGTAGGATCTGAAACGCCACATTTGGATCCTCTCTTGTGTAACTCAACCTATGTGAACCAAAACCACAAATCCTCAGTTATGGTTTGGAGCAGTTCACACATTAGAATGTCGAACCACTGGACATGCTTCCACCTCTTTCAGTCATGATGAGGAATGAAAAGATTTACAGACTCAGGTGAACTGCTTGACTCACAATCTACGTACAGTCACTCATGTTACCGTGTGGTTTGAAACCTATCCACTGAAATTGAGGAAACTACCGTTAGGGTACAGAATGTCATTGTATCCATTTTGTTTTCTTGATATCACAGAGTTGCAGAAACGTATGACGATGGACAAGGAGGAATGCAAGTCAAATGTAACTCTGTTGAAACGCCTTCTGTCTGATTCAGTCATGAACAAGAGACAAGAATGAGACTAGACGGAGATCATTTTGCATACTGAAGGAAGATCAATAACATACAGTTTCTACTGCTGCCACATCTCAGATCGCCTTTGAACTTTCATCAATATGTGTAGAGTTTTGTACATCTCTAAGTAAGAACTGTTTGTTTTACTAACAGCAAGTGAGTCGCATCTCCTCCATTCCCACACAGGTTTCCAACTCAGCTGACAGCCAGGTTGCAGTTGCTCATGGCTCTGCTGGAAAATTCACGATTAATGAGAAAGAAAAGGAAAGTTGCAACTCGTTACGGCACCGCGTTTCAAATAACCTCGCTACGTGGTCTGTCATTCTTGGATTCCAGAGCTTGCATAGATTTTCAGGTGGAGGAATACCTTTCTGCTGCTTATTCTGCAGAACAGGCTCACTCGCTGTGAGCATGCCGCAAGGTATCATCAGGTACACGGTATTTGCTTACCGCTTTTAGCCTGTCTGACAGGGTGGCTGAGCAAGCTGAGAGGCTATGTTTTAGGTCCTAATTCTTAAGAACGCTTAGCATTGAATCCTAGCTTTGCCACTTGTATTAATGGATTAAGCTGGCAACGTTTGGCAGGGATGAGCTTTCTTAAAGATGAACAGAATAAAATGTAATCATTCCTTCTAAACCACGCTGCGATGTGGCAGAACACAGAACCACCAATGTGGCAGTATTCACGCAGTGTTCCCCTGACGCTGTGCTTATCACATTAGCGTCCAGCTGGAAAGGCCCATAGCATAATATGGACCCGAGATATCCCCGTTATATTCCAGGTGTTTTGCATACCTCACCATTTTCTCTGAAAGTGATAGAGATCGTTATTTCACTGATGATGTGAAACCGGATCCTGCGCTGAATCCCCTCGCCGTTTTTTTGTTGTTGGGGCCAAAAGAAGGGCTATCGCAATGTGAAACTGAGTTCCATTCACTTCATTTCCTGCATTTCTGTCCTCAACAGGGCGCCTGGTGATCGGCCCACTTGATCTGGTTGTGGCACCTGCGCATTGTGAACCTAATCTAAAACAGATTGCAAATTGTTTTCGTGGTTCACTGTTCATCTGTGCGAGCTGTTCATGACCCAGATGACTCAACTGCTTCACAGAAAATAGTCCTGCTTCGGTGTGCCAGGAATTAAGTTATCTTTGTCAGTTGTGTTTCTGTTCCATGTTAACAGCGGTCAGTTTTTGGATTCGCTGGAGAGCTGAGTGGTTAACACGATTTATATCGTCTTTTCTGCAGCCAAAGTCGTTGACGCAGAACTTGGGAATGTGTCAAGAAGAATGCTCAGAGGCAGAAAAAGATCGGAAAACCTTAACCTCCGGTTGGATTCGAAACAACTATCTTCAAAGACACTAACAAAGCGTGCAGGATGAATAACGTGTGCCGTCTGCTCTTGCCAATAAACTACATAGGATGCTGCTCCGTACTGAAGCATCTCAGTTGTACTGTCGTGGAAAATAAATCGACTCGACTCAAATGTTAGCAAGTGCAAAAAGAGACGTTTATTTGAGACATTTGCAAAGGGACATGATACATTGGCAAGACGACTCATATAAGGAACGCCTGAGAACTTTCAAATATTCCTTTTATACAATAATGCTCCAAAGTGAAGATTACCAATTGCAGTCTGGATTAGATTAGGTTCATAATGCTTCTCCTTGTAAACACCCCAAGGCCAGGAGGCTGGCACATTCAATTTCCTTTCCAGATATGGATTTTCTTTTCTCATTCCTTGAGTTCTGATATGGTAGTTTAACTGGCCTTGTAAGTCTGCTGATGGGTCGGTTTGCCATTACATTTTTTCTGTGTGTCGGCAATACGTGCCCCTAATTTCGGTCAGGCCCTTACTTCTTTGTTTTCCATACGCTTTTATAGATTTCACAATAAATGTCAAATTTCCATTGTATTTCCCCCTTTTTTTGTCATTTTATAACAACAACAACAAAAAAAGTGCAGAGCCTGACACGCTCGACCAGTTGTCGGACTGATCTTGCACATTGTGCTTTGCCTAGGACCCTGCTTGTGTACGTGCCTCCTGCATTTGCTTATGAGTGCAGCGGCATAACAAATGGTAAAACGATCAGATGCCCTACAGCAGGAAGGTCCGATCACATGGATCACACCACACCGAAATGTTGAAGTGTGTTACATGTGAAGTTTGGTCTATGTACAGGGCACAACCGAGCAAGTGTTGATACCAACAGAAAGCTGTGTTACTGGCAGCTGGTGTCCGAGGAAAAGTCTGGTGCTTCCTAACAGATTGATGTACAGCTGTCAGGCTCTGTACTTTTTGTTGTTGTTGTTGTTATAAAATGACAACAACATCTGGCTAATGGGTCCACAGCAGGCGGCAGGGCTTCTCATCACGAAATAACAACGGGTTGAGCTCAAACACAAGAAGCATGCTGAGCCGTCACTTTCGCGATATAGGATCAACAACACGGCGTTTACAAGAAGTTTATGGAATGAACTTTCAATGTACGGAACATTTCAGAGCATTTGACACCATACTCGCCTGGTTATTACCAGATGCTTTAACTGACTAAAAATGCACAGAAAAAGACAATCTCTTAGTCCTTTGCTTTCAAACTATTGTTTCAACTCTGTAATCAGACTGGTTAAAGAGGATGCGTTCATCCTCTCGGGACCGATAAACCGCGTGAATATGCACAGAGGGAATCTCAGACCAAGAGACCAGGGTAATTGTGCTGAATTTACGAGGAGTGGTGTGTGGGTCGGTGTTAACAGTGAATAGTATGGGCAAACCCATTAACACTGGCATTCAGCCTTGCAACAACAGCTCCTCACTCACTTCTTGCCTCATGTCTCCCAGTCATCATTGACTTCCATATTATCTTACACCCCCTTCGAAACTTCTCACTTGTTCCCGAACACTTTCGGGTTTCCACTTCGAAAGTGCAGCCGTTTGAAACGAATTTCTGGAGTATGCACGTCACTCTTTGGGATCAGCTTCACTGCCCATCCATAATTACACCACACTGTTATTACAGTGGTGGTGTAAGTTAATGATAAGTTACATTACAGAATCCTGGATGTACTCAGCACAGAGATGCATTCATGATGTCGCTCGGGAGGGAGTTCTAAGAATTAAAACAAGTGACATTGAAAGAACAGTGAGATAGTTTCAGCTCAGAAGAGAAATAAATCTTCATTTCCAGAATGTGAATTGGATCCAGGTCTGTGCGATTCAAACTCAGACTCTGAAGCAGTGACTCTACTGATGTTGACAATAACTCCTGACCTCATCTGTCCAAACTCTTGTGCCTATTTTCTTTCTCCCCACGTTTTGAAGCACCATTCCTTGCCGTGAGTGGTGAAGGAGTTAACTACTCCCTTGCAGAAAAACAGTGGGGCCAGAAATCCGATCTATCTGTCCCGCAGCGGGAATTGCTTTGCTCAGAACAGACTGGGTGTGCTGTTTGGGACTGAAACTGTGTTCGATCACACCCAGACACGGTGTAACAGCCGCCAACAGATGTGGAGAATGTTGGGGCTGATTCAGACCCACTCTGGAAATAGACTGTATCCTGAACTCAGGGGAGCTAAGTGTCACAGACAGAAGGATGGAGAATTAAGTTTGGAACGATATCAGCCATGATCAAATGGCCTGGCAGACTCGATGGGCTGAAAGCTCTATCTGTCCACCGATGCCTTCTGTAACCTGGCCATCCGGAATCGAAGGAAATTGAAACAGTTAATTTTTCAGTTCGAAGCCATCCGGTCATAACTGGGTGAGGGGAGAGATGGAACAGGTCTGATGTAAGTTTAGAGGCTGGGAAAATGTTTGGAGACGAAGTTTTTGAAGAGGATCTCAGTATAAAGTTGGAAGTCAGGAGATATTCAATAAAAAAGAAGGGTGCGTAAGGCAGAGGGAGATGGTCATGGAGAAAGAAGTGTAACTGGTCTTGGAGTCTAAACTCTATTTTCTTTCCAAGATTCTACCAGACATGCTTAGATTTTCCCGTAATTTCTATTGTTGGTACTGAAACAGACGATGGGAATGTGTTCCTGGATCAATCAACTCTCTCTGTTCTGTGGACGTTTGTATTCCCCGTTCGATCACTTCTGATCTACACGAAAACCTCACTATCCTGCCCTAACCCTACCCGTGTTACTGACAATAAACTGTTTATTATGTAAACCCACGTGTGCACGCAACAGCAGCATTTACCGAGTGATTTGGGAAAAGTTCGGGAACAGTTCCTTTCGATTTCCATCAGAGCATTCTAAATCAGTGAATTTTGTTTCAGCACCATTTGACATGGAGCCGTCACTGTCAATCACCCGAGCATGTGGCCATTCGCATTCCACGTCTCTTGACACTTTGGTTTGTGCACGGTTGGAATGGAAACTCACGTTTTGAAAGGGGCATTTTTTTACCATATATTCAGCTGAACTGATAAACTTGTCTCTGGCACCTCCAATACAGTGGAAACAAGTTTCGCTCAGAAGGCAACATATGATCAAAAACAGGGGTAACAATGTGTCAACAAAATCTGCAACAGCGAGCGAATACGCTCTTGTGTGGGGATACAACATTGCAAATTCAATGGAGAGCTGCGAACTTATTTACAGATAAAAGTGTCCCTTCATGATACTGCATCTGCCAAGAATTATCCACTCACTCAATCTATCTATATCGGTTTGCAAAAATTTCAATATCCTCATCACAATATGTGTATTGTGTATCAGCAGCATTTCACTCTTCCACTCCCTCCAAGTCATTGGGTCAGATAAATCATTAAATCAGATGACTGACTAATCTGGATTTCACTAAAAATATCTTTCCAACTTGAAAACTGCTCATTAATCTCGATTCGGTGATTTCTGTTAAATAGACAATGGACAGGCATTGCTGCTTTGTTACCCAACACCGAGAACTCCTTTCTTGTGTAACGGACTTTTATATAGCCCCTTATTGATTGCTTGCTAAAATTCAAATGAACTTTCCTGAGCGTCGTCCTTCATCAAGTCTGCAGGTCATGCTACCAAAGAAATCTGTCTGATTATCATCATGTGATTTTTCTTTCAAAAATGATGTTGACTCAGTTTGACTGTAGTCATCTCTTCTAAACTTTCGTATTTTCTTAATTTGCAACATTTTTGAAATGAAAACAAATACATTAGAGCAGATGGAAGCAGCTTAAACCATCAAGTCAGCGACAAGTTTCAATGAGATCACGGCTGATTTGGTTAATCCTCAAATCGCCTTTCAGCCTCATTTCTATGGCCCCAGATTCCCGAAGTGACCAAATGCCTGCCTTTCTCTGCCTTGCATGTATGCAGCATTGACAACCTTCTGTTACAAATAATTTCACAGATTTGCTACCCTCTGAAAGAGAAAATATCGTCCACAGCTATGTCTTACATAATTTATCCCTTCCGCTGTGATGAGACCTTCTGGTGCCACATTATCCCAGGTGCATATCAGAGCAGAAAAATACCCTCAAGGTTGGTCTGCACTGCCAGTGCCAGCTCTGAGGATTTGCAACATTGTCTTTTTTGAATTTTGAATGAACAAATAGACATGAATCTTCCTCAAAAACACTTCATTGGCTGTAATTTCGCTGGCAGTGTAGTGCGCTAGAAAGTCGAGTGCTTCATTACAAATATATCACTTTCAAAATGTTATCGCTGTTTCCCTTTCCACAGTTACCGCTAGACCCGTCGGTACTGTGCACAAGTTCTGAAATTCATGACATTCCTTCAATCCCAGTTCTCTGGACACTGATCTTGGGCAGTGACAATACTTCCAAATGCTCGTCAATGTGCCAATCCCCACCCCTCCCTCCCCCATCAAGATAAACAGTTGCAGAAAATCTTCAGTTAATCTTCTTTGCTCCAAAGAAAACTTCGGGAATCTCTCCAAATGCCAGGAAATCTTGACAATGGACATAGTGCAAGGCAGATGATTGTGAAGAGAATTTGGGAAAATACTACCAGTTGGCAGGTTTGAAAAATGTTCAAGAGGCAAACCATATAACCCAGTCTCCAGCATTGTGAATCACTGAAACTCTGTGAGAAGTGAAATCAAAGGAGAATGAAGAAGGGTGATCTGTCCGAATGAGCAGAGAGAGTCAAGACAACTTGGCGTTCTTTATGAGGACAGAACATTAACTTTGATGTTCCTGGGACATGAACTGATCTGAGATATTGAAATAATTCTCTCGTTCCCGTACATGACAAATACAAACCTTATCTAGACTCCGGGACAATGAAAAAACTCGGGACCATACAAGAGACTAGGAGGCTCGAAGTGAGATGTTCCCAGTTGCAGGAGAGCTGATCCATTCACATGGGTGTGTCTGTCGTGGATGTGATCAGACTGTTCCCACGTCTCTATAATGAATGTTCCAGACTTCAGTCTGGAAACAAAATTGATAAGAGGACACTTCTCTTTCTGGAAAGGACAGACTGAATCTGTCACAGCGTGCAAGGTTTTAGGTTGGAAGTTTCAGCGTATTCGAGTGATAAATGAAAAGCTGCTGGTTCAATACGTCCAAAGGCGACAGCGATCGTTGTTCTGAAAGCATCTGTTTTCCCTGCTGCAGAGTTTCATGTTTCTAATGGGGGCAGGAAAATGTTCCTCAAACGGAAAATTTCCATGTGAACAAATACAAAGAATTTTCTACAATGTTTTAAAGGTTAACGTAATGAACTGTGGACTCTGGGAATCTGAAACAAAATCAGAAACTGCTGACAAAACTATCTGCTTTGGCAGTACCTAAAGGAGATTATTGATTTCTGATGAAGTTGTCAAATATTGTCCATGATTCTCTCTGCATGAATCACCAGGAGACGTAGAGTTCTTCAAAAAGTAGGTCTGTTATTTGCAGACGAAAAACCGTGACACCGAGAAAGCAGATTCTCGAATGCCCTCAAACGTCATTTTTCATGTTTTTTTAATATATTTTTCCCATGTTTTGTTTGCTTATCAGCATGTCTAAATATATTAATCATAGTACCTCACACTCGCTACACAAAAAACCAGTGATGTTAGTTCCCATCATCTCTTTAATTGTACATTCGAATTAACGTTATTCTAATATCATGGATCGATATTTAATGTCAGCTTTCACAACAATGGTCTTTCATTCCAGACCCTACTTCATATTTTCCCGATGTCACAATTTGTTATTGTCAATAATATCAAGCAGGCTGGCTCTATTAACTATTAATTAGATATTTAATGTTATGTCCCAAATATTTATGTTCCCAATCTTGTCATAATGGTACTTAACAGGAAACCTAACTTTGCTAACTGTGTAATCTAATCTCACCATCGAGAAGTTTCAGTGTCAACCTTTCTTTGCTAATTGGTGTGAGAGATTCTTATCTGCTTCACTATTCTCATCTCATCCTGGATTCTGCAGACCCCTTGCAACAGATCGACAGTGGGGTTCATGTTTTAAGTCTTCCCTTACTTTCATGCTTCAAACCTTCCCTTACTTTCATTCTTTTTACTTTCCATAATAACATTTTATTGTCATTCTGACTAATGGCAGTCATTCCTGGCACTAGATTTACTGAGGGTAAAGGGTCAGTGATCAGAGCGGACTGTCCCTGTAGTTCTGTTCCTGACTCTCCACCTCCCGCTCTGTTAGTAACCTCTCAGTCTCCCTGGAATTGCACTGTTCCCAATTTTGCCGGATTCCAGACCTTTATCCTTGGCCGAACTGACTGTCGATGGTCTGAGGAATATCATTCCCAAATGTCTCATCTCCAAAATAATAACAATTAACAACGATATCTGTGGATCCTTCACTAATTTGTGAGAATCATTCTTGCGCACTGTAGGGACATTTATTGACCGAAATTGAGGAGGTTTTCAACCAGACCAAACTCCTATGCGTAAAGAAGATGGTCTCGATCCCGTTTTCTTATCTCCTGAAGGCAAAAGTACGGCAATGCAATTCAAATGGTGAAACATCCCGGCTTGAACGAAAACATAATTTACTTCGCACTGTCGATGTAACACAAACAAAATGAAAATGTGAACGAACACAACTCCATTGGAAAACTTAACGAAATGAAACATCATTTAACTACGAAACAGCAAATATTCGAATAGAGTAACTTTCAGTGCAGAAACAGGCCATTCGGTCCATCATGCATCCAACAAAGATTCGCGCTCTACAGTATTCCTGTAACCCCGAATTTCCTATGGCTAACCAACCGAATCAACACTCCCCTGAACACTTAAGACTATTGAGCATTGCAAATCCACCCTAACCTGCGCATATTTGACTGTGTAAGGAAACTGGAGCACCCGGAGGAAACTCAACAGACACGGGGAGAATGTGCAAACTCCACACAGACTTTCTTCAATCCGACAGGGATCTGAGTAATTGGAGAGTTTTCAAGAGGGAGTGCAGACTGGCGTGTGAATGGTGGCCCGAAAGCCTGATGTCATTGCTGTAAAGGCTCTTCAGTAACATCATACACACCAACCAGCATTCAATACAGTTCAAATTTTGTTTTAATCCATCCTAAAGTTGAAATTATTCTGAATGAAATATATAGGGAGAGGCTGTTTGTGCATTCACTCAGATCTGTGTTTTGATGTGTCAGGAGCATCATACAAAATAACAACTGGTGGAGGGAGAATTGAATTCCTCCTCCCACTCTGCTGAGGACATGCAGGACCTGGAACTTCTCTATCACCACTCACTCACCACCCGACGCCTGGAGGAAGAAAACCTGATCTTCCTCCTCAGGAACCTCCAACCCCAGGGCATCAATATGACCTTTACCATTTGCCTAAATTCCCCCTCCGACCACCTTATCCCAGTTCCATTCTGCCAGCTCGGCATAATCCTCATGACCTGTCCGACCTACCAATCCTCATTCCCATCTATCCACGCAACCGTCCTCTCCGACAATCACATTTACACCCAACTCCATCCATCTATTGCGCTCTCAGCTCCCTCCTCCACTGCCCCACTCCCTCCCATTTATCTGTACACCCTGGACGCTCCCAGCCTCATACACGATGATGGTCTTTTGCCCAAACTGTCGACTCCCCTGCTCCTCGGATGCTACCTGATCTGCTGTGCTTTTCCTGCACTCCTCTAATCTTGAGACTGATCTCCAGCATCTGCAGTCCTCACTTTCACCTCGCTTGACTGAATTCCTGCTCCATACAGATCGAATTGCATCTCGAGTTTTCATCGTGAATTTCATTATGTTTAAGATATTTCACTTTTAAAATCATCACAATATTTTGCTGCCCTTCTGAACAAATTATGAATTTGGACAGAACAATGCCTCTTTTCTCTGTGAACAAACAGTATATCAAGGAGTCGGATTGGAGAATGTTTCCTCTCGCAGAAACAGGAAGAGGGAGATGAAATTCTCTCTCAAATGAACACAGACCATTCAGAGGAATCTGATAAGGTTATGCAACATCTGTTGAGAGAAGAGAAAGGTTAGCTCATATGTAATGAGAGTAGGGGAATTCAGCAGAGCGGTAAGAAGTTAGAAAAGTAATAATTACTGAACTATTGGAATAGGGGTAACGCTGAAGAAAGAATGAGGGGTCCATACATCGTGTTTAAAATGTTCAGTCTGTTCTAGTAGACAATTCAATCAAAGCTAGATTTAGATTTCCTATCCAGTTTCCAGTCTAATCCACATATCCCGTGACTCCCTGAGACAGGAGCAATCTGTGTCTTCCTATCTGAAATGCGCTCACTGTGGGTGCAACAGCATTCGTCAGGGACAGAGAATATGAAAGACTCAGAGGACTCAGAGGCAATCATTCTCTCCTCATCTCATTCCCAAATAACCTGCCCCCTTACCCTGAGAATGTATCAATAATAGCCAAAAGATCTGCTAATGGTGTAACATAACACTGACTTCTCTTCACAGGTGCTTTCAGACTTGCTGAGATTTTCCGCAACTCCTGAGACTGTATTATTGTGTCAGATATCCAGACCCACAGGATCAATTTCTCACCATCTGCCAGCTGAAGCCTGATACATTGAAATGAAATCGTATTTCAATTTTCTGGAATATGGACACAATTTTTTCAAAAGCTCAACATTGGAGCATGTGTGTCCAAAAAAGTGACCATTATTTTGTGATTCATTAATGTGTTTGGCTCATTGCCGCTTGGTTACCATGTATTTCTCAGATATCATTGTTCTGGCGAAGTTGACGATCAGTTATCTGCTTGAACTGCTTTGTCCAGATTCATTCATTTTGTCCAGAAAAACCCATAATGACAGCCTTGCAGGTTTAAGCTGCAGTGAAGGGGTCTGTAGCTCTGAGACTCAGAAGGGAAAGGGGGAGAGGAGGACAGCGCTAGTTATAGGGGACTCTCTAGTTAGAGGGACGGACAGGCGGTTCTGTGGACATGGGCGAAACTCTCGGATGGTTTGTTGCCTCCCGGTGCTAGGGTCCGAGACGTCTCGGACCGTGTCTTCAGAATCCTTAAGGGGGAGTGTGTGCAGCCAAAAGTCGTGGTACACATTGGCACCAACGACATAGGTAGGAAGAGCGGTGGGGAGGTCATTCAAGAGCTCAAGGAGTTAGGCTGAAAGCTAAAAGCTAGGACAGACAGAGTCGTCATCTCTGGGTTGTTGCCAGTCCACGTGACAGTGAGGCAAAGAATAGGGAGAGAGTGCAGTTGAACACGTGGCTGCAAGGATAGTGTAGGAGGGAGGGCTTCAGATAGTTGGACAATTGGACTACATTCTGGGGAATGTGGGACCTGTACAAACAGGACGGGTTGCACCTGAACCAGAAGGGCACCAATATCCTGGGGGGTAGGTTTGCTAGCACTTTTCGGGGGGGGGGGGTTTAAACTAATTTGGCAGGGGGATGGGATCCGGACTTGTAGTCCAGCAAGTAAGCTAGCTGTGTGTCAGGATGCCCAAGACTGTAGGGAGGCTGTGGAGAAGGTAGCACTGACAGGGACTACTTGCGGACACAGAGATGGGCTCAAGTGCATATACTTCAACGCAAGGAGTATCAGAAATAAGGTGGGTGAACTTAAGGCGTGGATCGGTACCTGGGAATACGATGTTGTGGCCAGCACGGAAACATGGATAGATGAGGGACAGGAATGGCTGTTGGAGGTTCCTGGTTACAAATGTTTCAGTAAGATTAGGGAGGGTGGTAAAAAAGGAGGGGGGGGCATTGCTAATTAGAAATGGTATAACGGCTGCAGAAAGGAGGTTTGAGGGGGATCTGCCTCTGGAGGTAGTATGGGCTGAAGTCAGAAATAGGAAAGGTGCAGTCACCTTGTTGGGTGTTTACTATAGGCCCCCCAATAGCAGCAGAGATGTGGAGAAACAGATTGGGAAACAGATTTTGGAAAGGTGCAGAAGCCACAGGGTCGTAGTCATGGGCGACTTCAACTTCCCAAATATTGATTGGAAGCTCTTTAGATCAAGTAGATTGGATGGGGCGGTGTTTGTGCAGTGTGTCCAGGAAGCTTTTCTAACGCAGTATGTAGATTGTCCAACCAGAGGGGAGGCCATATTGGATTTGGTACTCGGTAATGAACCGGGACAAGTGGTGGGCTTGTTAGTGGGTGAACATTTTGGTGATGGTGACCACAATTCTGTGACTTTCACCTTGGTTATGGAGAGAGATAGGTGCGCACAACAAGGTAGATTTTACAACTGGGGGAAGGGAAATTACGATGCTGTAAGACAGGATTTGAGGAGCATACGTTGGGAGCATAGGCTGTCAGGGAAGGATGTGGTGGAAATGTGGAAGTTTTTCAAAGAGCAGATACGACGTGTCCATGATATGTATGTACCTATCAGGCAGGAAACAAATGGTCGTGTGAGGGAGCCTTGGTTGACGAGGGAGGTTGAATGTCTAGTAAAGAGGAAGAAGGAGGCTTACATAAGGTTGATGAAACAGGGTTCAGACAGAGCAGTGGAGGGATACAGGATAGCCAGAAGGGACCTGAAGAAAGGGATTAGGAGAGCTAAGAGAGGGCATGAAAAATCCTTGGCGGATAGGATCAAGGATAACCCCAAGGCATTTTATGCATATGTGAGAAACCTGAGAATGACGAGAACGAGGGTAGGTCCGTTCAAGGACAGTAGTGGGAGACTGTGTATTGAGTCGGAAGAGATAGGAGAGGTCTTGAACAAGTACTTCTCTTCAGTATTTACGAACGAGATGGACCGTATTGTTGAAGAGGAGAGTGTGAAACGGACTGTTAAGCTAGAAGAGATACCTGTTAGGAAGGAAGATGTGTTGGACATTTTGAACAACTTGAGGATAGACAAGTCCCCCGGGCCTGACGGGATATATCATCGGATTATGTGGGAAGAAAGAGAGGAAATTGCAGTACCATTGGCAATGATCTTCTCGTCTTCACTGTCAACGGGTGTGGTACCAAGGGACTGGAGAGGAGCGAATGTTGTGCCCCTGTTCAAAAAAGGGAATAGGGATAACCCCGGGAATTACAGGCCAGTTAGTCTTACTTCTGTGGTAGGCAAAGTAATGGAAAGGGTACTGAGGGATAGGATTTACGAGTATCTGGAAAAACACTGCTTGATTATGGACAGCCAGCACGGATTTGTGAAGGGTAGGTCTTGCCTTACAAGTCTTAGTGAATTCTTCGAGGAGGTGACCAAGCATGTGGATGAGGGTAGAGCAGTGGATGTAGTGTACATGGATTTTCGTAAGGCATTTGATAAGGTTCCCCATGGTAGGCTTATGCGGAAAGTCAGGAGGCATGGGATAGAGGGAAATTTGGCCAATTGGATAGAAAACTGGCTAACCGGTCGAAGTCAGAGAGTGGTGGTAGATGGTAAATATTCAGCCTGGAGCCCAGTTACAAGTGGAGTTCTGCAGGGATCAGTTCTGGGTCCTCTGCTGTTTGTAATTTTTATTAATGACTTAGATGAGGGAGTCGAAGGGTGGGTCAGTAAATTTGCAGATGATACGAAGATAGGTGGAGTTGTGGACAGTGAGGAGGACTGTTGTCCGCTGCAGAGGGACTTAGATATGATGCAGAGCTGGGCTGAGGAGTGGCAGATGGATTTCAACCCTGCCAAGTGTGAGGTTGTCCATTTTGGAAGAACAAATAAGAATGCGGAATACAGGGTTAATGGTAGGGTTCTTAGTCAGGTGGAAGAACAGAGGGATCTTGGGGTCTATGTACATAGATCTTTGAAGGTTGCCACTCATGTGGATAGAGTTTATAAGAAGGCCTATGGAGTAATATCGTTCATTAGCAGAGGGATTGAATTCAAGAGTGATGGAGTGATGTTGCAGCTGTACAGTACTTTGGTTAGGCCACAGTTGGTCGCCTCACTTTAGGAAAGATGTGGAAGCTTTGGAGAGGGTGCAGAGAAGATTTACCAGGATGTTGCCTGGAATGGAGAGTAGGTCGCACGAGGATAGGTTGAGAGTTCTCGGCCTTTTCTCGTTGGAACGGCGAAGGATGAGGAGTGACTTGATAGAGGTTTATAAGATGATCAGAGGAATAGATAGAGTAGACAGTCAGAAACTTTTTCCCCGGGTACAACAGAGTGTTACAAGGGGACATAAATTTAAGGTGAAGGGTGGAAGGTATAGGGGAGATGTCAGGGGTGGGTTCTTTACCCAGAGAGTGGTGGGGGCATGGAATGCGCTGCCCGTGGGGGTGGTAGAGTCAGAATCATTGGCGACCTTTTAGTGGCATTTGGATAGTTACATGGATGGGTGCTTAATCTAGGTTAGAAGTTCGGCACAACATCGTGGGCCGAAGGGCCTGTTCTGTGCTGTATTGTTCTATGTTCTATATTCTATGACGTAAGGGACGGATTTCCAGCATTTCCAACCAATGGCACTTGTGGAACTGAGATGTTTTTTCCTAGCCAGGGTGGCGAGTGCTTGATGTGGCATTGTCAACTGATGCCCCGTGTATCTGCTGTGCTCAGTGTTCCACGCGATAATGCCGTGGGTCTGGCAGCTGCTCTTTGAGGAATTTTGGGGAATTTCCACATGCATCTTGTCTGTAGTACATGCCACTGCTTCTGAGTATGGTTGGTTGAGACGCACAATGTTTGTGACTGTGGTGCTGAGCAAGCTGCACTGCAAGTTAATTCTATCTAATTATGGAGAACATAAATACTTACCTTCATCATCAATGCTTTTCACAGCTGGACATCCAGTGATTACACGGATGTGGTGTATGAGTCTGTTATTTGCTCAAATGACTATGGACTTTTAACTAGATTCACCTTTTGACGGATACTATGCTGAGAGACCTCACACGACTGTTCCACTTTCTCATCAGCATTTCATCTGTAAAAAAACTGGGAACGAGCTGATGGGACACAGATTGTGCTACAGATGATTAGACACAGTGATTCTGTTTGGCTTGATGCATGTGTTTCTCTGAATGTGTGTGTAAAATATAGCGTGTTCCTGTATCTTTGATTCTGTCTGTGTCTACTCATATATCTGTGTCTGACAATCTCTGCCTTTGTGAATGTGTTTGTGTCTCATTGTGTGTATTAATGTGTGTCTCCATGTTTATGTATCTCTGTATCTGTACCTCTGAGCAACGGGCTCTCTGTTGTTTTCGGGATTGTAACAACTGAAATGGGGTTTATATCTATCTATCTATACCTCTCTATCTGTCTGTATCACTCTCTACTCCTCTTGTGCTTGAAGTGATACATTGCTTTCGGTTATGTTGATGTGTGTTTGAACGTCTGTGTTTGTGTGTGTCACAGACGGAAATACGTACAGATTCTGAGACACAATCACAGAGACATGTGCAGAGACATATACAGACAGAAGCACACATATCGACTTAGAGAGACGCAGGTGCACATTGAGTTACACAGACATGCACACACAAGCACACAGATGTGGATGGAGACAGCAAAAGTGATACTGGTAGAATTTCTTGTTCCTAAAACTAAATGAGAGTTCAATAAATTTTTGGATTGTTTGACTTTACTGGAAATTTGTCCACAATATTAGCTGGACAGTTGTGCCTTTAACAAATTTTTGAACGAAATAAGAGAAAGGTGGTTAAGTTAGCAGAGTGCAAGGTTAATATTGAAAGGATGGAAACAATTTGAATCGATGAACCTATTTTGGCCATCGCTGCATTTTCCAGTCTTTTCAAAAAGTCTGCTGATGCTTCTGAAGTGGGTCGACGTGCTGTCTTGTTCCAAGATGATCAATAAGGAATTCAGAACCTGGAGGATATTTCTTTTAGAATCAATACCGATTATTGGAAAAGTCCTCTTCCATAGGAAAGGGGACTTCGGGATTGCTGTTAGATCTTCAGCACTTCGAAGACAACCCAACAAAGAACAATGAAATACAAAATTACACAGAAAGTAATCCACTGGCCTTCTTTAAAAATTTCTAATTAAAAATACAATATATTTCGATGGTATCGTTTGTTGTAACCGTATTATTATCCACATCGCTAAAAAACCTAATGTGAATTCAGATATATTGTCCGAAAATAGAAATGATGAAATACGTAAAAGCTTTAAGAAATGCAAAGGTTGCATAACATTGCAAGAAGGGAGAAAGAATAAATAGACTGCACTTTTTTAAAAAAATGTGCTTCATGTAATTTGCAAGTAAATGCGTTTTTGAAATTGCATTTTAGTTTTCTCAGGGCGAATCCATATAAAAACATTTTTTTTTAAAAAACGAATTCAGTTTAATTGGGGACTAAAATGTGAAAAGAGCGACCTTACAAACAGATCGTAAGTGAAGGATAGCTGCAAGGTTTGACAGCAATTCACCTGAGAGTGACCCAATAATTGAAGTGTGATTGGAGATGAACGGAGTTATAAACAGATGCAACCTTGGTTTGTAACAAGGAGCTCATTGGTGATTGACTACTAGTTCACCAATGACTAAGGCTGTCTGGTTCTCAGGCAACTAAACAGCTTGGTCCTCTGAACAAGATACAGAGAATACTTCACCTGCTCAGGAGCTCTCTCTGTTCTCGGCAGTGATTGGTGCTTTAATCCCGACGTAACCTGGTTTATTTTTGTTTCAGCTGTTCCTAAAGACTCTGCCTTTTAATCAATGTGTTAGAGACTGTTTGTAAGTATTAACCAGTCCTCCTGCATGATGTAATTCAATGACAGCCTCCAACATTCACTGTAGAAATTTACCAAGGCTCGAAAGAAAGTACATTCCAAAGACATGACAACGAAGAAATGGAAGGGCAGGGGAAGCAGATGAATGGGTGGGTTATGACTTGGAGCCAGTGATCAAACCTCGTTAAATGAAGAGTACAGGAGTTTCATTCAAAAAGTCAGCAAGTATGGCATACAGTGAGATTTGTCGATCTGGATTCAGAATTGGCTGGCTGACAGAAGGCAGAGAGTTGTTGTAGATGGAAAGTATTCTGCCTGGAGGTCAGTGTTGAGTGAGGTCACGCAGAGCTCTGTTTTAAGCCTCTGCTCTTTGTAGTTCTTATTAATGAGTTGGATGAGGAGGTTGAAGAGTGGCTTCGTAAATTTTCAGATGGCACTAAGGTTGCAGGTGTCGTCGAAAGTATAGACAACTACTGCAGGCTGCAGCGCGACGTTAATAGCATGTAGAGCTGGGCTGAGAAATAGCAGAGGGCGTTAAACCTGGATAAACGCGAAGTGATGCATTTTGAGAGGTGGACCACGAATGCTGAATATAGGATTAAAGACAAGATCCTTGGCAGTGTGGGGCAACCGAGAGGTCTGGGATTGAAAGTACATAGATACCTCAAATTAGCCACCCAAGTGGAAAGGGTTATGAAGAAAGCATATGGTGTTTTGGCTTTCATTCAGGAGGTCGAGTTTAAGAGCTGCGAGGTGTTGCTGCAGCTCTACATGTCTCTGGTGAAACCACTCTTGGAGTATTGTGTCTAGTTCTGGTCGCCCTACTATAGGAAAGTTGCAGAAGCTTTGGAGAAAGCGCAATGAACGTTGACTATGATGCTGCCTGGACTGGAGGGCTTGCCTTATGAAGAAAGATTGAATTAGCTCAGACGCTTCTCTCTGGAGAGAAAGAGGAAGTGAGGAGACCAGATCGAGGTGTAGAAAACAATGTGAGGAATAGATACAATCAATAGCTAGAGACTTTTCCCCAGGGCAGGATTGACTGGTATGAGAAGTCATTGTTTGAAGATATTAGGAGGAAGGTACAAAGGAGACGTTAGAGGCAGGATCTTTACACAGAGAGTTGTGAATGCATCGAATCGGTTGCCGGATGTGGTGGTGGAAGCAGAGTCATTGGGGACATTTAAGCGACTGCTGGACATGCACATAGATAGCAATAAGTTGAGGAGTGCGTAGATTAACTTACTATATTTGACATCAGGATTAAATCTCGTGGGCCAAAGGGCCTGTTCTGTCCTGTACTTTTCTATGTTCTATGTTCTATGAGTGCATACAGTGGGTATATCTAAAAGTAAGGTGTCAACCGGGTGAAGCTACGACACAGAAATAGTTGCATGCCAGAAACCATAAGAAACAACGGATAGACAAGTCTAATTGACTTTAGCACTCACGGATCAGACATAAACTCTGCAGTCCTGCGACCTCCCATCATAAATGATGGGGGACATATAATAAATCATTTATTTCACATGACCGTCGAGGCTGAGGGAGACTAAATAGATCCTTTCGAAATTATGACAGGAATGAAAGGATAGTGGAAGTCTTTTACACAGACAACAGGAGACATACGTTTAAGGTGTTATCGAGCAGACCAGACCCAAACGTATGGTCTGCAGATTGATTTTGCTTGTTTTATGTTGGTCATACATTCTCCAAAACATTGAAAAATATTGCGTTGCATTCTCTTCATTACAAATCATACCTTACATAAGGACATCAGTTTAATATAGTTTCACAACTTTTGAGCAGGTGCAGTAAAGGATCAACTCTATATGTGACTGGTCCATTCACAAGTTTGATAACAGCAAGGATGAAATTGTTCCTGAATCATTGATGCGTATTTTCAAACATTTGCATCTTCTGTCTAATGGAAGTGGTTGGAAAAGAGCATTGCGGTGGTGGGAGGGGCCTTTGGTTGTGTTGGCTGCATTCCTGAAGCAGTAGGAAGTCAAGACTGAGTCGATGGAAGGAAATGTTCTTTGCGTGATGGATTGGTTTAGGTACACCACCTCTGTAATTTCTTGCAGCTTAGCAGTGACCATACGAAGTGACTGGATAGAATGTTTTCTCCCGTGAAATGTAAAAATTGGTCAGAGTCATTGCCAAAATGCTAAATGTTCTTCCCCGTCTGATGATGTAGATGCATTGATGTGCTTTCCTGGCTGTAGAGTTGACATGGAGAGTCTGATTGTTTGTAATATTTATTCCTCGGAACTTGAATCTGTCCATCACCTGCAACTCAGCACCAATGACAGAGACCAGTGTCTGTACTTCAGGCCAATTCCTGAAGTTCTCTTGTTTTGCTGTCATTGAGGGAAAGATTGTTGTCTTTATACCATGACGCTAAGCTATATTTCCTGTACACTGCTCACTGTTGTTTGAGAACTACCAACTATGGTGGTGTCATTAGTAAATCTGTAAATCGAGTTATAGCTAAATTTGGCGGTACAATTATGAGAGGGTAAGAAATATGGAAGGGGGCTGAGTACACAGCCTTGAAGGGCACAAATATTGTGGATTATTGTAGTGGAGGAGTAACAAAGTGCCTTCATTCATTGTGATCTGCAAGTCAAAATGTTAAGGATCCAGTTCTCGATGTGAGGAAAGGGTCCAAGGACTCAGACTCTGTCAATGAGTCTTGTTGGCATTTTGGTGTTCAAGGCAGAGCTGAAACCAATATACAGAAGTCTGATGTAGGTGTCCTTGTTATCCAGATGTTCCAGGGATGAGTGAGGTGCCAGAGAAATGGCGTCTGCATGGATCTATTACGATTGTGGGCGAATTATCGAGGAACAGAGCAATCTGGAAGTTAATGTATGCCATTCCTAACCTCTCAAAGCACTTCATAGATGAGATCAGCCTTGATTGTCTTAAATATTGGAGCAGGCGCAAGGAGCCGAATTCCAGACTCATGCTCCTATTCCTTGTGTTAATTTGTTCTTTATAGCTCAGAGGGAAAGATGTTAACGAATGGCCCTGTTAGACAATGAAGATCCACACACACAAATGCCATTCCTCGCCTTTAAGCCCATCGTCCTAAATGTTTCAGCAATGCAAGGGATTATTGAAATACCAAACAGGTATTATGAATGCTTATGATTCCAACATTCATTCTAGTAATGAGAGAGTGTGAGATTTTACGTTCTTTTGCGTGTATAATCGCCGACTGTAAAATGAACCTCAGCAGGATCTACAAACAGGAGGGTATCAGAGTAAGGATCACAAGGAGTCCAAGAGCTGCAAATGTTGTTAGGAAGAGTGCCACCTGCAGAAGAAATACCCAAGACAGGGGAGGGGTGCCTGGGAGTGAGGGTGTCGATCCGATACTACCAGAAGTGTTAACGTGAATTGAATTAATTAAAATTTGATAAATAAATGTATCTGACTTTCTCAGTCTCTGTCGGTCTCACTTTGTTTAAAGTGATACAATACCGCTCTCTGCTGGCCTCCCAGTGTCACTGTACAAGCAGCAGATTTATTTTTCTGGAACACTCTGCTCCTGTCTCTGCTCGTTCTATTATTTTTGACAGTCTCACAATGTCCTGAATGACGCAAAGGCGCAAGCGGCTGCGCAGTGACGTCAACGAAGGATGGCCACAACCTGCGGGGAAAGTCTGACACGGAGGATGAAAGAGGAGGCAACAGGTGAGTCGTTTCGAAGGGCTTTTGCCCGAAACGTCGATTTTGCTGCTCGTTGGATGCTGCCTGAATTGCTGCCAGCACCACTGATCCAGAATTTGGTTTGCAGTTATTGTTTTTACCAACAGGTAACTCGTGCCAGGGCCGTGAGTTGAAGGAGAGCGATCCCCCCTGGCCGCCACGAGAGGAATCAGCAACCACTGAAGAACGAAAGCAACTAGATATTTTTGGAGAACTGGTCGTTTATTCTCATTTCATCATTCTGTAACAAGGCAGCACCCACCCCCTGAAATACTTCAATACTGTAGGACAGGACGTGTATACGTGTTAGGAACCACAGAATGATGAAAAGGTTTAACATTATTACTTGGACAGCATTTCAGCAGTGGCCTTGTTTTCTGCCTCCCTCCATTTTCAAATCGAAAAGTTACATTTGTTGCTTCCGACTCAAAATGAACCTTCTCTGAATTTAATTAATGGAGAAAACAAAAGAAGTGGGAGACCAATATTGATAAGGGGATTGCAATGTTTGGGCACCAGGCAGACGTCTGTGACAGTGTAGATGCGACACCGGGTAGCATGCTGCCTCCCTGGTTGTAAAGTCTGGGATGTCACTGAGTGGCTGAAGGACAGTCTGAAAAGGATGCTAGCAAATATACGATGTGGCAACGGATGGGGCCTTGAAAAGTCTATATAGAAAGCTGTGAGATCAATTGACAACAGAGGGTTAAATACAAAGTAAAGTTCCCTCGATGATGCCTCACCAAATAATTTGAACAGAGGCATAATCTGAGAAGTGGTAGAAATTTAACTCACTGTCAACTATCATCACAGAAACACATGTGCATTCGCGCGTGCACGCACACACAGAGAAACACACACACACACACACATAACACACACACATACGCACAGTAATTATCGATTGTTATCCAAGAGGGTTCCCATTTTCAACGAAAATGGATGTATTCCAGAACTTCATCACAAAGTTCTTTACTTGATCGTTTCTGTTCAATTTGGATACCAATTAGATTCCTGATCTGTAATATTCCCATGGACAGTTTTCCTTAACCCATGTGCTATGTCCTGCTCACAAAAAAACTGCATTTGACTGCAATGCCATAGGTTGTTTGGTACAGAAACCTTTCGGTGTCGGGAGGATTGAGTCTTGAGTCTGACCCAGCTGTGTGAATGAAGCTTTGTAAGCTTGTGAGTTTGTAAGTTCTCCCCGTGTTTGCGTGGGTTTTTTTCGGATGGTCTGGCTTGCTTCGACATGTGCAGTTCAGGTAACATTGGCCATGCTAAATTGCTCATAGTGATCAGACATGAGTAGGTTTGGTGCATTAGTCAGGGAAATGTACAGTGATAGGGCAGAGGAATTTCACACCGCACGGATTATATATTCATTTACTCTGGACTGAGTTAGAGACTGGAATTCCATGTGTTGTCAGCGAGCTGATGTACAGCAGAACAAAGTCTCTAAGATAATTGATGGGAGCTATTCGAAGAGCAGGGAGAGAATAGGCAAGAAAAAACAGAAATTGCTGATAAAAGCTCAGCAGTTCTAGCAGCATCTGTGCAGAGAAACTAGAGTTACCACTTCGTATCCAGTTTCACTTTATCTGAACCAAACTTTAACTCTGCTTTCTCTTCACAGATGCCGCCAGACCTGCTGAGGTTTTTCAGTAACTTTTGGTTTTATTTCTGATTGACAGCATCTGCAATTCATACAGATTGCTTTTAGATAGAGAATGAGGTTAAGCTCAGAGTAAAGCTGTCTCTGCACTTCAGCTTTTCGAACTCCCAGACCGTGTTCACCGAGAAGTTAAATAATGACTACGTCAACTCCTATCCCCACACTGTCCATATCACTTGGCATAGTTATATCACTGGCTTAGAGGTAGAGTATGTTTCCCTGTACACTTTCTCCACCTAAACCTCCCAGTGTCTGTGAAGAATATGTTTGCAAACAATGTACAGATATGCCCACAAACACTCCCGTGTCAGGGAAAGCTCTGTGTTAGAATACAGAGTAAAGTTGTCTCTACAGTGTCTATCACAAACTCTTACATAGCTCATACACACAGACACACTGTCATGCAGTCACACATGTTCAGTCACACACACAGTAGAGCGTTACAAACTCCCTATCTCAGAATCTCACACTCGCGCACAACCTCTCACTCAATCAATCTCATCCTCCAACTCTCAGTCAATCAGTCACAGACACCACAAAGCCACAATCGCTCGTTCACATATGCAGTTACTCTTTCACAAATATATACTAATGATACACAATCCGAGAGGCTTGCTTAATGGTAAATTGATTTCTTTATTTTTAGAGAACAAAAATATTCAAGGCAAATTACGTCAGGCTGGCCCTTGATATATGCCTGTTTTCTGGATAAAGTACATCCTACTCCACGCTAAATCTCTGACAGATTCTGAACAAAACCACGCACCTACAAGTCACTAGCTCACCTGTCATATTCCAATTGTTATTTTCCTCTTGAAGTTTGGAAAGTTCGACAGACTTTTAAAAATCTCAGGCCACTGACATTAAAAGAATTCTGGAATCTGCATCTTAATCAATGGAAACTTTGTAACAGAGCTCTCCATATCCTGCTTTAACAGTTTAATTTTACATTAACATTTCTACAATGTCGGAATATATGAATGGAAAAAAGTTTTTCACTAATTTACCCTTCGCCTGTGCTGACAGAATTCTGACTCAAACAGATGCTTCTCTGCGCCTGATTCCAGCATAACATTGTACCATTTGGTTTAGATTATCCCTTCTCTAACATCAAAAATGCGTCGATTCACATCTCAGTTTATTTCATGTGCAGGAGGTCGAGAGATGATAATGTATAAAGTGTACGATGTGTTTCAATCTGCCAAACCAAGACAAATGATTCCAAAAGTGTCAGTCAGCCATTTTATGTTTGTTTCAGGTAGTCAATTCATGTTAGCCCAGCGCTCACAGCGACCTTATAAACAGGGAAAGACAAGAACCGGTTGGGGACTTGGGAGTCCATGTGCAAATGAATGCAGCGAAGATTCAAAGAACTATAATAGGACGGCACGTGTTCAATGGCCAGGGAAATGACACAAGCCCAGGATCGTGTCCCTTGAACTCAGAATGGTCTAAAATGATGGAATTTTTCAGAGTCAATGTGAGGAACTGCAGGATGAGATAGGGAGAAAATATCGTTGTTGCTTCTGGAGTCGATGACTAGGTTCAGTGCCGAGTAATCTAACGATAGACTGGAACCCTTTGAAAACTCAGGCCATGTTCAGCATGAGGTTAGGTTTTCTTTAAATCACACGACACTGTCCCCATCAATCTCTAACAGAAAAGCATCAGCACAGGGTTATGTACAGATTTAAGCCCAATTACACTGTTCCCATCAACAACTCCCAGGACAGGAACAACACTGAGTTGGGGTTGCCCAGCTAGCACAATCAAGCAGTGGGTGGAATTCCCTGTCCCCATGGCGTACTGGACGTCCTGCGGTGATTGCTAAGCACTGCACTTCGGCTTTCGAGTAAAGATAGAGGGAGTACTCACAGAACACACAAGCAGTGAGTGATTGACAGTCAAGCAATAAAGGATTACTGAGCGCCTAATCGCTGACCGCACTGTAAACAAACACTTGTCTGATGGATAAACACACTTAGACAAGACACCTGAAACTGACAAGACTTGCAGTCAGCAAGCGCAAAACAAACAGATACATCCAAAGCAAATACGCAGAAACCACAAGACAGAATAAAAAGTGAACTGATGGAGCCCCTGTCAATTTCCTTCGAGCTGAGGAATCGCTTTGGTTTGATGAGAAAAATTTAATCAGCATTCTCTCATTCTATTTTGCCAGGCTTACCTTGCCCATGTGGCTCTCCCCTAACTGGATCCAGATAACAGCACAAGCTCTGGACGTGATTGATACAATCAAGACACAATCAAGCATCCAGCAGCTTCAATCAGTTCTAGAATGGGATCGGAAGTTCCAGCTATCTTCGTGGGTATGTGAGAATATCCCTTTCTTTGGGAGTAAGGTGCTACCATTGTTGCTCTCCAGGGATAGGCAAGGCATTCTGGTGCATCCCTGGCTGACCTGAGCTTCGTGTGGTTTTCATATCACTGTGGTACGAGAACTTGGGCTTTGGGTCAGCTGTGTTTATCGGGTCCAGGAAGCTTATTGGTCGGTTGTCATGGGAAGTGTATTCTTTGGTTTGTGAATGACTGTGTTCATGTATGGTTTCACTTCTCAGCCTATTTGGTTATGCTGAGGCATTCTGGGTTTTCGTTGTATGGCAAGGACAGACTTGGTTTCTGTCTTCTTATTGGCCATGCTGTGCGGAGGCAAGTTTGCACGTTATTTCCCACACTGTTTAAGAATAATTTTTAAGATTTGCAAACATTTTAAATTCAAAATCTTAATTCAACATCAACCTGTTCACATGGGGACAAGTCACTCAGCTGTTCCATGGATGGGAAGGTATTCATTCGGGGATCAATTCTAATGGCACGCAAACAACTTCAACAAAGGGAGAGAAGATCTATCTGCTCTGTTTGGTCAGCGATTATCTTCACAACCCCGGCTAATGTCACCCGATTGACATGACACTGGAGAGACACCATTCGTCTGCTCTGTGTATGAGAAGGAATTTATTAAATCAGCAAAGCTTCAGGTAAACAAGAATGGGCACACTCTGGAGAGGCCTGCACTGAGTGTGGAAAGAGATTCACCAGGTCATCTGTATTCAGTGAGCACGAGCATATTCAAACGAGCGAGAAACATTTACTTGCTCCTTGACTGGGAAGTGATTCACTCAGGTCTCCAATCTCAACAGATATGGACGTGTTCCAACAAATGAGAGAAAAGTTTAATGGTCTGACTTTGAAAAAAGCTTTAGGAGTAGCAATGATGTGAACAAACACCAGAAAACACATAAGAATCGCTGCAGTGGAGCAACAGACCCGTCGGCCTAACAAGCCCACACAAACACTTGAAAGAGCACTCAGACCCAAAAACCTCCCTTATATTTAACCCAACTATTAACCGACGGTATGGGTAATATATCATGGCCAATTCACCTAACTGGCGCAAAATTGTGCATTGTGGGATGAAATTTGAGGACCTGGAGGAAACTCACGCAGGCACGTGGAGAACGTGCAAACTCCACACATCCAGTCTTCGGAGGCTGGAATCGATGCCAGCCCCTCATGCTCTGAGGCAGCAGTGCTAAACACTGAGTCACCGTTGTGGAAAGGCAGTTAATTTGCACTGTGGGTAGCAAGGTATTCAATTATTCATTAGCATTTATGACAGCCCAGTCAGGTGGAATCTGTTTCGCTCACTTGGCTGGTTTGTTGGCTTATAAAGTAGTGTGATGCTAGCAGCGTGGTTCAAATTCCCATCACTGGTTTGAGGTTAATTTAAAGATTGCACTTCACTGAATCATCTCTGACCTGAGGGCTGATGGTGCTCTGGTTAAATCACCACCAGCCCCTGCTTTCTGAAATGAAGGCAGCAGCCTCTACGGTGTGGTAAGATGGTGATAGCACAAACATTCCTATGTGGTTGCATGTGAATGCGTTATGGTGTTATTGCATCGAGAATTGAACTGTGTTCATTCTGACAGCAGGGGTTTACTTCATTAGATGTGTTTAATCTCTTTAATTGTTCTGGTGCTTAATTGTTCAGTTTTCAAACACATCAGATTCAAAGATTTTTCCCCTGATTTATGTGCTATTAGAGGACACTGGTAGATATCTATTGACTGCCCTGTTCTTGATCCTTTTCTACATTGTTAGGAGTGGAAGGAAGGCCATTCGGCCCAACAAGTCCTCTCTGCCATTCAATCAAGGCGGACGGGCATTTCAACTCCACTTACCCGCATTCTCCCCGTAGCCCTTAATTCCTTGTGACATCAAGGATTTATCAATCTCTGCCTTGAAGACATTTAGCATCCCAGCCTCCACTGCACTCCGCGGCAATGAATTCCACAGGCCCACCACTCTCTGGCTGAAGAAATGTCTCCACATTTCTGTTCTGAATTTACCCCTCCTAATTCTAAGGATGCGTCCACAGGTCCTAGGCCCCTCACCTCACGGAAACAATTTCCTAGTGTCCACCATTTCCATGCCATGTATTATCTTGAAAGTTTCTATTGGATCACCCCTTAATCTTCTAAACACCAATGAATACAATCCCAGGATCCTGAGCCGTTCCTCGTAGTTAGACCTACCATTCCAGGGATCATCCATGTGAATCTCCGCTGGACATGCTTCAGTGCCAGTATGTCCGTCCTGAGGCGTGGGGAACAAAACTCGACACAGAGCTACAAATGGGGCCTAATCAGAGCTTTATAGAGTCTCAGTAGCACAACAGTGCTTTTATATTCCAACCCTCTCGAGATAAATGACAACATTGCATTCGCTTTCTTAATCACTCAACCTGCATGTTTACTTTAGACAATCCTCGACTAGCACTCCCAGGTCCCTTTGTACTCTGGCTTTATGAATTTTGTCACCGTTTAGAAAGTAGTCCATGGTTGTATTCTTTTCTCCAAAGTGCAAGACCTCGCATTTGCTCACATTGAAGTCCAGCAGCCATTATCTGGACCAGTCCCTCAAACTGTCCAGATCCTTTTGAAGCTTCCCCACTTCCTCAGTACTACCTGCCTGTCCACCTAACTTCGTATCATCGGCAAACTTCGCTAGAATGTCCCGCTAGAATGATCATCCAGATTATGAATACATAACGTGAACAGCTGCGGCCCCAACACTGAACCTTGCGGGACACCGCTTGTCACTGGCTGCTATTCCGAAAAAGAACCTTTTATCCCAACTCTGTGCCATCTGTCAGACAGCCAATCCTCAATCCATAACAGTAGCTCACCACGAACATCGTGGGCCGTCACCTTATTCAGCAGCCTCCCGTGTGGCACATTATCAAAGGCCTTTTGGAAGTCTAGATAGACCACATCCACTGGGTTTCCCTGGTCTAACCTACTTGTTACCTCTTCAAAGAATTCCAATAGGTTTGTCAGGCACGATCTCCCCTTACTAAATCTATGTTGACTTGTTCTCATCCGATCCTGCTCTTCCAAGAATTTAGAAACCTCATCCTTAATGACGTACTTTAAAATAATTCGATTCATTCAGCATTTCTGAATGCTTTTCACATCTAAATGAATACCTTGTGAATTGTATTCACTTATATCAGAGAAACAACAGTCCTACAGTGAGAGCACAAGATTGTGTTCTCATCAGCGTGAATATGTTGATGGGACCTCAATTGGCTTTCCCCCGGTGTGACTGCACTGATGAATTTCCAGGGTAGATAAGTAATTGAATCGTCACCACATTACCGCTGTTTCTCTCCAGCGTCCCTTCAATTACGTCTCGATATTTCAGATAGTGAATACTTTCACTCCACTGTGAATGTAGCTTTCTGCTTTCATTTTCAATGGCCGGTGAGGTTCAGGCTACATTGATCATATCAACTCCATCAAATTCCGATGTGATGCTTCGTTTCATTTTCCCAACTGCAAATCATCATCTTTGATATCCCTCAAATAAAACCAGAAATATCTCCGTAAGAGAGAACTCCTCAGAACACCAAAGCATATGATTTTCATTCTTCGTCGGATGTGGGTATTCCAGAACAGGTCAGCATTTATTGTTCATTCCTGTTTTGACTGGACAAAGTGATGATGAGCTGCCTTCTTGAACCATCGTTTCCGTGTGCTGTTGGTAGATCCAAATTATAGGGGAGTGAAATCCACAATTTTGACCAAGTAATTCTTTAGGAATGGCAATATGTTTCCACAGCAGAATGGTAAGTGGGTTGTAGGACTTTCCTACCTGTCTGGAGCCCTTTTCCTATTAAATGGAAGCGGTTGTGAGTTTGTAATGTACTCTTAAGAAGCCTTGGTGAATATCTGCAGTGCATCTTATGGGTGGTGCAGACTGCGTGTCTGAGTGTTTGGTTATGGTGGGAATGGATATTTGTCTATGTTTTATTAGTTGTGTGTTACTGCTCAATTCTGCTGCTCTCTTCTGGATGATGTTGAGCTTCTCAGTATTGTTGCAACTTCAGGAAAGAATCTTCAAGAAGGTTGTGATTTAAATATCTCTTGCTACTCAGATGATGACTAATCTGTTGTGCTTCTCCTGTGCATTGTTTCTTTCACACTGCAATCATCCAGGCGAAAAGGAACTATCCCATCATGTCTCATTCTGTATTGTAAAGGAGTAAACAGTTGATCGGGAAAGAACAAAAGAAAGAGAAGTACATTTGGTCAATGAGGTAAATAATGCTCTCGCTTGGAGAGTGAATAGTTGTAAATGGAGACTGCCGGTGACAAATCATCGGTGGCGGGTAATCGCAGGTAATGTTAGGCAGGCTTTAGGGAGTCAAGAAATCCCTGACTATGACCCGCTCTTGTGGCTGCTAAACTTAGCTTCTCAAAGACATTGTGACTTTACAGCACCAACGAAGGATTTTGAACCCATCCTAATAATGTCCACCATGAAGCAACGATCCATTCTCATCCCATTATTTTTCAGAACATGGTCTGGAACCTTAAGCACTGTGGTACTCCAAGTGATCAACGAAATATTTTAGTAATTCCACCACCTCCAGCGAAATGCTATTACCAAACATATATTCCCCTCCCCGCCCTTGTTCGCCTTCCGCAGGAAACATTCCCTCCGGGGCATCGTGGTGCACTGTGCCTTCTATCTCAACACCTCCCCCAACAGCCCCATGGAAACTTTCTCTAACATCGCGGAATATGTGAAACATACATTCATAGAACATGAGAACAAGGAGCAAGACTTTGCCGTCCAGGCCTTAGAGACTGCTTCACCATTCATTAAGATCATGCCTGTTCTTTCCATGGACACACGTCCACTTAACCAACCTCTGAAGGTAATCTTTACTTCCTTTATTGTTCAAAAAAAAAGCAACCCTAGCTTAAAAAAACAGTCATTGATGTAGCATCAACTACTTCTTTGGGCAAGCAGTTCCATAGAGTAACAACCCTCTGGTTGAAGAAACTTTACAAAATACCGTGCAAGAACTGTAACAAACACTGCATTAGAGAAACACTACATTCGCCTGAGACAAGACATCCATCTGAGGACAAGCCAAACCCCTACATGCAGGAGAATTCCTCAAAGCATGGATTCCAACCAGAACTCTATCAACAAACACTTCGAGTTCGACGCCATCGACTACCCCCTGAGAAAAAAGAATTGGAAATGACATCACCACCGGAAATGACATCACCAACCCAAAGAAACCCAAACATAGAAATAGAAAGCAAGAATCATGAACAGTGCTTCGCCTGTAGACCCACTGAATTTGATATCTAGAAGGGTGACGAAACGTCTGGAAATGAACTTTCCAATTCAGTGAGCAAACCGACATCAAGTGTAATGACCTACTGAAAGAACTCAATAATGTTTGTGTGTCTCGTCCTCCCATTCACAAAACTGGCTTGAATTTCCCTCATAAACTTATTCCAATCGAGATGATTACAAATCTTATCTCTTAGAACTTTTCCAACACTTTACCCATAACCGATGGAAGGGTCATTGGTCTATAATTTCCAGGGTTTTCTCTACTCCCCTTCTTGAATGAGGGAGCAACTTTTACTATCCTGTAGTGTTCTGGTACTACAACTTTGGACAATGGCAACAAAAGATCAAAGTGGAACGCTTGGAAATCTGATTCTTGCCTTCCCAGAGAATCCGAGGATAAATCCCATCCGGCCCAGGGGAATTTATATATGTGCACATTTTCAGAGTTGGTAACATAGAACATAGAACATAGAACATAGAAGAATACAGCGCAGTACAGGCCCTTCGGCCCTCGATGTTGCGCCGATCAAAGCCCACCTAACCTACACTAACCCACTATCCTCCATATACCTATCCAATGCCCGCTTAAATACCCATAAAGAGGGAGAGTCCACTACTGCTACTGGCAGGGCATTCCATGAACGCCTTGTCCTTTGGAATTTCAATCCTATCTCGTCTCGTAGCCTGTTTATCAGTATTGTCCTCGACAACATTTTGTTTTCCAGAGCGAATAGTGACGAAAGATATTGCTTTCGCGCTTCCCCCATCGCTTCTGACTCCATGCACTACTTAGCACGACTGTCCTTCATTGGCCATATTTTAGTCTATTCATTCTTTTAGCCCTTACATACCAATGGAAAGTTTGAGGATTTTCTCTTATCCTATCTGCCAACCAATTCTCAGTTCTCTCCTGGCTCGTCTTCAGTCTCTCTTCAGGTCTTTCCTGTTTAACTTGTAACTCTCAATCTCCTTAACTAAGCCTTCACATCTCATGCTAACACAAGTCTTCTTCATCTCAACAACAGATTCAACATCCTCAGTAATCATGACTCCTGCGCTTGACAATTTCCTCCTTTCTGATAGGTACATGCTTATCAAAGACACATAGAGCCTGCTCCTTGAATAAGCTCCACATTCGTGTGAAACGGACTGTTAAGCTAGAAGAGATACCTGTTAGGAAGGAAGATGTGTTGGGCATTTTGAACAACCTGAGGATAGACAAGGCCCCCGGGCCTGACGGGATATATCCTAGGATTATGTGGGAAGCAAGAGAGGAAATTGCAGTACCGTTGACAATGAACTTCTCGTCTTCACTGGCAACCAGGGGACTGGAGAGTAGCGAATGTTGTGCCCCTGTTCAAAAAAGGGAATAGGGATAACCCCGGGAATAACAGGTCAGTTAGTCTTACTTCTGTGGTAGGCAAAGTAATGGAAAGGGTACTGAGGGATAGGATTTACAAATATCTGGAAAGACACGACTTGATTAGGGACAGCCAGCACGGATTTGTGAAGGGTAGGTCTTGCCTTACAAGTCTTACTGAATTCTTCGAGGAGGTGACCAAGCATGTGGATGAGTGTAGAGCAGTGGATGTAGTGTACATGGATTTTAGTAAGGCATTTGATAAGGTTCCCCATGGTAGGCTTATGCGGAAAGTCAGGAGGCATGGGATAGAGGGAAACTTGGCCAATTGGATAGAAAACTGGCTAACCGGTCGAAGTCAGAGAGTGGTGGTAGATGGTAAATATTCAGCCTGGAGCCCGGTTACAAGTGGAGTTCCGCAGGGATCAGTTCTGGGTCCTCTGCTGTTTGTAATTTTTATTAATGACTTAGATGAGGGAGTCGAAGGGTGGGTCAGTAAATTTGCAGATGATACGAAGATAGGTGGAGTTGTGGACAGTGAGGAGGGCTGTTGTCGGCTGCAGAGGGACATAGATATGATGCAGAGCTGGGCTGAGGAGTGGCAGATGGAGTTCAACCCTGCCAAGTGTGAGGTTGTCCATTTTGGAAGAACAAATAAGAATGCGGAATACAGGGTTAATGGTAGGGTTCTTAGTCAGGTGGAGGAAAAGAGGGATCTTGGGGTCTATGTACATAGATCTTTGAAGGTTGCCACTCAGGTGGATAGAGTTTGTAAGAAGGTCTATGGAGTATTATCGTTCATTAGCAGAGGGATTGAATTCAAGAGTCGTGAAGTGATGTTGCAGCTGTACAGGACTTTGGTTAGGACACAGTTGGAGTACTGTGTGCAGTTCTGGTCGCCTCACTTTAGGAAAGATGTGGAAGCTTTGGAGAGGGTGCAGAGAAGATTTACCAGGATGTTGCCTGGAATGGAGAATAGGTCGTACGAGGATAGGTTGAGAGTTCTCGGCCTTTTCTCGTTGGAACGGCGAAGGATGAGGGGTGACATGATAGAGGTTTATAAGATGAACAGGGGAATAGATAGAGTAGACAGTCAGAAACTTTTTCCCCGGGTACAACAGAGTGTTACAAGGGGACATAAATTTAATGTGAAGGGTGGAATGTATAGTGGAGATGTCAGGGGTGGGTTCTTTACCCAGAGAGTGGTGGGGGCATGGAATGCGCTGCCCGTGGGAGTGGTAGAGTCAGAATCATTGGCCACCTTTAAGCGGCATTTGGATAGGTACATGGATGGGTGCTTAATCTAGGTTAGATGTTCGGCACAACATCGTTGGCCGAAGGGCCTGTTCTGTGCTGTATTCTATGTTCTATGTTCTATTCCTAATCTGCCCATTCCGTGCCGTTTCCTTGCCCAACCTGTGAATGCGTAATCTTATCTAATCTCATTGCAATTTTTTTCCCCCAGCATTAGCCCTTGCACTCGGGTGAATACCTATCCCTTTGAAAATCTAAAGTAAACATAACTAAATTTTGGAAACTATCACCAAAGTGCTCACCTACCGCCAAATCTAACATCTTGCCGTGTTCGTCACGCAGTACAAAATCTAATTTGACCTCTCCCCTTGTTGGCCTGTTCCATTACACATTATTTCAGGAATCTATCGCAGATACACTCAACATTCTCCTGAATGAGTGCTTCGATGGATCGACATGTTGATTAAAATCCCGCATGATAATTGCCATACCATTTTTTCATTTGTTATTTATGTCTTTGTTTATTGCCCTCCCCAATGTGATCTTAAGATTTGGAGGCGGATAGACTCCGACAATCTGTGACATTTTCTTTTTAAAACTTCTAATTTCCTTCCAAACGGATTCAAACTCATTCTCCATAGAACCAATATCATCTGACAGCATCGGTCTGAGGTTGTCCTTCAATGTTTGAGTTACACCACCTTCCTTACTATCCTTTCTGTCCTTCCAAACTGTCTCATATCCGTGAATATTTACCTTCCATTCTTGACAATGCTGTCTCCATGTCTCTGCAATGTCAACTAAATCATATTCGTTCGTGATGATTTAGGCCGTAATATCTCCAACCTTCTTCCGAAAAGTACGAGCATTCAGGTATAGTGCGTTTATGGACGCATTCTTACCCATTGATTAACAACATCTATAATAATATCTTCTACGGTATTCTTCCTTCTTGCTTCTTGCTTCTCTTCACTTGTCCATTTCTGACCTATCTTCTTAGCATACAATTGTTCAAATACACCTTCCAGGTGAAGCAATACTTTCCCTACACTTCACACAATCTAGTGTACGAGATTCACTGCTCATATTTTAGTCGCCACTACCTTGGGAAACGAAGTGTGGACTGAATGACAGTTTGCAGAATACCAAGTTCTATCCAAAAATGTCCTGAGCTTCCAGTTGACTGCTCCTTTAGCACAGAACTATGTTTCCTAGCCAACGTCTCCATCTCAGTCTTACTGCAGTGTTCCACCATAGCTCAGCGCATGCTGAAAAAGCAACAGACCATTTTCTGCCAGGGGACCCCGTGAACCTCCATATCAATTTCGGTCATTTTAGAGGCCCGAAATTTCCCGTGTCTTGGTCCCCGAAACACCCACCAGGCCTAGTTACACACTACCTATGGTTAGTCATAAACAGTCTCTGTGAACAGTTGTTAATGCTCCAAACAGATCATTATCAATTCCGATGTCCAACGGTTAGTCTCTCTCTTTCGGCTCTATCCCAACATCTCGTTTCCTCTTAATTACTGCGCCCCCACATTTCTTCTGCATATAGACCAATATATTCCGGGAAACCATCAATGCCAAGGACGGGGTCACTGGACTGAATTTCTCTTTCCAGCATCTTTTGTTCTTGACCCTGAGGAGTGCTTGTGTAATGACCCCCCGCACATAAGACAGAACTCTTTTAATCCTGAAAGTTTCTCTTGTTGATGAATCTCATTACTATGTGAGCCATTGGCATCGACTTCGTAGGTCAATGAAAATAGAAATCATGGGCTTGGGATTTGTGCCGCAGCTCTGTTCTGATAAACAACAGAGACCAAAATGTCCGTCATATCAGAGGTGAACAGATAGGAATATCCACGAAAGTTTGAATTAAGTGAATATTTTTCAGTTGGAGAATATTCAAACCATTTCTCACTGTAATAGCCTGTGGCTATCAAAGCAAAATAATTCATAAGCACGAAGGCTTAATACAGCGTTTTCGGTTTAAAATTTCTGAATGATCTCCCTCCAGTGTGACAGAACAGTTGTGTCAGCAAATGGGATAACTGAGTGAATCACTTTACTTGTTCAGCAAGCGAACAGTCCTCTTGTTGTAAGATATGGGGGCAGAATGCAGCAAAAGGGATGGAAAGCTTCTTAAACAGTTTAACATAGGGACTGAGGAAGTGTTTGTGGTTCTGACCGGCTTGAAGTGGGCATATTCCCAATTCAGGACGGACTTGTATCTTATGTTCCTCTCGGTCACAAGGGAGGAAATAACACGTGTTCTAAGCAATGGTTTACTTTCATCTTTGGGTTTTTGGTGGACTGGACTAACGCAAGATTGGGAGAGATAAACCAGAGAATCACACAGCAGTGAGTCTCACATCAGTTGAAGGGAACCTTTTGGAGCAAACCTTGAAGTCAAAACTGCCACTTTTCCTGGCAAGGTTTCATCAGGGAGAGTCATCACGGTTTTGTTACAGAATGTCATGCCTAACAGATTGGATTGAATACATTTTATTGGCAAGTGATGAGGTTTTTTAACGAGGGTAGTGAAGTTGATGTTGTTTTTTGTGGATTTCCACATAGACTTCAACACGACACCACTCTGGAGACTAGTAAGAGGAAACAAGTGAAAAGGCCCCCTGGCAAGTTGGATCCACACTGAGATTGGTGGTGGTAGGAGACACATGATGGCGATAGAAGTCTGTTTGTGTGACTGGAATTGGTATTCAAAGGCGTAACACAAGGATGAATGCTCGTTCCCATGTCGTTTGTGAATGTGTGTAAAGAATATAGAACAAATTAGGGGGAAATGATAAGCAGAGTTGTCAATGATACAAATATTAGCAAAGTCAGTAATAGTGAGGAAGATCATTTTAGGATGGAGGAGCTCAGAAATGGATTTTTCAAATGTCAAATTCAGATAGGGGATGTTGAAACGAATCATGAAAAACATGAGGTGATGCACATTGGAAGTAACACGTCAATGGGTTACTCAATGATTGGCAGGACACGAGGAAACCCAGAGGAACAGGAAGTCTTTGCATGTTGGGCCAGATATCCGTGAAGGCAGCAGAACATAGTGACAATCACAACTTTATCAATCAAGGCAAAATTTATAAAAGCAGATAAAGTGGTGTCACAAGTTGACAAGGTGGTGAAGAAAGTTTTTGGTACGCTATTCGTCATTAGTCAGAAAGTCGATTATCCAAGTTGGAATGTTATGTTGTGACGATATGGAGCATTGGTGAGATCACATTTAGAATACTGCTTACAATTATGGTCAACTTCTACAGGAAGAATTTTGTGAAAATTGAAACTGTACACAGATGATTTACAAGGATGTTGCGGGAACCAGAGGGCTTGAGATAAGCTTGGAGATGGTGTAGGCAGGGACTTTTTCGCTGTAATATTCCAGGCAGCGCGTCACGTTCTCACCGTTGATAAAATCATGATGGGCATGGATAGGCAACTGGAGTAAATCGTTTGCGCAGGATGGTGAAGTTCAAAACTAGAGGGCACAGGTTTAAGGTGACAGGCACTCATGACGGCTGATTTGCAACAGGCATTGGTTAAGCTCAGTCCTCAGTTTTAAAAATAAGCATTTTCTTCGTGAAAGCATTTTGGTAGATAAGTCGTGAATGGAGCAGTAGGGGTACAAAAATTGAGTGATGTACCGATGAGTAAGTGAGTGGGTAAAATATTGTCCAACGCACTCTGAAATGGAGATTGCCATATTTAAAAGGGACAATCAAGAAAGACCTATTAAATTAAATGTGATGTTGCAGGACTCTGAAATACACACCGAAATGGCTGTGTATGGCTTTGGCAATATGAATTGGCTGTGTATGGCATTGACGAAATGGCAATATGAGTCACATTGACTTTTCTGCAGGAGCATCAACTGTTTTGCAAGGCAAAATGATATTTTTAATCTGTTCAGTCATGGCGAAGCCAATGAATATTCCATCATTCCTATCAGCACTTGACAAGGTGAGCATGCATTGCCTGATCAAAACATTCCGCTTCATGAAACTCGTTTTTCCTTTGAGAAGCAGAATATAGCAGTTATTAAACTGCAGCTCTCTCTTTTCCTTTACCAATTTTAATATTCAAACATTCAGTTGAACTGAGAGAATGCTGAATTCTACAACAATTTTTTTTTTCTCTCGAAGAGTTTCACTTATGAAGATTGTTTGGACGGACTGCGCTGTCACAAAGATGGTCCCTTTTTTTAAAAAACACGAGCTGCACTTTTTCTCGAGGATAATGTATCTTGATATCTTTTTTTTAATCAAAGGCGTTGTAAAACAGTTCAGGCTCCGAATTGGATGAAATGTAACAGTGATAAAGTGTTCGCTGTGAGGCCTTTCATTTCTAGTTCAACAGTTAAGGCCTGAGGCCAAATACTTAATGTTTTAGAAATGAACTGTTTCATGGTAAAAGAGTGGTCATTCTGGAAAGCTGACTTCCGGTTTTTAGATCCTGCAACTAATAAGATATCTCCTTCTGGCCTTCGAATTTTTACCCGTAAGTTTTCTTTCATTTTTACTGTGTTTAAGGTGCTGGGATTTTTTAGGATTGTTGTGTACTTTCAGAACAACATAATTAAGTCTACTTTGGATAGACAAATTTCTGTGGGTATTCAATACTCTTTTTCTTTTTCAAATCGTCATTTTGTGAATATTTTTTGTAACTAGCTGACTCGGGTAATTTTCACTCTACACTAAACGAAAAAGAATATAATGTTCCGATCTGGGTTTCTGCTTAATAACGTTTTGAATGGTTTAACCCAGCCCATAACAAATTGTAAGATAGTTGATGGATTAAAAGAGCAACTGATATGTGCTTGCGTCTTTATTTCGGGTGTCGATTTGGATTGGAAGAGACAATGCTTGGGAAAGCAATGTCACATTTAGGTTCAAAGAGTTATCTGGCTATGGACGATGTAAAGTTGGTAGTTTTACAAAAAACTGATTAAGGCCAGGCTTTTGGAATTAGCAGAAGTGCTGGGGTTGTATTTGCCTCTTTCTGTGAGGAAAGGAGAGGTCATTCCCCGCAGTAGCTGGGCATTTAACTAAACTGGAAAATTCATGAGAATCTGTGGAGATGTTTAAACGTTAATTGAATATGAAGCAGCTTGGGTGAGACGCAAGAGATAAGGAAAAGACACCAGATTTGAAGCAGTTTGAGATGCGATTCGAAGAAGAGAGATTAACAGAGCAGAGAGAAAGGGAGACAGAGTTTGAACTTCAGATTTGGCAATTATTAAAGGAATTCACCTTAAAAAGCAGGAGACAAAGGCTGAAGATAAGCTTACTCTGGAAGAGCATATTATTAAAACGACACGGTTAGCAGCTGAAATGGCTGATTTTAATGAACTGGTGCATAAAATAAGGATGGGCTTCCAGAATCTTTTTAAGTCTGAGGGATAGAAATTGGGCAACGAGAAATCCTCACGTGGAACGGGATATTTAAATTTCTGTGAAGATCATGAGGATTAATTATCAGAGGGTAAATAGGAAAACCTTGAAGGGAACATGATCTGAGGTTTGCATTGCAATAAAGTAGGCCACATGAAATCAGTATTGGAGAACTATGGAAAGTACTGAAAAGTCAGATGCAGGAAAACAAAACAAGCCTGGACGTTTTGTTGGCATGGTAATAGAAAGTACAGTGGTGGCTGGAAAGCTGCATCAGAGTGCACAAACCGATCAGAGGTTTTTAAGGGGCAAGTGCCAGATCTGCTTTAATAATATACCTGCAAAGATAAAGTTTATTTACCTTGGCCAGGAGGACAAGATAGAGAGGTAAACAATATTAAGAGACACAGGATCGTGCCTGCCTGTGATGCAGAAGTATGGGGAAATGTGTACTCCTGAAGAACTATGCGTATGGGAATTCTCAGTAGGACGGAACATTGCTCAGTTATGTACAGTGAGGCTAGAGTGGGCTGAAAAGAGTGGGGACTTTGTGGTGGGAGTTCTGGACAAACTCTCACCTCCAAGAATACAATTTGTGCTTGCAAATGATATACCTCAATCACCGGTAAGCCTGCTGCATACTTCAGTTGAAAAGCCAGTCAAGATGCAGACAAAAGTAGCATTATAGGACGTTGATAAAGGAATTTTCCCAGATTGTGTCTTTATGCGATCACAGAGTCACAATCTAAAGCAGGAGAAATCAAAAGGCACAGAATAGGAGGCTGAAATATGATAATACTTATTCCAATCTTCTATTGGATGTAGGGAACCTACACAATGCATCAAGATTACAAAATTTTTATTGTCAGATAAGTGGGACACAGCAGGGGACAAACGTTAAAAATGCAAGTATATTCAGCTCAGCTATGCTACTGAGTTACAGCAGAAAGATGAAAACTTAAAGCAGTTGGATCAGAAGACATATATTTGGAAGGAGAGTGAATGCATCCCTGTGCGATTTTACTCAGCAAATGATATGTTAAGGAGGAAATGGAGACGAACACATATTCAAGCACGTGAGAAATGGGCAGAATGTTTTTTCCAGTCAGGTACAGAAAATTGGTGCTGCAAGTGCCGCATGTGCCACAAATTGGATATCATTTAGGTGTGAGGCAAATGGAGGCTAAAATACAAAGACATTTTTACTGGACTGGATTGCAGAGGAATGTAGTTGAATTTTGCTAGACTTGTCATGCATTTCAACTAAACGGAAAACCATGGGAAATAATAAAGCCTGCACCTTTAATATCTATTGCAGCGTTCAACGAATCTTTCTTAAGTGTCTTGATGCATTGTGTCGGTTCCCTAAATCCAATAAAGACGGGAATAAGTATTAATTAACATAAGTGGATGTATTGACAAGATTTGTAAATGCTGTTCAATTGTGCAATATGACAGCTAAAAGGATTGAGGAAGAATTACGATTTTAAAAAAAAGATAAAGACTACCATAGGAGATACAATTAGATCAAGGGTCAAACTTCACATTCAAACTTTCCAGGGAGTATATAGATAGTTTAGGAATAAATCAAATCAAATCTACTGTGTACCATCCAGAATCACAGGGTGCACTGGAAAGGTGACGTCAATTATTAAAGATTATGTTGAGGTTTTATGGTTCGGAGTAGCCAGATTATTTCCATAAGGGAGTTGCTTCAGTGCTGTTTGTGATCTGAGAAGTACCTAAAGAATCCACAAAACTAAGTCCACCTGAAACCAATTTTGGGCATAAAGTAAGAGTACCATTAAAATTTATTAAGGAAAAATTAATCAGTCAGATTACAGAGAGGACGATGTGTCCAATTTAAGAGTTCGACTAAATAATGTTGGGGAGTTGTCGAGAGAGCATTTAAAAGGATCGCAGCAAATTATGAAGCAGGAAGTGTATGAAAAACAAAAACATCAGAATTTTGCCACTGGTAACAATGTATTTATTTAAATTTCATGAATCAGTGAAACGTTAAAGCAAGGTTTAGAAGACCTTATCAAATTGAGGGGAAATTGAGTGAGGTTAGCTACTTGGCAGGAACTCCTGACATGAAGGAATCTCACAGAATGTGTGATGGGAATATGCGCTAATGTTATTTTGGCGGATAATGAACGCAAGGGGACAATGTGTTATTAACTACAACACACTGGGAAGAACCAATGTCAGGGAATTCTGCATTGGACGTTCCTGAAATAAAATTGGACAATGAAAAAGTTATTGGTATAATTATTCAGTTATCTTCCAGAAGAAAATCGTAGGAATTTTACTCTTGCATGGGGAGATCTGCTAAATAAACTGGGAATTAATAACCTAATTGTAGATGATGTAAATATAGGAGATGCTGTTCTGATTTTGTAACATCTTTGCAGGCATAACCCTGTAAAGTTGGTGCAAGTTCATATGGAGATACCACGTATACGCCAAGATGGCATAACCGAAGTGAGTTTCAATGAGTGGAGTTCACCCATCATTATGGTGCCAAAGCCAGGTAAGACCCAATAGTTATGTGTGGACTATTTCGTAATGCCAACTGTACTTCAGAAATCTAAAGTAATGCCGTTTGTACGAAAAACACTTCACTTACATTTCAGAGGTTAACTGACAGGGTAATTACTGGTTACGCAACTGTGTGATGTGTATTGTGTCTGGTGACGATCAGTCTCTCATGGAGTGATTATGTACAGCATTTATCGAGCTTGTTTGATCGAATTCGGAAGTCAAACTGGTTTGTAAACCTAGCTGAAAGTGAATCTGCCAAAGCTAAAGTCACATTCCTGGGATATGTCGTTGAACACGGAAAAATAGCCCTACGGGATGCGCAAATGAAAGTAACGGGGGACTTTTATACATTGTTGACGAAAAGAACAGTACTACGGTTTACTGGACTGAGTGGCTTTTACTGAAAGTTTGTGCTGATTGTTAGAAGTAGGTCTGCTCCACTCACCGAATTGATAATAACAGCCAAGAAATTTCAGCGAACACAAGAATTTCAAAAGGTATTTGACAGCCTAAATACTTTGTTAACCATTGCCAAAGTATCAGCCACACCTAATTACACAAAGGTTTTCAATGTGCCTATCGATGCCAGTGATGTGCGTGTCTCTCTTCTTTTGCCTCTCTAATTTCGACCTGTAAACCTGTTTCATTTGTACTCTGTGTTTATGGGGTTTAATTATGTATCTTGTGTATCTTTGGAAAAGCATAATGAATCTACTTGAGATAGCTGAGTTCTGTGGATATTCTATATTCTGTTCGTTGTGTTTCATTCCTTAGTTTTGTGAATAATTTTCTTTGTGTTTTAAAAACTGGAAGTGAACCTAGCTAAAGTATTCCAAGTAAATTTTACGACATACTCACCAAAACAAATAGCGATGTTACACTCTGGATTTCCTGCAGAAGAATGTTTTGAGTGGTCTCTCCGAGGCAAAGCGGGGGTTGTTATCTCAGAGCAGAGCAGATTGTGAGAGGACATGATTGACGTGTCCGAAATAATGAGGAGCATGGAATTACAGACTGAAGGAAACATTTGCTCTTGATCGATCACCAGGGTTTGTAGATTTCAGACAAGATGCAGAAAGCTTTGAATAGATTAGTTGGAAAACATTATCAGTCTGCGGGTGGTAGAATCTGGAAATCACTCTCTAAAAAGATTAGTTGGACATTTAACTCTTCATTCTTCTCTGAATCCATTGGCCAAAGAGTTTCAAAAAATGCTCAAAGCCTAGCATTCCCCTGAGCAACAGTGATGCGATCGGTGGCTTTGTGAAATGGAAAGGTGCCCATGACCAATGTGTCCGACTATTCGGCTTCCCTCCTGTGATGACGCTGGAACATTGACTCTCATGCTCTCGGGAGCATTTAATGAAGGCATTCTCGTTCCTGCAGATGAAGAAAACATACCTTATTTCGGCTGCAGAAAAATCAGTTTGTGATTAGTAATAAACGAGTACACTTCGCTCGAGCCAGGTAGGACTCGAACCTACGTTCTCCTGATCCGTAATCAGGCGCGTTATTCATTGCACCACAGGCCCGACGCGCAATTAACGACTGAGGAGCCGTGATGTTAGCACTAACATGATTAACAGCAGTGATGTTCACCAGTTGAACAAGCAATAAAGGTAATTTCTGCCACTGCTTCAGTCCAATTTTCATCACCTTTCAAAGCAGAGAATTTTCCAAAAAAAAACACATATGTCCGCATGAAGCTTCCATTCACATTCTGTCTGCTCAGTCATTCAATGGGATCACTGATGATCTGATGAATTTCGAATCCACTTCTTCAGCATAACTGACATGAACTTGACCCTAATCACCATATCGGATAAACCAGTTAATTTTTCAGAGGTTTCGATTACAGTAACGACCATTGCGACTATGCAGGAAAGTGAATACTGTGACCCGAGCGAAAAAATCCCATCATGGAAATTAACCCAGTCCAAAGTCAACCATATAAGGACGGGCAGATGACGTAAAAAATTCCTCTGCTTCTCTCTGCACAGATGCTTCTCCAAGAATTGACTCTTTAGAACATAGAACATAGAAGAATACAGCGCAGTACAGGCCCTTCGGCCCTCTATGTTGCGCCGATCAAAGCCCAACTAACCTACACTAACCCACTATCCTCCATATACCTATCGAATGCCCGCTTAAATACCCATAAAGAGGGAGAGTCCACCACTGCTACTGGCAGGGCATTCAATGAACTTACGACTCGCTGAGTGAAGAACCTACCCCTAACATCAGTCCTATATCTAAACCCCCCTTAATTTAAAGCTATGCCCCCTTGTAATAGCTGACTCCATACGTGGAAAAAGGTTCTCACTGTCAACCCTATCTAACCCCCTAATCATCTTGTACACCTCTATTAAATCACCCCTAAACCTTCATTTCTCCAAAGAAAACAACCCCAAGTGCCTCAGCCTTTCCTCATAGGATCTTCCTACCATACCAGGCAACATCCTGGTAAACTTCCTCTGCACCCGTTCCAGTGCCTCCACATCCTTCCTATAGTATGGCGACCAAAACTGCACACAATATTCCAGATGCGGCCGCACCAGAGTCTTATACAACTGCAGCATGACCTCAGTACTCCGGAACTCAATTCCTCTACCAATAAAAGCCAGTACGCCATATGCCTTCTTCACTGCACTATTTACCTGGGTGGCAACTTTCAGAGATCTGTGTACATGGACACCAAGATCCCTCTGCTCTTCCACACTACCAAGTAGTCTACCATTAGCCCATTAATCCATCTTTTTATTACTCTTACCAAAGTGAATCACTTCACACTTAGCTACATTGAACTCCATTTGCCACCTTTCTGCCCAGCTCTGCAGCTTCTTTATATCCCGCTGTAACCTGCCATATCCGTCCTCACTGTCTACAACTCCTCCGACTTTTGTATCATCCGCAAACTTGCTCACCCAACCTTCTAACCCTTCCTCCAGGTCATTTATAAAAATGACAAACAGCAATGGTCCCAAAACAGGTCTTTGCGGAACACCGCTAGTGATGGCACTCCAAGATGAACCTTTGCCATCAACTACTACCCTCTGTCTTCTTCCAGAGAGCCAATTCCTAATCCAAACCTCCAACTCACCCTCAATGCCATATCGCTGTATTTTCTGCAGTAGCCTACCATGGGGGACCTTATCAAACGCCTTACTAAAATCCGTATATACCACATCTACCGCTTTCCCCTCATCTACCTCCTTAGTCACCTTCTCAAAGAATTCAATAAGGTTTGTGAGGCACGACCTGCCCTTCACAAAACCATGCTGACTATCCTTGATCACATCATTCTTATCCAGATGTGCATAAATCCTATCCCTTACAATTCTCTCTAAGACTTTGCCCACAACAGAAGTGAGACTCACTGGCCTATAGTTACTAGGATTATCCCTACTCCCCTTCTTGAACAAGGGAACCACGTTTGCTAGCCTCCAGTCCTCTGGCACTACTCCTGTCGACAAAGACGACACAAAAATCAAGGCCAATGGCTCTGCAATCTCCTCCCTTGCTTCCCAGAGAATCCTAGGATAAATGCCATCAGGCCCAGGGGACTTATCTATTTTCACCCTTGCCAGAATTTCCAACACCTCTTCTCTACATATCTCAAAGCCATCCATTCTACTTATTCGTGCCTCAGTGTTCATATCGAAAACAATGTCCTGTTCCTGAGTGAATACTGACGAAAAGTATTCATTCAGCGCCTCCCCAATCTCTTCAGCCTCCACACGCAACTTCCCATTACTATCCTTGATTGGACCTATTCCTTCCCTAGTCATTCTTTTATTCCTAACATACCTATAGAAAGCCTTAGGGTTTTCCCTAATCCTACCAACTAAGGACCTTTCATGTCCCCTCCTTGCTGCTCTTAGCTCTCTCTTCAGGTCCTTACGGGCTACCTTATAACTCTCAATCGCCCCTATTGAACCTTCACGCGTCATCTTTACAAAGGCCGCCCTCTTCCATTTAACAAGGGATTCCAACTCCTTATTAAACCACGGCTCCCTCACACGACCATTTCCTCCCTGCCTGATAGGTACGTACTTCTCAAGGACACTCAATAGTTGCTCCTTGAACAAGTTCCACATATCAATTACGCTCTTGCCTTGGAATCTATTTTTCCAATCCACACATCCTAAGTCATGCCTCAACGCATCATAATTTCCCTGCCCCCAGCTATAACTCTTGCCCTGTAGTACACACTTATCCCTCTCCATCACTAGACTAAAAATCACCGAATTGTGGTCACTGTCCCCAAAGTGCTCACCTGCCTCTAGTTCTAATACCTGGCCTGGTTCGTTTCCCAGAACCAAATCCAGTATGGCCTCACCTCTTGTTGGCTTATCTACATATTGTGTCAGGAAACTCTCCTGCACACATTGCACAAACACTGACACATCTAACGAACTTGAGCTATAGCTTTCCCAATCAATATCAGGAAAGTTAAAGTCTCCCATAACAATCACCTTATTACTGTCCCTGCAGTTCAAGGCGCAGGCCTCATTTCAGCTTCAGAACAGTCAGTTTTCAGTGCAATATAGTCAGCGCAGATCGCAAGCCCGGTTGGATTCGAAACTCCATTCTGCACTTTTGTAGTTATGCATGTTATTTGTTCTGCCACTGGCTTGATGCATGCCGTAAGTTTTAAGGGTTGTGATGTTATCACTGACACGAGCAATCGCTGTTGTATTCAAATATTTTAACAACCAATAAAGATAATCACTTTTACTGTTTCAGTCCAATGTTCGTCACTTTGCAAAGCGGAGAGTTTCCCAAAGAAAACATATATGTTCTCATGAAGTTCCATTCACCCACTGTCTGCTCAGCCATTCAATGGCATCTGATAAATTTCGAATGGACGTTCCTGCTATTCCTCCACAACTGAAGTGAAAACGAGCCTAGACATCACGTCGTATATACCAGTTAATTTCCGGAGGTTTTGATTACTTTAACGACCTGTGCGACGATGCATGAAATTATATACTATGAAACAGATGAAAGCTGCCAATTTACTTAGGCAGTGTAACCCAGTGTAGAGTCAACCATAGAAGAACACTCAGATAATGCAAACATAACATCTACCTCTCTCTGTTCTCTCCATGAGTTGATTCTTTGCAGAAGTTTTCTTTTTGATTGAGGCATTTCTCTGTCGCCGATACTCCCTCAATCCAGAAACATGTGTCTTGCTACGTAACTACTTCACGTATGATTAAAATAGCTGAGTAGACTTTCCCCCAGTCTGATGTCGCAATGTCCCCTGCTTGATGCCAATAGAAGCTGGCCTAGGTGAAGATGGAGCTCACATTTCACTTGCCTCTGTACCATCAGCGAATGACATTGCACTCACGGACTGCATCACAGCAGCCACATCCTCGCGCTCATTGTCATCTCCATTTCCACTGCATCACTCAATTTCTCTGACTCCACGCCTTTGAAAGTTGGGCTATATGATCTTGCACAGCAGTAATTACTACTTGAGTTGTGAAATTGGTTAATTATCCGATGTTCAACTACATTGTTACTAAGAAATACATTTCAACAATACCCTGCAGTGTACCATCACACTTTGAAGATTATTAGAAATCTATCAACCTTAGTCTTGTGCAAAGTCAGCGTTGGTATCACCACAATCTCTCGGGACATTGAAGTTTAAAGAATTCGCTGGATCTGAGCTCCCACATCCCAGTCACTCTTTGGCAAGTATTGTGAATATGGTTCTCTTTGTGGGTTTGGAAAATTGAAAGGTAGCCTTGAGCAGCGTGTGCTTTCAGCTTCCCTTCCTGTGATACGCTAGGATATTTACTCTGCTGTTCTCAGGGACATTTCCTCAATGACTTTCATTCCTGAAGGTTAAGAATTCAAACCTTATTTCGGCTTTGTAACAATGCGGTAGATTAGCTTGTATGTGAGTTTGAAGCCTGCCAGTCTTGCTCCTGAACCAAGTCGAAAGCTTAACTGCCATTTCTGGAACGTCATCAAGCGCATTATCCATTCTGGCACAGTGCTCGCGCGTGCTTGAAGTTGGCGTTCTGCAGAGTTGTGATCTAATGACGGACGTGACCAATCGTATTCATGTTCACAAAGTAAATAACCAGGCAAGATAACCACCTTTACTGCTTCATTCCAATGATCCACTTTTTGTGCAATGGGAAGTTTTGTAACTAAAATACATTCATCCTGATGAAACTTCCATTCACTTTATGTCTGCTCAGCCATTCAATGGGATCTCCGCTCATCTGATGAATTTCAAGTTCACTTCACTGATTTTGCTCCATCAAAGGTGATAAGCTAATGGCTATTCACAATATCGCATTGCTGTAATTTTGGAAGTTTGAGACTACTTTAACGACCTATGCGCGTTTACAAAAAATTGAATAAAATGAAATGAGCAAAAAAAATCCCTTTTTGCCCAGAGTATCGTTAGCCATATGAGAAATTTGAGAGGGCGAAAATATTACCTCCGTTTCTCTCTGTGCAGATGTAAATAGAAGCTGCTCCAGGAAAAGTTGCAACTGCCAGCTTGATGTCCCAAAGCTCCCTGCTTCGTGTCAATGGAAGTTGCTGCAGTCGAGGTTGGAGCCTCATGCGATGTATATCACGTCAATAGCAGCTGTTCCACAGAACGTTGGAACTCCCAGTCCCGGGCATTTTAACTGACTCTATACTTTCAGATAAATATTTCACTCTCACTGACGTCACTACTGAACCCATATCCACTAGCTCATCCCCATCCACATTTCCAGTTTGATCTTCGCTGCTGCACCGCACCGTTTCTTCTACCAGGCCTGATATCTGGGACGATATGATATTCCACAGCAGTGGTCATTTCCTTGTATGAGGAAATTGGTAAAGTAGCCAATGGTAAACTGCATTTCTTTTGCAGAAATACATTCCAGCAATTGCCTGCGCTATTCTCTGACGCTTTCATTTTCTGGAGAATTATATCAATCTGCGCCTTCAACAAACTAAGTGATGAAATATCCATCGGCTCTGGAGATACCGAAGTTAACCATTCAGCCTACCATGAGTTTGCATGTCTCTGTCACTGCCTGTCAAGTGTTCCTCCATTTCATGTGGTCCTGTTCCTAACATATCCTCTGCCACTATCTTTACTGCTTTATGCATCATGATATTCCGTGTGGTGCCGGTATCGTGCAGGGTTTAGCACTTTGTGTTGTGGCAGCAGAAAGATCATCTGCAATTTGACTTCCAGTATTGTCATTTGTTACCGATTTTTGCAGAGTAAGACATGATGAACAAATGCAGGAGCGAATCAATCTTTTTTGACATGAAAATATTCGTCGAGGTGATGATTTTGCTCCTTCAAACCAATGCCCTTTCACATCTTTGCTGTCTACGTATCAGGATTCAAAACCAACCATTCTCGGAGACTTCACACCATCCCACGAGCAGTAACCCTGCTTTAGATCACTCCTCCAATTTCTCTGAGGGATTTTGGCAATCAAACACTCGCATTGACACTGTTCAGTCTGTGCAGCTGCAATCAATTTTCTTCGACGAACATGACCCAATCCCACAATTAGGAACATAAAATCAATCGATCCCTTTACATCCTGCTGTTGTGAGATCAGTGCTCATTTTGCAATTATTACTGACATGTACCAGAGATCACTGGAACATCAGGCTCAGGAATAGGAAAGAATGCAGTATTCAGCAAAGGATGTTTTTTTTTGGAAAAGATCCGGTTCTCTGTTCTAATCTCAATGGAGAAGAGGAGATTGTGAGAAAAAAAGATTGAAATGTGCAAAACAATGAGCGATAAAGGCAGGTTCGGCTGAAAGAAATGTTTCTTCTCGGTCAAATACCAAGGGGTGTAGACTAAATTTAGGATGCAGAATTCTTTCAGAAGATTAGCAGTAAATAATTTATCCACCATTGGTGGTGGATAAATCTGCAACTCATTCTCATGAAATCAACACAACCTTCAGAGGTATTCAGTCTGTATTTGTGACGCTAAGGCTTCCAAGGCAAAGGAATGGAAAATGGAATGAGGATAGTCAAGCGGTTGTTTCTGCCAGGAACGCGTCCAACACGCTTGAGGTATATCACTCTATGTGCGTCTGACCGCTGTAGTCGTCCCTGGTCGTGTCCTGGTTCTGAATTGCCACTTTTACCACTGTGGTCCGGGTTTAATTCCCTTTTAAGGCTGTTTTGTTCAGCATCAACAGCATGGGCATCTGGAAGAGGAATCCTTTCTATTCTTCGAATCAAACAATGTGTCTACGAATATCAGTGTCAACGTGCCAGCCTCTTTAAGAAGGAGAAGGTGCCTCGGCACTCCATGAACCAACATGAGATTCAGATGTTTATTTTGTTTCTTTGCCATTTCGAGGAGCCACAGCGATTGGTTCGATGGTTCTGTGAAATTGAAAAGTGCTGATTTGCAGTGTGTGGGTCTATTTGGTCTTCCTCACTTCTGATGACGCTGCGACATTGACTGTGATGTTATCTGGGACGTGTACTGAAAGAGATTCTCGTGTCTGCATATCGGGAGCTCAATCTTCATCTCGGCTTCAGAACAATGAGGGAGATAACGTTGTAAGTGGAATGGATACATGTGTTAACCTCGAGCGAGAGAGGATTGAAACCTGCAATGTTCTGATCTCAGGTCAGGCACATTAGACGTTGCGCCACTTGCTCCACATGTGCTTCACGCTTTCATGCTTCAGAGTTGTGATGTTAACATGGACAGGAGAAATAGCAGTCATATTCAAAAATTTAACCTGGAAAGAAAATCACCACCACTGCTACAGTCCAATCCTCCCCACTTTGTGTTTCAGCGCATTTCATACTGATAACTTATCTGTAATAATGAAGCTTCCATTCAGCCTCTTGTCTGTTCAGCCATTGAATAGGATCATCGGAGATCCTGTAAATTTCAACATTAGTTTTCTGCTTTTTCCTTCATAAAGCAAGACGAACTCGAGCATAATGGCAACATCAAATAGAGTCATAGAGATGTACAGCATGGAAACAGACCCTTTGGTACTACTCGTCCATGCTCACCAGATATCACAACCCAGTCTAGTCACACCTGCCATCACCTGGTCCATATTTTTCCAAACCCTTCCGATTCGTATATCCATCCAAAGCCTCTTAAATGTTGCAATTATACCAGACTCCACCACTTCCTCTGGCAGCACATTCCATGCAATTACCACTCTCTGTGTGAATACGCTGCCTCATCAGTCTCATTTATATCTTTTCCCTTTCACCCTTAACCTATGCCCTTTAATTTTGGATTCACAGACCGCAGGGAAAAAAACTTTTTCTATTTGTCGTATTTATGACCCTCACAATTTTGAAAACCTCGAATAAGTCAACCGTCAGCCTCCCACGCTCCAGGGAAAACAGCCCCAGCTTCTTAAGTCTCTCCCTATATCACAAATGCTCCAACCCTGTCAAAATCCTCATAATTATTTTAGGAACCCTTTCAAGTTTCCTTAAGTGTTTCCGATAGAAAGGAGACTAGAATTGCACGCAATATTCCAACAGTGGCCGAACCAATGTCTTGTACAGCCGCAACATGACCTCCCAACTCATGTTTTTAATACTCTGACCAATAAATGAAAGCAAACCAAACGCCTTCTTCACTATCCTATCTACCTGCGACTCCAATTTCAAGGATCTATGAAACTGCACTCCAAGGTCTCTTTGTTCAGCAACAGTCCCTCGGACATTACCATTAAGTGTAAAATTCCACTCCACTGGTCACGGTGCTCCAGTCAGAAAAACAACCCTCCAACTCCACCCTCTGTCTTCTCCCTTTGAGCTGGTTATATACCGTTAATTTATGGAAGTGTAGTTTGCGTTCATGGGTTTTCAGGAAATGTAATAACATGACACGAGCTGAAAATCGCTTGCTGCAATTTAACCAAACACGCAGTCAGTATTATCATAAAAGTCAGAAAAAGAAAATTTTACCTGCGTTTCTTTCTGCACAGATTCTCGTCCACAAGCTAAATCTTTGCAACATTTCCCCTTATTATTGAGAGATTTCCCTGGGACAGATATTAACTCAATCTACATACATGGGTCCTGCTAATTATAATTTAATTTAGATTTAAGTAATTGAGTATCCTTTCTCCCAAGTTGATGTCTCATTGCTCCGTGCTCCTTATCAATACAGCTGCTCCAGGTGTGGTTGGAACTTCCAGCTTGCTGCCACAATGCCCCCTGTTTTATGCCAACAGAATTTACTGCATTTGAGATGGAAGTCCCGATCTGATATCACAATGCTCCCTGCTCCATGTCAATAGAAGGTACTACAGGTGAGGTTGGAGTCCCAGCCCCGGCATTTCATGCACCTTTATAGGGTCACAGACGGCTCATCCTCATGCCCATTTCAAGTTTGATCTTCACTGCTGTGCCTCTCAGTCTCTCTTAGTTTAGCTCTGTGAACACGAGATAATACGATATTCCGCAACACTGGTTACTTATGTGGAATATCACACTTCTCCATTTCATAAATCAGAATTCACACCAACGCTTTTTCAGAGATTTCCCTCTCTTCCATGGTCACTAACCCTCCTTTACATCGCTCCTCCCATTTCACTGGGGCGTTCCATAATCTAACAGGCACATCGGCACCGTTCTGTCTGTGCTGGTGCTGTGACTCTTGATGGGTAAACGTGTCCCATCATCGGGAACTTGAAACCAGTCGATCAATTTCAATCCCGGTGGTTGCGAAATCAATCATCATGTCGGAGCCTTTACTGTCATGGACCAGATATTACCAGATGTTAACAATTCGTCTTGATTTCCTGCCAAAAAGCCAGTATGGCAACTCACTTGCTACATTTCCATTAAAGCCACAGACGTTAAACTTTTGACCACTTTGCCATGGTAAAATAAACACGCACCAAGTCAACCACACTAGTCTGATTCTTGTGCTAAGTTGCTTTCAGTCTGACGTTAAGCTGACTGGCTTGTGATCTCGATTACCAAGATGCTGTCTCACTCCCATTCCTCCTACTCCCCAGCTTAAGATCTCAAAACTAGCTTCACTATTGTGCCGGTCTTGTTGGCCTTGCCATGACTGATCAAAACAGTGCTCTTGAAATCACTTCAAAAATCATTTCACATTACAATGAGACGCTACATCGGAGTAGTGAAAACCCCCTATTATTCCTAGCCTTTTATTTGATCATGATTGAGAGATTAACTGCCATTAGCTCCACGATACCACTAGGTTGTTCGGGGCTCTGTGGCACTCTTCCAACAGTGTCACTGCATTTTTTGTTCCTTCGCTGAATTTTTACAGTCGCGTTTGATGGTACATTTTAAAGCATCATTCCTCAGAATTACAATTTGTCATTCGGCCAAAGTCGCCCGCCTTTTCATTTAAAATCTCCTCTAATGACATCATAGGGTGAAAAATGAGAGTTTCAGCAGCAGATGAACAGAGATTCGGCCGAGTTATCAATTGTCAGCGTGTAGGGCACATGTGATCATGGTGATGATAAGATCCAACAGCGCAACCCATCAGCTTTCATGCAAACATTTATTAGGTCTTCGCTGCTCAAATTGCCAGAGTCATTCCACTTCATTTCACAACCTGTCTTTTTGTTTTTGGCTTTTGTTTTACTCCTACAGGTCTTCCTTGATGGCAGTAACTTTGTCTGACGTTCAAAATATCATCTCAATGGTTCGATGTTGGCAGAATAATAAATTCGAAATCAAATGGTTAAAATTGAATTGTCATCAAAATAGCAACCAACTCAGGCACCTATTTCACACCCCAAATGTTACATATTTTCAATTTTCCAGTAAACTCTGACACTGCTCCAGTAAGCTTTCAATGCAAACAATATTCTACCTCTCTTAAAGGTAGAGTACACACTTTCAACTTCATAACTCTCTGGAATTTCACATCAGGCCGTCACTGGCCCAGCACACACAAAACCAGAAACACAGACGTCAAACAAAGGACAATTATAAGTGAATAAGGGAGCAGTAAAATTTGACTTGTCACAGTCAAAATGAAACAGGGGATCGAGAAAAAATAATGTACTTGTCAGCGCACAGAAAGTAGTCAAGTATTTTGCAGGAATCTACATCATAGGCATGAGAATTAATTGATCTATTTTTTTTTAGATAACATGGAGATGTGGTAGAACTCCATATTAAAGCCAAAAGCAGTAGGCTGCAATGTTTAGTGAAATGCGACCCTGCTTCAGACTCTTTCGTTGTAAAATCCATACCTGGCAGTTGGGGAGTAAGGCACGTTCGAATACAGAGAGCAGAAGTAGAAGATTAGGAAGAGCACAGAGGAATGTACGGCTAGAAGCAGTGGTGGATTAATGGGGTGTAAGAACATGAATGGATTTGAAAGCAAATCTGAGAATTATAAAATCAGTGGAGTGGCATCCTGGGAACCAATCCAGATCAGTGGGGTTTCTTTCGTCAGAAGAGAAGGGACGTCAAGTAGGAAATGACAGACAGTTAGCTTAACATCTGTCTCAGGAAAATATCTCGATTTTTAAAATTATAGTTGTTGAGCAAGGCGCTTAGAGAAGGAAAATCAAGGGTATGATACAAATTCAAAATACATTGTGAAAGCGCAGTAAGATTTAACCAAAATTATTGAAGTTCATTGTGGAGCTATCGTGTACTATGAATAAACTGCCATGTCCTGACCCATTCGTGAGCCTGTCAACATTCTCCTGAAGGCTCCCTCCATCCTCCCCACAATGTACATGCCGATCAGGTTGGTGTCCTCAACAAATTTGGAAAAAGTACAAGAGGTCCAAATGTCAAAATCATGTAAAATGGTCGGGAACAATTTGGTTCAAACATTGGATCATAGAATCCGTGCAATGAGGCCCCACTCTCTCCATATAATGCTGCATTTCGTATGCCCAATCCACCGAGCCTGAACATTCCTGGATAGAATAGGCAATTCACGGGAACTGTGAACATTTGTACTGTGCGCAGAAACAGCAGCATCCGCAGGAATCCCACGCAGACACTGAGGATGTACACACTTCATGTAGGCAATCGCGTGACACTGGAATTGAACCCAGTTCTCGAGTACTGTGAGGCAGCAGTGCAGTTACTGATCCTTGTGGAACTTCACCAGTAACAGAACACCAGCCTGAGAAAAGAGCGCTTATTCCTACTCTATGCTTTCCAGCTGATAAACAATCCTGAAAGAAAACTGGAACGTTTTCTCCATTGTATTTCGTGACGTTGTGTCAGATCTGATAATAAGCCTCCTGAACAAGCAAAACAGTGGGGTTCCAATGTGAATTCCACTGCACAGGAGACTTTGCAGAGATCACATAACTTGAAAGATGACTTCCAGCGCATCCACATTCTCTCATTGTCTTCCTCTTTCTTCAACATTTGGGATGAAGTCTGTCTGGTGTGTACTTGACTCAAACGTTAGTTCAGTTAACTTTTGTAGGACGGCCTCTTTACTGCTCATATTTTTTTTTGCCCCGTGTTTCACAACTCCTTTAATATCTTCATATTTTTGGGACATTTAATCGCCTGATGAAGGGCTTATGATTGGATGTTGACTGACAGGCTGTGATTTTCCAGTACCATATTCTTCGACACTGATTGCAAGCATGTGCAATCTTCACTTTCTCTTTATCCGCAGTCCTGACATTTGCAAAGTTTTTTACTGTGCTGATTCCCTTGCGTCTTGACAGGGCAGATTTAAAAAATAAAAAAAAATGAAGCAGATTTTCTTGATCCTTATGATCTGAGAAGCAGAAGGAAAATGGAGTGGAGTTGTGACAGTCACAGGCTCTGGGGATGGTAATTGGTGGAAAACGCCTGAAGATAAGTCGACAAGAATTATGGTAAAATAACAAAAAGGGGCATTTAAAGTTAATCACTGTCAATTTAGGTGAGAAATTCAGACGAAACAAATATATCTTGGTTTGGGTTTGGTGTGAGTAAATACTCTCTTCTGAACTCACTGTGAATGCAGTTTCGTAAACACATCTCTACCAGTCCAGGAGAGAAATCCACAATCATTGTGTCCGGGTCACATTTTTGTTCCATGTACTCTGCTATCCTGTAAAGATGGCAGACATTATCCCAAGTCCAAATGGCACTACGTGAGCTCCTAGTAACACCGGATCCATTGCTCACGCCACCTAAACATGGCTAAGAGAGGATAAAGCAAACATGACTGACAAGAGAAGTCAGGGAGAGCACAGAAACAAAAAAAAACCACACCGTCTCATGTCGATGAGTGAAACCTAGAGCATTAGTAATGCTTTAATAATTTGCAGAGAACAACTGAAATGGCAAGATGGGTTTTTAAGATTTAATACGTAGGTGAGTGAACTTGAAATGTAAATAATATTGCAAGAGTTTGTTCACATATTTAAAAGGTTACAGAGAGAATAGTAAGGTAAGAACAATGACTGCAGATGCTGTAAACCAGAGACTGGAGTAGAGTGGTGCTGGAAAGGCACAGCAGTTCAGGCAGCATTCGAGTAGCGGGAAAATCCGACGTTTCGGGTAAAAGGCCTTCATCAGGAATACAGGCAAAGAGACTGAAGGATGGACAGATGAATGAAAAGAGGGTGATAGTGGGGAGAAAGTAGCACAGAGTGCAATAGTTGAGTGTGGGTGGCGATGAAGGGAATAGGTCAGTGAGGGGAGTGGAAAATGGCAGCTTCAGGGGAGAGGAAATGACCTGGGAGTTGTAGTGGGAGAAAGACTCCCTGATATTCTTGTAGAGAGAGGAGGAAATTTCCTTTAATACAAGCATCCTTGCAAGAGAGTTCGCAGTAGGGTTAAAATCAACTTGGTCAAAACAATGACTGAAGATGCTGGAAACCAGATTCTGGAGTAGAGTAGTGCTGGAAACCTCAGCAGTTCAGGCAGCATCCGAGGAGCAGGAAAATCCGACGTTTCAGGTAAAAGCCCTACATCAGGAATACAGGCAGAGTGTCTGAAGGATGGAGACATAACAGAGAGAAGCATGCAAATTGTAGCACTGGTGAAGACGTAATGGGGAACACCGAAATGGTGCAGGTTTAATACATGCATTGCATCAGTTTTCACAGTGGAAGACAACAACAAAATACGAGAATTAAGAGATGCGTAGGGGAAAAATGAATGAAATGCCAACACGAACGAAAGGATGCCAGGGTAGTTGCAAGGACTGAAGGGATTAAATCACTGGGACCAGGTGGACTGCATCCTTGATTTCTGAAGGAGATTGCTGAGGAGATTGTGGAGGCATTTTTGGTGATCTGTCAGGAGTCATCGGCGTCAGGGTGGGTCCCAGATGACTGGAACATTTTTTAATGCAACACCCCTGCTGAAAGAAAGGAGAGAGGCAGACACTGCTCCACGGAAGGTTTCTGTCCTCCCTGAGCTCGCCTAAGGACACCTGCGTTACGGTGTGACAGCTGTACCACCCCAGTCAAACTCCCCACCTGCCAATGTCCCCGGAGCGGGTCACGACCGGCCGCCCAGGCCCTTCTAACCAGAAGCGAGAGCCCCTCATGGCTCGCCTCGCTGCCTCAGTGGAAGTGAAAAAACGATAAGATTAGATTACTTTACAGTGTGGAAACAGGCCCTTCGGCCCAACAAGTCAACACAGACCCGCCGAAGCGTAACCCACCCATACCCCTACATTTGTCCCTAACCTAACACTACGGGCAATTCAGCAAGGCCAATTCACCTGGCCTGCACATCTTTGGACTGCGGGAGGAAACCGGAGCACCCGGAGGAAACCCACGCAGACACGGGGAGAACGAGCAAACTCACACAGGCGGGAATTGAACCCGGGTCTCTGGCGCTGTGAGGCAGCAGTGCTAACCACTGTGCCACCGTGCTGCCCACAAAGAGTGGTATTTCACCGGCGGCCGAAGCCTCCCACTTATTCTACACCTCTCATGTCTCTTCACAGTGCCAGACTAGAGTCAAGCTCACCAGGGTCTTCTTTCCCTGCTAATTCTGTCAAGCCCGTTCGCTTGGCTGTGATTTCGCTAGATAGTAGGTAGGGACAGTGTGAATCTCGTTCATCCATTCATGCGCGTCACTAATTTGATGATGAGGCATTTGGCTATTTATATGCACTCCCCATAGGTGATGGATTGTGTCCTTTTCGAGTTTTAACGTCGCTCGTCGAAACGTGAATACCCCTATCCAGTGAAACCACAGCCGGATGATCTTAAGGGAATGACAAAAAACAATGTTGAATCAGAACTCAGCAAGGGAAGGGATGAGCTGGGTTAATCAACCATTAGACATTGTTTACCACTCATCACCTGTTGTGTAGAGGGTGCACTTTATTTATTTCACCTATTACCCACCATCAATTATTTATGTGAACTAAAATCTACCAAACTTTATTACTAAAAACATTTTTAATAGATTTTAAAATTAAAATATCTGAAATTACTTAAATCAACAAATACTATTTAAAATTCTACAGTTAAAAATCTCTAAAATAATGTTAAATAATGTCGTAAGGAAAAATTATGAGTCCATAAAAATTCGGAGCAGTTCAAGGATCAGAAATAAAACAACGGTTGTGATGTTCTGAGTGAAAGATTTAAATTTCGAGATCCCGAGGCTTTTCATAAGCTCATCATTTTTTATCCATCCATTTCCCTCGGGACCCTATCACAAAACCATGGAAGGATACGTTTCCTCTTGCCGTGACGTCCATTATCTCATCCTTAAGATGTTTATATTTTCTTGTGTTCTCTTCCCATGCTGCCTCCAAGGAGTTGATTTGAAGGTCCGTTCTTCTTGTTACATCGACTACAACTATTTGCTGATCTTTCTTAAAAATTAGATCAGGGATCGATAATTTCCCTACCTTATCCTTGATCCTTGCCTCTACAAAAATTGTCCACCCATTCTTCCAAACAAATTTAGTTAACTCTTCTGCCACCCTATTATGTCTTTTTATTCTCATTTTCTTAACATAGGGACACTAACCCGAGATGTGTGCCAACGTCTCTGAAGTTGCATTACATCTTCTGCAAGATTTAATATTAAAAAGCCTTCCATACGACAAGAATGCCCTTGTCGGAAATAGATTAGTACTCAATAAAATCGATTTAATTACTTTAGATGTCTTCATAAATTGGATCTTCTTCAACCAGTTATTCGAAATACTATCGCTTTTATAGCAATGAGCGCCAGCTCCTTGACATGGGAGGGCTATCCATCTATCAATTTCCGTTAATATCCAGTTCCCCCAATTGGTGTTGCTGAACTCTTCCAACTCCTTATCACTGTCTTCCCCGATAGTACCACTTTCTCCCACTTGTCGATTCATAAAAGGGTTCCAACTCAATTCCAACGTCTTTAATTTGCTCAATTTACGCATCTTCTTCGCTACAATTTCACACTCAAAATGAAATGAGGCATGCAAAATTTCATCTGAGGATCTGTGGAGCATCCCGAACTTTTTCATGATCGAAATTGGGATGAAGGTCGCCATCTACCTTCATCCCAATTCACAAGGACTCCGTCACGATATCTAGCATATAATATGCCATCTGTGATCGACTGCCGAAGATGTAATATTTCTTTTGCAGCATTTTTAATTATGTTATCTAATTTGTTAAGATAGTTAATTGAGGATTCTGATAATATTAAATAATAATACAATTTGGGTATAAAATAGGTTTTTAAAAGTTCTAATTTTTGTAAAGGCTTTAGGGGCGATATTTTTAAATTACTAATCCGACTTTCTAACTGACCTTCCCAGTCTGATTGGCTTGTGCCAATCCACGGGTCTATTTTAGCACCTAAATACTTCTCTGTTTGACCTGGTTCAATAAATTGAATATTCCCTTCATTAAGTTTCCAATTAGTCGTGTCATTATAAATATTTGCTTTATTTTTAACAGTCAAATAAAATCCTTTAGTCTTTCTAACATTTACCTCCATTCCCGTATTAGTACAGAATCTTTCTAGTAGTTTTAAATTGTATCTCATTCCCTCATATGATTCGCTAACTAACGCTAATGTTAAAGTAGCGCAGTTATAGCTTTTCCCATCTGTTCCTAGAACTATTCCTTTTTTCCTTTCTTCGATGGTTGCGATAAGAGTATCCATCACTATATTAAAAAGAATTGGTGACAAAGCATCCCCTTGTTTGACACCCCTTAAAATTTTAATTCTTTCTGTTCTACAATTAAAACCTCGATCTTTGTAAATTATTCTCATATAAATTTGCTATCAATTTAATAAATAGTACCGCGAGTTGGAGTCTCCTAAGAGCTGTTAAAATTAGTTTATGACCTACCGTATCAATTGCCCTAGCGAGGTCTACAAAGACCACCGCTAAATCTTTCCTTTTCTTTTTAGCTCCCTTAATGATATTTTTAAAAATTTTAATACGTGACTACTGTCGGCCATGCTAATGACAGTGTTGCACAGTACTTGGAAATGGATGGTAAAATCGAGCAAAGTCTGCATGTCTTCATCAAGTGGACGTCATGTCTGACAGCTCTGCTAGATCTCTTTGAGGAAGTATACAGCAATTAAGACAAAGCAGAATCAGTGGACGTGATCTAATTCAACACACATAAATCCTGTGATAAGGTGCCATACAGCAGATTGCTAAATAAGATAAGAGCATGGTGTTACTGACAAGGAGGGGATTGGCTGACTGGATGAGTGAGAACAGAGGGGTCTTTTACAGGATGGCAGCCACTGACATTTTAAGACTTGAACAGTGATCGGTGTTGAGAGCATAACTATTCACGTTACAAGTTAAACATCTGGACAAAGGAACAGTGTGCATTGTCGCTACATTTGCAGTTGACACAACCGTAGTTGGAGAGACAGGTCGTGTCAAGAAACCTGGGAGAATTCATAAGAACCTTGGCAGGCGCAGAGAGTTGTTAAAGAATTGGCAAATGGAATGCAATATGGGATGTGTCAGGTTATGCAGCATGAGATGAAGAAGGCAGGCTTCGAAGAATTTCTGTTCACAGAAAGCATTTAGAAATCCGAAGCACAACGTGACTTGGGAGACCGAGATCAGGCAGGATCAGTTGGAATTAAGGGATGAAAACACAATTTTAAAATTTATGTCAAGGGACCTCGAATACAAGAGCAGAGATGTCCAATTGAAGATTTATATGGTTGTGGTCAGACCGCATTTGGAATATTGCAAGAAGTTAGGTCCGATGTCTAAGGGTAGAGTCAGAGTCACACAGCAGTTTAACGTACCATTCACTCCATATAAACCATGCAGGACATATTGCCAAATTAAAATAGACCCGTCTTCCTGCATTTGACCCATATACCTCCAATACATTCTTAATCATTTACTTATCCAAATAACTTTAAAACAATTTAACTGCACTTGCATCCATCACTTCTTCTAGCAGATTATTGCGCACAGTGACCAAAGTTTGTGAAACAAAAGCTGCCCGTCATCTCCTTTATAAATCTTCCTTCTCGTACTTTAAAAGTATGCGCCTAGATTAGATCTCTCTCACCTTTGATAGTAATTTTATTTCTGCTCCTCATGATTTTACAAATCTCTATAAGGCCAAACGCCGAAGTCCTCTGCTCCTGTTAAAAAAAGAAAACTTTCAATCATGACATCATCCTGGTAAATACTTCTTGAACCCTCTCAAATTTAATAAAATCCTTCTCATAATGAGGAAACTAGAACTGTACACAATACTCCAGAAGATGTGATGGCATTGGATAGGGTCCGAAGAAGGTTAAAAGAATGGTCCTGGGGGTTAAAAAATGCTTGTCATAATATGTTGAAAACTCGGGGGCCGTACTTGATGCAGTTTAGAAGTTTGAGGGGGTTCTGATTGAAACTTATGCAATACAGAGAGGCGTAATTAAAGTGGCTGCGAAGAGGTTTTTCAACTGGCACGAGAGACCGGGATTCGACTGCACAGCCTCACAGAGAAAGGGTGACCATTTTGAATCTTCAGCAAGAAGTGAGTCATTCTTTGGAACACCTTTCCGTAGACGTCTGTAGAAGTCATGTCATTGCGAGTGTTCAAGATAGACAGAGATTGGTCCCTGATTGATGAGGGGATCAACAGTTACAGGAGATGGCAGAAAGCAGAAGAAAGAGGTTGAGAAACATATCAATCATGACCAAATAATGGAGAGGCCTCGATGCGTTTAATAGCCTTATTCTGCTCCTTTACCTTGTGGCCTTATAGCTATTGCGTGTTTCGTCAATCTGCCCATAGACTGAGCAAGTCAGATCAGTAACAATACTGTGGAGGAGACATACCTGGAGTATGCATGAAGTGGTATTCTGAGTCGCTCTGTTCAGGATACAAACGTGGGACAGAGCATCCTCGATTCGTACTGTTTAATGGCTATTGGTGGGCTAACTTATTTGGCTGGTCGACGAGATTGCGATGAAGAATGAAAGCAACAGCATGTACACAGTTCTTGTACCGGACTCATGAAGCACCCACATTCTCAATCCTGTGCCTTGCCTGAGGCACAACGACTCTCAGGTTAAAGCAACATCAGTCAACTCGTGTGATCTCTCTCTCTCTCTCTCTCTCGCTCTCTCTAATGAGACAGCAGGCCTGGGAATATGTCAACTTTGATTTCAAAGCTTTATTTGTATATATGACAAAGAATAATTGACAAACTATCTGTATGGGGTCCCTAATGGAAGAGTGCAGAAGCCAGTGAGAGAACTCTTCATTGAGGTGGAGAGTGATAGAGCTGACTGAGAATGTGAGCCGAAATTTAAATAGAAGAAATGACACTGATATGAAGCGTGAGCAGGGTACAACGAATTGGGGAACAGAACTTAAAGGGATGACAAGCACATAAAAAGCATTTGCAGGAACTGCAACTGATTCTCGCTCCTGTCTGACACAAAGAACACTGGAAACGTGGCCATGTCATGGCTAACAAGGGATATGAGGACATAGTACTGCACTCAAGGAGGAGGCTGACAGATTGGCTGAAAATAAGAGCAGACATTAAGACTGGGAGCAGATCAGATATTTGCACAAGATGAAGAAAGAATTAATGCACAGAGAATTTTAGCTTGACAGTAATCTTGAGAGAAACATATAATGAACTTTTAAAGCTCCTGAAGGTAAATGAAGGGAGAAAAAAACGATTATTGAAAACAAATCACTTACAATGAGAAACAGTGGATGTAATAGTATGGGATAAATATATGGCACACCAAATAAATATGTATATTGGTTCTATCAACAGAAATGATGACACAAGTAATATTCCTAAAGTGCTGGAAAGAAAAAGAGAGGGAGGAACTGAAGGAAATCAGTATTATCAGGGAGATGTTGATTTCGAAATTGATGAGATTAAAAGGCAATAAATTCCACCAACTGCGAATCAAACACTAGTGTACTTAAAGTCACCCTAAATGCAGTGAAGGTGTTCTGTAACTAGAGTGTGGAGTCTAAATAGAGTAAATTAATTATCATACTTCAATATTCTATCGACTCTGACACAATAGGGTCCAATAGCTTGGCGGACAGTTAATGTAACCCCACTATTTATAAAAGCAAGTAGCGAGAAAACATGGAATGACAGAAAAGTTAGCCGAACAATGGAAAACAGTAATTGGATTGGACAGAGCCAGCATTAATTTACGAAACTAAAATAGGAAAGGAGATATCGTCTTCTTGTACACAAATCGCTGAACGTAAGCATGCAGGCACAGCAGCAGGTGAGGAAGGCAAACGGTCTGTTAGCCTTTGTACTGAGAGTATTTGAACACAGGAGCAGGGAAGACTTGATGAGATTGTGCAGGGTCTTGTTGACACCACAACCGAGAGTGTTGTGTGCAGTTTTGGAATCCTTATCTGGTAAAGGATGTTCTTCATACGGAGACTGCACAACAAATGTTTGCCAGACTGTTCCATGGCGTGGCAGGACTGACGAATGACGACAGAATGGATTCGTTAGGATGAATATCACTCAAGTTTAGAATGATGAAGTCCGATGTCACAGAAAAGTATAAAATTATAAAAGGTACACATAAGGTAATTGCACGAAGGATGTTTTCAATGGCCAGGGCGTCCAAACCATAGAGTGCGGGGAGGTAGCGTCACTTCTAAGAATATGGGAGCTATTTCAGTCACAGGTGATTCGGAAAGTTGTCGCATAATGCATCATTCCCTGATGGGGAAGTGATTGTTATTTCTCACTTTTCTCACTTCTCTGAACATTATGAGGGACATGCACAAGGTAAAACAGGCAAAGTCTTTTCCCTGGGGTGGGGCAGTCCAGAACTAGAGGGCATAGGTTTTGGGTGCGAGGGGAAGGATATAAAAGATGCCTAAGGGGCAACCTTTTCACATAGAATTCGGTCGTGTCTGGAATGAGCAGCCAGAGGAAGTGGTGGAAGCTGGTGCTATTGCAAAATTTAACTGGCATTTGAATGGGTATATGAATAGGAAGGATTTGGAGGGGTATGGCCCAGGTGCTTGCAGGTGGGACAAGATTGGTTTGGGATATCTTGTCGGCATGGACGGGTTGTACCGAATGGTCTGCTTCCATGCTGCACAAGTTCAGAAATAGGACATTAAGCGCAACAAGTCCACACCGACCCTCCAGGGAATAGCCCTACCAAAACAATTACCTAGGTTATGACTCTCCATTCGCTCCTGAATAAGTCACCTAACCTACAGTCGACCCAGTTGGAGTCAAAGTAGGTCTCTGGCGCTGTAAGACAGTAGCGCTAACCAGTGAGCCACCGTGCGGCCCTGCAGCAAACTTGCAAGTCGCATGCAAACGTGTGTCAAATGCGATTCCTAAAAGAGATGTTCTGCTTCTGTTGTTTTCCCTGTCAGGAACAATAATTCCTGATTCATTGATCAGGAAATGAACCCAAACCACAATGATGGAAGTACCGAATCGTAACCGATAATCGACCAGGTTGCATGGCTTGTGCAAATACATCTTCTGTTAACATAATATCTTTGCTTTCCTGCGAAGAGAAGTTTCTTCCAAAAAAAAGATGTTCGTGGCACATGTGGTTTTATAGTATAGAATAATGCACGATGTCAGTTCCACTCATCAAACATCCATACTTTCACATTTCCAGTTTGCAGTGCTTGGCCCGCAGTCTGACGTCTGAAGTGTTCACCTCAATGAGTCTTTCCCTGCAAACCAATAACCTCAAATGAAACAACGCATGGGAGTGAAGTCAGCTTTGGTTAAATTTGTTCAGGACCCGAAAGAGAATTGAACCTCAATTTCACCCATAAAGAGAAATATACAGACACACCTGGTGAGAGTGACAAAGGCCTTAGGAGCGACCGACTTCAAGAGGATTTTCAACCTTTGGCTTCTTCTTCTTTCACTTTAGACTTTAAAACCAGAGCCTGTTTACGGAAGCAAAGGGGTAAACAGGCAGCAGGCTGCTATTCGAGGAAAGGCCCAGACATGAAGCATTGATACATGCTGAATGTAAACCTCCTGAGGCAGCCTGGCTGCCTGTAATCTTGCAGCCTCCTTCCTGTTTACTTCTACTTGTTTAGTCGCTACATAAGGAACAGAATCATTATGCCACTTACCCGTACGTTTCCTCCCCTACTGTTTCCCCGTTGCTCGACAGCTTCTACAGTCTCACGTTTTCCTTCCTGCCAAACTGGAGCATTATTCGCGTCAGCTGCGTATTATTCTCACGTTCATCGAAGTGGAAAAGGGAAGTGGAATTGCAAACTCAAACAGATTAGCCCTGGAGAAAATGGTTTCACGCATTTTCATCAGAAAGAATTCCGAACAACAATGAGAAAGCACGTTCCGATGTTTGCTGGAGTATATGTGCGAACACGCAGCAAAGCCCCAGTGGGACTCGAGCTCATGGCCACTGGCAAACAAGGCTAGAGCTCCAATCACTGAGCTGCAGAGCCACGAGCGAAAGTGGCGCTTTTATACTGATATAATAATGATGACCTCACCCAGAACAATCTCCATCAACCGAGGTTTGTGATGCAACCTGAGTTTTGTGGTATAAAATACTACTTGAAACCTACTTGTTTGATCACTTGTTTGATCCAACACTTTGTCAGCTTCGCAAAATCTCGTTATGCGACTGTGATCAATATGTGCTTAAACTCCAATCAGAGGAAAAGCTTTGAAGTTTCCAGTATATGAAAGGCACGATGCAGTTTTGATACAATTTATTGGCGTTGATTTGAACACGTATCACGGTTTTTCTTCATCACTTGGTGAGTAACTCCTTTCTTAACGGCATTATGAGATCTCCTTAATGAAGAGATTTCATGCTTTATGGCCTTGATACATGAAATCTCGGGCGCTAGACATAAAAGATGTAAAATCATGCATGATCAAAAAGTTGGAATACGAGGGAATGCAGGTGTCTGAGACAGCATTATTTAAAAAAAAATTGATGTCGGATTCGCTGACTGGGTTGGCATTTAGTGTCCACATCCAATTGTTCTTGAGTGGGCTGTAGGACATTACAACGATAGATGGAGCGGAGACAGTGAAAAGATTTGAATAAAATGACGAAAACTTTGATAATTAGCTGAGCCGTGATGGGTGAACAACGCCTATTCTGAATACTCCCACGGGCATCAGAGTTGTTCGAAGGCCTCAGGATTGCCTCATTGGGTGAACAATCCGCAACTCCTTCCCTTCCACCATGTGGGAGCTCGTGTGGAAAGGTAAAGCTTTGAAGGCAGCAGCACACAGTTGTGAAAGTAGGCGGTGCTAACAACGTCATTCAAATAAGTCAGAATAAAACACTTTACAGAGATCAAGTACAGGCATGCATAGAGGCAGAGGACGTGAGACCAGAGTCGAGAGGGAATATGAGAGGACGGATGGGAGTGCATTAGGATAGTTTAGTCCAAAGGAATGGAAGAGAGGTTGAGCTGCAGAAGAACAGAGACGTCGAAGATCCGTATGACGTTAATGAGGTGCCAGTGTGCAGACTTGGTGAAGTATCTCACCATTGTTATGACGTGACTGTTCAGACTCAGACAATTGTCAAGGAGAAATTGAGTCAGTGGTGAGGCACTTTCTACACCAACGTGGCCAATGCTGCCTTTCAGTGCATTTAATCCACTTCCAGCAACACCGTACTCAAGATCCACCTCTCCAACTATGACAAAGGCAGAATTCCCATGGCCATCACCTTCCACTCCACCGACCTCCTTTGACATCATATCATCCTCCACCATTTCCGGCACGTGCAAATGGAAGACACCAGCAGACATGTATTTCGTTCTCCATCACTAGCCGCTTTCTGTGATGATCATTCCTTCGGTGATTCATTTGTCAGCTCCACGCCACCCACCAAACCACCCTCCCCTCCAAACATCTTCCCATTCCATCACAGGATTTGCAAAATCCACCCTCACCTTTGCCTTCAACTCCGTCCAAATACTCAAATGATTCTTCCACATTCATCGGAGTTTTACATGCAATTCCACACATGACATTTACTCTATCCTGTGCTCCCAATGCAATCTCCTTTACATTGGAGAGACAGGATGCCTAATTGGAGAGTGCTTGAGAACACTTCCGGGACTCCCACACCAAGCGACATCACTGCCCTGTGGCCGAACACTTTAACTCTCCCTCCCACTCAGCCAAGTATATGCAGGTCCTGGGCATCCACCATCGCTATACCTTTACCACCCGACGCCAGGAGCAAGAAGGCTTTATCTTTCACATTGGGACCCTTCAACCACACGGCATCAATGTGGACCTCAATATATTTCTCATTTCCCCTCCGCTATCTTATCCCAGCTCGATCATTCCATGTTCGCACCGCTCTCATGAACTTTCCTATCTGTCCATCTTCCTTCTCGCCAATCTACTCCACCCTGCTCTCCAACCTATCACCACGACCACCACCTCACCCCACTTAACACACTCTCAGATACCTTGCCTCCTCCTATTTGTCTCTCAACCGCCTTGGCTCACAAGCCTCATTCCAAATGAAGGGCTTTTGCCTGAAACGTCGATTCTCCAGCTCCTTGGATGCTGCCTGCGCTGCCGTGCTTTTTCGAGACCATACTCTCTTCTCAGTGGCGAGGCAGTGGATTTGTGTTGGGGACTGAAGACAGAGGCTTCAGTTTTGCATGATGCAATTATAGGAAATGTCTGCTCCAATAGGACAGGACGTCAGACAAGTCCGGACAGTCTCGAGCGAACTGGGATTAGATGGTGTTAACATCAAATTGTTGACCTCTCCGTCTCAGTAGTGGAGGCTGTCTGTATGAAAGATTCTTGTAAAATTCCGCTCAAATTGTTGGTGTCAAAATCCCTTATCTTCAATCCGTGGCTTCAGGCACAATCCAGAGTCTGTGAGAGACTCTTTCTCATTCTCTTGACTTTTAAAAATATATGACATCAATTTTGCAGCATATTAGAAGGGAAAGATTTTTTTTTAAAAATCACTCCACCATGATCTGATGAAGCTGCGTATTTTATCCTAAATTGAACTTTGGTCAAAGTTTGAACATGGAAGGAAAAGGCTCTGGATATAGAGGGAGAGAATAGTTCACTTGTTATGTGTGTGGACACGGCTTCTATCATCAGAACTCAAAAACTACAATTGCAGTCATATTTAGGTGAGACTACAGACAGGTCAGGACTCATTTCTCCTTCTGAGCTGGGACCCCATGAAAGCAATGACACCTGGAACTAGCTCACTGTGTGCGGAAGGATACACTCCTTCTCGGACCTGCTGCAAAAACTGCTTGATCACAATGAGGAGAAATCATTTCAACGTCTGGTTTGCGGTAAATGTTTCGAAACGACCAGTGATTGGACCATCCAACACTACGCTCATACTAATGAGAAACCTTTTATCTAGCCAGACTTTGGAAAATATTATCATACCCCTGTCTGGTTGATGCATGGGAAATGTGCTCACACGAAGGAGAGTCCTTTAAAACTTCTGGGGACCTGACGGCCGATCCACCTGCTCACCCGGAGGACAGACATCTTCAATTCCACAACTGACGGACGTGCTGCAAATGTCCGAGCGAGGTAAAGTCACGACAACATTAGTAACACGCCTTTTCAACGCCCAGACCGATGGAAGTGCTGTAAATGTTCCTGGGGACTGACATGGTATCAACGTGTTCACAAGGAAGAGGCCTTTTAAATGCTCAGATTTTGGGAATCACTATACAAGTTCCTTGTCATCTTTTTATCATAAATGCCTTCACATTGAGGAGAGACCTGTCAAATATCTAGTGAGTGGGATGTGCTCGCCAGTCTCCGCAGGACTGATGTTCCATCGACACTTTCACAAGATGAGAGACATTTCAATTGTTTTCGTTGTGGGAACAGGCGATCACCTCAACTCTCAGTACACCAGCGAGTTTGCACTGGGCAGAACGTATTTATCTGTTTCATTTGAGAAAAACAGTAGCTCACTCATCGACCCTGCTGAGACAGCAGACAGATGCACTCGGGGAAGGAATTCACTCACTCATCGGGCCTGCTGAGACAGTGCAGAGTTCACAAATATCAACTGCGATTAGACTTTGTTGTTCATGACATTCAGGACTGAAAGCAAAGTTTTAATGTTCTAAATAAATGTCAAACAAATCAATTTTGTACTAAAAACTATGTGAGAGATCAGTGTAAGAATGGGATTTCATAGTACTTGAAGCATCAGCACAGGTTGTCAAGGACAAATGTGTTAGAATTCTATGAGATCATAATGAGGAAATGAGAAAAAGTCTATTCTGTGAATGTGGTCAGCTTGAATTTCCAGTAGGCATTTGTCAAGATGCTGTATCGGAAGCTGCAAAAGAATAGGCCATGGTGTTTGGGGCAAAGTACTGGTATGGCTTGAGTTCTGGCTGACTGGCGGAAGGCAGACAGTTGAGTGAAGGGGTCTTTTCCCGGTTGGCAGCGCGTGACGTGTGGAGTTCAGCAGGGGTCAGTTTTGGCACCACCGTCATGCATGAATCATCGGGTCAAAGGAACTAAGGGTGTTGTTGCTCCATTTGCAGATTATACAATGACAGTTGGAAGGACAAATCGTATTGAAGAAGCGGGCAGGCTGCAGAATGACGTGGACGGGCTGAGTGCTTGGATAAAAAAGGTTGCAGTTCGAACACTGTGTGGAAATGTGCGAGGTCATCAAGTGATGGAATGATTAGAGGCATAGACTATTTTATGACGGGAAAAGGCTTCAGATATCTATAGTTTTAAGGCACTTGAGAGATCTAGTTAAGCTTTCTCTAATGTTTAACATGCATGTTTTGTTGGCTGTTTGGAAGACAAAAGCAATGTCGGCACTCATCCAATAGCAGAGGTTTGCAACTGACGCGATAAGAGTCTCTCGTCACACGCATTTATATCATCGAGAGGAGCTTTTGGCCCCATGTCCAAGGGAAGATATATTATGAGTGGTGGATAGGAGGTTTACAATAGCTGACTCAGTGGAGAGCACTGATGCCTTCCAGCCTCAGCCACGCTGGTTCAATTTTTCTCGGGGGACGGTCTGCAGTTTGCACGTTCTTTTCCTGTCTGTCTTGAGTTTCCTCCACGGAGGAAATATGTGTAATTGACGTCATTTGGCCATGGAAAATGCAGAATTACAGGAATCGAGTAGAGTACTCTAGTGATGGAGAGGGATAAGTGTGTACTGCAGGGCAAGAGTTATAGCTGGGGGCAGGGAAATTATGATGCGGTGAGGCATGACTTAGGATGTGTGGATTGGAAAAGTTGATTCCAAGGCAAGAGCGTAATTGATATGTGGAGCTTGTTCAAGGAGCAACTATTGAGTGTCCTTGATAAGTACGTACCTATCAGAGAGGGAGGAAAGGGTCGTGTGAGGGAGCCGTGGTTTAATAAGGAATTGGAATCCCTTGTTAAATGGAAGAGGGCGGCCTTTGTAAAGATGAGGCGTGAAGGTTCGATAGGGGCGATTGAGAGGTATAAGGTAGCCCGGAAGGACCTGAAGAGAGAGCTAAGAGCAGCAAGGAGGGGACATTAAAGGTCCTTAGTTGGTAGGATTAGGGAAAACCCTAACGCTTTCTATAGGTATGTTAGGAATAAAAGAATGACTAGGGAAGGAATAGGTCCAATCAAGGATAGTAATGGGAAGTTGCGTGTGGAGGCTGAAGAGATTGGGGAGGCACTGAATGAATACTTTTCGTCAGTATTCACTCAGGAACAGGACATTGTTGTCGATATGAATACTGAGGCACGAATAAGTAGAATGGATGGCTTTGAGATATGTAGAGAAGAGGTGTTGGAAATTCTGGCAAGGGTGTAAATAGATAAGTCCCCTGGGCCTGATGGCATTTATCCTAGGATTCTCTGGGAAGCAAGGGAGGAGATTGCAGAGCCATTGGCCTTGATTTTTGTGTCGTCTTTGTCGACAGGAGTAGTGCCAGAGGACTGGAGGCTAGCAAACGTGGTTCCCTTGTTCAAGAAGGGGAGTAGTGATAATCCTAGTAACTATAGGCCAGTGAGTCTCACTTCTGTTGTGGGCAAAGTCTTAGAGAGAATTGTAAGGGATAGGATTTATGCACATCTGGATAAGAACAATGTGATCAAGGATAGTCAGCATGGTTTTGTGAAGGGCAGGTAGTGCCTCACAAACCTTATTGAATTCTTTGAGAAGGTGACTAAGGAGGTAGATGAGGGGAAAGCGGTAGATGTGGTATATATGGATTTTAGTAAGGCGTTTGATAAGGTCCCCCATGGTAGGCTACTGCAGAAAATACAGAGATATGGCATTGAGGGAGTTGGAGGTTTGGACTAGGAATTGGCTGGCTGGAAGAAGACAGAGGTTAGGAGTTGATGGCAAAGGTTCATCTTGGAGTGTCGTCACTAGCGGTGTTCCGCAAGGATCTGTTTTGGGACCATTGCTGTTTGTCATTTTTATAAATGACCTGGAGGAAGGGTTAGAAGGTTGGGTGAGCAAGTTTGCGGATGATACGAAAGTCGGAGGAGTTGTAGACTGTGAGGAAGGATGTGGCAGGTTACAGCGGGATATAGAGAAGCTGCAGAGCTGGGCAGAAAGGTGGCAAATTGAGTTCAATATAGCTCAGTGTGAGGTGATTCACTTTGGTAAGAGTAACAAAAAGATGGGGTACTGGGCTAATGGTCGGATACTTGGTAGTGTGGAAGAGCAGAGGGATCTTGGTGTCCATGTACACAGATCTCTGAAAGTTGCCACCCAGGTAAATAGTGCAGTGAAGAAGGCATATGGCGTACTGGCTTTTATTGGTAGAGGAATTGAGTTCCGGAGTCCTGAGGTCATTCTGCAGTTCTATAAGACTCTGGTGCGGCCCCATCTGGAATATTGTGTGTAGTTTTAGTCGCCATACTATAGGAAGGATGTGGAGGCACTGGAACGGGTGCAGAGGACGTTTACCAGGATGTTGCCTGGTATGGTAGGAAGATCCTATGAGGAAAGGCTGAGGCACTTGGGGTTGTTTTCATTGGAGAAAATAAGGTTTAGGGGTGACTTGATAGAGGTGTACAAGATGATTAGAGGGTTAGATAGGGTTGACAGTGAGAACCTTTTTCCACGTATGGAGTTAGCTATTACAAGGGGGCATAGCTTTAAATTAAGTGGGGCGGGGGTAGATATAGGACTGATGTTAGGGGTAGGTTCTTCACTCAGCGAGTCGTAAGTTCATGGAATGCCCTGCCAGTAGCAGTGGTGGACTCTCCCTCTTTATGGGTACTTAAGCGGGCATTGGAAATGTATATGGAGGATAATGGGTTAGTGTAGGTTAGGTGGGCTTTGATCGGCGCAACATCGAGGGCCGAAGGGCCTGTACTGCGCTGTATTCTTCTATGTTCTATGTTCTATGTTCTATATTGCGCGCGCCTTCTCTGGCACTTTGGTAGTTAGGAATCAACACTCTCCCTGCTGTTTCCTGGATTTAATTCCGAGTCATGGAATGAGAATCTACTGTGGCTGTACAAACTCTAAAAAGCGAACAGGAATTCGTGTTATTAAAGTTAACAGCTGTCAGACTCGTTGACAGTTTGACATCAGACCTGCAAGCAAATGGGTCGAATCCTGATATGCATTGCCTTGTTTGACACATACAGTACTACAACAAACAGCAAAGTCCTGACTGAAACTTCCAAAAAAGTTGAAGATTTAACTTCTTGAATGCAGAAATGTTGGTTCCCTTGTAGGACAGCCTAGTATCAGAGTGTTTAAATGAGAATGTGATTCGTACTTTTCAGACAGAGATGAGAAAAAAAAGGAACAAACTACTGCAGATGCTGCAGTCTGTACTGAAAACAATAAGTGCTGGAAATCACAATTGGTCAGGCGGCATCCATAGAGAGAAAGCAAGTTCATATTTTGAGTCTTGATGACGCTTTATCACATGTGAAGTGTGATGAGAAGTGTGGACAATGCTGTATGTATGCAATTGTGAGGAGAGGGGTTGGTCTGCTGCAGAAGAAATGATGTTAATTGTGCAGTTTAAGTGACTGGAATGTGAGAAGGACGTAACGATGGTGTGATGGTGAAGCCAAACCCACTCCTTCCCTTTCTTCTACTTTATCTGTTGCATTCACTGTCATCTCTTTTCCCTGCACACATTCCAGTGGGACTGCACTTTTTTTCCAATTTGGCAGGTAGACATCCTATTGTTCTGCCATTCTCACAATCTGGTGGAATTGTGTACTGCATAGGCTGTCGGGTCGGGCTCATTAAGTTTAATGAAGGCTGAGAGCGACAGAAATTTAGTAAGTAAAATTACGAAGGGTTATGAAGAAAGGCAAGAAAGTGCATTTCAATATTATCAGATGAGATATGAGCTCATTGAATCTAGAAACAGACTTGGGCTGAATGGTCGCTTTCTGCTTTAAAAATGAATTGTGTTAAAATATGAAACTTGAAAACTGACTTTGGTAAAGATTGCAAAGCTAAAAATGCGAGTATCCCTCCGAGACACTAAATCGAGCAGAGCTGTGGTAAGGACGACACACAAAGTGCAGTCATTGTTTGTGAACGATCCAGAGTGAACAGTGTACCAGGCTAAACAGGAAAAACTGCCTTCAGCACCCACACTTGAGCTTGACTCAACGAGATCCATACTCACCTCTCACAAACCAAAATTGTCCATCCCTTTTCCAGCCGTCCCCTCTGCTCTTGTTTTAAAACGAGTGCACATCAGACAATAGTATCTGACGTCGCTGCTGTCGGAATGCCACATGCAGCGAAGTGATTCTGACGGTTCACAGAATAATTTGTTTTCGAAAGATCAGTCAGTGATTGGTACTGATTATTATAAATAATAACTATTGAAAGATCATCGCAGAGAAAGAACTGAATCCTAATGAACAGATTACCCTGGATGATCTCTGTTTTTATCACATTGTACACGATCTAAATCCGCGTTGCATTTACCCATTGTTAAAGACCCCTTCGGCGCTGTCACAGTTTTGTTATATTTGCTTGGTTTATGACACACAGGCTGTCGGTCCGTATATTGCATTGCAGTGTCTCATGCATGCAATCATCTGTCTCATATGGAAATGCACTGTTTCTGTCGCTCAGTGGTTAGATAACTGGTCCTGTACAGTAAAAATGTTCTTGAAATACCCCAATCCTGTTTGTTTTTCCAGGAATTTGAGGAAGATCATTCAGAAGGTTAGAAAGCAGCCGACGGTAGAAATGTACTGGTTTCACATGATGAGAGATTTGAGGCAGGAAAAACTGCAGAGTGACAGGTAAACCAATGGGGGAGAAACATGGACAGGGGACTGAACAGATATTTGCTTTCACTGCAGACGGACTAAAATTGGACAAAGTCCGTCAAGTGCGTGACAATTATTGTCTGAGCGCTTGTCACTCTCGGGGAAAAGTGTTTGCATGTTTTGCTCTGTAGGTGAAAATGAGCTTCAGTTTATCAAGGGGTGAGAACACAGTTTTGCTCCCTCAAACTTCATTGCATTTATTGTGCCGTTTTAGATTAAACGTTAGGTGGAGATACAATTGAGATGAACGAGATTTGAAAAGATTTGTTTCTCAGGTTGACGTTCTGGATGTACGTTTTCTCGCTGAGCTGGAAGGTTCCTTTCCAGACATTTTGCCACCATACCATGTAACATATTCAGTGAGCTTCCTAATGAAGAACTGGCTGTATAACCCGCTTTCTATGTATAAATGCACGAGAGAAACGCAAGAGAAGTTTTAGAAGCATGACATTACAACCAGACCTCTATCGACAAACAAAATTGACTTGGATCACATTTACCAACCCCTGACAAAGAGAAACAGGAAATGACATCAACATAGGAAATGATATCACCACAGGAAACGACATTACAAACCCAGGGAAACCCAAACAAATAAAGAGAAAGCGGCTAAACCACCAGTGCTTCACTCTGAGGCCCACTGAAGATGTTACCTTACGATGATGAAACGTCTGGAAATGAACCTTCCAGTTCAGCGAGCAAACCTACATGCACTGAGATGAATATTTGGAGTGTCAGAGCACATAAGCCAATAGGCCAGCTTTGGACAAGTGGGATGATGTGCCTGTGTCTGTGCTGAAAACACTCAGTGACTCAATCAATTTGGAGGAAAAGATGATCTCCAGTGAAAAAAGAAAGCCAAATTCTGCGCCATTAAGAAACGATTCAAAGGTCCCAGTTGTCATTCCTGGTGGTGCAGTAGTTGGAATTCCACGTTTGTCATTTCACGGACTTTGTTCAATTCCGACAACCTAGCGTTGTGAGACTGTTGTGTGAACCACTGATCCCCTGCACGATTTGAACCCTAACATGACCCTTCTTTATAACTGAGACAGTTCCCTCGCCCAGATATTTCCTCAATCCACAAATAGATCTCCTGCTTGAAATTATTTAAATTCAGATTAATATACTTTCCCTCAGCCTGACGTCCAAATGCTCCCTGTTCCTTATCAATAGGAGTTGCTCTGGTTGAGTTTGAAATTCCCCGACATATGTCCAAATGCTTCCTTCTCCATCGCAATAGAAACTGACACAGTTGCGTTTGAATCTCCCAAACTGATATTCCAATACTCCCCGCTGCTCCATGTGAATAGAAGCTGTTCCAAATGAGGTTGGACCCAGCCGAGGCATTTGACGCACATCTGTACTTCTGGGATGGACGTCGCGCACATCGATTGCATCACTGCAGCCACATCCACTGATCTTCCCTATCCCCATTTCCCGTTGAGTCTTCTGGCATGTCCCACTCAGTTTCTCTGATTCTGGGCTTGTGAACAGGAATTATCTGGTATTTCGCAATAGCAGTTAATTGCTTTTGTTGAGCAAGTTGGTGAAATAACTGATGTGAAACTATATTGTTATCGGTATACATTTCAACAAAATTCTGCAGTATCACCTCAACATTTGATGTTTTGTAGAAATCTTTCAGTATCAGCCTTCAGCAATGTCTAAGTTAAAGATTCAGCCCACTCTGAGTAACCACATCTCAGTCACTGTTTGACAACTATTTCTGTTGTGCATATGGTGCTGCTCCCGAAATATCCCAAAAAACTACCCTTATTGTTTTTCTGCATCTTGCTTTGTCCTATGGCCGCCACAAGTTCAGTTCCAATCTAAGCCATGGCAATAGGCATCTTTCCCGTTTTAGCAAACGGAAGTGGTAATCAATCGCATTTTACATGAAAATACTCTTCGAGGTGACAACTTTCAACCTTCAAGTATTCGCTTTCTCACGTCTCAGTGTTTCGTGCATCAGGATTCAAGCCCAACCTTTCTCGGAGATTTCTCTCCCTTACAGAATCAATAACCAATCGTTTCATGCCTCCTGCAATTTCACTGAGGCTTTGCACAATCTGACACTCACATTGACATCATTCAGTTTGTGCTGCTGCAGTCAATCTTGCTGGGATAAAACGCCCAAATCCCACCGTCGGGAAGTTCCACCTCGTCGATAAAATTAGATTCTCGATTGTGAGAATAATTCTCATAAAGTAACTTGGACGGACAGAGACCAGAAATTATTTGAGCATCAGGATCAGATAAAGGAGGCAGCACAATATTGAGCAAAAGATGATTTATTGGAAAATAACAGTTTGTGTGGCTTTCTGCGTCATTTATTTCATTTGTTCCTTCCGCCAGAGCCAGAGTATTGTATTGAAAGGGGGGGTGGGGTGATAAACCACCCCGTGTTTACCATGGAGCAAGGCCCACATCAGGAGAGCCAGCAGTATCCATTTTAAAGCAAACAGTATTCATTCCAAAACAGCAGCTGCCAGCCCGACCACATGATCAGGAGAAGGGGGCCCAAAGACAGATCCGAATACACACCGGACCAGACACTAGTCAGGACTCCAGACAATGGTCATGACTCACAGATCGAAACCCACCTTAAAATCTCGTCAAGGTTCCAACTGACACACACCCATAACCTGATCATGCAAAACAGTCCTACACAAAAGGCAAACACCAAACGAACAGGATGAATCTAACAGACACTTTGGAAGTAACAAAGGGGGCTGCTAGCCTCCAGCCCTCACGGAGAGACAAGCAGATAGCACCCGGACCCATTTACGTAAAGATAAGCAGCACAACTTTTGTGTATGCTGCCGACTCTGAGGACGGCAGGAAGCTTGACATTCATGATTGCCACCATTCACACTCATTCATACCCAATCTCCTACATCCTGACTCATGAAGTATATAACCTGTAACATTTATTAATGACTTGGCTGAGGGAGTCGAACGGTGGGTCAGTAAATTTGCAAATGATACGAAGATAGGTGGAGTTGTGGACAGTGAGGAGGGCATTTGTCGTTTGCAAAGGGACTTAGATTTGATGCAGAGCTGGGCTGAGGAGTGGCAGATGGAGTTCAACCCTGCCAAGTGTGAGGTTGTCCATTTTGGAAGAACAAATAAGAATGCGGATTACAGGGTTAATGGTAGGGTTCTTAGTCAGGTGTAGGAACAGAGGGATCTTGGGGTCTATGTACATAGATCTTTGAAAGTTACCACTCAGGTGAATAGAGTCTGGAAGAAGGCCTATGTTGTATTATCATTCATTAGCAGAGGGATTGAATTCAAGAGTCGTGAAGTGATGTTGCAGCTGTACAGTACTTTGGTTAGGCCACATTTGGATTACTGTGTGCAGTTCTGGTAGCCTCACTTTAGGAAAGATGTGGAAGCTTTGGAGAGGGTGCAGAGAAGATTTACCAGGATGTTGCCTGGAATGGAGAATAGGTCGTACGAGGATAGGTTGAGAGTTCTCGGCCTTTTCTCGTTGGAACGGCGAAGGATGAGGGGTGACATGATCGAGGTTTATAAGATGAACAGGGGAATAGATAGAGTAGACAGTCAGAAACTTTTTCCCCGGGTACAACAGAGTGTTACAAGGGGACATAAATTTAATGTGAAGGGTGGAAGGAATAGGGGAGATGTCAGGGTGGGTTCTTTACCCAGAGAGTGGTGGGGGCATGGAATGCGCTGCCCGTGGGAGTGGTAGAGTTAGAATCATTGGCGACCTTTAACTGGCATTTGGATAGGTACATGGATGGGTGCTTAATCTATGATAGAACATCGGCACAACATCGTGGGCCTGTTCTGTGCTGTATTGTTCTATGTTCTATGTTCTATCGCGCGTGGAACGGGAGAGATTCGGACCTCGGTTGGTCTCCACCGGCATTAAACACTTTAATAAATTACCGATTGTCGAACCGCACTCTGGGCTCGGACTGAGATCATTTCATCCGCGCTAACAATGTCAAATTCAAAAAGATCATTAGCATACTGAGGGATATTGATATACAGAAGAATCTTGGTGCAAGTCAGTAACTCCCAGAAAATGGCAACAGAAGTGTTTCAGATAGGAAAGAAAGCAAACGGAGCACTCGCCTTCGCCAGAAACAACGTTGGGTATCGTGGTTTGCATCTGATGCTGTGATTCTATAAAATATTTGTTTCGCCACACTTGGAGTACTGTGTGCAGGTCTCATCTCCACATAATAGGAAGGATGGGGAGGCTTTGGAGAGGGTGCAAAAGGGTTTTATCAGCATGTTGCCTGTATTAGGGTTTTTAAGATTGTGTTAGGTGTAAGTGGAAATTAAACAAAGTTGGATTGTTTTGTGAGAGTATCAGAGGCTGACAGGTGACCAGGTACAGGAATATAACATTTGGAACAGGGATAAATAATGTAGATAGTCAGAATCTCTTTTCCAATGTGTAAGTTTCAAATACTGGGGAGCATAGGTTTAAGGTGAGAAAGAGGAAGTTTAAACGAGATGTGTGAGACAAGTTTTTTTTCACGTAGAGTGGATGTTATCGAGGGAGGTCGTAGAAGCAGAAATGTGAGTAAAGTTTTGAAGTGGGATTTAGACAGAAACATGAACGGGCAGAGAATATAGGGATTTAGACCCATGTGCAAGCAGATGGTATGAGTTAGAATAGTATATTGGACAGCATAGACATGGTGGGCCGATGGGCCGGTTGCTGTGCTCTACTGTTCTATTTACTAACTTCCCAGCATCTACCCGCTCAGACTCCCTCAGAACCTTGGATGTTTCATTCCATTTCTCTCTCATTATCTAAACTTCAATGGGTTCAACCTCAACCTACTCCACCTTTTCTCATTAGAAATTCCCTGTATTCCCAGGATCAGCGGAGTGAACCTTCTCTGACCTGCCTCCAATGCAACAGTATCTTTCCTTCGGGCACTCACACTGCTCATAATATTCGAGGTGTGGTCTGACTTGTACCTTGCATAGTTTTAGCTAGACCTGCCTATTTTTAGACTCGTTTCCCTCTGTAATAAATTTAAGCATTTGATTTGCCTTCTCTATTACCTGCTGACCCTGTGAGCTACATTTTTCAGATTGATAAACAAGAACTCCCTCAACCCTTCCTGCTGTCAGTCTGAAACTAAATAGTGGTAGCCTAACAATAAGTCGGGAGCAAACTGAAATTGTTTGAAAGGATATGTCAATATACAATAACTGGCCACTTAGAAAGCCAATTGATTAAAAGAGAATTTGTTTTTGAGCCTGTTGAATTTAATTTGGTGGTGCGAATATAAGTGGCAGAATTGTATGATGTAGGAGGGTGTGGGGGTACGGGGGATATGGTGTATTTCAATTCTCAGAAGCCTTAACGCAAGTTTCAATAAGGGCTAAAGAGTAACTTGATATAGAATAGAGCCCCTTAAAGATCAATAAAGTCACCCATGTGTGGATCCAGAGGAGATGGGTGAGATATTAGACAAAACAGTCTTGTCAGTATTTGCTGTGGCGAAAGACATGGAAGCTCGGGAACTTGGGGAAATAAATAGTGATGTCTTGGAAAGAATCCACACCAGAGAAGAGAAACTGCTGGATTCTTAAAACAAATAAAGATAGATAAGTCCTCAGCAGCTCATTAGTTCGATCATAGAATATTGTGGGAAGCTCGGGAAGAGATTGCAGTGACTCTAACAGAGATACTTATATTATCAACAGTCACAATGAGGTTGGAAGACTGGAGGGCGGCGAATGCTGTTCCATCACTTAAGGGCTGCAGGGAAAAGCCAGGAAATTACAGCCCAGTGAGCCTGGAGTCACAGGAGGTAGGCAAGGTCCTTAATGAATACTATGTCTCAGTATTCACTGCTGAAAGGGACCTTGTCATTTGTTAGGACAGCGTGAAACAGGCTGATGTACATGAACAGGTAGATGTTAAGAAGGAGGATGTACTGAGAATTTTGTAAAAGATAAGTCACTGAGCCAGACTGGATGCATCCAAAGTTACTATCCGAAGTGAGGGAATGGATTGCTGCCCACCTGTGTGATGACCTTTGCACCCTCACTGTCCACTGGAGTCGGACCAGATGACTGGAGGCAGGAAAATATTATTCCCTTGTTCAGGAAAGGGAGTAGGGATAATCCTGGGAATTGCACACGTGTCAGTCTTATGTCTATGGTGTGCAGATTCTTGGAGAAGACTCTGAGAGATAGGAAACCATAGATTGATCAGAGATAGTCAGCATGGCTTTGTAAGGGGCAGGTCATGCCTTACAATTCTTAATCAATCTTTTGGGAATGTGACGAAACACCTTTATGGCTCATTCAGAAAGTATGGAGGCATAGGATACAGGGAAACCTGTCTGTCTGGATACAGGATTACTGGCCCACAGAAAACAGACGGTGATGATAGATGGAAAGCATTCATTCATTTGGGTGGCACGGTGGCACAGTGGTTAGCACTGCTGCCTCACAGCGCCAGAGACCCGGGTTCAATTCCCGCCTCAGGTGATTAACTGTGTGGAGTTTGCACGTCCTCCCCGTGTCTGCGTGGGTTTCCTCCGGATGCTCCGGTTTCCTCCCACAGTCCAAAGATGTGCAGGTCAGGTGAATTGGCCATGCTAAATTGCCCGTAGTGTTAGGTTAGGGGTATGGGTGGGTTGCGCTTCGGCGGGGCGGTATGGACTTGTTGGGCCGAAGGGCCTGTTTCCACACTGTAAGTAATCTAATCTTGGAGCTCAGTGACCAGTGGTTTTGTGCAGGGAGTGGTTAGAGGACTTCTGCTCTTTGTGATTTTATGAATAAGTTGGATGTGTGTGTGGAAGAGTTGGTTAGTAAGTTTCCCAATGACACAAAGGTTGGTGGAGTGGTTGATACTGTGGGGGGCTGTTGGAGGTTGCAAAGGGACATTGACAAGACGCTGAGAAGTAGCAGATGGAGTTCAATCTGGAAAAGTGTGAAGTCAGTCAGTTTAGAAGATTGAATTTGAATGCAGAATTCCTAGTTAATTTTAGGATCCTTGGCAGTGTGGAGGACCAGATCCATGGATCCCTCAAAGTTGCCACCCAATCTGATCGGCTTGTTAAAAAGGAATATATTGTGTGGGATTTCATTCGTTTGGGAATTGAGTTTTAAAGCTGCGAGGTTATGTTGCAGCTCGATAGAGCCCTGGTTAGACCCCAGTTGGAATATTGTGTTCCGTTCTGGTCCCTTCATTGCAGGAAGGATGTGGAAGTTTAAGAGAGGGAAAAGAGGTGATTTACCAAGATGCTGCCTGTACTGGAGAGAATGTCTTATGAAGAAAGGTTGAGCGAGCTAAGGCTTTTCTCATTTGAGTGAAGAAGGATGAAGGGTGACATGGCAGAGGTGAACAAGGTGATGAATGTCATAGATAGAGTGAATGGAGAGAGATTTTTTTACCTTGACATAAGTTTCTATTACAAGGGGTTATAATTTTCTGGCGATTAGCAGATGCTTAAGGGGAAATCTCAGAGGTAGGTTTGTTCCATATAGAGTGGTGTATGTGGAATGCACTTCCAGCGGTGGCAGTATAATTCGATGCATTAGGGACATTTAATATACTTCTGGATAGGCACATGGATGATAATAAAATGAAGGGAATGGAAGTTAGAGTCGTAGAGATGTACAGCATGGAAACAGACACTTCAGTCCAACCCGTCCATGCCAACCAGATATCCCAACCCAATCTAGTCCCACCTGCCAGCACCTGGTCTATATCCCTCCAAACCCTTCATATTCATATACCCATCCAAATACCTCTTAAATGTTGCAATTGTACCAACCTCCACCACTTCTTCTGGCAGCTCATTCCATGAACGTATCACCCTCTGTGTGAAAAAGTTGCCCCTTAGGTCTCTTTTATATCTTTCCCCTCTTATCCTAAACCTATGGACTTCCCAACCCCAGGTAAAATACTTTGTCTATTTACCCTATCCATGCCCTTCATAATTTTGTAAACCTCTATAAGGTCACCCCTCAGCCTCCGACACTCCAATGAAAAAAGCCCCAGCCAGTTCAGCCTCTACCTTTAGCTCAAATCCTCCCACCCTGGCAACATACTTGTAATTTTTTTCTGAACGCTTTCAAGTTTCCCAACATCTTTCCAATAGTAAGGAGACCAGAATTGCACGCAATATTACAACAGTGGCCCAACAAATGTGCTGTACAGTCACAACATGGCCTCCCAACTCCTGTACTCAATACTCTGACCAATACAGGAAAGCATACCAAACGCCTACTTCACTATCCTATCTGACCTGCGACTTCACTTTCAAGTTACTATGAACCTGAATCTCAAGGTCACTTGGTTCAGCAACACTCCCTCAAATCTTACCTTTAAGTGTATAAGTCCTGCTAAGATTTGCTTTCCCAAAATGCAGCACCTCGCATTTATCTGAATTAAACTCTATCTGCCACTTTTTTTTATCTTACGGTCGGATAAAAGATTGGCATGTTCTGTACTGTTCTGTGTTCTACGTGTCGTATGGTAAACTGGGTAATAAGCTCAGATCTGTGTAAAAGAATATCGCGTTCAGGAGGAGCTACTCAACTGGACAGAAAATTGGGCTTGATGGTAGGAGACAGAGGGTGATGGGAGACATGTTGTTTTTTCTGACCGGAGGCATGTAACCAGCGGTGGAGTGGGTCCACTGTTGTTTGTCATTTGTATAAATGGTTTGGATGGGAATATTGTTCAGTAAGTTAAGTAAGATTTTTGGCTGACACTGAAATTGTTGGTAAACCGAACAATGATGAAGGGTATCTGTGATACAACAGGATGGACAGTACTGCTGGGATAGTGGGCTGAAGTATAGCAGATGGAGTTTAATTAGATAAATGTGAATTGTGTCATTTTCGTGAAACAAACCAGGGTGGGACTTGTCCAGTTAATGTTAAATCCCTTGGTCGTGTTGTCAATCAATGACCCAGGTACACTGTTGTTTAAAAGTGGTGCCACAGACAGACAGGCTGGTGAAGAAGGCGTTTGGGATGGTTTCCTTCACTGGGCAGAGCATTCACAGTAGGAGTTGGGACGTCATGTTGTATCTGCACAAGACATTGGTCAGGACACCATAAAAGCATTTTTGATCAGTGGGAAGAACTCATCTGGTTCACTGACCTCCTTTTGTGTAGAACATCTGACATTCTAACTTGGCCTGGCCAACATGTGACTCCAGACCCACGACAACATGGCTGACTCTGAGCTGTCCTCTGTGTAATTAGCAGTGACACCCACATCCCATGAATGAATAAATAAAAATACATATGTCCCTCCCTACTTCTGCAAACACCTCCAGCTGCAGCAATTCAGACTGGCTTTGTAACACGATTCAGGTCCTGACCACTCTCTGTAACAGTCTCACCACCTCCAGCACCTTCATCCCTCCCTGTTCCTTTTGTGACATTAAACCCTTACACTGATTCCCCTTCCCACTGCCCAACTCCTGCGAGCAGACCCTTTGCAATCCCTTTAACACTTACTCCTAGAACATTCTCTCACGACAGGATTTTAAGTCTCTTAATGTAATATGATCTATTTTATCCTGAATGAGGGGCCGGTGGGTATTTCTTGCTGAGATTTTGTCTGTTTCAATGGAATATTCTTTTGTTGAGTGATTTACACTTCCTTCAAACTGTTCATTTATAGGCACATATTTCAGTCTGTTTCGCCTCTTTACCTTGGTCAGTTCTCATCTCAAACCCATGTAATTGGCTGTTTTTGTTTCAAGTTGTAGCTTATCCTTTCTGTGGTTCACTTTAAAACTTTATATTTCTTTAAATTGTACTTTATCACAATTTCCCAGAGGATCTCTCCAGGTGATATTACTCATTCACTAAGTTTGATCACACAACGGTCGCTCTGAGATTGTTATGTCCCTAGCCAGTTGCACAATGTGTTATTAAAAAAAAACACCGAAAATCTTTCTTCTAATATCACTGTTGTCAGTATGACTGTCCCAGATTATGTGAATATTGAAGTTTCCCAAAATTATCACAATGTGTTTGTTAAAAAATTCCAATGAATTCCTGTTTAATGCAGTGATGAGCAATGGAATGTAGTTCGGTGGCCTAAATCTGTTCTGCTGCTTGTGTCCTTTGCAAGTAGTAACCAGAATTTATATTCAGACTGACTCGACTTCATGAACTGATGCCAAATGCTTTCTCTGTAATGCCTTTGTTATCCATTATTGTTAGCGTTACCCATTGTGCCTGAGTTTGCACAAGGTGGTAAACCATTGAATATTTATGTCCACCTTTTGTTCGCCCTGTAACCACGTCTCTCTGGTGTCTGAATCTCTTTTATCTCTGTGTCACAAATCCATCTACCTTGTTGAAGAGACATTATCCCATTCGAAAAAAACATAATTTACTCTTTCCTATATTTTCCTGTCACAGACCTATTCCCTGATGTAGTTAAACTCTGTCCCATCCTGTTCCTTTCTGCTTGTCTTCAGTCACATTTCCACGCTGCTCCCATACTTCACCTTTTCTTTTTGCATTTGGAAAGCTCGTTTCACCTGAACCCTCTCCCAGCATCCTCTGTGTCAGTTTAAAACCCTGTCACACAAACCTACCGACATGATTGGCCTGGACACTGGTTCCAGTACAGTTCCAGTGGGACCATCCTAATGGATTATTTATTAAATCGGTTATGGGATGTGGATGTCTCTGGCTAACCAGTCTTTCTTGCCCAGCCCTAGCTTCCTTCAAGCTAAGTAACTTGCTCGGCCATTTGAGAGGGTAATTTAGAGGCAAACACTTTGCTGTGGGCATGTCATGTAGACCATGTGATGATGAGCAGATGTCCTTCTCGAAAGGAGAAGTATTTGGTATTTTTGTACATCAGCAATGGTTTCATATTTATTTATCGATTGTTAATTACTATTTTTAAAATTCTTCATTTCAAACTCCACCATTTTTGATGGTGGGATTCAAACCCTCTTCGCCGGAACATTAGCCGAGGTTTTGGATACATACTCGAGCAATAATACCACTCGGCCATCACTTCGCCTGCTCACTGGTTGCTTATCCCTGAGCACTGATACATGAAGCTAAACCCATTCTGCCCAACATGACTGTGTGATCCTGAAGTATTGCAGCACTCTGGTGATATCACTCAGTCTGTTTCCGTGTAGTATCCCTCACTGTGTGGGTCTGATTGCTGCCTCTGTCAGCTTCTCCCGCTCTTTCAGGTACTCCAGATCCTGAGCCAACAGAATTCTCCACTCCAGAGAAATGCAACAGCACAACCCAGGGATGGAGTTGGATTTTCCAGATATCTGTGGGGCTCATTTCCATTCTCCATGTGTAACCCTCACTGCATCAGTCTAATTTTCTATTCTGTCTATTTCTCTGTCTCCTTTCGGTATTTAGGAAGTTCCTGACTCAATAGACCTCACAATTGCTGGGGGTCTCGTCCAACACCTCGTTGAAGACGATTGGTCAGCCAGAGAGACAAAGGGCAGGGAGATGTGGAGTCTTCAATAAATCCTGCAGTGAGGTAAGATCAATCAGAGTGCACAGAGCAGGGAGCAATGAGAGGGCCCCATATATCGGCTAACAGGACATGGCATAGATACAGTGCTGGAGGGGGAGCACAGTACAGTACAGACATACTCCAGACTCAATCACCACGTCTACTTTAATTTATGTTGCACTGAGACAGCATGGGGAGTTCATAGTTATCAATCCAGTCCTGCGCTGTCTTAGTGAGCATCAGAACAACAGAGGGGAAAGTAGGCCTCCGACGAGAGGTTGGGAATGCTGCCTGGGATCTTTCTGTTCTGTGTTCTCCCTCCATCACTGTGCTAAGACTCACTACTCTGCAACTGTGTGCCTATGGCATGGCTTGTGCACCGGTGTCTTCAGTCATTTTTAACTCCTATAATAGTTCCTGTCACTGTTACTGCCTCCCTTCCCGATAGTCCTCCACATATTTGAAATGTACTGCATTCCAGACTACCATCCTTATCGCTATAAATTGTTTCAGTGTCTACAACATGCTTTATTTCGGTACTGTAATCTCCTTTAACTGGATACAGAGTGATACAGCACGGAAACAGAACCTGTGGTGCAACTCATCAATGCTCTCCATGTTTCTATAATGAATGAGTCTCATTTGCCTGCGTTTGGCCCTTAGCTCTTCAAACCTTCTCCCCTCCATATACCTGCCCAAATGTGTTTTCCATGTTGTCATTGTTATTGTTTCTCCCATGTTCCCCTGGCAGTCCGTTCGTTCTGTGCACCATCCTCTGTGGATAATGTTGCCCCTCAGCTCCCTCTTTAAATCTTTGCTCTCTCACGTCCCGTTTGTACTCTCGAGTTTTGGGCTCCCTTACCCTTGGCTATTCACCATTCTTAGGCCCAATCCTTGTGGCACTCCACTGGTCACAGACCTCCAGTCTGATAAGCAAACCTCCACCACCACCTTCTTCCTTTGAGCCAGTTCTGTATCCAAATACCAATCCTCCCTGTATTCCGTGAGATCGAATCTTGCTAATCAGTCTCCCATGGGGAATCTTGCCGAATGCCTTACTGAAGTCCATATAGATCACATCTACCGCTCATCCCTCTTCAATTCTCTTTGATACTTCTTCAAAAAACTCAATCGAGTTTGTGAGACATGATCACCCACGCTCAAATCTCTATCTCTACTCCGTCCTTGCTTTTCCAAATACATGTGGATCCTGTCCCTCAGGATTCCCTCCAACAACTTGCCCACAACCGACGTCAGGCTCACTGCTCTATAATTCTCTGGCTTGACCTTACCACTCTACTTAAACAGTGGCACCACGTTAGCCGACCTCCAGTCTTCCGGCATCTCACCTGTGACTATCGATGATACAAATATCTCAACAAAATGCCCAGTAATCACTTCTCTAGCTTCCCACAGAGTTCGAGGGTACACCTGATCAGATCCTGGGAATTTATCCATCTTTATGCATTTCAAGATATCCAGCACTTGCTCCTCTCTAATATGGACATTTTGCAAGATGTCACCATACATTTCCCTACATTCTATATCTTCCATATCCTTTTTCACAGTATAAACCGATGCAAAATATTCGTTTAGTATCTCTGTCTTTTAAACGTTGTAATTGAAACCACGTCCAACCTTCCTCAGGAAGTTCATTCCACAATCAAAACACCCTCTGTGTAACAATTTGCCCCCATGTCTTTTTTTTTGAACATCTCTTCCCTCTATCCTTAAAAATGTCATCCCTCTCTTGAGACTCCCCCATCCTACGGAAAAGGCAACTACCATTAAATCGATCTATATCTCATTTTTAAAAATAAACTTTTAGAACATCACATCTCAAACTCTAGGTTCCAGTGAAAAATGACTCAGCCTATCCAGCCATTTTTCAGAACTCAAACCTTTCATATCCAACAATCTCTGCTGAACCCCCTGCAGCTTAATAATATCCTCCCTGTAACTGGGCGACCAGAACTGGACAGAGTAGTGCAGAAGAGGCCTCATAAATGTCTGCACAATCTCAACATGACGTCCCAAATCCTCCACTCAATGGACTGAGCAATAGTCAGGCATGCCATATCCTGCGGTTCCACACACCAATGGTCTGATTAATTTTTAAGGGACACTATTTTGTCTCGAGTTACTCTTTTACTCTTAACCTATTTATACAATCACTTTTGGATTCTCCTTATCATTCTCTGCTGAGGCTATTTCATGTACCCTTTCTGCGTTCCTGATTTCTAACCAAAGTGTATTCCTAAAGTCCCTGTGATCCTCAGGGATTCCCTTGATCCAGCTGGCTCTACCTGACATGTGCCCCCTTTTCCTTGACCAGACCCTCAATAGACAGCCAATGTTTCCTAATGCTGTCAGCATTGGTCTGCACACAAACGGAAACACGCTGGTGGTGATCACTCAATTTATCTCACTTTTAAAATATTCTCACTTGCCAGACTTCCCTTTCCCTGCAAATACACTAGCCAATCACCTTTTGAGAGTTCCTGGCTAATATTATCAAGATTAGTCTGGCCCCATTTTATAATTTGAACCTGTTGACGAGCTCTGTCCTTTTCCAACGCTATTTTCAAAGTAATACACTTGACTCACTTTGGCAAAATGCTTTCCCACTCACACCTCAGTCCCTTTCCCGACCTTGTTTCCCAAGGGGAGGTCAGGTTTTGCCCCTTTCTCTTTTCAGGCCATTTACATATTGATTGGGAGTTTTCTGGAACACAATTACCAAATTCCTCCCTTGCAAACACTGAACACTGGCTGTCCCAGTCTAGGTTTGGAAAGTTTAAAAACCCCATCCATAAACAGCCCTATTATTATGATTGATATCTGAGATCTCCTGATGTTTGTTCCTCAATCTGCCACTGATTATTCGGGGTCAGTAGGACAATCGTGTCAGAGTGATGACGCATTCTTATTTCTCAGTTCCACTAACATCGTGTCACTGAGTGATCCCACAGGAATATCCTCTCGAGGCATAGATGTAATGATTCAAGCAATGAAAACCCACCACCACGCGTCCTCTCTTGCCTCCCCTTCGATGCGTCCTGTAGCATCTCCAATTTGAAACAATGAACTGCCAGTCCTGTCCCTCCCTCAGCTTTGTTTCTGTAATAACTATAATATCCCAGTCCCATGTTCCAATCCATGCCCTGAGTTCATCTTCCTAAGCTGTCAGGCCCCTTGCATTGAAATAAATGCAGTTTAATCATCAGTTACCCCTCCCCCATTTCCTGCCATGTTCTTGCCTGCCTTGTCTGCTGAAATTGCTGTCTTTAACTTGTGCACCAACCTCAATCTTCTTTCTGGCCTTCTGACTGTTTAAGGTGCAACACCCTGCCAGATAAGATTATATCCTCTCAAGCAGCTCTAACAATTCACTCCATCAGGATGTGGGTCCCCCTCCTGCTCCCAGTTCAGGTGCCTTCCCCACCCTGTCAACCTGTGCTGACACCTTCAGACATCCAGGGACTTGCCCACCAATTTCCCGGTGTTACTCAGTTCTCTAGGAGGACCTACCTTTCATGATGTATATCCTTCACTTACGAGACTTCCCACAGTGCATTACCTCACAGTGATCAGATGTAAACTCCGTCTGCCATTACTCAGATTGTGTACAACTCTGAGTATGACTAACTTCATCCAGTCTCCCCAACCGTCCCTACCTCTAATTGTCGAGAGAATGCACAACCCTCCCTATTGCGTTAACCTCCTCCAGTCTCTCTCATGGACACCATCTATGTAAGCTTCTCCTGTTCCTGATTATATTTTCCTCCTGTTCCAATAAACCCTTGTGAACTTTGTGACCTAGTCCAATCTCTGCAGTGCTCTGTATAATCAGCCTCATTGTGACTGGAATCTGGCATCAATTCCAGCCTTGGCCAACTGTCTGTATGGACATTGCATGTTCTCCCCCCAACGGTGTGGGTTTCTTCCGGGTGCTCTGGTTTCCTGCCATAGTCCAACATTTGAACGATACGTGATTGGCCTTCATAAATTGACTGTAGTATTCAGGCAACTGTGGTTTAGGTGAGTTCACCATGAGGAATGCAGGGTTTATTGGACAGGGAGAGGGATGGGTGTGGTTAGGATGCTCTTTAGAGGGGTTGGTGTGGACTTGTTGGGCCGAATGGCCTTTCTCCACACTTTAGATATTCTATTCAGGTTACTGCCCAGTCCTGTCAACTATCCCTGTCTCTTGAACCTTCCCTCATCCTCAATACTCTCCTTATATGTGTAATCTCCAACAGACTCTAAAACATTCCTTGCCTATGTAAGCTTCTCCAGTTCTTACCACGATCGCTATGACTGTCACCTCTTCCTGCTTTTAGAATCCTCTCTATAACTGTTGACATTCGTTACATCACTCCCAATCACTGTTCCATCCTGAAACCCGCAAAAACATTTATATCTCTGTAAACTCATCTGGACTATCTATACTTCCTTTTGACAATCCCGTGCTGAGACTTTCTCTATATCAAAAAAGTCCTGAAGTGTAGGTAACACTTATTATTGTAACCTCCCTCCAGCCTTACAGCACTGAGGTTCTGGAGAAGCTCTGTTCAAACCGACAGCTATCTCTGTGTCTGTAATCTGCTCCACTCACCAGAATTCATTCTCTCTGAGCTCTTCTGTAGCCCATTAAACACTCCCTAACACTGTCTGTATCTGTGTAACCTTCTCCAAAAACACAACCTTCCCTATCTGTGTAAATCCCTACACCAGTCCCTATCCCTCTCAGCTCCGTCTAATAATACAACCCTCCAAGTTTGTGTATTCGCCTTCAGTCCCTACTCACCTCCCTATCTGTGTAACCTTCTCCATGCATTTTTGCTTCAGTCTCTTCAAATTTTCCTGTCAGTGTAATATCGTCTGGACCTGAAAACTCTCCCTCACTTTAACATTCTCAGGCCACACAACCCACACTATCTGTGACCTACTCCTGTTGGAGAACACTTCCTCTGTGAACTGCTCCATCTCTTCAACTCTCCGTAAGGTCCTGCAGCTCTTACAGTCCTCCCGTCTACATAACCTCTTCCAGTCCCTAAAATGCCATCAGTCTGTGGAGACCCTACCACCATCCCTATCTGTGTTATCCTCTCAAGTCCCTGCAACACTCCTCATCTGTCGATCCCACTCCAATGCCTGTGGCTCTCTCGGTTCTGTTCCAACAAGACTCATTAACTATGTAACATCGTCCCATCACTATCACTCACACTGTCAATTTAAGCTCCTCTTGTATCTTCATCCACCTACCCATCTGTATAACCTTCTCCAGCTCTTCCCCTCCATCTGTGTCAACATCACTCTCCACTCGAACACTCCCTACCGTAGGAACTTCCTTCTGTTTGTGCTATGCTCCTTTATCTGTGAAACTGTCTCCAACCAAACTTGCTACCTCAATCTCTCAAAAAAAATCCAGACTCCACAGCCTCCATGTCTAAATAACCCCCAGAGCCCAAGCCCCCAGAGCCCAAGCCTTCCTATATCTATAAACATCTTCAGTCACGATGACCCTCTATATCTCTGTTTGTTCCGCCAGATGATACAAACCTCTTTATCGCTGTAATCGGCTCAGTTCCCTAAAACAGTCCCTGTCTGTGTAATCCAGCCCTGTTCTACAAACATCCTTATCCCTGTAAACTTCTCTTTCCCTCCCAACATTCCCAACTCCATGAACCTGTCAGCCCTACAGCGCTCCACATTCCTGTCACCTCCTGTGGCTCTCTGGTCCTCCTTCCCTGTGAAACCACCTCCAGTCCCCACATCCCTCCCAGTCTGGGTCCTCTGCTCCAGATCAGATCATTGCTGTCTCTGTAAACACTTCCACTCCTGACAACTCTTCCCATTTGTTTAACCTCGTTCAGACCCAATACTCTCCAGCTTCCTGCATCCTCTTCCTGCCACTGCAACCAAAATCACATGTTTATGTAACAACCTCCAGTGCTTACACCCTCCCCAACTCAGGAACCTCTTGCAGCCCTAGCAAAACACCGAAACTATGAAACCTCTCATTTCCCTACAATCCTACCTCCCTCCTCAAATGCCTTCATCACGATTAAACCTCACAATCACTGAATCCTCCTTTTGGCATTGCAACCCTCCTAATATCCTCGTGTCCTGATACACCTCCCTATCTCTGTAACCCCCACCACCCTCCAGTGCCCTTCTGGGGAACATGGCAGAGGAGAGAAGATTTGTAGAGTCTGGACCATATTACGGAGGCAGAATCCTGGGAATTACAGATTTGTTCTAATGTCTGTGGTGTGCAGATTATTGATGAGGACTCGAAAGACAGGATTTATGACTACTTGGAAAACCGCAGTTGAATTAGAGATGGTCAGCATGGGTTTTTGAGGGGTGGGTCATGCCTCACAAACCTTATTGAAATATTTGAGGATATGACAGAATACTTAATGGCTCATTCAGAAAAGAAGGATGATTGGGATACAGGGAAATCTATCTGTCTGGATACAGGACTGGATGGCCTAGAGAAGACAGAGGATGGCAGCAGATGGACAGTATTGAGCCTGGAGCTCAGTGACCAGTGGGGTTCTGTAACAATCGGCTCTGGGACTCTGCTCTTTGTGATTTTTGTAAATGACTTGGATGTGGATGTTGGAGAATGGGTTATTACGTTTGCCAATAACATGAAGGTTGGTAGAGTGGTGGGGAATGTGGAGGGCTGTTGACGGTTGCAATGGGACATTGACAGGACGCAGAGATGGGCTGGAAGTGGCAGATGGAGTCCACTCTGGAAAAGTGTGAAGTGATTCATTCTGGAAGGTTGAACTTGAATACAGAATACAGGGTGAAAGGCAAAATACTTGGCTGTGTGGAGGAACAGAGAGATCATGGGGTCCATGTCCATAGATCCCTCAAAGTTGCCACGCACGTTGGTAGGGTTGTTAAAAAGGCATATGTTGTGTTGGCTTTCCTTAGCAAGGGGATTGATTTTAAGAGCCGTGAGGTTTTACTGCATCTTTATAGCATCCTGGTGAGACCACACTTGGAATATTGTGTTCAATTTTGGTCCCATTTTGACAGGAAGGATGTGCAAGTTTTAGAGAGCGTACACAGGAGATTTACCAGGATGCTGCCTGGAATGGAGGGCATTTCTTATGAAGAAAGGTTGAGGGAGCTCATTTTTTTCTGATTGGAGTGAAGAAAGGGGTGGGGTGACTTGGTAGAGGTGAACAAGGTGATGAGATGCACAGAGAGAGTGAATAGTCAGAGACGTTTTCTCCTATGGCATAAATGGCTGTAATAAGGCGGGATAATTTTAAGGTGATTGGAGGATGGATAAGAGGATAGAGAATGGTAGGTAGTTGGATGGACTGCCAATTGTGGTATTAAGATTAGATACATTCGGGACATTTAATAGACTCTTGGATAGACACATGGATAATAGTAAAATTAAGGGTATGCAGGTTAGTTTGATCTTACAGTCGGATAAAAAGTTGGCATAGCATCATAGAACATAGAACATAGAACATAGAACAATACAGCACAGAACAGGCCCTTCGGCCCACGATGTTGTGCCGAACTTCTATCCTAGATTAAGCACCCATCCATGTACCTATCCAAATGCCGCTTAAAGGTCGCCAATGAATCTGACTCTACCACTCCCACGGGCAGCGCATTCCATGCCCCCACCACTCTCTGGGTAAAGAACCCACCCCTGACATCTCCCCTATACCTTCCACCCTTCACCTTAAATTTATGTCCCCTTGTAACACTCTGTTGTACCCGGGGAAAAAGTTTCTGACTGTCTACTCTATCTATTCCTCTGATCATCTTATAAACCTCTATCAAGTCACCCCTCATCCTTCGCCATTCCAACGAGAAAAGGCCGAGAACTCTCAACCTATCCTCGTACGACCTACTCTCCATTCCAGGCAACATCCTGGTAAATCTTCTCTGCACCCTCTCCAAAGCTTCCACATCTTTCCTAAAGTGAGGCGACCAGAACTGCACACAGTATTCCAAATGTGGCCTAACCAAAGTCCTGTACAGCTGCAACATCACCTCACGACTCTTGAATTCAATCCCTCTGCTAATGAACGATAATACTCCATAGGCATTCTTACAAACTCTATCCACCTGAGTGGCAACCTTCAAAGATCTATGTACATAGACCCCAAGATCCCTCTGTCCCTCCACCTGACCAAGAACCCTACCATTAACCCTGTATTCCGCGTTCTTATTTGTCCTTCCAAAATGGACAACCTCACACTTGGCAGGGTTGAACTCCATCTGCCACTCCTCAGCCCAGCTCTGCATCATATCTAAGTCCCTCTGCAGCCGACAACAGCCCTCCTCACTGTCCACAACTCCACCTATCTTTGTATCATCTGCAAATTTACTGACCCACCCTTCGACTCCCTCATCTAAGTCATTAATAAAAATTACAAACAGCAGAGGACCCAGAACTGATCCCTGCGGAACTCCACTTGTAACTGGACTCCATGCTGAATATTTACCATCTACCACCACTCTCTGACTTCGACCGGTTAGCCAGTTTTCTATCCAATTGGCCACATTTCCCTCTATCCCATGCCTCCTGACTTTCCGCATAAGCCTACCATGGGGAACCTTATCATGGCCGAAGGGCCTTGGGCTGAACTGTTCTGTGTACTATGTTCTGTGTGGTAAAGTGGGTAATAAGCTCAGATCAGTGTAAAAAGGATATGGCATTCTGGAGGAGCTCGTGAACTGGATACAAAATTGGCCTGATGGTAGGAGACAGAGGGTTGAGGGAGACATGTTTTTCTGACTGGAGGCATGTGAACAGCGGTGTAGTGTGACCCCTGTTGTTTGTCATTTGGCTAAATGGTTTGGATGGGAATATTGGTTTCCTGGTAAGTAAGCTTCTTGGGTGACACTGACATTGGTAGTAAATTGGTTAGTGGAGAAGATTAAATGATACAACAAGATTAACAGTACTGTTGGGATAGTGAGCTGAAGAATAGCAGATGGAGTTTAATTAGATAAGTGTGAAGTGTTCCATTTTGGTGAAATAAACCAGGGTGGGACTTGTACAGTTAATGTTCAGGCCCTGGGTAGTGTTGTCAGTCAGTGACCCAGGGGCGCTGGTACACTGTTATTTGAGTGTGGTGTAACAGATAGACAGGCTGGTGAAGCAGGCGTTTGGGATGGTTACCTTCATTGGGGAGAGCATTAAGAGTAAGAGTTGGGATGTCATGTTGTATCTGTAAAAGGCATTGATAAGGTCACCATAAAAACATTGTTGATCAGTTGGAAGAACTCATCTAGTACACTTACTTCCTTTAAGGAAGGACATTAAATATTCTAACCTGGTCTGGCCAACATTGGACTCCAGACCCACAGCAATATGGCTGACTCTGAGCTACCCTCTGGGTAATTAGCAGTGGGGTCAAAGAATGTTTGTCCAGGCAGTGACACCCACATCCCATGAATGAATAAATAAAAATGCATATGTCCCTCCCTACTTCTGCAAACCCCTTCAGCTGCAATGATCCGTACTGGCTTTGTAACACCGTTCAGACCCTGACCACTACCTGTAACACTCTCACCAGCTCCAGCACCTTCAACTCTCCCTGTTCCTATCGTGTCACTAAACCCTGACCATGGCTCCCCTTCCCACAGCCCTCCTCCTGCTAGCAGACCCTTTGCAAACCATTAAACATTTACTCCTAAAACACACTCTCACTTCAGGATTTTAAGTACTTTATGGTGATCTTCTCAGCCTCCAAATCTAGTATGATCCCTTATCTCCTGAGTGCGGGACCAGTCGGGATTTCTTGCTGAGGTTTTTACTGTTTAAGTGGAATGTCCTTCTGTTGAGTATTTTACACTGTTCCTTCAAATATATTCTGCTGTCCACTTACAGACACAAGTTTCAGTCTGTTTAGCCTGTCTACCTTGGTCAGTTTTCCTCTCACAAACATGTAATTGGCTATTTTTGTTTCTAGTTGTAGCTTGTCCTTTCTGTGATTCACTTTAAAACTTTACATTTCTTTAAACTGCACTTTATCACAATTTCCCAGAGGATCTCTGCAGGTGACATTACTCATTCACTAATTTCATTACCCGGTCTCTCTGCGATAGTTATGTCCCTAGCCAGTTGCACAATGTGTTCTTCAAAGAAACAGTGAAAAAAAATTAACCGAACTCCTCTTCCAATATCAATGTTGACCGTCTGTTTGTCCCAGATTATACAAATATTGAAGTTTTCCGAAATTATCACAATGCCTTTGTTAAAAAATTCCAATGAGTTCCTGTGTAATGCAGTGATGAGCAATGAAATGCTGTTCGGTGGCTAAAACTGTTCTGCTGCTTGTGTCCTTGGCAAGAAGTAGACATAATTTACATTCAGACTGACTCTACTTCATAATCTGCGGCCAAATGCTTCCTTTGGTATCCAGTGTTGTTAGCATTACCCATTTTGCCCGAGTTTCTGCAAGTTTGTGAACTATTGAATATTCCTGTTCACCTTTTGTTCATCCTGTCACCACGTATTTCTGGTGTTTAAATCTCTTGCAACTCTGTGTCACATTTCCATCCACCCTATTGAAGAGACTTTGTCCATTCCAAAAAATGCGTAATTTATTCTTTCCCACAATTTCCTGTCACAAATCGATTCACTGATGTATAGTTTTAGTTAAACGCTGTCCCATCCTATTCCTGTTCTGCTTGTCTTCAGCCACATCCCCATGCTGTTCCTATGCTTCACCTTTTCTCTTTGGATTTGGAAAGCTCCTTTCACCTGTCCCTGCATCCTCTCTGTCAGTTTAAAGTCCTGTCCATAAACCTACTGATATGATTGGCCAGGACACTAGCCCCAGCACAGTTTCAGTGGGACCATTGGAATGGATTTTTTTAAGAAGTCAAGTATGGGATATGGATGTATCTGGCTAACCAGCCTTTCTTGCCCAGCCCTAGCTGCCGTTCAGCTGAGTAACTTGCTCTGCCATTTCAGAGGCGAACGTTTGCTGTGGGGATGTCATGCAGACCATGTGAGGATGGACAGATGTCCTCTTGAAAGGCGAATTATTTGGATCTATTGTACATCAGTTATGGTATTTTTAGATTGTCAATTGCTATTTTAAAAATAATTTATTTCAGATCCCACCATTTCAGATGGTGGGGTTCAAACCTTCTTCCCCTGAACATTAGCTGAGGTTTTGGATACATGCTCTAGCAATAACACCACTAGGCCTTCACCTCGCCTGCTCACAGGCTATTCATCCCTGAACACTGATACCAGTGCATCATGGAGCTAAACCTGCTTTTCCTTCATGAGTGTTTGATCCTGATACCTTCCTGCACTGTGGTGATAATACTCAATTTCTCTCCATGTAGTATTCCTCATTGTGGGGGTCCAATTTCTGCCTCTGTCAGTGTCTCTCACTCTTACAGATCTACTCCAGATCCTGAACCAACAGTATTCTCCACTCCAGGGAGACACAACAGCACAGGCCAGGAATGGAGACTGGGATTTTCCAGATCTCTGTGGGACTCACTGTCATTCTCTATGTGTAATCCTCACTGCATCAGTCTAATTTCCCATCCTGTCTATTTCTCTATCTCCTGCAGGTATTCAGGAAAAGTAGACTTCCCAACTACTGGGTATTTCGTCCATCACCACATTGAAGATGGTTGGTCAGCCAGAGAGACAAAGGGCATGGAGTTCTAGAACCTTCAATAAATCCTGCAGTGAGGTAACATCACTCACAGTGAACAGAGCAGAGAGCAATGAGAGGGCTCCAACCATTGGCTAACAAGACATGACTTAGATACAGTGCTGGAGGGAGAGCACAGTACAGATACACCCCAGGACAATCAATACCCCTAGTGTAAGTTTTGTTGAACTGAGACAGCATCGGGAGTGTCACAGATATCTATCCAGGCTTGTGATGTCATAGTGAACATCAGGATCACAGAGGGGAAAGCAGGCTTCCCATGAGTGTGTGGGAATGCTGCCTGGGATCTTTCTGTTCGATGTTCTCTCTCCAACACTGTACATTTACCATGTCTCGTGGACCAGTGTCTTCAATAATTTTTAACTCCTATAACAGTTCCTGTTCCTGTAACCTCTTCCCTTCCTGATAGTCCCTCCACAGATTTGAAATGTACTGCATTCCAGACTATCCTATCCATCGCTGTAACTTGCTTCAGTGCGTACAACATGGCTTATCTCAGTAGTCGTCTCCTCCAATAACTGGAGAAAGAGTCATGCAGATCAGAAACGGTTCCTTCGATCCAACTAGTCCATGCTGACCACAGTTCCTGAACGAGTCACATTTGCCTGCGTTTGTTCCCGATCCCGTCAAACCTTCTCCTCTCCATTTACCTGCCCAAATGTCTTTTCCATGATGGAATTGTACTTTTCTCTACCACTTCAGCAGCAGCTCATTCAATATGTGCACCATTCTCTGTGTAGAAATGTTCTCCTCTGGTCGTTTTTAAGTATATCCTCTCCCACCTCATATTTCTGTCCTCTAGTTATGGATTCCCCTACCCTGGGGTAGAGACTTTCACTACTCACCCTATGTATACACATTCTGTTTTTATAAATCTTTATACGGTAACCCCTCAGCCAGCTACACCCAATGGAAATATGAAGGATAGTGATACAAATAACTCTGCAATGTTCCCCACTGCGACTTTGCCTCAATGTTCTGGGATACACTTGTTCAGGACCTAGGGCTTTCTCTACCTTTGTGTTCTAAGACCTCCATCACCACCTCTTCTGTAATGGGGATGCTTTACAAGACATCACTGTTTCTTTCTTTTGTTTCTGAATCTTTGTCCACTGTACTTTCTGACATGAAATATTCATTTCAGGTCGTGGCCATCTCCTGTGTTTCCAGGCATAGATTGCCTCATTGATCTTTGAGGGGCCTTCTTGTCTCTCCATTAGCTTTTTTGTACTTGTATGCTGTAGAATCTTTTCGGATTATCCTTAACCTTATCTGCCAAATCTATCTAATTTCACCCATGTTGCTTTCCAGCTTATCCAGCCTCTCTGTTTCTGTCAAACCCTGCAGTATCAGTAACATCTTCATCAATCGTCGCTCCATTTGCAGTTTCAGAATATGCTTCCTAAATCAGGATGATCAGAATTCTATACAGTACTCCAACTGGAGACCCAGCAATGTCTGATACAGCCGTATCATGATGGACCAACTCATGTACTCAATGCTCTGATCCATGAGGGCTAGTGTGCCTAATCTGCTTTCCCCTTCCTGTCCACCTGTGATGTCACTTCCAAGGAACAATGTAAATGCAGCCCTTGGTCTCTCTCCGGTCAACAACACAGTCCAGAGCTCTGCTATTAATTGTATTAGTCGTCCCTTGTTCATCTTATCAAAAGTCAAATACCTGAATTCAGCTCCATCTTTTATTTCTTAACCCACTGGCTCAATTGGTTAAGATCACCTTTGATAATTGTATTCACTGCCCACTATAACTCTTATTTTGCTATCCACAAACTTAATAACAAGAATTCATATATTCTTGTTTCTGTCAATAATACACATGCGTGACCCCAGCACCGATCCTTATGACACACCGCTGGTCAGAACCCCCCAGTCTGCACAACAACCCTCTCCCACCATCCTCTGTCTCCTACTGTCAAGCCAATTTTGTGTCTGTTTGTCTCGTTAGCCCTGATCCCATGTGATCTAACCTTACTAACCAGTGCACCATGCTAAAACCTGTCTAAGGCCTTGCTGAAGTCAGGATAGACAACGTCCACTGCTCTGCCTTCATCCATCTCCTTTGTCACCTCTTCAACAAACTCTATCAATTTTGAGAGACATGAATTGGTATGCACAAAGCTCTGCTGACTATCCCTAATCAATCGTTGCCTTTCCAGATGCATGTAAGTCCTGTCCCGTGGAATTGCTTCCAACAACATTGGCACCACTGACATCAAGCGAATTGGTGTTTATGTCCCCACCTTTCGGTCGCAGCCTTTCGTAAATACTGGCACAACATTAGGCAACCTCCAGGCTCCAAGCTCACCACCCGTGCCTGTCAGTGATAGAAAAATCGTTGTAAGTTTCGTCCCTAACTTTCCCCAATGTCCTGGGATATACTTGATTAGTTCCCAGGGAGTTGTCTAATTTTAATGTATTTTAAAAACCTTCAGCATCTCCTGTTCTCCAATGTGGACTCTTTTAAAAACATCACTGTTTATTTCCCTGCTTTCCAGTGTGTTTTCCACAGAAAATTCTGTCGTGAAGTGTTTGTTTCGGACCACACCCATTTCCTGTGGTTTCATTAATCTTTAAGTGGTCAAATTCTGTCCCGAGTTATTCTTCTTCTGTTAATAAAATAGTAGAATCTCTCTGGATTTTCCTGAATCCTCTCTGCTAAAGCTCTGTCAGTTCCCCTTTACGCCCTCATGGTTTCCATCTTTAGAGTAATACTACACCCACAATGTTCTTCAAGGGATTGACTTAATCCAGCTGGCTGTATATGACATGTGTCGCCTTTTGTCTTGACCAGAACCTCAATATCCCTAGTCATCCAATTTTTCACACTTGTGTCAGCGTGGTCCTTCACGCTAACAGGAATATGCTGGCCCTGAAATCTTAATTTATCTCTCTTTTGAAAGAATCCCACTTGCCCGACGTTCCTTTACTTGCAAACAGCCTCCACAAATCAACTTTTGGACTGTCTTGCCTAATATCTTCTCGACTGGTGCAAGGTCAGTTTTGATCTTTAACTTGTGGACCAGGCCTGTCCTTTTCCATCGTTATTTTCAAACTAATAGAATTTTGGTGACTTTGCAAACGTGCTCCCCCACAAACACTTCAGCCCCTTTCTCTACCTTGTTTCCCAAGGGGAGGTCAGGTTTTATCCCTTTCTCCAGTCGGGCCCGTTACATACTTATTGAGAGAGTTTTCTTGAACAGACTGAACAAATTCCTCCCAGCCAAGCTGTGAACAGTCTGGCAGTCCCAGTCTAGGTTTGGAAAGTTAAAATCCCCGACCATTACAACCCTATCATTCTTGCAGATATCTGAGATCTCCGACACATTTGCTGCTCAATTTCCCGCTGACAACTGCGGGCCTGTAGTACCGTCATATCAAACTGATTATTCATTCTTATTTCTCAGTTCCACTAACATAGCGTCACTGGGCGATCCCCAGGAATATCATCTCTCATTGCTGCAGTGATGCTTTCACTGATCCACTCCCCTTACTTTCTTGTCTCCCCTTCTATCCTTCCTGTTGAATCAGTCGTCTGGAACAATGATCTGTGAGTCCTGTCCGTCCGTCAGCTGTGTTTCTGTAATTCCTGTGATTTCCCAGTCCCATGTTCCCATCTATGCCGTGTGTTCATCTGCCTGACCTGTCAGGCATTTTACATCAAAATAAATGCAGCTTAATTCATCAGTTTTCCCTCATTGCCTGCTGTGCTCTTACCTGGTTATCAATTGATATTACTCTGTTGAAACTCTGTCCTAGCCTCAACTTTTATACTGCAGCCTGAGACCATCCCCCTCACTGTGGACAACACCCTCACCTTTCACATCTTTTGTAAACCTACTAACGAAAACTTCTGCTTTCACATCTGAGTGATTAATGCCCCTCATATGTTCCTCCCCATCTCTGTGATATTCTTCAGTTACTGCATTTCTCATTCTTTATCTCCAGAGCTTCCAATCCCCCTGATCGATGTAAGGATATTGATCCCTTGCAGCATGTTTAACACCAGTAGGAGCCTCCAACTGCTCAATGCAACCTGCCCTTGTAACCTCCTCAAATACTACAGCTCACTGTCTTTGTAATATCTTCCATAATCTGCAATCCTGTTGATTTCTGTAACCTCCTCCAGAACAGCATTCCACATCTCTGTGTAACTGATAGGAATGCTGCAAACCTGCCTTCACAGTCCTCACTAGTTCTCTGAGCTCCTTCAGACCTACAACCCTCAGTATCTCTGGCTCCTCCAATCCCTACACTTCTCCCTGGCTGTGTGAACTGATCCAGACCCTTCAACCCTCTCTATTTCCCTCTCTCCTGCAACTCCAACTTTTGTCCCTGTCAGTGTAGCCTCCAGCACCAACAATCCTCCCGGGCTCTATAAACTCCTGCAGCTCCAACTACCACTCCAACTGTCTAATATCCAGTGCCTACAATCCTCCCTTTCTCCTAAAACTTCTGTAGCTCCAACTACCACCAATATCTGTGTAATCTCCAGTCCCGACAACCCTCCCAATCTCTGTATTTCCTGAAGCTCCAAAGACCACCCCTATCTATGTAATCTCTAGTGCCTATATTCCTCCGTATTGCTGTAACTCCTTCAGGACTGATAACCCTGTAAATCTCCTTGACATCTTTCAGCCCAACAACCTATCTGATTTCTAACCACCAGCAGTGATCTCAAACCACCTGAACGCTAACATCCTTCAGTCTCTACAACCCAGCTTTTCTCTGTTAGCTTCTCTGGTATCTGTATTCACTTTTATCTCCAGTTACAGATCCTTGCTCAGAGAAACAATGCGTCAGTACCGAATCTGTAAGAACACAAGAATCTTCGGTGTATCAATAAATTTGCCTCATTTTCTACATTTTAACGACTGCAAGTTCAACCTTCTCCACCTCTTCTCATCAATATCCCTCCATTTTGAAGAACAACCTGGTGAACCTTCTCTGGGCTGCCTCCAATGCAAGGACATTTTCCCTCCAGATAGTGGACCAAATCTGTTCACAGTATTCTCAGTGCGGGCTGACAGGAGTCCTCTATATTTATTACAAGCCTTTCATATTTTTATTCTCCATTCCCTTTGAAATCAATGCCAGCATTCCATTTGCCTTCTCTATGTCCTGCTGGCCCTGTATGCCACCTTTCTGAGATTTATACACAATGATTCTCAAGTCACTCTGTGATGTAGCTTTCTGTAGTTGATCTGAAACCAAGAGGTGACAGCAATAATCAGGAAAGTGCTGGAATGTATGGTAAACCATATGCCAGAAATGATAACTGCACACTTGGAAACCTACGGGAAAAGGGCAGTCCATCAGACCATCATGTATCGGAGCAGAATTAGGCCATTCGGTCCATCGGGTCTATTCCACTATTTGCTTATGGCTGAATTGTTTCTCAACCCCAATCTCTCACTTACTCCGGGTAACACTTGATCTCTTTATTCATCAAGAACCTAGCTATCTCTGAGTTAGATACACTGAATCACTTAGTATCCACAGCCCCATGATGTAGTGAGTTCCACTGATCCATCACCTGCTGGCTGAATAAATTCCTCCACATCTCTATTCATAAGGGCCGTCCCTTCACTCTGAAGCTGTGCCCTTGTCCCCTAGTCTCTCTTGCTCGTGGAAACATCTTGCCCCCGTCCACTCCATCCAGTCCCCTCAGTATTCTGTAAGTTTGAACAAGGTTCTACGCCGCCGCCGCCGCCTAAACTTTATCAAGTGCAGACCCAGAGACTTCACCTGCTCCTCATATGACACAAAATTCATCGCTGGGATCTTTCTTGGAAACCCATTTCTCATTCCCCTTCACATTCTTTGTCCAGACTCTTAATGTATAATGAGCAGAGTGTCATCCCAAAACTGACCCCTGCGGTACTCCCCCCATCAACAGTTCCAATCGTGAAAAATTGCCCTTTCTTCACACTCTCTGCCTTGTGCCAATCAGACAAATCCTCTATCCATGTTCTGCATGTTGTTCTGAAACGGAAATTCATTTCACACCCACTGCTGGATTTATTTTTCTGTCTGGCTGTAAACAGCAGATTTTCACCATGACCTTCCCATCTGTAATTCCCTGGAGAAGGTGGTGGGGAGCTGCCTTCCTGACCCATTGCAGTCCTTTGGGCATAGGGACAGACATAGTGGATGGAGGATGGAGCATGTCTTGGAGGGCACCTTGGAAATGTTGGTGCTTAGATTAGATTAGATTACTTACAGTGTGGAAACAGGCCCTTCGGCCCAACAAGTCCACACCGCCCCGCCGAGTCGCAACCCACCCATACCCCTACATCTACATCTACCCCTTACCTAACACTACGGGCAATTTAGCATGGCCAATTCACCTAATCTGCACATCTTTGGACTGTGGCAGGAAACCGGAGCACCCGGAGGAAACCCACGCAGACACGGGGAGAATGTGCAAACTCCACACAGTCAGTCGCCTGAGGCGGGAATTGAACGCGGGTCTCTGGCGCTGTGAGGCAGCAGTGCTCACCACTGTGCCACTGTGCCGCCCACGATGCAGTGTTCCTCTGGTGTTCCTCTGCACCTGGAGCTCCTGTCCTTCCAGGGAATAGTGGTTCCAGGTTTGTAAAGTACTGTTGAAAGAGCCTCCCTGAGTGACCACAATGCTACTTATAGATCTTTTATTCCTTCATTCATTCATGAACATGAGCTTTGTTGGCTGAGCCAGCATTTATTGGTGATATGGAGTTGTCCCTGAGAAAGTGGTAGTGAGCTGCCTTCTTGAGCCACTGCACCAGCCGTTGGAACTGTTGTTATCTGTGTCCCACCCAGCAGGTGCTTGTCCTCATGTCTGCAACTGCATACAGACAATGCAGCTCTCCCTTTCATATCCTACATACTCCCCGCCATATAAATCTGACAGTTCCTCACAAAATCTCACCTTCTCCATTCCCATCTGTGCTAGAGATCACTGAAATTCATTTATTCTTGTTTAAACTTCTGATCACATAAAATCTCTCCCTTTTAAAATGTGTAACCCCTTCAGCTTCTGTAATCCTCCATATAACTAACCAATGAAAGCACAGGTTCCCTTCCTAAATCTCTGTAATTACAATGGTTGCGTGTGCCAAAATGGCACTTTTCATCCTCCTTATCCATCTCAGGACTTCCAGCCCCTATAATCCCAATATTTGGAACGCTCCCATTCTCTGCACCACCTCATGTCCTGATGGTCCTTGAACACCACCTGTGCTCCAAAAGTTTATGTTCCCCCCAGTTACTGCAACATCCAACAGTCTCGACTATCATACAGCACTTGCTGGCTCTCAATTTGTATTTGTTGAAGTCTCCACATCTCTGTAGGCAGCACAGAAAAACCTCTTTTGCCTCTCCAAAGGTCCGTCATGAACAAGCCACTATCTCTCGATTTCCTTCGCCTTCTTCAGCGTCTGCAACTCTTACTGTATCTTCCAATAACCTGCTTTCGACACTGCAGGACTGCCTAGCTCACCAGATAACCTGTTCCATCCCAGATAGCTCGTTCAGTCACTGTAACACCTCTGTCTAATCCTCCTCTTTTCCATTGTCGTCCAGGCACAACAACGATTCAGTCAGACAGCAGTGCGGAATGTGATGTTGTAAATCTTATATGAGGCTTGAGGCCTATCATTACCTGGGAGTCACAAAGGGATGGAACCTGAGAGAGAGCAGCACAGATCGAGAGAATATTAATCAGTAGCAAAGATCGAGGCCGACGAGGACTTGGAGTTGCAGAAGCAGCAGACCAGGAGTCTCGAAATCAGCACTGAGGCACAGAGGGAGTGACCATGTGACGGAGCAACTTGGAGCAGGAGCATGAGGCTAACATAACTGGTAGTTACAGAGGCAGCAAAGTGGGAGGATATAAATCAGCACTGAGGATCGAGGCCTAATCGTGCCTGGGAGTCACAGAGACAAGTGACCCTGTGAGGGAGCAGAGTCACAAAAAGGGAGCAGAGACACGCGGGAGTCACAGAGATAACCTTCTGCTCCTTGGGGCCTGCCTGCACTGAGTTTTGAAGAAGTACAAGAGCATTCACAGAAAAGGCTGTAAATTCATTGGCAGATAACACATCGTTATTAGCGCCAGTCAGTAAATTGATAGAAGTTAGCAAATTTATTTTTTCAACTTCTGAAATAAGGGTTGAACTCAGAAATAAGAGGGAGAAGTGAAATTCTGAGCCAATATATATATTACCCTCAGTAAGCCACAGTTATATAAGGGTGTTTACCATATTGTTTATTTTTCCCTGATGTTAATTTAATTCTAAGTAATTAATTAAGTTACTCTAGACATGTTGCATTTTAAGACATGACAAGACATGTTTGTTAGATGGAAAATATGTTCTGTTACGTTGGGAAGTCATAGCCCCTGCTCGTGTCCTAGATGAACACTGGGTCTTGGAGCTCAGATAGTAACGAGATACTCTATGGGACATCTGTGATGCTGAGAGTTAGGTGAATAGCTCACACAGAGAGCAGATCACCCTGCAGACATGACAGCCAAGAAGAATAAAGGGAATAGGGGACTAGACAATCGAAGAGAAACATTCAGGGAATGGGAGGATATCCTGATATCTCCCCCACAATTCAGTTTCCTGGTTTGGAAGCTGATGAAGGTGTGGGCTGTTCAGGGGAGGGCAGTCGGAGCCATGTCTGCGGCACCACAAGCAGCCTGACTGTGCAGGAGGGGAGGGAAAAGGAAGGAGGATCAATAGGCACAGGGGAGACAGGAAAGTGAAGAAGGTGTCAGTGTTTCTGTAATTCCAGGATAGTGGGGTTAAGAATATATCGGTGTCGGCAGGACATTCGTCTGAGGGACAGTGAGCAGTCAAAGGTCATGTCCATGTGGTAGGAATGAACTGGGTAGGAAGGGTGAAGCGGTCTGGGAATCAGAATTTAGGGAGCTAGGTGGATGTTTAGCAAGTGGGACCTCAAATGTAGCAATTCCTTGGTTACTGCGAATGCCGTGTCCAAGTGAGAACAGAACTCGGAGTTTTAATTAGATGAGAGTGTGATTCGAACGATGGTGCAGCAGGAAGGGCGTCGGTTTCCTGGGACATTGGGACTGGTTCTGGGGAAGGCAACAACTGTACAAGCTGAATGGGCTAACGTGACAGAGCTGGGACTGAGTTCCTTGTGCGGTGTTTGGGAGGGATTGAAAATAACTTGGCGGGTGTACAGGATCCAAAAAGGAATAGTAGAGGAGACTACCAGGATTCTCAAAATAATGGGAGATACAGTTGGTACTAATTTACAACAACAAGTTTATCAGTGGAAGATGGAGTAAGAAAGAAAGCCTTAATCTGAGGTACTCTGCATTGTCAGGAATACTCGGAGTTTGGAGAGTTCTAGATGCAGATTGGTGTGTGTAAATCTGATCGACTGATCACCGAGAGCTGGCGCAATGAATGGCAGGACTGTGTGTTAAATATTGCTGAGTATCAGGGATTCTGAAATTATAGAAGGGAAGGGAAAGGCTGAAGGTGGAAGTATTGGTTTTGATTAGCATTAGTTGAAGCGTCCAAGAGAAAGAGCCTACTCACTCACTCGGGACACCTCACTACCTTTCCCCCAGCTGTACTAGCTGTTACAAATAATTCCACCTCCCTTAGTACTGTTTGGTAATTCTCACATTTCGGAAGGAACCAACCCACACAACAGCAGAAAGAGCCAAGAGGGATAGGGGGCGCCCCAACATTCAGCTCCTCACTCTATCACAGGGAAGGATCCTGACCATAATAACCATGAGAAGCTGACTGACCATGTCCAAGCTCGCTGACTGGGATCGGAGACTCCCCCTGACTCACTGTGCTGGGCACCATGACTGACCGTGTCCAAGCTCGCTGACTGGGATCTGGGACTTCCCCTGACTCACTGTGCTGGGCACCGTGACTGACCGTGTCCAAGCTCCCGAACTGGGATCTGAGACTCCCCCAGACTCACTGTGCTGGGCACCGTGACTGACCGTGTCCAAGCTCCCGAACTGGGATCTGAGACTCCCCCAGACTCACTGTGCTGGGCACCGTGACTGACCGTGTCCAAGCTCCTGCACTGGGATCTGAGACTCCCCCTGACTCACTGTGCTGGGCACCGTGACTGACCGTGTCCAAGCTCCCGGACTGGGATCTGAGACTCCCCCTGACTCACTGTGCTGGGCACCGTGACTGACCGTGTCCAAGCTCCTGCACTGGGATCTGAGACTCCCCCTGACTCACTGTGCTGGGCACCGTGACTGACCATGTCCAAGCTCCTGCACTGGGATCTGAGACTCCCCCTGACTCACTGTGCTGGGCACCGTGACTGACCGTGTCCAAGCTCCTGCACTGGGATCTGTGACTCCCCCTGACTCACTGTGCTGGGCACCGTGACTGACCGTGTCCAAGCTCCTGCACTGGGATCTGAGACTCCCCCTGACTCACTGTGCTGGGCACCGTGACTGACCATGTCCAAGCTCCTGCACTGGGATCTGAGACTCCCCCTGACTCACTGTGCTGGGCACCGTGACTGACGGTGTCCAAGCTCCTGCACTGGGATCTGTGACTCCCCCTGACTCACTGTGCTGGGCACCGTGACTGACCATGTCCAAGCTCCCGGACTGGGATCTGAGACTCCCCCTAACTCACTGTGCTGGGCACCGTGACTGACCATGTTCAAGCTCCTGGACTGGGATCTGAGACTCCCTCTGACTCACTGTGCTGGGCACCATGACTGACCCGGACTGGGATCTGAGACTCCCCCTGACTCACTGTGCTGGGCACCATGACTGACTGTGGACAATGATATCAGGCTTCCTCGTTTTGTGTCTGTGCTAAACACCAAGACAATACAGCAGGCGGTTGAGACTGGTAGATTTGGCTGAGGGGAAACACTGCTGAGGGCATGGTAAGGCAAGGCAATCATTCTGTGAGCATTCAAGTCAGTTCAAAGCGAGTGTGTACAAACACTGAATAAGCACCCCAGAGGGACAGGCCATGAGCTGGGTGTGTGCCTCTGAGCACAGTGTCCTTGCAGCAGAATTGCAATGAGAGTTGTGAGTGCACCCTGAGATGCAGCATTGAAGTACAAATGTATACTGTCAGTGGGTCGGAGATGTGCTGGGATGGCATGGTGAGGCTGGCATGTGACATGTGCCAGCTTTGGTGGATGTGGATTACATGCAGCTTCTGTCTGTGCAGTGTCCCCAGAGACGTTGGTGTCCAAGACAGAAGGCTGCGGGTGCGAGGGGCAAGATGGAGTCACCAGTTACCAGCTCTGACTTTCACGTCCAATTCTCCATATTGCGTTTCCCTACTGTGGGAGGGAGGGTAAGAAGCTGTAAGTTGTTGAGGAGAGATCCACTGAATGTGGCTGTTGATCATTAGTAATCATTCAGTCAATATCTTGCCACTCCTTTGCTCAAATCTTGCACAGGAACAGGCCTTTCATCCCAGCAAGACCACACTGACCACACTGACACATGATGCCGTTCTAAAGTTAAAAAGAAAGTTTTTGCTCCGACACCCTCTATGTCATTCTGTTCCCTACTTACTCATATTTGTGCCAAGGTCCCTCTTTAACCTTGCTATATTAGCTCCTTCTCCTCTATCAGTGCATTCTAGGCACTTGCACATTCTGTCTGGAACAGCAAAAATAAACCTTGCCGATCATATCTCCCGAACTTTCTCCCTTTTACCAAAAACCTACGGTCTTGAGTAATTGATATTTCTACTCTGGGATAAAGCCTCTAACTGTCCTTCTGTCTATGCCTCTGATAATTTTGTAAATATCTATCAGGTAGCCCCATAGCCAATGATGCCCAGGTGCAAACAAACCATGTGTGTTCAATTTCTCCTTCTGGCTAATACCCTCCAAACCAGACAACATTCTGGTAAAACCTTTCCATACCCTCTCCAACAATTCCACATCGTTCTGCTGCTGTGGCAACCAGTACTGTACACAATTTTCTAAATGTGCCTGAACTAAGTTTCTCTACAGCTGCAATATGATCTGTTAATTTTCATACTGCATGCTCGGATGCCTGTCTGCACGGTTGCCATCAGTCTTCTCGATCACCCTATCCACCCGTGTTGCTACTTTCCGGGAACTGTGGAGCTGTAAACCTACATCCCTTCGGATGTTGATGCGGCCAGTAGTTTTCCCATCCACTTTATACTTCTCTCCTGTATTAGACCTTCTAAAACACATCACGTCGCAACTGTACAGATAACGTTTTCTCTGTCCAAGTCTGCAGCTGACCTATATCCTGCTGTATTCTCTGGCAATCATCCTCAGAATCTGCAACTCCGCCAATCTATTTACAGATCTCCAGTCACAACAACACTGTTCCACCACTACTCTGTCTTCTATGACCAAGCAGTTTTCTATCCATCTTACTAACTGACCGCTGATCCTAGTTCACTTCACCTTCTGTATGAGCCTGCCATAAGGAACCATATCAAAGGCCTTGCTAAGGTCCAGTCGGCCAACATCCAGCCCCACCCCCTCATCAATCAATTTTGTCACTTGCTCAAAATAATCAATCAAGTTTGTGAGACAGGATATTCCACAACAACTGTGTTGCCTGTTGCTAGTAAGTCCAGACTAGAATTCTGTTGGAGCTGCACTCATTCAGACAAGTGATTATTCCATCATATTCCTGACTTGAACCTTGGAGGTTAGATTAGATTCCCTACAGTGTGGAAACAGGCCCTTCAGCCCAACCAGTCTACACCAACCCTTCGAAGAGTTACTCACGCAAACACATTTCCCTGACCTATATTTACCATGATAAATGCACCTAACACCATGGCCAATTCGCCTGAACTGCACATCTTTGGCTGTGAGAGGAAACCGGAGCACCCGTAGGAAACCCATGCAGACACGGGGGGAATGTGCAAACTCCACACAGTCACTAAGGTCGGAATTGAACCTAGGATTTGGTGCTGTGAGGTAGCAGTGCTAAGCACTGAGCTCTTGATAGTTACTGTACAGTGGGAGGTATGTTGGGCCGTGATGGTTCCTGTACAGTGGGAGGTATGTCGGGCAATGATGGTTCCTGTGCAGTGGGAAGTATATCTGGCGGTGATGGTTACTGTACAGTGGCAGGTATGTCGGGTGTGAGGTTGCAGACTGAGTTGTATTCTGCTGCTGCTGATGGCCCACTGCACCTCATAGATGCATCATAATTTGTTGCTCAATCTGTTTAACGCCTGTCCCAGTAGAAACCCATATCATGGTGAGGTGGGTCTGCAAAATGTAAAGGTAGCCCTTGCTCCCCAAAAGGACTGTGCAGTGACCATTCTTACCGGTATATGAAATGTAGAAGTGTATCTGCAGCAGGCAGATCAGTGATGATGTGGTCAATGATATGTTTCCCTTTTACTGATTCCCTTATAACCTGTCGCAGAGCCGTCTAGCAGCTACAGGATCCAGCATCAATGCTGAGCACTGTATTGACTATATGCCAAGAACTCCCCCCTCAGCCTGGCTATGTCCTGTCAGTGGGACAGAACCTACCAGAGAGGATGGTGAAGTTGCCAGTGACATAGTCCTGTTCACAGAATCCTGCTTTACAGGCAATGTCTCACTGTTTTTTGATTAGTTCGTGGGAAATATACAACAGGTCACTTTTAAATTTTTTATAATGAAGTGTTAATATCACTTTGTTTCTTACATATTTTAAAATAACCCAAACATCAATATTTTTCAATTGAAAACAATTGAAGTGAACAATAATTGAAATACCAGAGCGCACACTTGACTATTACAAAATTCAGTGACTGTTGTATAACAACCGATTCATGTTCAGATCAGTGAATACACCTTCTTACAGGCAGCAAAGCTGATGGAAATGACTTTGAGGAAAAGCCTGAATTCAGACGCAGTGTTACTGGCCCGCACCATGACCTCTAAAACACTGACCATCTCCAAAATCTGTCCAGAGTGCTTCCAAACTGGAGCTGGGCAGTTACTCACACAATAGACTGGTTAGAGACATACCTGAACAACGGGGAGTGGTGTGTGGGGCAGACTGGTCAATAGACTAGCACATGGCGCGGTTCAACATTTGGATCAATGATCTGTAAACAACCATGTCTTGCAAGTATATCGTTTCTGGTATGGCACCTAAACTCTGTAATTCTGCACCTTGGACCTGATCCTGAATGAAGGTGTTATAAAGGTGATGGACTCCTGCAGCACATGGCATCTTACATTGAATCCCTCATAAACCACATCCAGTGTATGTTAGCCCCACAATGTCAGTATCCAAACAGAATTGTACAGCTCCATCGATGGCCGGCATCATCCTGGACCAACGTTCTTGTGTGTTACTTGAGCTGGAAATCTCTGTGTAAATGTTTGCAGCGTTGTTCTAACCGTTAACAGCAAAGTCTCTTTACTGAAGGTCTAACATCCTTTCATAACACCAACGTTTAGATTGTCCAATAAGCACAAAATCCACCCATGTATTCAGTTCATTTTTATAACAACAATATGATGAAAACAGTGCCCAACTCACAGTAAGGAGCATTGAAATGATGATTCTCATTACCACACCCAAGACCAAATTATGATTAAGTACAAGGAATTTGAAAATATACATTTATTTTCCCTTTTATTAATGTTGTGAACTCATTGTCGACTCTCCTGCTCCTCAGCGGCTACATGAATGGCTGTGCTATTTTTCAGAACCACACTTTTTGACTCTGATCTCCAGCATCAGCAGTCCTCACTTTCTCCCTGCTAATATTAACTCATATTCATTTTCATGGCAACAGTATCACTGCGTGTTTAAACATGTTACAGTCAGATCTGGGTACATTTTGAATTGCTTCTGTCTCTCTCAGAGCTCCGTAATGTGGGATGTGAAAGGCAGTGTCTGCGTGATCCTCGGTATGTAGGCCATGCCTTTGAGAGACTGACAGATTGTTTAAAACAGCACATCCCTTCAGCTGTTTACAACAAACAGGTTACTGCCGAGACACGAACAGCCTGAGCTCACAAAACCCAAAGCACAGTGTCTAACATTGGGCAGGTCTGGACAATATTTTCGTTTCATTTATTCATGGAATATGATTGGGCCAGTATTTATTATCCATCCCTTATTGCCCTTGAGAAGTTGATGGTCGTTTGCCACATTGAACCACTGCAGTCGATGTGCTATAATTAGACTTACAATACTTATAGGATCTGACTAGAAACGCTGATGAGGGTCGAGCTGTGGATGTGGTGTATATGGACTTCAGCAAGGCATTTGATAAGGTTCCCCAAAGTAGGCTCATTCGGGAGGTCAGGAGGAATGGGATATGGGGAACTTAGCTGTCTGGATACAGAACTAGCTGGCCAACTGAAGACAGCGAGTGATGGTAGAAGGAAAATATTCTGCCTGGAAGTCAGTGGGTGTTCCACGGGGCTCTGTCCTTGGGCCTCTACTGTTTGTAATTTTTACTTAAGACTTGGGTGAGGGGATTGAAGAATGGGTCAGCAAGATTGCAGATGACACAAAGGTTGCAGGTGTCGTTAAAAGTATAGAGGGCTGTTATAGGCTGCAGCGGGACATTGACAGGATGCAGAGATGGGCTGAGAGGTGGAAGATGGACTTCAACCTGGATAAATGCGAGGTGATGCATTTTGGAAGTTCGAATTTGAAAGCTGAGTACAGGATTAAGGATAGGATTCTTGGCAGTGTGGAGGAACAGAGGGATCTTGCTGTGCAGGTACTAGATCCCCTAAAATTACTATCCAAGTGGACAGGGTTGTAAAGAAAGCAAACGGTGTTTTGGCTTTCATTAACAGGGCGATTGAATTTCAGAGCCGTGAGATCTTGTTGCAGCTCTATAAAACTTTGGTTAGACCGCACTTGGAATATTGCGTCCAGTTCTGGTCACCCTATTATACGAAAGATGTGGAGGCAGTCTATAATTACCTGGATTATTCTCGCTATCCTTCTTAAACAAGGGGACAATATTAGCAATTCTCCAGTCCTCCGGGACCTCACCCATGTTCAATCATCCTGCAAAGATATATATTAAAGCCCCAGTTATTTCCACACTCACATCCTTCAGTAACCTGTGATTGATCCCATCCAGACTTGGGGGCTTGTCTAACTTAATACCTTTCAGAATATCCAAAAGTTCCTCCCTCTTTATGTCGACTTGACTCAGAGTACTCAGAGATCTATCCCTGACCTCAACATCCGTCATGTCCCTCTCCTTGGTGAATACAGATGCAAAGTACTGCTAAGAATCTCACCCATTGTCTCTGACTCCGTGCATAACTTTCTTCCTTTGTCCTTGTGTGGGCCAAACATTTCTCCAGTTACCCTCTTGCTCCTTATATATGAAAATAAATCTTTGGGATTTTCCTCAACCCTGTTTGCTAACGATATCTCATGACCACATTTAGTCATTTTAAATCCTCGATATTTACTGGGAAATGTGGCTAGTGAAAAGAAAATAAACATTTGTTCGTGCGAGTGGAAACTCAGACATTTTCAAAGTGTTTTGTGCCAAAAATAATTTGAAATTCGTCTCAGTGCAAATAAATGCAAGAGAAGAAACCTCTTTGGAAGAGTACCTTTCAGCCACTATTCCCCCCCAAAGTACTTGTGAGGTAGAAAAGAGTGAGGGTTTGTAACAAGGGCACAACAGTAACTATGGGTGGTTTGAACATGCAAATTGGCTCAATTAATCAACTTGACAGTGATATCCTTGAATAAAGATTCAGAGAATGTAGGAGAGATTATTTCTGAGAGCAGGCCATCATGGAAACAACCGGAGAATGGGGCTCAGTGGTTAGCACAGCAACGGGCACCCAGGTTCGATTCCAGCCTCGGGGGACTGTCTGCGTGTAGTTTGTACATTTTCCCCCTGTCTGCGTGGGTTTCCTCCCACAGTCTGAAGATGTGCAGGTCAGGTGAATTGGCCATGCTAAATTGCCCATAGAGTCAGTTACGTAACTCAGAGGGGACTGGGTGGGTTACTTTTTGGAGGGTTGGTGGGGACTTGTTGGGCCGAAGGGCCTGTTTCCAAAATGTAGGGCATCTAATCTAATTTAGAGTTGATATTATGTAACAAGGAAGTATTGGTGGATGAGCTTTGCCTTGGAAGGAATAACCACAACATGCTGGAGTCTCACATTCAGATTGAAAGAATGAAGACTGAGTCATACATGAGAGTTTTAGTGTTAGGCAATGATAATTTTACAGACCGAAGGAGGGATTTGGCTGTGGTGGTCTGGGGGAAGAAAAGAACAGTCAAAGGCAGGACAGCTGAAGAAATTTGGCAAACAATTAGGGAGATACTAAAGACCAAAGAGAAATTGTATTATAGAAAAAAATCATCCATATATTGATGAGGAAGTCAAGGATAACATGAAGACAACTCCCAGCGCATGTCATACTTCACACGTTAGTCACACTGTGGAGGATTGGGCAAGTCAGTGGCCTCGTGGTGTTATAATTGAATTCTTATGTGATAAACCCAGATAATGTTCTGGTGACCTGGGTCCAAATCCTGCCACAGCAAGTAGGGGAGCTTGAATTCAAATATGGAATTAAGAGACTGATGGTGGTTATGAATCGATTGCCAAGAAAAACATACCTGGTTCACTGATGTCCTTTAGGGAAGGAAACTGCCATCCTTACCATAGACTCACCACTCTCAGACTGAAGACATTTCTCCTTATCTCCGTTCTAAAAATTTTCTCTTGACTCTCAGGCTACATCCTTGAGTGCTTTCTCTCCGAACAGTGGAAGCATCTTCCCAACGTCTACTCTGACCAGGCAACCAGTATTCTGTATGCTTCTATTAGAGCCCCCTTCACCCTTATACACTCCAGCGAGTATAGACCCAGAGAGCTCATATGTTAAGCTTTTTATTCCTAGGACCATTCTTATGAAGCTCCTCTGAACACGCTCCGGGGAGCGACATCCTTTCTGAGTTATGTGGCCCAACACTGTACATAATACACCAAATGTGGTCTGACCAGAGTCTTATAGAGCCGCGGAAATCCATCCATTCAGGTCATCACAAAAGAAATGTCATCACTGTATTTGCCTTTCTGACCAGATTGACCACCTGAAATAATAATCTTACAATGGACAATAATAAATTTACCATGGAGTTACAAATACGAACAATGATTAAAGCATGCTGGGAAGTAGAACCCATCCTTGACCAAACTCTTCCACATGCTGCAGAATCCAGACAGACTGCAGCTACCCAGAGATGGTTTGCAAACAAACCTGACAGCTCCAGACCCTGTAATACCAACCTGAAGTTGGACCTGAATGGGACAATGGAAATTCGCCCTTTGGGCCATCAATGTGACAACCCCAGGTTGGATCTGATTGATCAGGGTAAATGAACCTGATCATTTCATTGGCAGATCCTCCACACCCTCCAAAAAGGCGTGAAGCCTTGGAAGGATAAGAATCACCATAAAACCCCTCAGAGAGTGGTCACTCGAGAATAACCACTGAAAGAGAAGACACCTACAAGACCATCAGAAGAAAACGAAGACTTCACCACGTGGAATCCGGTCAACTTCTGGTGGGGTGGTATGTGATCATTCAAGCTTAAGTTAACCCATAAGATAGATTGCAGTGTTTTTCATTACATTATAATACGTTTTATTGTTCTAATATTAATTGCATTCAATAAACAAATATCATTGTTTATAAGAGTTGACTCAGCTCTTTTGCTGAATGTAAGATTTCAAACACACTGTGTGGCAGATACAGCACCTTCCGAGCTACTGACACAGCCTGCACATTTACCTTGAGATAATCCTGACTGGAACTCGCAACACTTTGCACTTCAGACTTCTGAATTTTCTCCCCAGCTATAAAATAGTCCATGCCTCTCTTCTTCCTACTAAAGTGCATAACCTCGCACTTTCCCAAGTGTACTCCATCTGCCACGTCTTTGCCCACTCTCCTCCCCTGTCTAAATCCTTCTGCAGCCTCCCTCCCATCTCAATGATACCTGTCCCTCTATCTGCCTTTGCATCATTTAAAAACCTCGCTGGATTGCCCTCAGTTCCTTCATCTAGATTGTTAACGTACAAAGTAAAAAGTTGTGGTTCCCTTGCGAAACACCAGTTGTCATTGACTGCTATCCTGAGAAGGACCCTTTTATTCCCAATCTCTATCTTCTGCCAGACAGCCAAGCTTCTGTACAGACTAGTACCTTATCTCTGATACCATGGGCCTTTACTCAGCAGCCTCCTGTGAAGCACCTTGTTAACGTCCTTCTTGAAGTCCAGACACATAGTATCCATTAGCTCTCCTTGATCTAACCTGCTTGTTACATCCTCAAAGTGTTCTAACAGATTCATTAGCATGACCTCCCCTTGATGAAACCATACTGACTTCGCCCTACTTAATTATTCACAAATCTCATCCTTCACAGTGGATTCCAGGAAGTTACCCATGATCGAGGTTAGGCTGATCAGTTTGTAATTTTCTGCCTTTTGCCTTATTCACTTTTAAACAGGGTGTCAGGGAGATCCAAGATTACGGCGACCCAGCAGGTCTGAGTCTACAGAGCTCTGCCCAAGACTCAGGCAAAGTGGGGTACCCATTCTCACCTCACCTGTTAGAACATAGAACATAGAAGAATACAGCGCAGTACAGGCCATTCGGCCCTTGATGTTGCACCGATCAAAGCCCACCTAACCTACACTAACCCACTATCCTCCATATACCTATCCAATGCCCGCTTAAATACCCATAAAGAGGGAGAGTCCACTACTGCTACTGGCAGGGCATTCCATGAACTTACGACTCGCTGAGTGAAGAACCTACCCCTAACATCAGTCCTATATCTACCCCCCCTTAATTTAAAGCTATGCCCTCTTGTAATAGCTGACTCCATACGTGGAAAAAGGTTCTCACTGTCAACCCTATCTAACCCCCTAATCATCTTGTACACCTCTATCAAATCACCCCTAAACCTTCTTTTCTCCAATGAAAACAACCTCAAGTGCCTCAGCCTTTCCTCATAGGATCTTCCTACCATACCAGGCAACATCCTGGTAAACTTCCTCTGCACCCGTTCCAGTGCCTCCACATCCTTCCTATAGTATGGCGACCAAAACTGCACACAATATTCCAGATGCGGCCGCACCAGAGGCTTATACAACTGCAGCATGACCTCAGGACTCCGGAACTCAATTCCTCTACCAATAAAAGCCAGTACGCCATATACCTTCTTCACTGCACTATTTACCTGGGTGGCAACTTTCAGAGATCTGTGTACATGGACACCAAGATCCCTCTGCTCTTCCACACTACCAAGTAGTCTACCATTAGCCCAGTAATCCATCTTTTTATTACGCTTACCAAAGTGAATCACTTCACACTTAGCTACATTGAACTCCATTTGCCACCTTTCTGCCCAGCTCTGCAGCTTCTCTATATCCCGCTGTAACCTGCCATATCCTTCCTCACTGTCTACAACTCCTCCGACTTTCGTATCATCCGCAAACTTGCTCACCCAACCTTCTAACCCTTCCTCCAGGTCATTTATAAAAATGACAAACAGCAATGGTCCCAAAACAGATCCTTGCGGAACACCGCTAGTGATGGCACTCCAAGATGAACTTTTGCCATCAACTACTACCCTCTGTCTTCTTCCAGAGAGCTAATTCCTAATCCAAACCTCCAACTCACCCTCAATGCCATATCTCTGTATTTTCTGCAGTAGCCTACCATGGGGGACCTTATCAAACGCCTTACTAAAATCCATATATACAACATCTACCGCTTTCCCCTCATCTACCTCCTTAGTCACCTTCTCAAAGAATTCAATAAGGTTTGTGAGGCACGACCTGCCCTTCACAAAACCATGCTGACTATCCTTGATCACATCATTCTTATCCAGATGTGCATAAATCCTATCCCTTACAATTCTCTCTAAGACTTTGCCCACAACAGAAGTGAGACTCACTGGTCTATAGTTACTAGGATTATCCCTACTCCCCTTCTTGAACAAGGGAACCACGTTTGCTAGCCTCCAGTCCTCTGGCACTACTCCTGTCGACAAAGAGGACACAAAAATCAAGGCCAATGGCTCTGCAATCTCCTCCCTTGCTTCCCAGAGAATCCTAGGATAAATGCCATCAGGCCCAGGGGACTTATCTATTTTCACCCTTGCCAGAATTTCCAACACCTCTTCTCTACATATCTGAAAGCCATCTATTCTACTTATTCGTGCCTCAGTATTCATATCGACAACAATGTCCTGTTCCTGAGTGAATACTGACGAAAAGTATTCATTCAGCGCCTCCCCAATCTCTTCAGCCTCCACACGCAACTTCCCATTACTATCCTTGATTGGACCTATTCCTTCCCTAGTCATTCTTTTATTCCTAACATACCTATAGAAAGCCTTAGGGTTTTCCCTAATCCTACCAACTAAGGACCTTTCATGTCCCCTCCTTGCTGCTCTTAGCTCTCTCTTCAGGTCCTTCCGGGCGACCTTATAACTCTCAATCGCCCATCTTGAACCTTCATGCCTAATCTTTACAAAGGCCGCCCTCTTCCATTTAACAAGGGATTCCAACTCCTTATTAAACCACGGCTCCCTCACACGACCCTTTCCTCCCTGCCTGATAGGTACATACTTATCAAGGGCATTCAATAGTTGCTCCTTGAACAAGTTCCACATATCAATTACGCTCTTGCCTTGGAATCTACTTTTCCAATCCACACATCCTAAGTCATGCCTCAACGCATCATAATTTCCCTGCCCCCAGCTATAACTCTTGCCCTGTAGTACACACTTATCCCTCTCCATCACTAGAGTAAAAATCACCGAATTGTAGTTTAAAATAGTTTTCGCCCTGCAGCCTTGCCATTTAGCAGTTTGATGCTTTTTAAAATGTCCAAAGGCAAAGGGTCTCGCAGTTTACAACAGAGAGGGACCCCTCCCCACACCCTGCAGCAAGACAGATGTCTGCGGCTGTCCTGGGGGACTCACCTGCAGGGGTGAGCCTGATCTTGGAGCTTGTTAAACTCCGAGAGAAGTTGATGCGTCCATTGAAGAGACGCATTCCAGGTGGGAGTCGATCTCGGTCATGCTGCAGAAACATGATGGAGAGATTGAGAAACTCGGGCATCGTGTCGGAGGTACAGAGCAATGGACCACGGCCTCCGAGACCACTGCTGATGTATCCATGGGTCAGATCTGAGCTCTGGAACATCGAGTCCCGACCATAGAGGCACATATTGAAGACCTCGAAAATTGAGGTCATCGGAAAAATATTCGGTTGCTGGGCCTTCCCGAACGGGAGGAGGAAGGCCGACTTGTTGATTTCTTGGAGCAATTGCTCCCACAACTGCTGTAACTGGTGTCAGAGCTGGGCCAGGTGTGGGTTGAACGAGCCCACCGGGCTGCTTTGCGCCGGCCCGGGTCGGACCAGCGCCCCCGCCCAGTCCTAGTTCAACTTCAACATTACAGGGAAAAACAGATGCTGCTTGTGTCTTGTGGAAGGATTCTCATGCCATGATATACAAGGGGTCCAGGGTAATGTTCTTCCAGGACTTCTCTCCAGCTGTGGTCTGCAAGAGCAAGGCATTTGATGAGGCGAAGAAGCATATGAGGGATTTAAATATTCAGTATTCTATGCGCTGCTGTCATGGAGGATCTGTATATAACTTTGGATCACCGGAAAAAATAAAATAATTCCTGGCTTCTCTCAAATAGACTGCGGTACTTGAACTATATTGATAATGACTTTATTTTGCTCCCCCCTCTTTTGTTTATTCCTCCTCCTTTCTTCTTTTTTCTCTTCTCCATCTTTCATTGGTGAGGGGGTGTGGGCTGGGGGTCCCCTTCCTTATCCTTTCTCTGGACTCTTATCGAGAGCTCGTGCTGTTTATTTGATTATTAGGGACCGTTTCTGAGTGTTACTTTTATTTGGTTGCTTATTACTTGTTGGGATTGTAGTTTTGTAATTTTATATATTTTCATCTTGTGTTGTTTTGCTAAGTGTATCTAGGTGATGGTGTGGGCGTGTGTGGGTGGTTGAGCTCGCACATTTTTAACATCTGCTTTATAAGATATTGGAATTTATTTGCTCTACTTTGTAATGCCTGGGCCGAGGACATGGTTCTGGCTGGGAGATGTTATGGCGGGATTATTGGAAGGTAGTCGTGCCTCCTGTGAACAAGGGGGAAAGTCTCCTTTTAAGTATGTTTGATGTTATTTGTTTTTGGGAGTAGTTCTTAGCTGTTTTGGTATCGCTGTTTAAAGAGTGTTTTTATGTGTGAATCTATGTTGGTATTAATTCAATGCCTTTTGGGTGGGGTTCTTCCTCCTGGCGGGTCTCGGGCTTGCTTGGACGATCATGGCTCGTCATTTGTTTAGGTGATGCACTGGGAATGTCAAGGAGAACCACTCACTAATCAAAAGGAAAAATATATTATCAAGTCTTAAAAAAGAAAGGGTGGATGTAGCCTTTCTACAGGAGACACATTTACTTTCTAAGGAGCATTTAAGGCTGAAATAGGGTGGATTTGGCCAGGTGTTCTTTTCATCTTTCTGCTCAAAAAGTAGGGGAGTAGCCATTCTTATTCAGATGAATCATCCCTTCCAAATGCTAAGCCAATAAAAGATGAGTCTGGATGGTATATATTAATTAAAACACTATTATATGGAGAGGAATGTGAGATCTCTGTTGCCCCTCCACCCCCCCCCCCCCCCCAACCCCCGGAGCACTCTTTTAAATTTGTGATGGAAGTGTTCTGTAAGTTGATGGCTCTCGGGGTGCACCCCACAATTATCGGGGGAGATTGTAATTGTATCATCAGCCCAGGGCTGGACTGAATATCTAAGATCTCTGCGGGGATATCTATGAGACCTAGGCAGTTGGCGGATCTGAGTAGGGAGTTGGGGCTGGTGGATGTGTGGCGGTGTCTTCACCCGGAGACTAGAGACTTTACTTTTTATTCTAACCCTCACAACTGCCATACCGGAATCGATATGTTTCTGTCCCCTCAATCCTTTTGAACTCAATATTGTTTTGTGAAGTAGGTAATATTTCTGACCCTGCCGCAGTATATATGGAGATTAAGACTAGTGATGATGATATAGCTTCCCGACATTGGGGTATTGAATATAGTAAGTTCATAAAATATTTCTGGCAGGAATTTCAAACCTTCTGGGATATCAACTCCAACACGGCCAGTAACCCTTCGGTGATTTGAGAGACTGCTAAGGCATATGTGTGAGGTTTGATTATCTCATATTTTGTGATCCAGAAAAGACAAAAGGGAGAACAACAGTGTCTGCTCAGGGCTCGCCTGAAGGCAGCTGAGACAGCATACATTCACAGACCTTCCATTACTAAACTACAGCTGATCACAGCACTTAGGGCAACTTTACCACACTTGAATACCACACTTACTCAAACAGCAAAGAGGAAGCTATTACTTGCGAAGCAGAGATTATTTGAATACAGTGACAAGCCTGGCAGGTATCTTGCATACCTTGCCAGAAAGAAAAAGGCTCCCCAAGTCATTAAGTCTATTAGAAGGATCACCCTGACTTGTGATCGTAAAAAGATCAATGCAGTCTTTAGAAAGTTCTGTTTCGAATTGTATAGATCACAGGACTGTGAGGATAGAACGTGGAAGATAGAGTCTTCTTTTAAACTCTGGCCCTCCCGGGCCTAACCTCGGAGCAAGTATTGTTCTTGAATGTCCCCTGGCAACCCAGGAAGCACAGGAGGAGGTGAAGCAGCTCCAGAGTGGCAAAGTGCCCGGACCAAATGGATTCCAGGCTGAGTTCTATAAAGAATTGATTGGGGAATTGTTTGGGCCACTTATAAACATGCTTAATTATTTACATAGTCAGGGCTGTCTGCCGCCTTCTCTGAGAGACGCAAATGTTTCTCTCATTCTTAAGAAGGGAAAGGCCCCAGATGACTGCTCTTCGTGTATACCTATATTCTTGTTGAGTGTGGATTTTAAAGTTCTCTCAAGAATGTTGGCATTAAGACTGGAGAGGGTTTTACCATTCATTATAAAAGAGGACCAGATGGGGTTTATAAAGGGTCGCAGATCAACTAATAACATTAGAAGAGTCTTATATATGGTACAAGCTTGTCAGCAGGGAGCGATACCGGGATTAGTTGTCTCCCTAGAGGCAGAGAAGTCATTCGATCGGGTAGAATGGCCATATCTCTTTTATATGCTGGAACGGTTTGATCTTGGAGAGGTCTTTACTAAAGCAGCGGTGATCACCAACAATCTTTGGCGTTGACAGAGGTTGTCGTCAGGAATGCCCTCTCTCACCATTATTATTTACGCTAGTGATTGAGCCACTGGCGGAAGCTATACGAGCTGACCGTAATATAATGGCTCCGCAGGTTGGATCGGTTAAGCACAAAATTATTCTCTCTGCGGATGATGCCCTCCTTTTCTTAATTGATCCATTGACTTCTGTGCCCCGCTTAATTCAAGTGGTTAACTTACTTGGCATGTTCTCAGGTTATAAACTCAATTTTGTGAAATCATAGGCCATGCCGCTGGGAGGTCTTGCCAGTATATTCAATTTTCCAGATTGATCCTGTTCCCGTTTTCAGTGGTCACTGGGGGGCTTTCTTTACTTCAGTATTTTTAATACTCCGGCATTTGGTGGGCTATATAAAGTCAATTTTTCACATTTATTGGAAAACATAAGATACGACCTTCAATGCTGGGAAGATCTCCCAATATCCTGGCTTTGATCAACATGAATATCCTACCTCGCCTTTTCTAAGCTATGAGAATGCTCCCCTTGATGTTGCCGAGACAGGCGCTATGTAAGCTTTATGGTTGGCTTGGCTGTTTTATTTGGAGTCATAGACGGCCCCTTGTTAAATTAGAAAAGCTGCAGCTTCCACAAGTAAGGGGTGGGCTGGATTTTCCGGATTTTAGGAAGTACCAATTGAACTCTCTATTATTCTACATTGCTGATTGGGTCAATCTGGTTAGATACTGTGGCCTCCCAAGCAAAATATCCCTTCATCAATCTACTATTTATGAACAAGTTGAGAGTTATTACGATCATTGTAAAAATCCTATTGTATTAAATACAATCAAAGCCTGGAAGATAATGCAACATGATGAGGGCAACCTATAAAATGTTATACTGCTATAGTGGGAATGTTGAGATTCCAGCCAGGGCTGACTGATGCTGGATTCAGAACGTGGGAGTCCAACGGTATCTCCTGTTTGGGAGACCTTTTTGATGGGGAGGTCATGAAGTCCTTCATACCGCTGTGTTAGAAATTTGAGCCGCCTAGCAAAGATTTTTTCAGTATTTTCAAATACGAGACTTTATACAAAACATTGATAATTAATCCATATCAATCTGATAGGGAAAGGAGAGTGCTTCGGCGGATGCATCCACCCGCTGTCAGTACTCTCTGCCACAAACGAGTTAATAAGGTATCAAAGGACATGGAATGGTTATATAATGGTCAAGAGTTGGGGATGGAAATATCTTTAGAGATGTGGGAGGACTTCTGAGAAAACGCCAGGAAGATCTCTATCTGTAACAGAACTCAGGCTATCCAATTGAAGATACTTCATAGTGCTCACATGGCACCTGAGCGACTTGCAAAGTTCAAGGCAGGAGCACTTCCAATGTGTCCTATGTGCAAACTAAGAATTGGTACTTCCACGCATTGTCTGTGGACATGCCGTAAGATCCACAAGTATTGGGACAGAATAGCAAATGCCTTGGCAAAGATTTTGGGTACGGAGAGTGGGTTGGACCCAGTGCCTCTACTTTTGGGCTCCCCAAATTTCCCCTCTTTGGATGTCTACGGGAGGAAATTATTCATTATTATTTCCTTTTGTCCGTGGGAAAAGCATTTTAGTGAATTCGATATGTGAAAGTCCCCCAAGACTTTCAAATTGTCACAGGATAGTCATGGAATATATCCCCCTAGACCTCCTTACGAATGTGGTGCACCAAAAGACGGAATTATTTTTTCGAACATGCCAATCCGTTTTGAACTACATTGACACAGATATATCGGCCACATTGTTCAGAGCCTTTGCTTTGCCGTGGGGAGGATTCTGGCTGGTTCGGGGGCCCCTGGGAGGAGGAATCCTGTATCAATATCGGTTCGGTTAAGACTTAATATAAAAATAAAACAAAATGTATCCAGTTATTTATTTACTTCTTTATTTTCTTTTCTCCTTTTGTTTTATAGTTAGTATTGTAGGATATCCTATTTTATGGTTTGCTAGTTTGGAGAATAGATTAGTAGTTTGTTTTTAAATTCTATATTGGGGTTGTTATTATATTGTAAAGCAGAATACACTGGTTTGTACTATTTTTGTTATTTTGTAAAAAAAATTCAAAAATCTTCTTTTTTCATAAAAATATCTATTTAAAAAAGTGTCACGTTCACAATTTTTTCGTCTGCTGGGACCCTCCCTGATTCCAAAGATTTCTGGAATATCCCCATTAATGTCTCCATCCAGCTTAATTACCCATTTAGTTTTTCGAGCAACTTCTCCTAATCAGCTCTGCCTCCTCATTCTCTTGAATCTTTTGGAATATTATTCATCTCTTCCACCGTGAAACCTGACTTGAAATAATTATTCAGTTTCTCATCTATTATTTGTTCCACACTACTATCTCTCCAGCGTCATTTTACAGTGCCCCAATATCCACTTCTGCTTCTCTTTTTTGCCCTTTATATATCTAAAATGACTCTTACAGTCGTCCTTTATATCACTGGATAGCTTACCCTTGTATTTCATCGTCTTTGTCCTTATTTCTTATTTTGTTGCCCTCTGTTCCTCTTTGTAAGCTTCCTAATCCTCTGGTTTCCCACTGCTATTTGCCATGTTATCTGCTTTCTCTTATACTTAAGCTTAAGCTTCTTTATCAAGTCTGCCTCACTGCACAACACTAAATCTAGTATTGCCCGTTCCCTTGTTGCCTGCACGATAAGCTGCTCCAAAAAGCCATCTTGTAGACATTCCACAAATTCCTTTCCTTGCAAATTACTGCCACTAATTTTCTCAGTCCCCCAATCACTGTAACTTTGCCTCTCCTTCATATCTTTTCTATCTCCTGGTCTATCATGCACCCCAGCTCCTGACTACGATTCAATGGCCTATACATTACTCCAACTATGGTTTCCACCTTTGCGGTTCCTCAAATCTACCCACACACATTCCACACCATCTGATCCTACTTTGAGTAATGGGAACTGAGTGATGGGACTGCAAAAAACTTCAGCTTTGCATCAAATTTATAGCTTAGACATGGAGTAAAAATATTTCATTGTCAATTACTTTGAAATGCCGCCACAATGTGTTTCTTTGGCCAAATATTCTGTCTGCATTAGGGAAGAATACAAACTTTTGAAACTGTTAGAGAAGGAAGATATGAAGAGGACATGAGTCTATAAGAAGATTAAGGTGGGCCAAGTGAACAGGCAAATATTGGTGTATGGAACATAGTAGGAAAAATGTGTCTATGCTGAAAGATATTTGCGAGTTGAATGGAAAGTAGGGTATTATTTCAATGGAGAGATTGGCTTGAGGCACAGAGGAACCGGGCACCTCGATTACAAAATAAAAACTTTCTGTGTACATCAAATTTTTATTCAGGTAAAATAGACATTGTAACATTCTGAAACAGAATACATTTAAAAGTGGGGACGATTTTGTGCAGATTTATAATGTTGTGATGTAACCACACCAAGAGAGTGATGGCCACAATGATATGAAATGCAATCCAGAGACGGTTCACTCAACTGACTCCTGGGAGGAGCGTTTATTTATGGGGGACATCTTGAACTGTCTGGCCCTGGATCTGCTGGAGTTTAGGCGAACAATATGTGATCTTGTTTAACCCCAGAATATTCCAAGTCGTCTTTTCAAGTTGAATTCTGAAACAATGTTTCAGCTTGTGTCAGAGATTACCATGAGTGGATGGGTTGTAAAGCTGAAGAATATCTCAGTGAAGAAGATGGTGATTTGGTGTAATCATCTCTAAGTATTGTGCCTTTGTGGAACTCCCTTCCTAGAGAGCGATGGAGGATAAGACATTGAATATACCTTCGGCAAAGGCAGGCAGAGTCTTGACTAAGAATGACGCACTAATGTTTTAAGAGCAAAGGAGGAATGTCTGATAGAGACCACAGTCAGATCATCCACGATCTTATCGCATGACGGAGCTGTTTTGATTCCTTACTCTTGATGCTAGTTTCTGCATTTCTGTTGTCTTTAAATACTGAAAAATTCTTACACAATTCTTATGAACATGAAAACTCTCCTTTCAGATTATCAGGCACAGCTTTCCAAATGTGACTTTTAAAGAGCACGGGAAAAGCACTCAGGAAAGATTCATGATGTTGTAGAGTGGCCAGGTGCATAGGACAAAGGGAAAGCCTGCCTTGAAACTGCTTTAAAAAACAGATTGTGTCGAATGGATAACTTTAATACTTCAGATTCCTTTCAGTTGTTCTTGTGAGGTGCGTTTCAATACCAAGGCCAGCATTCTGTTGCCTGTGTTTAATTTCTATTCAGAACATGGTGATAAACTCCAGGGATTCTTGTGCTGCAGGAATACTAACAGATATGTTACAAAGAGAGAAAAGAGTTCGGAACAATTTGATATTAAAGGGATAATGATATAACTGCATATCCTATGTGCCCTTCGAGATTGTATTCCTCACTACTTGATACTCACAAGCTATGGAAATAGTGAGACTATATTCTCTGTTTCCAACAATTAAAGTGATAGAGTCATACAGCATGCAAACAGGCCTTTCAGCCCAGTACAACTATGCCAGCCAGAAAACACCAAACTACATTATTCCCAGTTACCTGAAGATCTATACCCTACTATTCCCTGGCAATTTGTGTTTAAATGCTTCGTTACAGTGTATCTGTGACCTGAGCTTTTTTGTTCTTTCAATACATGCACGAAATGATTTCACGGAAATAGATCATACAACTTCAAAGACCACGACCAACTCATCAGATCAACAAAATGTCCTCATTGTTTAATAATTATTAGAAAATCGGATTGTCTTCTTCGTTCATTTGGGATTTTCATGGAGCTAGACCAGCAATAATTTGTCCTTGAGAAGTTCCAGTCCAGTTGGTGTTGGTCCATCCAAGTGGCTGGTGGGATGGAGTACTAGCAGTGCATCTCATGTGCTGGATTAGCTGGGAGTAAACATTACTGCTGGTGGATGGAGTGTTACACAAGCTGTCTTGCTGTGACGAACCGCTCGCAGGAAAACGGGCTCTTTATCAATATGAATATATTAGAAGGAATTTACTATTCTTCAGAGAAATAACAACCTTACATGAGAAGTCTATATAATAATGAAAGGAAGTCTATTTCTATGTCATTGGTGTCCTTAAAATAATGGTGTCAAGCAGTTGGAATAATGACTAATGTCGTTGAATGACTCTTCACTGAGCATGTGTGTAATCCTAGATTTTCTTCGAGATGACTGGCATGTCCTAGGTTGAGTAAGTGCTGATACTCCATGGGATGATGCTGGTTTATAATCTCGCCACTTACTGAGCACAGTTCGATGGAACAAGCCAACAAGTCCAATTGGCTGCTGCTTCAGAATATATCAGAGCTTTCATTTCTGCTACCACATGAAATCATGTTATAAAGACAAGGCCCATCGTGCCTACATCATCCAGTGCTGATACAAGTCCTTTATAAAGTTTGTGAGGTTTCCTTCCTTATCCACCCTCCCAGGCAATCTGGGATCAAAACAGATTTAACTAATCCTCTCTTAGTGTCTTATCTTTTAATTTAAACGTGTTGTCCCTTATTTTTAACCCTTTGACAAAGGGGAGCAGCTGCTGTGTGTTCACTCTGCTCATACCTTTCATGTTCTTATTCACATGGGTTTATACTAGTATGGCGGGGCGGGGGGGGGGGGGGGGAACCTGAGCTGTATACCGGAGGTGAGAGTTGATGGAGGTGAGGCAATAGCAAGAGGTAGACCAGCTAGTGGGAAGGATTTTCCTGGGAAGGAACCAAGGGATCAGTTAAAGTGTGTTTGCTTTAAGGCAAGGAGTATCAGGAATAAAAGTGATGAACTTAGAGCATGGATCAGTACCTGGTGCTATGATGTTGTGGCCATAACAGAGACATGGGTTTCTCATGGGCAGGAATGGTTGCCTGATGTTCCATGGTTTAGAACATTTAAAAAGAATCAGGTTGGGCGGGGGGAAGAGGAGGGGTGTAGCACTACTAAACAGAGAGGGTATCACAGCTACAGAAGCTTCCATTGTCGAGGAAGATCTGCCAACCTAAGTCAGTGTGGGTGGAAATTAGGAACAGCAAGGAAGCAGTCACCTCGTTAGGGGTTTACTACAGGCCTTCCAATAGCAACAGGGAGATTGAAGAAAGCATAGGTCGGCAGATTTTGGAAAAGTGTGAATGTAGTAGGGTTGTAACGAGTGACTTTAACTTTCCCAATATTGATTGGAACCTCTTTCGAAAAGAAGATTTGAATGGAGTTGTTTTTGTAAGGTGTATTCAGGAGGGTTTCCGAACTCAGTACGTTGACAGGCCGACGAGGAGAGAGGCCATTCTAGACTTGGTGCTCGGAAACGAGTCGGGGCAGGTATCAGATCTTGTGGCGGGAGAGCATTTTGGTGATAGTGACCACAACTGCCTCACATTCTACATAGCCATGGAGAAGGAGAAGATTAGGCAAAATGGGAGGATATTTAATTGGGGAAGAGGAAAGAATGATGCGATTAGACATGAGTTAGGAAGCATGGACTGGGAGCAATTGTTCCATGGTAAAGGCACTATAGACAGGTGGAGACTGTTTAAGGAACATTTGTTGCGAGTGATGAATAAATATGTACCTCTGAGACTGGCAAGAAGTGGTAAGATAAAGGAATCTTGGATGACGAGAGCGGTGGAGATTCTCATCAAAAGGAAAAAGGTAGCTTACATAAGGACGAGGGAGCTAGGGTCAAGTTCAGCTCCAGAGGATTACAGGCAGGTGAGGAAGGAGCTCAAAAATGGTCTGAGGAGAGCCAGGAGGAGGCACGAGAAAGGCTTGGCAGAACGGATTAGGGAGAAAAAAAGGCATTTTACACTTATGTGAGAAATAAGAGAATGGTCAAAAAAAGAGTAGGGCCGATCAGGGATAGCATAGGGAATTTGTGTGTGGAGTCTGAGGACGTAGAGGAGCCCTAAATGAGTTTTTTGCTTCTGTCTTTATGAAAGAAACAAACTTTGTCGTGAATGAAACCTTTGAAGAGCAGGTGTGCATGCTGGAATGGATAGAGATAGAGGAAGCTGATGTGCTGAAAATTTTGTCAAACATTAAGTTTGACAAGTTGCCAGGCCCGGACTAGATTTGTACTCGGCTGCTTTTGGAAACGAGAATGCAATTTCTTCACCACTTGCGAAACCTTTTCATCCTTGCTCTCCACTCGAGTCGTACCTGAGGACTGGAGAGAGGCAAATGTAATTCCTCTCTTCACGAAAGGAAATAGGGAATTTCCCGGCAATTACAGACCAGTAAGTCTCACATCTGATGTCTGCAAGGTGTTGGAAAGGATTATGAGGGATAGGATTTATGACTATCTGGATGAGTATGGCTTGTTTAAATGCAGTCAACACGGCTTTGTGAGGGGCAGGTCGTGCCTCACAAACCTTATCGAGTTCGTTGAGGATGTGACTAGAAAGGTTGATGAGGGTCGAGTTGTGGATGTGGTGTATATGGACTTCAGCATGGCATTTGATAAGGTTCCCCATGGCAGAATCGTTCAGAAGGTCAGGAGGAATGGGATACAGGGGAACTTAGCTGTCTGGATACAGAATTGGCCGGCCAACAAAAAACAGCGAGTGGTAGTAGAAGGAACATATTCTGCCTGGAAGTCTGTAGTGAGTGGTGTTCCACAGGGCTCTGTCCTTGGGCCTCTATTGTTTATAGTTTTTATTAATGACTTGGATGAGTGGATTGAATGATGTGTCAGCAAGTTTGCAGATGACACAAAGGTTGGGGGGCGTCGTTGACAGTATAGAGGCTGTTGTTGGCTGCTGCAAGACATTGACAGGATGCAGAGATGGGCTGAGGTGGCTGATGGAGTTCAACCTGGATAAATGCGAGGTAATGCATTTTGGAAGGTCGAATTTGAAAGCTGAGTGCAGGATTAAGGATAGGATTCTTGGCAGTGTGGAGGAACAGAGGGGTCTTGGGTGTGCAGATACATAGATCCTTTAATATGGCCACAAATGGACAGGGTTGTTAAGAAAGCATATGGTGTTTTGGCATTCATTAACAGGGGGATTGAGTTTAAATGTCGTGCGATCTTGTGCAGCTGTATAAAAATTTGGTTAGACTGCACTTGGAATACTGTGTCCAGTTCTGGTCGCCCTATTATCGGAAAGATGTGGATGCTTTGGAGAGGGGTCAAAGGAGGTTTACCAGGATGCTGCCTGGACTGGAGGGCTTATCTTATGAAGAGAGGTTGACTGAGCTTGGACTTTTATCATTGGAGAGAAGGAGGAGGAGAGGGGACCTAATTGAGGTATACAAAATAATGAGAGGCATAGATAGAGTCGATAGCCCGGGACCATTTGCCAGGGCAGAAATGACAAACACGAGGGTTCATAGTTTTAAGCTGGTTGGAGGAAAGCATAGAGGGGATGTCAGAGGCGGGTTCTTTGCATAGAGCATGGAATGCATTGCCAGCAGCAGTTGTGGAAGCAAGGTCTTTGGGGATACTTAAGAGACTACTGGACATGCATATGATCACAGAAATTTGAGGGTGCATACATGAGGATCATTGGTCGGCACAACATCGTGGGCTGAAGGGCCTGTTCTGTGCTGTACTGTTCTATGTTCTATGTTCTACACGTCTGTCAGGTCAGTTTCCTTTCACAGTGCACACAGGTTCAGTAGATTGACCATGCTAAATTACCCATCATGTGCAGCGAGGTGTGTTAGCTATAGGAGACACAGGGACAGGGTAGGAGTTGGGTTAGCCATGGGAAATGCAGGAAAGTGGTATGAGGTGGGTCTGGGTGCAATATTCTGCAGAGGGTCAATGTGGACGTTTGGGCCAATGTCCCATAAAATAACAAAAGTAAAGGTTAAATCAAACAAAGAAACAAAACAAAAAACAGAATGCTGGGGAAACCGAGCAGGTTTGGTAGCCTCTGTCGAGAGTTAGCATTTTGTGTGTTGGTGGATTGAGTTGAATATATGGAGAAATAGAGACATTGAAAAAAAATAAACAAAGGGACTGTGGATAATCAGCTGGTATGGAAATAATTTGGGAGATAATTTTCATTTATTTTTCACTTTTTCCCATATTCCTGTGTATCATGCCCATGTAGGTATATGTCAAAGTCCCTGTTTCAAGTGAGTTCTGTCCCCTCTATCACTCCATCCTGAGTGTGGTCATCTTCTTTTCTTCATGAATGGGACATGGGTGTTGTTGGCTGGGCCAGCATTTATTTCACTTTCTGAGTTGCTTTTGAGAAGGTGCTGGGGAACTGCTTCTCTGAACTACTGCACATCGACGTGCTGTAGACTGGCAGTGGTTCCGTCTGTCTGGTTACACTTCTTTGAGACCTTGTAGTGTTATAACTGAATGTCTGACTTGACCATTTCAAAGGCCATTTGAGAGACTACCACTGCTGACGGCCTGGAATCACATGCAGGCCAGACCAGTGAAGAAATCAAATTTCCTTCCCTGAAGGAGACTAGTGAGCCCGATGTTCTTAGTTTTGGCACCCATCAATATTTCATTAGATTGTTCATTCCAAATATTTTATTAAATTCAAATTCCAGCGTCTGATGTGGCGGGATTGAAGTCCGGGTTTGGGTCATTACCTGGGAAAGGTTGGGAAATATTGGGAAATATTTGTGGAAATTTCAGAAGTTACAGTCTAGAGAAAATACCACTAGACCATCACCTCCCCCAGCATCTCCACCATCAATAGCAGTGTTGCTATTATCGTGACTGACGTACAGATAATTGTGCAGTTACATTGTTAACAATTTCCACGAGAACAGAAGTATTCATATTTCAGGGACAGCACAGAAATGTAACAGTTTATCAGCCAGGAATACAAACAGAGGAGATGTAGGCATTTTCAACACTGTGCCATATATATAAGTATTGACTTGCTCCTGACTTTGGAAAGTCAGTGTAGTTTCTCTGGATGGTTTTCTTGGATTTGCGTTGTCAGCTGCTGCATTCATTCAGGGAGACCAGAGGCCCTGGTGTTCCTACTCTGTGCAAGGTATGAGGATAGATTTTATAGAGTATCTGAGTCTGCTGAGACTGCATAGGGAGGAGTAGAGCACTGCATTATCCTTTCTGAGATTTCCACAAACACTTCCCAATGGTATACCTTTCCCAGGTGCAAAGAGTGAATCCGGTTTATTTCAACAATGAGGAGGTCACAGAGCTGTGCAGTCTCACACCAGGGAGAGGACTATATTCAAAAGGTCAATCAACCATTTTGATTCTGGACCTCGCTAGGCAGGTGTAGGGGACATATCCATTATGCCAGAGTCCCATCATCTCACACATTCACAAGGTGACAGTGGCCACCTCTGTCCAGTCAGGTGAATACATTGGTTCTGTCTAAACAGAAGAAGCAACAGAAAATCGTTTTCGGAAATATTAGAGAACATGGTTACTGGCAAAAGTGAGGAAATTAAGAAATTTAGAATTAGTAGAATTGAAGTACTGGAAAAACTCATTGTGTTGAAGGTTGGTAAGCTTCTGGACCAGATCAGTGATGAATTTAGAGGGCTACAGAGATAGGGTTGGAGAATTAAGCTTGCTGGATAACTCTTCTCGGAGCTGGTGCAGACACGATGGGTGAATACCCTCCTTTTTACCTGCCTTTTCCGTAATTATATGAAAGAGATCAAAACTTTTTATGATCTGTAATGGATCCTGCAGACTGGAAAGCAGCTATTGTGACCGCACATATTTACAACAGGGCAGAGAGTGAAAACAGAAAACCATTTGAGGGATAGGTTTATGTCATTAGTGAGATAACTATGAACAATTTTTGTAATTAATCATGAATAGATCATTGGAGAACAATAATATGATTGAGTAGGGTCAACCAGATTCAGGACAGGAAAACTACCTTTGTAAAACGTACTGGAGTTTATGGCCGATGTTGGTTGTGACATCGACGAGTGAGAACTAGTCTGAATGGTGTATTTGTATTTTCAGAAGAAGATTGACACGGTTGCACACAGATGAGAGAAGGAAGTTACAGTCCTTGGGTAAGGGGAAGGTATCCTGCATGGATTGAGAATTGGTTGATGGAGAGAACACAGAGACTAGGGTCCTCCTTTGGACAGAAGGTCACGACTGTTTGGGTAGCACATGCATCAGTGCTTGGAGCATCGCTATTTGTAACACAAAGAACTGATTTGAATGTGAACAACACATACAGTCCTTTTCATGTTGGATTTATTTAAAGGTGAAAGTCTGCGAAGTGCTTTTGGTACAAAGGATCGGAATGTCCTTGGCCACAAGTCACGAATAGAATTCATGCAGGGCATCCATTAATCAAAACAAGAAATGAAATGCTAGCCTTCATTACAAAATGAATCATGTGTAGGAGTTGTGGAATGTTGTTGAGGGAGTATTTGGGCTATTGTGGACAGACTTTCTGACCTTTATAAATCAATGATCACCTTGTCACAGAGGAAGTGCAAAGCTGTTTTATCAGATTAATCTCTGGGATGATGGTAATATAAAACGAGTGTGAACGAAATGGATGTTTAGTTGGTAGCACGGTGAGAGCATAAGAGTTGATTGTATTGAAACTTGAAGATTATGGACGAACACACATTATGTCCAGAGAAAGACATTGGTGGCATAAGAAATTACATTTTACCCATGATACGTGCTTCTTGGTAATTTATGTACCTCTGTGAATCTCCTATGTTGGTTGGGAGAGAGCTTCAGGCTCTGAATGAACTCTCATTGCCTCAATGTGCAGTTGGTGTGTGACCCTGCACTGAATGTCGCATTGATCACCAATCTGTCAGCAGTTGCAATGCCTTACTCCTGAAAATGTTAGCCATTCCCAACAGCTTCTGACCTCAATAGAGAATACCGGTCTGCCTTCTCGGAGATGTCCTTTCTCCTCACCATCAACATACCATATTAATGTATACATTGTGGACCATTAGCAATGGAGCCAGGAGGAACGACATGGAGCAGTCTATCCATGCAGTGTCTGTTTCATTGGTTTGTCATGTTTGGTTGTAGATAGCATCGTCCTATTTCTGTACAAGGGGCTTGAGCGGATGAATGTCCACCGCATGATGTCATGGGAGACGCTCAAGAACCTGACTGGGCAACCCGTGGTTCCTGTTTAGCAGCTCAATGTGTTTGACTGGACTCCTTACCTTCCTGTGTAATAGTCAGGAGGGAATGAATGGGCTATCCCTATTCTTATCCAATAACATTGAAGGGCAGAATGACCTCCTCATATTCCTGTGAAGTTAGCTTGAGGTGCTGAACGAGCACCTGTCTTTACTCTGGTAACACACAGTGTCCAGCAGCAGTGTTCCATGAATGTTACCGACACTCTTACAGCACAAGCCTGAATGCAGTCCGGGTATTCCTCCACATGGACACAGGCTGCTTCAGGAGCTGAGGGGGGCACATTGTTCTGAACATTACATGATTTTCAGTCACCACCTCCACTTCTGAGATTCTGATGTGGGGAAAGACACCGAGGCGCAAATGAGGATGGTTGTGCTGTGGATCTCGCTCAGAGATGTCCCGACACTGAGGTGATACATGTCGAAGAACCATAAACATCTTGTTTGTGCTGAATCACTCCAACCAGTGGGGAGGTTACCCTTGAGTCCCATTAAGTTCCATTTTCTTCAGGTTCCTTGATACCACCCTCAGGTAAACACTTCCTTGTTGTCAGGGCCAGTCACTATTACCTGGTTTTTATATATTTTGTTCATGTCAATAGGTCACGGTTGTATGTGTGCGGTGTGTTTCCTTCTCACATACGGGTGTGACCATCGGGACTTCTCTATCTCAGAGATGTTGTGAGATAGATCATTGAGATAGTGTGAAGACAGGGATGGATGGATGTTTGACACGGCATGCACTCCGGGAGTTGGGGCATACAGCAGATCAGCCATGATCTTATTGAATGGAAAGGCAGGCAGTAGGGGCTGAATGACCTACTCCTGCTTCTCATGTTCTTGAATTCTCTTATTGGAAAGTTCATCGTTGTTATTTTCCTGGCTGTCCTGTGAAGGAATGCTGTAGTCAAAGAGACCAGAGGATTTTGTGAGCAATATCTGGGTAGAGTAAGGGGTCATTATTCACTGTGAATCTGGATCAACAACATGGCAAATAAATGGAGAGGGGTGACCTTCTGTAAGGAGTGAGGAGGGAACTGTTTCACAGTAACACCAACTCTTTTTTCCCCAAGAACGTTCTCCAATCCAAACCAAATCATGTTAGACTGTATTCAGGGGCTGAATGGTCTCCTCGGTTTCTGTGCACCAGGTAGTAGGAGCAAGTAATCTCCAACTGCTCTTGTGTAGCAGATTGAGGTGTTGAATGCGGTGAAATAGGACTGAGATACAGGAGTGGGTCCCTGCTCCACCAAGCACTAAGTTTGTGGCTGATCAGATTGTGGTCTCAGCTGCACGTTCCGATCTGCAGTTCATTATACTTGAGTCACTTTCCCATCAAATATTTAACTAACACACCTTTGCATAAATGCAAACACACAGGTACCACAAACCTGTGGGGAGGAGAAATTCCCACTCAAATGGCCTTCTGAGAATTTCTCCTTATCCCTGTTCCTACCGGGGTAAGAGAGTCATTGCTTCTTTTTCTAGTCCCACTCCGCCAGACGTCACGACAAATTATCCGTGTAACTAAGTGTGTGATATGGTAAATGATATACGCCTCAGACTGGGTCAGGTTCAGTGTTAGGAACAAGTCAGACAGGTTTCTTAAATTTGTAAAAAATCTAAAACCAAAGCAAAGTTATTCGAAATACGATGGATACATAAATGATATAGTTTGAACATTGACAATACCTACATCAACATTTATTTTTCTGTAAATCTGAGACACAGAAATATGCACACAAAGACACACGAACGCACACACACACGCGCACACACACGTCTGAAGGCAAACGGGAAAACAAAGAAACTCTGCAGAATATTAATTCGAAAGAGCTTTGTCCAGATAACAGTTAATTTCATGACAATTGCAAAATTGAGATAGTTTCAATTGTTATTCTGCCTCTGAAGTGATTCTGCCTCACAGAAGCTGCTAGCACTGGGGTTTCTCCTGGAACAGTTGGATTTGGCTGAATTCCCTTTGCTGCAGGCAAAGGAGAGATTCCAATGAATCCTCAACAGGAACCCTCAAAGAGTTCTAAAGATGGCTGATTGGTTTTTAGCTCTCATATGTTACTGTAAAGAAGTACAAGTTGAGATGGAGCAATGGCCGTTTGCTTCTACGACAGGTCGCATTTGCTCCCTCCCTGATCTGAAACATGCAATAATGTGACCCAAACACCAACCTGAACTAGGTAAGGTCTGGGTAAACATTCTCCTGATTGAATTACTCCATCCCCGTTACCTGCTCCATTTAGGAATAATTTGTAATTTATAATTTGAAGGTATACTTAGATGTGTCTGCATAATTTTTGTACAATATATTAAAGTCTTCATAGTACCTGTGTTAAAATGAGTATATTGTTTTTAAAATTAAATCCTTAGTTTTATTCTCTAATCCTCAGCTCCGCCCCAATACACTCTCCTCAGGGTCTTATATGGTACAATACGATCAGCTCTCATTGTCCGGCCTGAAGTATTCTGACCTTGTAGAGTCCATGAGGGGCATGGATGCGGGAACAGCCAAGGTTATTTTCCAAGGCTGGAGGAGTCCAAACCAGAGGGCAAAGATTTAAAGTGAGAGGGGAATATTAAAAAGATACCTGAGTGGTAACTTTTTCACACAGAGGGTAGTGCATGTATGGGACGAGCTGGTAGCGAAAGTGGTGGTGGCTGGTACAATTACAACATTTAAGAGGCAATGGATGGGTAAATGAATAAGAAGAGAGTTAAGGGTTAATGTTGGCAAATGGTTTTACATCAGATTGGAATATCTGGTCGGTGCAAATGAGCTGGACTGAAGGATCTGTTTCCTTGCTGTATGACACTATGGTTCTATCAGGCATTCATTCTAGCGAGGAGTAAAGTGAAGCATGTGTGAAAAGCTTCTAAAACAATTGCATATTTTTTTCTTTCATATTTAGGGTTCATTACTACATACAATACAGTCGATGTTGTCTCAGCATTGTCATGTACAGATGTAGTAAAAGATCACGATGATTATACCCAATAGCGTTTGCATGAAACAGCATCATTCAATACACTTCCCTAATCACTTGCGGAATCTGCTAACTAGGTTTATATGGCTCATGTACCGACACACACACATCCCTCCATACCAATGTGTTCTGCGATGTTCTCTCCATTTAAATAGGTTACTGTTATTTTATCTGTTCTGAGCACTGCCTTCCCTTAGCCCTTGTTATACTGTTTTCTGCCAAAGCTTTGCTCACTAATTTCCCCTGTTGGTATTCCATTGCAGAGTCTCCATATGCTGTTAAATGATTACCTTGGAAAATGCACTAATTGAGTTCCAATCCAATCAGTCACCTCATCCAAGTCATTGGTATAAATTGTCAATTGTTGATAATGTCACAGTGATCCCTGAGGCATTCCACCAAGTTGCAACTTTACAACCTGAATATAAACATTTATCCCGAATGTTTATTCCGTGATAGTTTACCAGGTTTCCCCTGTTGCTGGGCACCAGGCTAGAAAGGTTGGATAGCCTCATCCTACACTGTGTAATGTATTTAGTGGGCTGAATGACTTCAATCTATTATTGTGTAAATCCTAAAAGGGCAGAATGGTCTCCGCCTGTCTCATTATAATGATGTTGACTGGCTGAATGGGATCTTTCTTTACCTTTGTAACATTATTGAGTGGTTGAGAGAACAGCATCTGGCCATTCAGCCCCTCGGGCCTGCTGCACCATTCAGAATGTGCATTGTTGATGTGATTGTGATTAAACATCCCCTTCCTGTCAGTTCCTAATAAATATGGATTCTCTTGTTCATCAAAGATCTATGGAACTGAACCTTGCTACTTCGACATGAGAACATCACAGATGATACAACCCTAAAGAGAAAGGAACATTCCTGTCTCAGTCAGAAATGGGTAGGTCCTTATTCTCAAAATGTGTTCCCGGCAAAGGAATCACCACTCTTTTGATATGTAAGGAGTCTACCATTAGGAACATATATCGACCATTCAGCCCCTCAAGCCTGTCCACATTCTCATTAACTCTCCTAAATCAAATTCTTACCAAATTCAGCCTCCACTGACCTCGTGGAAAGACAATTCCAGGCACCGCAAGATCATATGAGCAATGAACCTTGGAGCAGAATTTGGCCATTCAGCCCATCTTGTCTGCCATGACATTTGATCAAGCTAAAATATTTCTCAACCCCATTCTCCTACCTTCTTCGACTGACCATTGATAACTTATTAATCAAAACGTATATATCTCTGTATTAAAGACATTGTGTGCCTGAATGTGGGGTTATTTTCGTGTGTTTGTGTGTAAACGTCCATATCTGTGTGCGCATCTCTGTGGGCCTGTGTTATGTGCGTTAGTGTCAGTATCTCAGTTTGTGTGTACCTCTGTCTGCATCTCTGTGTAGAGTTGTTTTTGAAGTAAATAGATGGAAATTGGGATCAAAGTCTCCCTCTTCTCTCTCTGTCTGTCCCTGTTGTTCGCAGAGTTCATAGAATTCCTACAATGTGGAAGCAGGTCCTTCGACCCAATACATCCACACTGACCCTTCGAAGAATAACCCACCCAGACCCGTTGAAATACTCCTACGTTTACTCATGACTAATGCCCCTAACCTACACATCCCTGGGCACTATGGACAATTTGGCATGGCCAATTCACCTAACATCCACATCTTTGGACTGTGGGTGGAAACAGAAGAATCCGGTGGAAACCTTCGCAGACACGGAGAGAATGTGAAACTTCACACAGACAATCCGCCTGAGGGTGGACACGAGCCCGGGTGCCTGGCGCTGTGAGGCAGCAGTGCTCACCTCTGAGTTTGGTGATTAGATTCATACATTACTACCCTCTGCTGGACTCTCCACACCACTGCATCAATGGCAGAGTTTTTACTCTCTCAGAAGATAACAAATCTTCTGTAAATCTCTCAAATTGTACGGCCGTTTGATTTTCCAATAATATCTTTGGAAGCATAGAGCTGTTTTGTCCGATACTGAGCAATGTTGTTCCTGCGTCATTAGCAACACTACTGGGCCTTTTTCAGGACTTTTCAATACTTCCTCAAATAAGTTTTAAGATTGCAACTCACAGAATGAGAAATCAATTCATGTCACCGTCTGACAAAATGGTTCACTTGGAGGTGAGCATTTCCATTCTGACAGGCCCAAGTATATTTGCAACCCACCATGTACCAGCATTGTGTGTGCGAGCCTGCACGTGTGTGCGTGTGTGTGTGTTGAAGGTGCTGTCAGTTTGTATCGTGCTATGAGCTCTCTCACTCTCTCCCCCACCCAGACTGAATCCTCGAGGGTTGTCACTCTCTGCCACTGTCACTGCAGTCGGGTGGGGAGGCCAGCTGAGGGAGAGATTGTTTCATTTTCAGCACCACAGAGACGTCAGACTTGCACTTAATTATAGATACTCACAGAGTCAAATACAGACACACAGGTATGGGTGGTGATGGTGGGGAGATGGGCATCGGGCACTCCACCACCCAGCTTGTCCCTTTCCATCCTATTCCAGGCTGTTTCTCTTGGAATACGAGAAATTGAGGGAGGGAGTGAAGGTGGGAGTGGGGGTACCTGCTGTTCGTGCTGGTGTGGGTGGGGAGGGAGGTGAGATGATGATGTGTCCAGAGGGAGTCAGTCCATAGTGTTGTATCCAAACAGTGATATTAGAGAGGGAAATATAGTGGAGGGGAAAGAGAGAGAGAAGGAAGGTGCGATTTGCAGCAGTGAGAGGGGTGGAGCATGAGTGTTGTTCGTGTGTCGGGACTATAACGGATATACAGTGAGTGTGAGGGAGCAGAGAGAACACGTGTCATACTTATCGTGACAGAGCGGGGAAAGTTATTGATGCTTGTCCTGTATTGCTGGGCATTTCCTCAGACCGCAGATACTGCAGTGAGTTGGGTGGTGAGCTCAGACCATGCTCGGTGGGTCTGGAGATGTGGCCACCTCTGGGAAGATAATAATCCTTTCCTGAACTAGCCCATCCACCAGGACCTCCGTGCCCCTGTCGATAAACTGTGGTGTGATTACCCCTTATCCCCCATGCTCGGGGTAAACCGTGCAGGGCAGCTTCAAACTGAGAAAGCTCAACTGTGTGTCCATTGGACTTTTAAAGATGGCCCCAGTGTCAGGGATCAGGGAATATCCAGGGGCACCCGGGATATGGTGAGTACCTCCAGCCATGATGAGAGGGTCACCATGGGGTGGGGTGGGTAGTTAATGAGGTGCATTGGATAAGATAGTACCAAGAAACTAGCTCAGCCTCGTGCAGACAATCCCTCTGTCACACTCAATGAAAACGTCTTGAGACAAATTGTTGTTAGAATCAACCCAATGAGTCGAAGACTCTGCTGACCCCATTCCCAGTTACAATGCTGCAGCTGTTTGTCCAATGCTCTCCATCACAGGGACGGAGCTAAACATCACCTTACCTTGGGAATAAGACAGTGGGGAGGGGGTGGTTTTGGTATCAGTGTGGGAGCACTCTATGGCAAGTCATCATAATTCTATTAGTTTCAAAATAGAGATGGAAAAGGATGAACCAGGTCTAAAACTTAAAGTCCTAAATTGTTGAAAAGTCAATTTTTATATTAATCAAGAATTTTCAAAGTCGATTGGGGCAGATATTCGCAGAGAAGGGGGAAGCCTTCAAAAATGAGACATCAGGAGTACAGAGACAGTATGTCCCTGTTAGGGTGAAGGGTAAGGCTGGTACGTGTAATGAATGGTGAAGGATTGGAGAAGTTGAGGTTCTGGTCATGGAAAAGAGGGAATTATATATCAGGTATAGACAGCAGGAATTGAGTTTTGTTTTCTTAATTCATTCACGGGATGAGGGCGTCCCTGGCTAGGCAAGCATCTATTACCCATCCCTAATTGCTCAGAGGGCAGTTAACAGTCATCCACATTGCTGTGTGTCTGGAGTCTCATGTAGGCCAGACCAGGTAAGGATGGCAGTTTGTTTCCTTAAAAGGTGTCAATGAACCAGATGGATTTTTCTGACATCGGAATGGTCATCATTAGCCTCTTAATTCCTGATTTAAAGTGAATCACTAGAACAGTCTGAAGTCAACAAGAGTATACTTAGGAGGGAAATTGGGAGCATAAAAAGGGGACATGTGATAGCTTTGGCAAATAGAATTAAGGAGAATCCAAAGGAATTCTACAAATACGTCAAGAACGAAGAGTAACTGTGGGGAGAATAGGACATCCTTAAAGATCAGCAAGGCTGCCCATGTGCAGAATCACAGGGAATGGGGGAGATACTGAACTGAATATTTTGTATCAGTATTTACTGTGCAGGAGGATATGGAAGCGAGAGAACTTGGGAAATATGTAGTGACATCTTGGAAAGTGTCTGTACTACAGAGAAGCTGCTGGAGGTCTTAAAACAGGCAAAGGAAGGAAAATGTCTTGGCTTTTATTAGATGTGCGCTATACTCTGTGGGAAGCAAGGGAAGTGATTGCTGAGCCCCGTGCTATCATCAATAGCCACAGGTAAAGTGCTGGCAGACTGGAGGTTGGCTAACGTGCTGCCATTACTTAAAGGATTGAAGAAGGGTAATAAGGAAAAGCCAGTGAACCTGACATCAGTGGTGGGTAAGTTGTTGGCGAGGATTATAAGGCATTGGATTTTCACGCATTTTGAAAGGTAACGACTGATCAGGGATAGTCAACATGGCTTTGAGCAAGCAATATTGTGTCTCACTGACCTGACAGAATGTTTTGAAGAAGCAACTAAGAAGATTAATTGAGGTAGAGATGTGTACATTGTCGATATGGACGTCAGTAAGGTGTTGAACAACATTGTGGATGGTCAACTGTTTAACAAGATTCGTTCATATGAAATACATGGAGAACTAGCCATTTGGATACAAAATTGGTTCAAAATCGGAGACCGAGGGTGGTGGTAGAGGGTTGCAATATCCTGTAAAAGTTTGCAATGTTCTTCATGCTTGCAGATAGTCCGCTTTATGGAGTAGTCCACCAGCACGGTCTGCTTAGCTCTCAATCTTAGGCATTACCTTACCCCAGTTTATGGTGTCTGTGCTGATTCTGTGAAGCAGATTCCAAATTTGAGGCAATGGACCATTCCAGCTGATCTGGCAATGTCTTTCTTCAATGTATGCATTCTTGTGATTGGGCCCACTGTTGTCTCACTTATCCAGTTATTCCAATCCCCCCATCTCCTTATCCACATTTTCACCAAGTTATCAGTTAATTAATTATTTGGTTTTTTTTCTGTATCTTTCCCTGGCCTTGGCTTTTGACTCCCTTGTGTATCGAGTGCTGGCACGGTGAACTTCAGAAACATTAAAGTGGTGTGTGCCAGGCTGTTGTTCACTTCCCGATGTGTCCCATGTGGTGCTCCATGGACAGCGGTGTTCCAGCAGCTCTGACTCACGTGTTTGAAACTTGGTATGTGCCTGATCGCGGAATGCCTCTGTTTGTCTCTCTCAGTTGATTATGCAGTCAGTAAAACGAGGAATACCCTTGAGTATAATCGTAAAGGACCAGGCATCTAACTTGTAGCTGAGGGGCTTGTGACTGACCCCTGTTATTGAAAAGTTAGAGGAGCTTCTGGGGACGGTTTGCTGGAGGTTGTGCTGTGAGCTGCCTCAGACATTCCGGACAACCTGAGGATTTGGTGACTCAACTCTGAATGGAACATGGGGACTGTAGTTTCAGCATCTGGGTTTGTAACATGAATAACAAATGGATCAGAGGCGACAGAGAGGGGAAGCTCTGAAACCACGGAGTGAGTGTGTGTGGGGAAAGTGATCAGTGTCTGTGTCTTAGTCTGGACAAGTACACACTCTCACTCTCCCCGTTACATACACTGATGCACACTCTCCCTATTTGCCCCTCACACACATTCACACTGCCCCTCTCTCACGTTCCACACACGCACTCCACTCTGTCACATACACGGATGAACACAGACCCTCTCGCTCTCCCTCCCGCACACACACGCACAATCCACCTCACTCTCTCTCACAAACAGAATGTGTCTCTCACTCCCCTTCGCGCAGTCATGCCCTCTCTCTCACACATACACACACGCGCTACTCCTACTTTGTAAATAAAACCAGTCTGACTCCAGGGCAAGACACAGACAGAGTCCAAACAAGGCCTCAAGCTTAGAATACATTATCTGACCGCAAGTGTTACTTCATTTACATCGATAGTACCTGAAGGTATCTCCAGGCAGTGATTTGCATTTTAATCAATCAAACTCGCATCTCCATTCTAACTGATTAAGTACTTAAGAGTTATCTTAGGTGTGTGTACAATTCATGTGCATGGCTTGTACAACCCTTTTATCTTGACTAAAGATGGCTCGAAGTGAAGACTTTACAGTGGAACCATTGATGAACAGTGGAAGGCTTTCAAAACGATTTTTCAACGTTCTCAGCAACAGCATATAATGGTGAAATGGAAGGACTGTAGGAAAAGCGTAATCTGCCATAAATGTCTCAGGAAATTAGGGAGTCTATCAAATTAAAAGAAATGGTATAAATAATGGCAAAGACCAGTGGGAAAGTAGGAGATTGGGAAAACCTTAAATGTCAAAATAAAGCAACAAAAAGTTATCAAGACACATCAGATAGGTTATGAGAGTAAACTACCTCAGAATATAAAGACAAGATATTCTATAAATATACAAAACGAAATGAATGGCTAAGGTAAGCAATTGTCCTTTAGAGGGTGAGAAGTGGGATCCAGCAATGAGATATGAGGAAATGGACGAGGAATTGAAGAGTTATTTAGTTGGTCTACACAATGAAGGACACTAATAACATGTCAGTAATTGTCAAAGGCAGGAAGGTAAGTGAGTACCTGGAAACAACCATTCCCAAGAGAGAGATACTGTTGGGCAAGCGAATGGAGCCAAAGGTAGATAAGTCTCCTGGCCCTGATGGAATGTATCCCAAGGTACTAACAGAGGTGATGAGAGAAATAGCAAATTCACTTGTGGAAATTTTTCTGATTTCACTGGACTCTGATACAATTCCAGCAAATTGGAATACAGGAGTTCAGACACCACTGTTTAAAAAGGGAGATAGACAAAACGTGGGGAATTATACACCAGTTAGCCGAACATTTGTAGGAGAAAATATTTCAATCTATAATCAAGGAATAAATGGCAATGTATCTTGATAGAAAATGTCCCGTTGGGCAGACACAGTGTTGGTTAATAAAAGGCAGGCCACGTGTAACTAACCTACTGGAATTCTATGAAGACATTACAACTGCAGGGATCCAGTAGGTGTGGTGTACTGAGATTTCCAAAAGACATTCAATAAAGTGACGCCAAAAAGGCTGCTGCGTAAGGTGTGGCATTACGGGCAATGTATTAACATGGATAGAGGATTGGTTAACTAACATGAAGGAACGAGTGGGAATGCATGATTGTTTTTCTGGTTGCTGATCAGTGACTAGTGGAGTGCCTCAGGGATCAGTGCTGGGACTGCAATTATTCACAGCTTACATAGATAATTTGGAGTAGGGGAGCACATGTAGTATCTCAAAGGTTGCAGACGATACTAACATGACTGGCAGAGTAAAATGTGGAGAGGATGGTTAAACTTTACAAAGGAACATAAAGAGTTGAAGTGAGTGGGTCAAGGTCTGGCAGATGTAGTGCAATTATAATAAATGTAAAATCATCCATTTTGGTAGGACAAATACTAAAGAGGACTCTTATTTGAATTGTTTAAAAAATGCAGCATGCTCTTGTGCAGAGGGACCTGGGTGTCCTTGTGCATGAATCACAGAAGCTGGTCTGTAGGGGCAACAGGTAATTAACAAGGCAAATTGAATTTTGCCCTTCATTGCGAAAGGGATTGAGTGTAAATGTAGGGAGGTAATGTTGCAGATTTAAAGGGTGCTGGGGAGACCACACCTGTAGTACGTGCAGTTTTGGTCTCCCCGTCTGAGAAAGGAAATACTGGCACAATAATGTATGCAGAGGAGGCTCGTTAGGTTGGTTCCAGAGGTGAGGGGTCTGGTTATGAGGAGAGACTGAATAGATTGGAATTATACATTGATTGGAATTTGAAAGAATGAGGGAGGAAGGAGTAGAAACATTTATAATTGTGAAGGGAGTTGGTACGATAGAAATATAAAGGATGTTTCCAGAAGCATGTGAAATTAGATAACAGGGCAAAGCCTCAAAACGATATGGAGCAGATTTAGGACTGAATTGAGAAGGAACGTCTTGACCAAGAATCTTGTGAATCTGTGGAATTCTTGAGGATTTGTCATTGAATGTGTTTGAACTTATATAGATAATTTTTTGAAGATTAAAGGAATGATGGATTATGGTGAGTGGGCGGGTAAGTGGAGCTGAGGCCATGAAATGATCAGCCATGATCTTATTGAATGGTGGCACAGGCTTGAAGGGCCCGATGGCCTACTCCTGCTCCTAGTTTGTACGTTCTTATGTAATGGGTCAACATGAAATGGGAATTATATTTGACAAACTGACTGGTCGATGCATACAGAGAAGAAATGGATGCAATGCATTTAGAGTTTCAGAAAGATCTTGATAAAGACTATGGCCGAGTGTGCAAACTCAAATGTTACGGCATTGGGACTAAAATATGAACATGATTTCAATGTATAATTCCAATCTATTCAGTCTCTCCTCATAACCAGACTCCTCACCTCTGAAACCAACGTAACGAGCCCTCTCTGCATACATTGTAGTGCCAGTATTTCCTTTCTTAGATGGGGAGACCAAAACAATCTGTTTTGAAGTTGAAGGATCATGGCGTGTCGTAGGGATTAGTGATTGTGACACAGCTATTCTCAATGCATGCCAAACATTTAGGTGAGGGAATCAAATCTGCTGACAGCACGAAATGATGTCAGATTGTTAGTGGGTGAGGAGGATTTAAAACAAAAGCTCCAAGGTGATTGAGACAAGTGGCGTGAATGGGCAAATATGTGGCAGATGAAGATCAATGGGGGTGGATGTGATGGTGTGTACTTTGATAGGTACAATAGAACAGCAACCTATCATTTGAAAAGGGATTGTATGAAACATGTTGGTCTTTAAAGGGATTTATGTTCTTTTTTTTCCTGTTGCGCAGCCCTCCGGGGTCAATGCAGGGCAGTGAGTTCTGAACCCAGAAGTCAATACTGGGAATGGCATTGGCACGCTGACCAGTGTACACAAACCCACCAAGTTGGGAGCTGTAACATTTAAAAGGATCTGTATCTCCTTGTACACCAATCACTGAAAGTAGTATTGCAAGAGCAGAAAGCAGGCAGGAAGATAAATGATGTGTTGAACTTAATTTCTAGGGGATTGACTGACAGAAGTAAGGGTGTCTTACTGCAGGTGTACAGGACCTCGGTGAGAGGCCATCTCGAACACTGTGCATTATTGTGTGCAGTACTGGTCTCCTTACCTAATAAGTGACAAACCTGACATTGAGGGAGTGCAGTGAAGGATGACCAGACTGATCTCTGGAATGACAGGCTTGTTGTGAGAGCAGAGTTTGGGGCGTTTGGGCCTGTATTCCATGGGCTTCAGGAAAATGAATGGAGATCTCAGTGAGACATATAAAACTCTGACAGTGTGAGACATATTGGAAGATGTTAATTACCCTGCCTGGGACGTCTAAAACAAGAGGCCACCGTATTAGGTACAAACAGGCCACTCTGCATTGAGATGAGAATAAATGTCTGCACTCAGTGACTGGTGACTCTGGGAATTTCTCTCCCACATAAGCTGTGGAACACAAGGCACTGAATATGAATAAGGATTTCTCGACACGAAAGTGAGCGGGAGGCATCTGGAGTATGGCTGTCACAAGCTCTCAGCCGATAGGAAGTAGACCTCTGCAGGGTCAACAAGAATGTGCTTCCCATTCCCTTTTTGGATACTGAGGCTGGTGCCGGGAATTCTGTCAGTTTTATCCTTCCAAATTCAGAGCAGTTTGATACAATTTTGTGTCCTAATTTGCCGTTTTCGAGACCATTGAAAAGTTTATCACATGCATGTGTGTATAGAGTATCGTTTAAGCCAGACCAGGAATGCACGGAATTCACCAGGCCAGAATTCACTTCCTGAATGTACATTGATGAAGCAAATTGGAGTTTGCAATCGGCATTGATTTCAGCATCATCGTGACGGATACCAGATTTTAGATCTCGATGTGTTGTTAATTGCTATTCAATTCCATCAGCTGCCAGAGCATTAGCCTGGTCTGGATTAGTAATCCAGTGATATTTCCACAACAGCACCATCTCCACGTAGGGACCTATTGGAAACCACACTGAGCTGGTTATTTCTGTGCGGTTTGACAGAACTGTCAAAAAGAACTTCAACCAGTTTAACTATCGTGATGGGACTGAGGGGGTGGCAAATGGTCAGATTGTAATTATTCTCCTTTTCGCGGACTGGACATAGTTGAGTAATTTTCCACATTGCCAAGAAGATGTCAGAGTTGGAGCTGGAATGAAACAGCTTCCCCCAGGGACACGGTTGTTGCGCAGCACAAGTCTTTAGTCCTGTTGCAGGAATCGTGTCAGGGCTCTTTGCCCTTGTCGTATCTACTGTGTTCAGCTGTTTCTTCATGTCGCTTGAACCAAATCGAATTGATTGAAGACTGGCATCTGTGATTCTTTGGGCATCATGCGAGGGTGAGGTGGATCATCCACTCAACACGTCTGGCGGAGTATCTTGCCAAAACTACATAATTATCTTTTACACTGATGTACAGGACTGTTCCATTATTTAGGATGGGGATAATAGTGAGCCCTCTCCTCCACAAAATTGTTTAACCGTCCATCACCATTTATGGCTGGATGTGACAGTACTGTTGGTTTGTTGGTGTTGGGATCATTACACCCTCTCGATCAGATGTTATTGCTGTAGTTTAGAATGCAGACAGTCAATTATGGTAGCTTTAACGGGTTGTCATCAGGTTTAGGTATACACGATTGGGACATTGGCACATTCACCTATACATCACTGAATCATAGATCAACTTGGTTGGAATGGTAGACTGGGGGATTATCCCAGGAAAAACGTTACAGATTGTGCTTGAATTTAATTCTGTTTCTGCTGCTGCTGTGGTCTGCAGAACCACATCAATGTCAGGAATTCTCTATTTAAGAAAGTTTGGAGAGTTAGATCATTTAAAATATCTGCAGATGAGCTTTGACTTGGAAATGAATTGAATGCAATTAAAGACTAGTGATGAAGGAGGAGTGAAAAAGTCATTGACTCTTCGAATCATACAATAAACAAACAGACATTTTGGCTCAACTCGTCCATACTCACCTGGTTTTCTAAACCGAATGATTACTATTTTTCTTCTTTAGGCACACACCCCTCCAAACCTTTGGTATTCATGTACACATCCAATATTCTTTCAAATGTTGTAACTGTACTCCCCAATGCTACTTCCTCTGAAAACTCGCTACATATACACGCCACCCTCTGTGAGAAACAACTGTCCCTTAGATCTCTTTTCTCTCTCACCTTAAACCTATCCTGTCTGGTTCTGGACACACCCACCTGGAGGAAATGATCTTGTCTATTTATCCTATCCATACCTCTCATGATGTAATAAAGGTAACCTCTCAGCCTCCAACGCAAAAAGAACAAAATCCCAGCCTATCCTTATATCTCAAAACTTCCAGTCTCCATCACACCATTTTAAATATTTTTGTCCCCTTCTCAGTTTATAACATTCTTCCAATAGCAGGACAACAAGAATTGCTTCAAATGTGGCCTGACCATTCTCTTGTAGAGCCAGAACATGATGTGCCAATTCCTATAATCAATCCTCTGACCGATGGAAGTCAGCTTGCCTTATGCCTTATTCACTGTCCTGTCAATCTGCGACTCCACTTTCACGGAACTATGTACTGGACCCTAGATTTCCCTGTTTGGCAACACTCCCCAGCGCGCTACCATTTTCTGAATAAAACCTACACACTTTTGACTAACAAAATGCAAAACGTCGCATTTATCTGCATGAAGATCCATCAGCCAATCCTCAGCCCACTTGTCAAGTAGATCAAGATATCTTTGTTCCCTAAGATAGCCTTCTTCACTGTACACCATAGCTCCAATTTTGGGGGTTTCATCTCCAAATTACTATCCACAGTTCCAATATTCTCATCCAAACCATTTACAAAAACCATGAACAACAGCAGCCTGGTCCTTGTGGCACAACGCTGGACACAGGCCTCCAATTGGAACAGCAAATCTCTCCCAGCACCCTCTGTCTTCTACAGTCAAGTCTGTTTTGTATCTAATTGGATCGCTCTCCCTGATCTCCTGTGATCTAACCTTATTAAACAGACTACCATGTGGAACCTTGTTGGGCCTCAATAAGGTCCACATAGACAACGTATGTTGCTTTACCTTCATCTATCTTCCTGATCACTTCTTCTAAAACTCCAATCTAGTTTGTGAGACATGGATTCCCAGACAAAAAGACGTGCTGAATATCCCTAATCAGTCCTTGCCTTTCCAAATGCATGTAAATCCTGCCTCCCAGAATCTCCTACAAACACTTATCCACCCTTGACATCAAACTCACAGTCTGTCGTTCCCTGGGTTTTCTTTGCAGCCAAATTACAAATAATGTAACAACATGAGCTGTCTTCCTGTCCTCCAAGACCTCAACCGTGGCTGTCAATGATACACATAAGAAAGTCAAGAGAACTTCAGATTTCGTCAACCAGAAACTAAGACAGAAATGTGCTGGAAAAGCTCTGCTGGTCCGGCAGCATCTGTGCAGAGAAATCCGAGTTAATGTGTTACAACACGGGGGAAACCTTCCCCCCCTCCCACCATCTCCACCACCCCACGCTAATTTAAACTTGCAACACAGAAAAGATTTAACCCATGCTGTAATTTGTAAAAATTCGGAAGGCCAATAACCATCCTAAAGGTCACTATTTAAAGCAAGAATTAACATTTTTTTTAAAAAAAGTCTAACAGGGAATAATTACCTAATAACTTTTTGCAACTCCTTTCTCTGACCTATCTTTTACTTACTCTTCTATAATACTGGTCCGATAATCCCCCCACCCCACCCCACCCCCAATTAAGATATACCAAAACATTCAAATTTCAGAACCAGCCAGCTGTCGAATCTTCTCTTTGTATCGTCCTCTGTCTTCGCTTCTTCTCCTTAGAGTTTCTGTTTCACAGGTCATTGATAAATATATGTACATTTCGGAGAGCTATTCTCCGGGCAGTCTGCAGATGTTGGTGGCGTGGTAGTTCTCCCCTAACTGGTCAAATTTCTTTTCAGCTTTCTATCCCAAATCATCGGGTAATATCCTTTTTTTATAATATTGCCAAATGCCAAATTTAAACGCGATTGTAGTTTAGTTCATATGCTACCTGTAAAACTTCCTGTCTCTATGCTACTAGCAACACAATCTGGTGCACCTCAGCACATTTCTCCTCTGCACTAACCTGATGTGGTCTCCATTTCTGTCTAAAGATCAATCGTTCAGATAACAAACCTCATGAATATCCTCTGCCTCCTTTTCAGAGTACACATCCACATATATATCTTTTATCGTCGTGTCTGTCTGTTACAATCCTTTAGCCTTTCAGGCCAAAACACCTCTGTCTGACCCACTGCCTGTTCAGGTTTTCCCTGCACCATTACGGCAAACAGGGTGTCCATTAACTGAATCTCAACTCCTTCATCTTTGTCTATAGTTTGTCCTTCGTGCTGTGACTTATAATAGTGGGATATGGTTACTGCACAGCCTGGGAAAATACCCGGATATTTCCGATTTAACACTTCCGTTTCTTTGTCTTCCTTGGGCTCCTCCACAACAAGCGATGTCACTCCCAACTTGGACCCTGCTAAACCCTTCCCAAGAACAAACTGCATTCCTGGATGTGACAGTCTGTCAAACTTTCCCGCTATAACTTCCCCAGTCTTGATTAGGCACTCCAACCTGATCTTACATTGGGAAATGCTAAATTTCTGTCCATCCTTCCCATAAATTAATGCATTCCCGGGTAACAGATCAGAAAGACTGCAAATTCATTCATCTCTTCCTATTATCGTCTGGTAACATCAAGTATCTCTCAAAATGGTAACTTCTCGCTCTTCTACCCCCGTTAGTTCTGAGTAAACTTTACTCACAGACGCAAATTCTTTACAGAGATCAGGTACTAACTCCATACCCAGCCCCTGCCGAGGCTGTGCACTTTCCTGCAGCTCTTCGGTCTTGTTGGGGTTTCCTTTAAATCTTTCACTAATGCCACTGGCTTAGCTTCGTTTACCACATCTTTTCCTACAGTCCTTTTCTTCACAATCAGCACTGTGACCATACATTAACCTCCTTATGTCGGTGAAAACACCTTTCCCCAATGCCCTTCGGAAACCACCGGCACTGTAATTTTCTGTGTCCCACTCCATTAAAGTGAAAACACCTGAGGCCTTTCACCTCCTTTCCACTCACTTGGGCAGCTTCTTTAACCTGTGGTAAACTCATATGTTCTACTCTTTCTTTTATAGTGTAGCATCTCCCCTTCTCCCAAACTCTATCCCTCACAGGACAAAATTCTGGCTGGAAGCTTGTCTTATGCAGCAGCATATATTCATCTATTAATTCTCCTGCTCTTCTCAATTTCTGAACTTTCTTTCCCTCCACATGAATTATTATCATCTCTGGAAGTGAGGTTTTAAACTCCTCCAGCAGAATAATCTCCCTTAGATCCTCATAGGTCTTATCTATCTTTAAAGCCTGCACCCATCTATCAAAATGCCTATGTTTAATTCTTTCGAACTCAACATAAGGCTGATCTTGTTCCTTCTTTATGTTTCTGAACTGCTATCTATATGCTTCCAGTACCAATTCGTAAGCACATAAAATACCTTGTTTCACGTCTTCATAATCTCTTGACCCCTCAACTGGCAGGGCAGCAAATACCTCACTAACTGTGCCGACCAGCTTAGCCTGAACTACCATTACCCATAAATCCTTTCACCACTACCTGCCTAGCCATTTTAAAAAAAGAAATAAAGAAGGCTTCAACATCTTTCTCATCAAAATGTGGCAGAATTTTGACATAGTTGTATACATCACTAATGTCCCTTTTACTCTCCAGCCTGTTCACTTGACTTTGCTTACTAAATCACAACTTCTCAAGTTCAAATTCACTCTCCCTTTGCTCAGCTAAGAACCTTCTCCTCTCTTTTTAATCCCCTGTCTCTCTTCCCTCTTGCTTTCTCTTTCTTCTCTCTCTTTCCCGCTCCCTTTGTTTATCTTTAAAACTACATTTTCTTCAAATGTAATTTAAGTTTTTTTCTAAATATCGTGCACTTGTCTGTTTCTCTGGCACACCTTATTGTTTGAGTAATTTCCTGACAATTTCAGCTTTACTCTTGTTCTTGGTTAAACCCAAATCTAAATTCTTTGCTAATTCTAAATGTTTGGCCTTTATTTTTCCGATTAAATGCCATCGGCAAAAGTGAGAATCATCTTAAAACCCCAGAATCTTTTTAACATTTTTAAAGAGCCATTTCTCTCACTTTAAAATTAACCAACTACAAGTCACCGAAATTAAACAAAGTTTCTCATCGACTTTTTATTTAAAGCTCTCGGATAATAACTGATTATGATTGATTAAATTATTAAATGAGTTAATGTAAATGATTAAATCTGCTGTGCATTTTCATACCCCAAACCCATTTAACTCTGCCCAAATCTCAGACTAGATCTGTCTAAACTTGTTTTAATCACAGACAAAAGGCCCTAAACTGTTATGACACAGGGTTAACCCTTCTAATCTGAACCAGCCACAAAGAAAAAAGTGCACCTAATGCTGTAATCTGTTAAATTTCGAGAGGCAAAGATCCATTTACAGAGGTCAATATTTAAAGTAAAATTAACAATTTTGTTATTTAAGTCCAACAGAGAATATTAAAATGAACAACTATTTAGAACTCGTTTTGTTAAACCTATCTTTTACCTCCCACTCTACAATACTGGTCCGATAAAAGAAAACACCATGATTAATATTTGAAAAAAATACAATCACGTTTCAAAACCAGTCAGCTTTGTCAATTCTCCTTTGTAGATTTTTCTCTGTAGATTTTTATCTCGGTTGGCTTTGATGTTCTGCTGTGCAAACGTCTTACAGACAGGTACCTTTCAGAAAGCTCTTCAGCTAGCAGTCTATCTTTGTGGATGCCCTTGGCAGTTCTCTCCCTAAATGTTCAAACTGTCCAGTTTTACACCTCAAAACATTGGATTATTTAATTGATTTGGATGTCATCAAATACATTATATTTCAAACTCCATTGGATTTCAGAGTGTTGGGGCATAGTTAAACTGACCGGCCGAATTTGAATTTGATTTTGTACCATGATAACTCAGACTCACTATTTGTTTCACAGTCAAATTTTACATTTTAACTTTTTTCAGAACACTGTACACCTCTACACCTTCATATCAATATCGTTTGTCAGCCCTATGTAGTTTTCCATGAATTTGATCACCTAAGTTCACGTAATAGTTTTTTTTCAAAATAAGACCCACTTTCTCTCATCCTTCCTTTGTCTGAATCCTTCTTTCCAGTTATGATTCCAATTGCTTACAATGTTACTGGTATTCTTCGACAAAGTGATACATTGTGTGTGTTTTGTGAATAATCCTCTGTAATTGAAATGAGATGAACGAATGAGATGCAATCACATTCCTATATGAAGAAGTAAATGTGCAACTTTTCCGAGCTTTCTGATTTTAAAAATGATGCAAAAATATCTCCTTTATTCAGGATTGGGTAAGTGAACAAATGGCGTTCACAGACAGAATAGGAGTAATTCAATAAAGCTTTACTGGGATCATTGAATGACTAAATATTTAGTTTTCCCCTGAGATTTTAAATTTAGCTTTGTTTCAAGTCTGAGTTGTGCATGTTTTTGTCAATATGCAAATATCATCGGTGACAAAACCACAAGTTGCTGGTCATGCTCAGTATTTATGGAAGTATCTGTTGTGAGAAAGCAGATTCAACATAGGGTAACAGAATGGGTCTAGGTTGCTCACTTTTTGCCAATAGTGTTCAACTATGTGCCGGTTAGGTGCATTAGTCAGGATCAAATGCAGAGTAATCGAGTAGGGGAATGGGTCAGAGTACGTTACACTTCGGAGGGTCAGCGTGGACGTGCTGTGTGAAATGGCCTGTTTTCCCACTGCAGTGATTCTGTGATTCTATGAATTCTTCGTACAAAGGGCGGTTGGTGCGAGGATCAGGGATGTCTCTGAGCATGTTCTGGGCATACTGAAGGGGGTGGGTGAACAGCCAGCGGTCGTGGTACACATTGATATGAATGATATCCCTAAGAGGAGTGAAATGTCCAGCAAAGAATGTTTAGGAACCAAGACCTGAGTTTAAAAGCAGGATCTCCATGGTTGTGTGGGAAATAGAACCCACTGAATTCAATAACTTCAGTCTGAGACAAGATCTGAAGCAGCAGTATCGGTTATTATACTCTTGCAAGAGTGGTGCCTATGAGATAGGCACACCGAATTTAACTAGTACACAACTTTTTGTACAATTCATTCCCCTTTTACTCCTCCCCTACCTATTCCATTGCTTCTCCCCTGTTTACATCTCCCACTTCTTTCAACACGGCTGTTTATCTCTTGCCTCATCTGGCCTTGTTCGTGACAAAAATGCATGTCCTGCTTGGCTGTTTCACCACATCCCTCTGTGGGCTATTGTTATATATCCTCCTTGACTGTCATCTGCTTCCTTCTTCGCTAAAGCAACATTTCCTTCCATTCTTTGCCCATACGGATCCTTATGAACACTTGATTGTGTTTTTTGTTTGTTTTTGCAGAAGCGGGAAACAGATACTTATAGCTGTTTGTGCAAGCATATCTCGCTTAACCTACACCCCTCTTCCACTTTCATTTTTCAGCCTTGTGATTGTTGCTGATAACAACATTTATAATTACTCCTCACAATTCCCCCTTTCTATTTTTACATTTAATTGTTGTTTCTGCAATTTTCCCTTTAAGCATCGCCCCAAAAATTCACAAGCATCATTCCTGTAACCCATTGGCAATATGATTTGATGAATCTCTTCCCATTTCTCATCTCCTTGAAAATAGTTAGTCTCGATTTCCTCATTTGGACATCATTTTTAAGGTAATAACACTTAGGGATACATTCAAAATTCCTAACGTATATGTTTTTTGATGCAACTGCTTTAAACTTTTATCTTCCTGCTGTGACTAAATCAGTTTAGCTGAGCAAAAAATATTTACGTGATCACCTATTTGCTCCTGTTTTGTCTCAACTTTCTGATGGACCAAAGTATCTGCTCATGCCACTTAAGCTTCCTTATCTTTACGTTTTTGGTATTTTCTATTTCAACTGGTGATATTGGGACTTTATTACCCATAATCAGGAAAGTTTCCAGGATAAGATTCCTACATTGATTCAGTTGTCTGCATATCCACTGGCTTTTAAACGAGAGTAGCAGTAATCCAACCACTGAATCAGCTATATTTCCTGCGAGGACAAATTTCATTCCTGGAGCTGAGAGTTTGTCCAGTACCCCTGCCACAATTTCCCCACACTTTTTGGGACACGCTAAGCACACATTACATACTTTTGCACCTTTTGTGAACACATGGTGAATTCCCTCTAGCAGTCCCTTTTCTGGAAATAGTCCTTCAGGAGTACATATCTCCTTATATTTTCACAGAGGATCCTGTGTCTCTTAATATTACACCCTCTCTACCTGCCCTATGTGAGTAAAATTTCCCTTTGCAGGTATATTTTCGAAGCAGATCTGGCACTTCCTCCTTAACAAACTTCCAGTCAGCTTGTACACTCTGATGCAGCTTTCTAGCTTCCACTGTGCTTTCTGTTACCACTCCGACAAAACTCCCAGACTTATCTTTTTTCCTGCATCCGTTTTTTTTCTGAACCCACCAAAACAGTGATTTCATGAGTCCTAATTTGGTGCAATGAAAACACCAGAGCTTTTTATCTTATTTGCCTCCTTCACGTATTGCCTTTTTACCCTGTGGTAAGTTCTTCACCGAGATCTATATCTCCCTTTCTACGTGGGGATTTCTCTTTGCCACAATTTCTATCCATCATGGACTGAAATTGATTCTGGAAGCCAGAACAAGTTTTATAATCATAATCACTAGTCATAATCATCAGCCTCTTCAGCTGCCAGTTTTGGCTTTATAACTCTATGATCTTCCAAATGAGTGTGCACTATGTTAATGCTTAAACACCTTCAAAGTAATTGTCTCTCGAAGAGCATCGTATGTTTGCTCTCTTTTTAAAGCTCTTATCCATCTATCAAAATTACTTTGTTTGATCCTTTCAAACTCAATATGTGTTCTAACAGGATCCTTCCTTAAATTCCTGAAACGTTGTCTGTAGGCTTTTGGCACAAGCTCACATATATGTTTTCCTCTCCTCATACTCCCCAGATCCCTCCGTTGATAGTGTTGCACATACCTCACTAGCTCTACCTACAAGTTTTGTTTGGGTCAACAAAACCTACATGGTCACTGGCCACTGAAATTCTTTAGCCACTTTCCTAGTCATCAAATTTAGGCAAGCTGTGAATAGACTGACACTAGGTTTTGGACAACAATGGGATTGCCCATCCTCAGTCTGTTCCTCACTAAGCTTACCTTCAGCCTTCATCCTCATCCTTTAAAGCTGACTTTCCATTCCAAGTGTCCATCTCTGAAGCTCAAATGCTCCCTCTTTTTCTTTCTCTCCTGCTGAATGCATTTTTTTTTCTCTTTCCTCTGCTAAACCTATTCGTTATCTTTCTTCCTCTTCTGACTTTAGTCGTAGCTCAAACTGCTTCATCTCTGCTTCTAACTCAAGCTGCTTCTTTTGCGATTGAAGTTTAGTCATGCCACAGATCCTGATGGAGTTTCCAGCAAGATGGAATGCTGAACTACTGCTGCAATCATCTCATCTTTCCTCACATCAGACGGTAGCTTCAACTCACTTTGTCTCCTAATTCCCGCTGCTTGGACTTATGTGCATTCTGTAAAACCCACAACGTCACTTTCCCGACCTCCAAAACAAGTTTGGTTCCTGCAAGAACCATTGCTACCTGAAGCTCTGCTTACTCACCAAATCAACACACGAAATAAGACACAATAACACCCGCCACTCGCTGTCTAAATTCTGTAAAGGCCCCCTAATTTGTTGCGGACCAGACCCGACCCCTCAAAACGTTTTAATAGGAAGCCCGGACCTTAGATTTGCTATTTTTTGAAGGTTAGTGTATAGCTGATATTTCCAGAGTGAATTAGCTGGTCAGACAGCCGATTTTTAAACAAATGACATTTATTTGCCAAATTACCAAATGAAACATAAGGAACCGAAAATAGAATACCTGAATAACGTATCGTATCCGAACCTGACAGGCTATCCCGATTTAAGGATGCTGTTCCAATATACTTGCAACAACCCAATAAACAAAACCCCTCAGCACCAAGGGTAAAACTGACACAACTGCTTACAGGTTATAAGGTCAAAAGGTCAGAATGAGGCAGAGAGCGTCCAGTGACCCTGACTCAACAAACCCCCGAACTGATCCAGCCTGTCCAGTTGTGGGAGCTGGACAGGTCCTCTTGATTATACAGGGTACTTTTCAAGACTTGAAAGGCTTCTGTATGAGGCATTATCAGTTAGGTATAAACAAAAGGACCCCAATGAACCTTTCAAAATTATGACATATTGGAATCCTTGGTCGTTTAGACCCTCTTTAAAAAAATCAATGACAACATAACCCTGTAAAAGGACTAACTTTGTGAGAACATGCCACATTTGGTTTTGGACTGAATTCCAAAAATGTAAGTCTTACAGCTTTGAAGACAATATAATGCATTAAGTTGTTTGTTAGTTTTCATAAAACGGTACTCAATCATACTGTGTGTTGAAGATTCAGCATGGTCACGAGTGGACTGTCCAGACAGATCCACACTTCCTGTATATGGTCAGGGCAAATACATCCACTGAGAATCAGTTGCTTGGCGACTGTACTAGTCGAGGAGAGACCAGCATGGAAACCAAGTCTAGATTGTGATTTTCTTGTGGATGATCATGATGGAGCGTTCAGGTGGTTACAGTATTGGAAATGAACAACACAGCAGAATCATCTAGCCTGCGATAAGAAAACGTCCATAATTCTCCCTCACAACTAACTTCATGAGAGCAATTGGTGATGGGAGATGTGACCATAGAACATTGAACATAGAAAAATACAGCGCAGTATAGGCCCTTCGGCACTCGATGTTTCTCCGACCGAAGCATACCTCACCTACACTAGCCCAATAACCTCCATATGCTTATCCAATTCCCGCTTGAATGACCATAAAGAGGGAGAGCCCAACACTGCTACTGGCAGGGCATTCCATGAACTCACAACTCGCTGTGTAAAAAATCTCCCCCTAACATCTGTCCTATACCAACCTCCACATAATTTAAACCTGTGTCCCCTAGTAACAGCTGACTCCATACGTGGAAAAAGGTTCTCACTGTTAACCCTATCTAAACCCCTAATCATCTTGTACACCTCTCTCAAATCTCCCCTAAACCTTCTTTTCTCCAATGAGAACAGCCCCAAGTGCCTCAGCCTTTCCTCATACGATCTTCCTACCATGCCAGGCAACATCCTGGTAAACCTCCTCTGCACCCGTCCCAGTGCCTCCACATCCTTCCTATAGTATGGCGACCAAAACTGTACACAATACTCCAGATAAGGCCGCACCAGAGTCTTATACAACTGCAACATGACCTCAGGACTCCGGAACTCAATTCCACTACCAATAAAGCCCAGTACGCCATAAGCCTTCTTCACAGCACTATTTACCAGAGTGGCAACTTTCAGAGATCTGTATACATGGACACCAAGATCCCTCTGCTCATCCATACTACCAAGTAGCCTACTATTAACCCAGTAATCCATCTTCTTGTTACTCCTACCAAAGTGAATGACTTCACACTTAGCTACATTGAACTCCATTTGCCACCTTTCTGCCCAGCTCTGCAACTTATCTATATCCCGCTGTAACCTGCCACATCCTTCTTCACTGCCCACCACTCCACTGACTTTCGTATCATCCGCAAACTTGCTCACCCAGCCTTCAAGCCCTTCCTGCAGATCATTTATAAAAATGACAAACAGCAATGGTCCCAAAACAGATCCTTATGGAACACCGCTAGTAACTGCACTCCAAGATGAACCTTTATCATCAACTACTACCCTCTGTCTCCTTCCAGCCAGCCAATTCCTAATCCATTAGTCAGCAATGTCAACATTCAATTCAATCCAGTTGTTATTTTGAACTGAATGTCGAATTCTGAAAGAAATTATCTGGATCTGTTTGTTCAGTGACTGTGATTGATGTCAGTCTCCATAGATCCTAATTATGTCACTGGATGGTTTTCCTCTTCTATTTGTACCGGGCGTCTTCCAATGCTTTATCCCATTGTTGCTGCAGATGCATCATCTGCAACACTGACAAGGATCAGCAGTTGCAGAAACAGGGAGAGGAGAGATCAGAATCAGAGAACCACAGACTGGAATATTCCAACAATGGACAAGGATCTAAGAACAGTAGACTGGAATGTTTCAACAATGGATCAGAATCTGAGAACAGTAGACTGGAATGTCGCACCAATGGTTCAGAATCTAAGAAAAATAGACTGGAATGCTGCAACAATGGACAGGAGTTTATCTTTCGGTCTTTTGTTTTTTTCCCGGTATTGGCACATATTACCAGATCGGATATTAGGTGTACTGTGGATTATTCAGGCTGGTTACTATCCCATGCTCGCTATTGTTGGTGTTCCTGGTAAGTCTCCCCATCTCTATCGGTTTATTAATCCCATAAGCCATGGTGAACTTCAATGCTATTTCTGTTATCTATTTTTAGTAAGGACTGAAACTATTGTCTTCAGTTTCAAATGCAAATCCATTCATTCTCCACAAATTTCCGAACCACCCACACTCCCGCCCTCACAAACATCTGAGAACAAGACTGTTCACAATCCCGAAATACCCATTTGCCCCGAATTGATTTATGTTTTGGTATTCTCTCCATCACTAAAGCTACCCACTACCAACTCCAGATATCCCCAGACCCCATCTTGACGTCAGTGCGGGTGATAAATATACCATTAACTACACCATGGTAAAACTGAGACTTTATGGTTCCTGTTCTCTTCTAATCGCTCTTTCCGTAACAAATGTTTCCATCAAAATCTTGTTCTTGTCTGTAAAATATATTCATGACAGGGACACTGTGTCAGAGTAGTACTGTCGGTGGCCACGTAATTCAGTGGTCCAGATATCTACACTATGGACGCTGTTTCAAATCTTATCTCAGATGATGACAGAACTTAAATTCAAATGAGAGGAACTGGAAATAAAAGTGAATTTTACTAATATAATCCAACCAGCACTTTGTCAAGAAGTTTATCTATTTCACTGTCATCCTTTGGTGAAGAAATCTCACATTATTGCCTGATCTGAATTAAGACTGATATCAGACTCAATACTTTAAGGAATGGCCTCACAGTAAAAGGCATTTAGTGAGGTCCACAAATGCTGCCCTGCCAGTGATGCAGATATCCCATGCAATAACAACATGTAAGGTAGAGGAAAAAAATACAAAGTATGAAAGTAGAGATCAGAAACAAAAGGAATGAGTAAGTGCCAGAGAAACTGAACAGATTTGGCAGCCTCAGGTCGAGAGAAAAATAGAAGTGAAATTTCGCATCCAATCACCATACATCAGAACTGAATGCAGCTGGGAAACAGTGTGTTTGATGTTGATGACATGTATGGCTGCTGTGAAAGGAAGAAGGAGTGAGTTGAATAGATAGAGAAAGAGAGAGGTAGAGAGAAAGAACAAACAAAGGGTTCGTTGATGATCAGCTGGAATGGAAATAAAAATCCAGACGAATCTTATTTATTTTTCTCTTGTTCTCATATTACTGAAATTCATGCCTGTGTCAGGTATATATCAAAGTCCCCGTTTGAAGTGAGTTATGTCACTTTGTCTCTCTTCCTTGAGTGTGATCATCTTCTTTTATTCAGTAATGGGATGCTGGGCCAGTATATAATTCCCTTTCTTCATTGTCCTTGAGAAGGTGTTGGTGAGCTGCCTTCCTGACCCACTGCAGTCTGTGGGCTGTAAGTAGTCAGTGCTGAGGTCCGCCCGCATTCATTTATTTGAGAATTTGTAGTGAGTGGCATAACTGAGCGGCTGGCTTGGACATTTCAAACTACAACTGTGTGTTAACCACAGTGCTATGGGCATGGAGTCACATGTAAATCCGACTGGGTGAAGATGGTAGATTTCCTTCCCTGAAGTGCACAAGTGTGCCAGGTAGGACAAACGCAATGCTTTCATTGCTTCATTTGATTCTCAATTCCTGATATTTTATTGAATGCAAAATCTAACATTTGCCGTGGTGGGATTCGAATCAGGGGTCTGAGACATCACCTGGGTCTATGGGTTAATATTACAGGGATAATACTGTGAGGCCATCAACTCCTCAGTATCTCCAATAATCTCCAATGGCAAACGTGGTGTTGCTGTTTGGCGTGGCTGTGCTTAAAGCATAGCGTTTTGCAAGGCAACAAAATGATTTGGCAAAACATATCATCCTTCTCATTTTGTATTTATGGAAAGGCGAGATGATGGGAAGTGCTCTTGGTGAAAAGGAGGTGGATGTCCTTGGCCATGAGCCACTGACAGAATTCATACAGAGCAGTAAGTACTGAGCATCATGTTGTTCACAAAATTGTCAGCAGCGACACTCTGACAGGGTTGGTCATTCTCAAAAGCTTCTGACCTCCATGCAGAAGACTAGACTGTCTTCTCAGAGATGGAAGATGCCTCCTTGAGACATGTCACAAATCATCCGCTGTGCCTCCTTACCATCAGCAAACCACGTTAATGCAACACGCATGAAACATTAGCAATGGAGCCAGAAGGCACAGCATGGAACAGTCTGTTTGTGCATTCTCTGCTTCATTGGTTTGTAAAGTTACAGCATCGATGACATCCTCCTATTTCCGTGTAACAGTTTGGAGGGGCTGAATGGCCTCTTCTGTTCGTGTGTCAGTGTCTCGGGTGGCTGAATGTCCTCTTCCTCGTTCCAGGGAAGAGGCTTATTATTGGGTGACCCGTGGTAGCTGCTTACCTGCGTGTTGTGCTGACTAGATTCCTTATATTCCTGTGTAACATTAGACAAACAGGAGGTTGGAAGAAACAGCAAGTCAGGTAGCATCAGGAGGTGAAGAAGTCAACATTTCAAGTATACCTGTTCTTCAGGATTGCAGGTGGGGGTAGGGGGAACTGCAGATAAAGAGGGAAAGGAGTGGTTGGGGTGTGGAGAACAGAAGGATGGTGAGGTAGGGGATAGGTGGACACAAGTGGTGGGTGCAACGTGGTTGGTCGATGGAAGGGATGAATATAGTTGGGAACTAGAAGGTGGGGTCATTTAGTGGAATGGAAGGGAGGAGGCGGGGCTGGAAATGGAGTAGGGCCATGTAGGGAAGGTTATTTAAAATTGGAGAACTCAATGTTGAGTCCTCCAGGCTGTAGGCTAACTATGCAGAAGGTAAGATGTTGTTCGTCTAATTTGCGGTCTGACTCACTGTGGCAACAGAAGAAGCCAAGGAGGTCATGTTGGAAAGGAATTGGGAAGGGGAATTGAAATGGGTGGTGACTGGGAGCTCAGGCCAGCCCCTTTGGACCGGGCTGTGATGCTCGGTGAAATGTGCACTTAGTTTACGTTGCTCTCCCCGATGTAGACAAGACCACATCAGGAGAACCTACTGCAGTAAACTAGGTTGAAGGAGAGGCAAGTGAACCTCTGTTTCACCTGGAAGGACTGTTTTGGGCGCTGGATAGAGGTGAGGGAGGTGTGTGCCAGCAGGTGATGTATTTTATTTTTAATCTGCAAGTGTCAGTTGCCCATGGGGATTGACAGGTTTGGTGGGGAGTATGGCACGAACCAAAATTAGTGAAGGGATCAGTCCTTGTGGAAGATGTGCCAGGTAATGGGATCCAACCTCGTTTACTGTATCTGCCATTCCTGATGTGGTCTTCTCTATATCGGGGAGACCAAATGCAAACTAAGGGGAATGGTTTGCTGAGCATCTCAGCTGGTCCTGTAAGGGCTGACCTGACCTTCCAGTCACTGCCTATTTCAATTACACCTCCCACTCCCATTCCGAGATGACATCATTGACCTCATCCATTGCCACAAAGAACCAAAGCACAAATTGGAGGACCAACGCTTCATATTCCACCTGTGTAGCCTACAGCCGGGGGTCTCAACACTGAGTTCTCCAATTTCTAGTAACCTCCCTTCCAATCCCCAGATCTCCTGCTGAGCCCCTCCTCTTTCCATTCCTCTGATCAACCCATCTTCCAACTGTCAACTGGATTCATTGTTCCCATTGGCCAACCTGGTGGTACACTTTAACTGTGTTCGCCACCACAACACGCCTTCTCCTCCTATTTCCCCACCTCGCCTCATTATCAGTACACACCCTTGCCCCCACCCCCAGACATGAAGGAAGGTTACACCCAAGATGTGGACTTTTTCTCCTGATGCTGCCTGGCTTGTTGTGGTCTTCCAGTTTCCTGAATTCCAACATTTGTAGTTTTTAAAAAAAAAATCTCTTCTTGTGTAATAGGTAAGAGAGTGAATGCGCTGTGCCTCTACTTATCCAATAGCTTCTATGGGCTGAATGGCATTCTCATATTTCTGTGAAACCAGCTTGAGATGCTGAATGAGCTCCTCATTTTTAGTCCTGTGGAAATGTTCAGGGTCCAGCAGTGCTGTTACATGAATGTTGCCTACACAGTAACAGCATGAGCTTGAATGTTGTCCATGTTTTGCTGTTTTATGCGATCTTATCTGAGCATCCTCACTTCTGATCGAATGACGGAGGGTAAGACGTTGCTGAAGCAGCTGAAGATGTTTGTGCCAAGGAAGCTACCCTGAGGACCGCCAACAGAGATATCCAGGGACTGAGAGGATTGATCTCCATCAGCCACATGGTGCTCCAAATGGCCCAACCGCTTGGGAATTTACAACTGATTCCAATTACGTGCAATTTTATTCAGCCTCCTTGACACCTTGTTCAGTCTTGTCCATTCAGGGCCAGTCATTCTGACGCTGTGTTCATATCTTTTGATTTGTAGATGCGTGTTGGACTGGGGTGTACAAAATTAAATATCATGGTATTCAAACAGATGAAAGACTCAACAGACTATCAATTTTTCAGTGTTATAATTTCATTTACATCACACTAAAGTTTTGCTATAAATTCTGTGTGTTACGATTGAGCCCTCCACCATCAACTAATGAAGGAGCGATGCTCCGAAAGCTAGTGTGCTTCCAATTAAACCTGTTGGACTATAACCTGGTGTTGTGAGATTTTTAACTTCATAGCTTTTGTTCATGTCAAAGGCCAAGGTAAATGTGTGGGGACTGTTTCCTTCTCTCAGAGGGTAGTGACTGTTGGGGCCTCTCTATCCCAGACAACTACATCTCTGAATGTTTGAGGGAGCAGGGTGGTGTTAATGAATGTAGACACATCAGGGAGTTAAGGCTACAAAGACTTGGGCATGAAAGAGAAATTGCGGCCAAGAGAGATCAGCCCTGACCTTACTGAAGGAAGGACAGGCTTGACGGGCTATATAGCCTGGTATTATTACAATAAACCCGATAGCCCAGTCACTTTATTGCCTCTTCCATATCCTGTGGTACTTCAAGTAGCTGAATAGGTTGATATTGTTGCTGCATGATCTAAACTGGGTCTAGTTCTATAGATTGGAGGGGCTGATTGGTAAATGTATATCATGGTCCAGGGGCTGAGAAGCCTCATCCTGTTCTGGTGTAACAGAAATCCATATACACCAGATCGACCACCCTTGGAGAAAGTCATCACTGCAGATGCCGGTGATCAGAATTGAGAAGTGTGGCGCTGGAAAAGCTCAGCTGGTCAGCCAGCATCCAAGAAGCAGGAATATCGATGTCTTGGACATTCCTGATGATAGAGTTGTGCCCAAAACGTCGATTCTCCGGCCCCTCGAATGCTACCTGACCTGCTGTGCTTTTCCACCACCACACATTTAGATGTCTACTGGCCCGCCCTACTCAACCTTCCTGGTCACATCATCAAAGAACAGGCATGAACTTCCACTGACAAAGCCATTCTTACTATAATGAAACCCTGTTTTCCCAATGCATATACATCTTATCCCTCAGAATCTTCTCAAGTAATTTACCTACCACAGATATAAAAGTTACTGGTCTGTATTTCCCAGACTTTATTTTTCAGTCCTTCTTGAATAAGGGCACGACACCTGCTTTCCTCCAGTCTTCTGGGATCTCACTTGTGGTAACTGATGATCAAAATTATCAGCCAGGTCCCCCGTAAGTTCTTCTCTAGCCCCTGCTCTGTTTTTGGATATATCTGGAAAGGACCGTGAGATTTATCCAACTTCAAACATTCTAGTAGATCCAATACCTCCTCTACTGTGATATGGACTGTCTCTAAGTAATCACCAATAATTTCCCCAATTTCCCAAGTACTCATGTCTTTCTCCACGGTAAACATAGAGGAGAAATATTTGTTGAGGACATCGCTCATCTCTTATGGTTCCCAACATACATATCCATTGAGGGGTCCTATTCTCTCTCTCTAGCTACTGCTTTTCCTTTAATATACTTAAAGCATCTCTTTGGATTCACCCTGATCTTCTCAGGCAAAGTTATCTCATACCCCCTTTTCTCCCTTCTGATTTCCTTCTTCAGTAAACTCCTGTATCCCCTGTACACCTTCAGGGATTCGCTTGATCCCAGCTGCCTCTACCTGAGCCACGCCTCCACATATCTTTTGGTAAAAGCCTAAACATCTCTTGTAATTCAGGGTACCACATTCCCGTAAACTTTCCATTCACACTCACAGGAACATATAGATCGTAAGCTCCCACTTGCTGGAGGTCCCTTTGCTTGCAAACAGACTACTCCAATCAACCCTTCAAACTCCTGCCTGAGTCCATCAAAATTAACCTTGCCCCGATTTAGAACTAGAATCTGTGGACCAATTTCTTCCCTCTCCATAACTATTTTAAAATTAATAGATCTATGGTCACTGGTCCCAAAGTGCACATCCACTGTCACCTCACTCACCTGTCCTGACCTATTTCTTAAGAGTAGGACAAATATTGCTCCTTCCCGATTAGGACCCTCTACATTCTACTTGGGGAAACTTTCCTGATGCACTTAATTGATTCCATCCCATCAAATCCCTTAATGCTCTGGCAGTGCAATTCTGTGTTATAAAAAATTTAAAGCCCCTATTATGACAACCAAAATGTTCCTGAAAGTCTCCGCAATCTCTCGACATATGTTTGTTCCTGCAATTTCTGTTTACAATTTGGGGGCCTACCGTACAACCCCAATAATGTCACCATCCCCTTCTTATTTCTTAGTTCCACCCACAAAGCCTCATTGGATGATCCATCAGTTATTTTATCTCTGATCACTGCTGCGATACACCCTTTATTCAGAAATGCAACTCCCCTCCTCTCGTTCCACAATCTCTGTTCCTTCTAAAGCATTTAACCGTGGTACATTAAGCTGTCAGTCCTATCCATCCCTCAGCCATGTTTCTGTAATAGCTAGACTATCGAGCGCTGATAACCTATCCACAGCCTGAATTCATCGGCCTTAACTGTCAGCCCTTTTGCTCTGAAATAAACACAATTTAATCCATCGGCATTTCTTGTTCCCTATCGTGGTCCAGCCTGATATGGCTCCTCAACGTACTATGTTTGATTACTGTATCTCCATCCAGCCTCTCACTTGCCTCCCTGCTGCTGAGGATTCCACCTCCTGCCAATCTCGTTTAAACACTCCCCTGTTGTACTAGCAAAACTGACTGCGAAGATATTGATTCCCCCTCAAGTGGATCTGTCACCAGTCCCTCCTGAACAGGTCAACTCTGTCACAGAAAAGCTCCCAATGGTCTAAAAATATGAATCCCTCCCACCAATTCTTTAGTCATATATTTATCTTGATATGCTCCTATTCTTACCTTCACTAGCTCATGACACTGGAAGTAATCTGGAAATTATCACTACCGAGGTCCTGGTTTTTAACTTTTCTCCTAGTTCTCAGTTAATCATTCGAAAGAAACACATTCCTATATCTAACCGTGTCATTTGTACCATCGTGCACAATGACTTCTGGCTGCTCACCCGCCCTCTTGAGAACATTCAGCAGCCACTCAGAAACATCCTGGATCCTGAAACCTGAGAGGCAACACACCATCCTAGTTTCTTGTTTGTGATCACAGAATCTCCGATCTGTGCCCCCCAACAATCAAATCTCCTATCTCTAAGACCCTGTTTACCTTTATCCTTTCCTGCTGCCCCCCAGATCCGTTGCATCCATCTTGGCTACTGCTGCTTTCCCCTGAACAGTCATTCCCTGACACTTATCGCCCATCTCCCAACATACACAAAACCAGTATCCAGAATGGTATACTTGGTTTCGGGAGGAATAGCCACAGGGGGTTCCTGCACTTTCTGCCTACTCCCTTAGCCATTCCTCGTGGTCGCCCAGATACTCTCTGCTTGGAACACGACAGGAAGCAATGAAAGCCTGTTGGATTAAAAAGCTTTTAATTAAATGGAACTGGGCTGACAGGTAACGCAGATGAACCCAGGGCGTGGATCTTTACATGAGACTGGAATATTATAGTCCTTACAGAAACATGGCTAAGGGAGGGACTTGGGTGTGATCACCTCACTAAAGCTTTTATCTATGAAGTGTTCCATATCTCGGATGATCCAGAATGCTCCTGAACACGGTCTCCCAGGAGCTGCAGCAGGGTGCACTGCCCACACGTGTAGTCATCAGGGATAATGGAAATCTCCCTGAGCTCCCACAAACCGCAGGAGGAACAGACAACTGCCCTAACTGCCATCTCCACTGCTGTCGGACTAGCGTTAAAAAATAGTTTTTCTGAACTTACCTTAACTTTTGCTGAACTGCTGCTCACCGATTTCTCTGGAACCAAAGCATTACTACCTATTCTGCCACTCACAGTACGTTAATAGACCACTCCACATTTAGGTTTGGTTAGGGTAGGATGGAGACACTACAGTAATGTATTGTTTGGGCCTTAAGCACTCCTAAACACCAGGCCCATGCTTGGACTTGGGGGGGGTGGGGGTGGGGTTGTCTTGCTGAGGTCTTCCTCCTAGTAGTGGTGACTGCGCTGATGCAAATATTCACCCTGACAGCCCATCCGCGTTGGCGCAGTCCTCTGGTTTTTTTGGTCTACTCGTACTGCATTTATGAATTCCTTGTAACTACGGATGCATTCGAAACTGTGTCTCACTCCGGAGTGAGAGATGTTGATATTCCAGTAAGTACAGTCTATTAAAAAAGGTTTGCCAATGGACATACGAGCGACAGTATGTCCATCCGCTCTCTAACTCTGCGTTTACTTTCAATTAGGGTACATTTATTCTGATAACATTCCATTTCATTTTCCTGCGTTTTCCCTGTAACCCTTTTTAAAAAATCTGTGGATCTCAGCCTTGAAGATATTCAGTGATCATTTCTTAACAGCCTTCACAATTTTCTGCAATTGTTTCCCTCCCACTGATGTGAGACTTGGTGGTCTTTCATCCCATAGCTTTTTTTTCTAGCACTCTGTGTGAAAGTTGAACCTACATTAGATATTGTTCTGTTTGATCACATCACCTCTGTGGCCAGAGGCAAAACAAAATAAAGCGCAAAATGAAAGAGCCTGTAATCTCCTCCCTCATCTTTCACATCAGTCTAAGAGACAGTTCATCCGGATCTAGAGATTTGCCCACTTTTTATCCTGCATCAACTTCCAATTATTCCTCAGCTTCTGTCCAGGAACTGCTTCTCCAAAGTGAAGACCAATATGCAGTACGTGTTTGACATTCTCAGGTTCTATGCACAGTTTGCCTCCTCGGTCCCTAATACTCCCTATTCTTTCTCTTGTTACCCTCTTACCCTTAATAAACCGATAGAATGTCTTTAAATTCTTGATAATATTGCCCATTAATGTTTTTATCACCCCGCTTTTTGCTCATCTACTTACTTTCTTGAATTTAGCCCAACACGTTCTCTACTCTTCTGGGACCTCCATTGACCTGCTCACTTTATGCGTGCTTTAAGCTTCTCTTTCATTTTTAATTCTGTTCTGAATATTTGTAGACATTCCATACTTTCTGGGCTTGTTTTCCTCATTTTTATCTTTATTGTAACATGTTGTGGTGACATCTTCATCAATTCCATTTTGAGCATGTGATCCCCACCACGCCGACGCTGTTCTGCTAGAGTTTCACCCAGAAGTAGTTATACGGTGGCCAGGTCCTGTCTTTCTTTTGATAAGATCTGCCTCTATCATCCAAATTATTTTTATTTTTCAAGCCTTTTATCTTTTGGTCTTTTCCTTAATAAGCTAAAAATGCTTGAGTCATGGTCACTGATCCTGAAATGCTCAGCCAATCCTGCCTGCAACACCTGACTGGCTTCATTCCACAGTGAGGCTCGGCATAGCCCCACCCATTGTTGTATCTGCTACATGTTTATATGAGGAGCTCTCTGGAATAAAAATCAAGACATTTTTGCCCTCTTAAAATAATTATCGCTGCCCTAATCAATGTTTGTAATTGAAATGCTTGAATATAATGATCCTATTATTGCATTGACACACCTCAGTGAATTGGTTATGTACCTGCCCCTGTATTTTATTTTATCTGGGGGCCTATAATATGTCCCCAGTAGTGTGTCTGTCATTGATTTGAACCTAATTCCAACCCACAAACTGTCATTTGAATGCCCTTCCAAGATATCATCCGTCCTTACTTCAGTCTTTGACTCCATAATTAATAAGGCAACACTACCTTATCTTTTGCCCCTCTCCTACGCTGCCCATAGTTCTTGTACCACAGAATATTGAGTTGTCAGCTCTGACCTCCCTCAAACGCATCTATGTGATGGCAAAAATATCCACTTCCCCATGTCACCTCGTTCCCTTATCAAATCTGAAGATCTGATAATATTCCCAGCATTATGGTAAAGGACATCCAGCCTGGAATATAGCACCTGGAATACTCCGTACCTCGGAGTTCTTCAGCCAATTACTTTTTGTTATCAAGCTGCCTTTCCATGAACTAAAACTGTAACTCTGGGACTGTATGAGTAATCGTTGAATTGTAATTTATTTTTAATTAATGTGTTAATCAAATGCAACGTTCCAGAACTGAACAGTCAGCTTCAAATACAATGAATTCCTGCTGATTAATTCCCTGCTCAGTGTGCAGCGGGATCAGCCCTCAGTAATGGAGAAAGTGAGGACTGCAGATGCTGGAGATCAGTGTCGAAAAGTGTGGTGCTGGTAAAGCACAACGAGTCAAGATGCAGCCGAGGAGCAGGAGAGTGAAAGCTTTGGGCATAAGCCCTTCATCAGGATGGTATTGATATGTTCAATTTTTTTCCATTCCATGATTCATAGAATATTTGGAATTTAACTTGCTCAGGAGGGCAGCACTGTATATAGCCCTGAAATGGAAAGCAGTCAATCAGTTGGTTGGACAGGGAGCAGATAAAGTGAGGTGAAGTACAGAATGAGTGAAGTCCAAACAGAAGGATAGATAAGTCCCCTGGACCATACAGGAAGCATTAGAGGTTGTCAGTGGAACTGAGGGAAGAGATTGCTGCGCCTTTGGCGATGATCTTTGTGTCCTCACTGTCTAGTGAAATACTGCGTGATGATTGGAGGTTGGCAAAAGTTATTCTCTTATTCAGGAAAGGCAATAGGGATAATCCTGCGAAATACAGGCCAGTCAGTCGTACTTCTGTATTTGGCAAAGTATTGGAAAGGATTCTGAGAGACAGAATTTATGATTACTTGGAAAATCATAGTTTGATTAGAGGTCGTCAGCATGGCTTTTTGAGGGACAAGTCATGCCTCACACAACTTATTGAATTCTTTCAGAATGGGATCAAGCACATTGAAGGTAGAGCAGTGGATGTGATGTACATGGATTTTAGCCAGGTGGTTGATAAGTTACCATAAGGTCGGCTCATTCAGAAAGTAAGGAGGCATGGGATGCTGGGAAACCGGGAAATCTGCCTGTACGGATACAAAATTGTCTGGCCTGTCGAAGACTGATGTGGTAGAACATGGAAAGTATTCAGCCTGGAGCTTGGTGACCAGTGGCGTTCTTCAGGAATCAGTTATGGGACTGCTGTTCTTTGTGATTTTTACAAATGACTTGGATGATAAAGTGAATTTTAATTTAATAAGTTTTATGATGTAACAAAGATGTTGGAGTTATGGATAGTGAGGAGGGCTGTTGTAGGTTGCAATTGGACATTGACAGGATGCAGAACTGGGCTGATAAATGACAGATGGAGTTCACCCCTGATAAGTGTGAAGTGATTCATTTTGGAAGGTTGAATGTGAATGCAGAATACAGGGTTAAAGGCAGGATTATTGGCAGTGTGGAGGACCATAGGGATCGTGTGTTCCTTATCATAGGACGCTCAAAGGTGTCACCAAGTTGATAAGATTATTAAGATATAATATGTTTTCATTAGTCTGGGATTAAGTTTAAGAGCCACAAGGTTATGTTACAGCGCCAAAAGGCTCTGGTGAGACTACACTTAGAATATTGTGTTCAGTTCTAGCTGCCTCATGACTGGAAAGACATTGAGGCTTCGGAGAGGGTGCTGGGGAGATTTACCTGGATGCTGCCTGGACTGGAGGGCATGTCTTACATAGAAAAGTTGAGGGAGCTAGCTTTTCACCTTGGAGCAATGAAGGATGGGAGGTGACTTGATAGAGGTGTATAAGATGATGAGAGGCATAGGTAGAATGGGTAGCCAGAGTCGTTCTCGCAGAGTGGAAATGGCTATCGCGAGCGGGCATAATTTTAAGGTGACTACAAGAAGGTTTCAGGAGATGTCAGAGGTAGGTTCTTTACACAGAGAGTGGTGGGTGCTTGGAATGCACTGCCAGCAGCGTTGGTAGAGTCAGCTGCATTATGGATATATAAGTGACTATTGGATAGGCACATGAAGGATATGTCAGTTAGTCTGACCTTCGAGTACGAGAAAGGTTCGGCAGGACGTCAAGTGTCTAAGGGTCTATATTGTGGTGTACTGTTCTGTGTTTTATGTTTCACGCAGCCTGTCGTCTCTTATCAATTGTTGAATGTGTGCGGGAGTGATGTGTGTGAAATTAGGAAGTTGGGGAGGGGCGTTAGCCCAAAACATCCAGTTATGTTGTTCATTGTTACATTCACCTGAATGCCATTAGAGTATGTGTGGTGTTCTACATCACGCACGCTCCGCCAATTTCACTTATTAACGCGATTCTTGACTTGTCATTTGCTGCTGCTTTCTTCAGATACAATCAGTTGGGTGACCCATGTATTAATCAGATGTTTGCTATGTTTCGTGAATTAGGCAAAAATAAGATGCCAACTATGATTATTCGACTGAACTATAATCTCTGAAAAGCATTATGTTGATTCTATATTTATGGAACAAAAGTATAAACTCCTGTCAAGATTTTCTAACACAGAAATAAAGAATGTACATTTGATTTTCTATCGAACAAACAACATGGATGTAACTCTTTTGGCGATCAGAATTACACACACAATGTCAGGATTCAAAACAATGCATTATCACTCCACCATTTTGAAAGTGGTTGGCTTCTGAATGATTGCATGTTCAGGGCGAGCGAACGATTGAACAATCAAATAGAATTAGTGTTCTTATATATGTATATATAAACAATCAGTTTAATTTCTCACCGACATGTACAAGCTTCAGTTATTTGCCAGCGAATTAGAAACAGCTATACTTCAACGTGGACTGCGAATATTCAACTAAAAAAATGATTTGTGCTATCAAATTTTAGTGAACAATAATTTGAAAACTTTGAATTTTTAGAAAGGATCTTGTTTAATATGAAATGTGGACAGTGAACAAAAACGATGCACATATTATGAACATATTATCGTGTGAGTGAAAAGTCAGACCTTTTCAAAGAGATTTGAGCCAAAGCAATGACAAATTTGTTTGAGTAATTGGAATACAACATTTAAAATATTCATTTTCTGAGCAATAATTAGACTATATAATGAAGCTGGCCTTGCAATAGTTGCATTTTAAATGCTTATGCTGCACTAAATAATCAGATATTCGTGAGCATTTAGAATGGGAAATAATCGGATCCTGAATTTTATTCACATCAGACACATGATAGAGTACAAAACCTTAAAGAACAGGAGGAGGCCATGGGCCACTGTGTGTACATCAGCTCCAGGAATATCTCCTAAGTCCCTCCCATTTGCCAGCCCTATCTCTGCAGCCTGTTAAATTCATATTTGCAAATACATATCCCGTTCTATTTTTTAATGTTCATCCACAACTCTCCCAGGCAGTTCCATTCCAAATCCTAACAACTCACTCAATAAAGAAGTTTTTCCTTATCTCATTCCTGGCTCTTTTGCTGACCAGCTTGAAATTAGAACTCCTTGATGCTGCAATTCCAACTAACGGAAACAGATTATTCCTGTATTGCTCTCCAACTTTTTTTCAAAGGTTTGAGCACTGCAATTAGTTCACATATTTGTTTGTTATGCTCAAGTAAGAATAAGCCTTGCAAGAACTGTTACAAGCACTACATCGGAAAAACAGTCAGAAAACTAGCCACCTGGATACATGAACAACAACTGGCCAGAAAAAAAGACATGACCCACTATCACTAGTATCCTTACATACAGATGAGGAAGTACACGATTTAGACTGTGTCTGAATATCCATCTAGGACAAGCCAAACAGAGACACTCACGATAATTAATAGAAAAATAGCATTCCAACCTGAACTCTATCAACAAACACATCGATTTTGATCCCATCGAACACTCTCTGACAAAAAGAACTGGACATAAAATCACCAATACTGGAAATTACATCACTGACTCAAGGAAACCTAAACACATAAATAGCAAGTGGGACATAACACCAGCACTTCACCAGAGGCTCACTGATAATGTTCCCTAGTACAGTGATGAACCATCTGAAAATGAACTCTCCAGCTCAGCGAGCAAACTGACATCCAGAAGAAGCACAATTTCTCTCATCCTCCCTTTAACTAAATACTTCATTCCACTTATCATTCCGGTTATTTTAAGGTTATTTGTATTCTTCTGAAAAGTAATATAGTTTCTTTCTGCGTGTGTTTGAATGTGTGTGTGTGTGAGAGAGAGAGTGAGAGAGAATCTCTGGATTACTCCCCGTGCCATGTGGAAAAGAGGGAAGGATGAGGAAGACAGTAGAGCTTAACATGTTGTTAAAAATCTAGTTCAGGAATGAGAGTTCCAGATTGTTGTATCATTGGGATCTCTTCCAGGACAGGTTGGGACCTGTACAAAAAAGACAGATTGTATCTTAACTGGACGAGCACCAACATGCTCCTGGGGAGGTTTGCTAGTGCAAGTCAGATGGATTTGAATAAACCAGTATTGCAGTATTGAATAAACTGAATTGCAGACCACTCCCTTACAAACATCTAAGAACAAAACTGTGCACAACCTCGATACCGCTTTTTGCCCTGAACTGATTTATATCTCTTGTTCTCTATGTCACCAACCCTGTCCACTACCAGCTCACAATATCCCCAGTCTCCATCTCTGCGTCAGTGCTGTGGCTGAACAACCCATTGTCTGCACGTTGGTAAAATTCAGACCTTATATTTCAAACTCTCTTCTGGCCACTTTTCCAGTTACATGTATTTCAATCACAAAATTGTTCTTGTCTCGGACATTACTTCATGATTAGGACAATGTATTAGAGTAGGAATGTCGCTGGATGTAATTCAGGAGCAAAGCTTATTAAACGAAACACATGGTTTCAAGCGATTTGTTTCAAGTCCTACTACAGCTGATGGTAGAACTTAAATAAAAATGATAAGAATTGGAATAAAAGTGAATTTCACGAAAAACAACCATAAAACCCACATTTTGTCTGAAAACCTTGCTGTTTCACTGATGATCTTCGGTAAAGAAGTCCAATACTACTACCCAGTCTGGGTTAAGTGTGACTTCAGACCCATATCATTGAGCTTCACTTTATATTGGTTTGTGGAATGGCCTCACAGTCAGGACAATTAGTGATGATTAACAAATGATGCCCTGGGCAGAGATGCGGACTTCCCATGGAATAACACATTTGAAAGTTAAACCAAATAAAGATAGATGCTGGAGATCTGAAATTGCATAAAAAATGCAAAGAAAAGATCAGAAAGTGCTGGGGAGTTTTTCTGAACTGAAAGCAGCTGGAAAATAGTGGGAATAATGCTGGTAACAGGGAAGTCTGCTTTGAAGGGCAGGAGGAGTGAGTTGAATCGATAGAGAAAGAGAGAGACAGAAGACAAAGCGCAAACAAAGGGACTGATGATCAGCTGGGATGGAAATAAAATGTGAGATCCACCTCATTTCTTTTAACTTTTCCCATCTTCCTGAATATCATGCCCATGTCGGTACATGTATCCCCCGCTTTTCAAAAATTCGCTTTTTGCCACTTCCCTTTCCGAAAATCCTCCATTAGATCCTGTTTTCACTAATCAAAACAAATCCGAAGAGGATTTTCACTTTTAACAAGGAAGGTAAATTTTTCACGCATAAATTAATGCTTCTTCGCTTTATGCTGTATCAGTTTATGAAAGGCTTTGTAGGAACACTCTACTTTCAGATACCGAGGGAAATCGCTGTCTATCTAAGATCATGTTTAAAGCGATTTGATCCCAACTGTGTCGTCATGTTCTTATATTTATTAATGGGATATAGGTATCACTGGCTGGGCCAGCATTAGTTCACTTTTTTGATTGCCCTTGAGAAGACCTTGAGCCTCACAGGGCACTGAGACAGAGTGAGGCGTACAAGGTGACAGCTGCACAGGAGGTGTGCAAAGCAAGATCGTCTTTCACAAGATTAATATTATTTGAAAAGTTAGAGACTTCAATTCGTCAGTCTAATTACAGTAGGGAAGAAGCTGTTCCTGAGCATGTAGGCCCATGTTCTCATGCCTCTGTATCTCCTCCCTTTTGGAAAAGGATGTAGGAGATAATTACAGGTTTTGGAGAGATATTTGATGTTGCCAGCCTTTCGCTGACAACGAGAAGTATAAATGGATGGAAGGTTGTCTTCCATGATAGTCTGGTCTGTGCACACAACCGTCTGTAATTTCTTATGGTCCTGGGAAGAGCAGTTACCGTCACACTATTATGCACATGAACAGAATGCTTTCAGTTGTCAGAATGCAGAGCACTGGGAGAAGACAGTTCCAAAATATTTAGATGCAAACATTGGTTGTTAAATGGATATCGATGTTCTGCTTGCTGTTTTGACAACAATTGAAATTTAACCAATAAATTTAAATTATGTCCAAGATACCAAAACACAATTGAGTTTATTGAATTGCCAACATCTAACCAAAGAGCCATCACATGCTTCAAAAGAATAGAGAAGCCATCACCATCACAACGAGGGAAAAAGAGACAGACACGTATAAGGAGAGAGAGAACACAGCGATGGAAACAGAAGGACAGAGAGTTAAAGTGAGAAAGGAAACAAAACAAGAATCAAACAGTCATATAGACAGGGAGAAGGGGAGATAGTAAGTTCAGGGAAAGAAACAGAAGACAGAGAAAAAGAAAACACAGGGAAACAGACAGTGTGAGAGAAATAGTGAGAGACAAAGCACACAGGGAGCTGGGGATGGGGTCACAGTGAGCTGGGGATGGGGTCACAGTGAGCTGGGGATAGGGTCACAGTGAGCTGGGGATGGGGTCACAGTGAGCTGGGGATAGGGTCACAGTGAGCTGGGGATGGGGTCACAGTGAGCTGGGGATAGGGTCACAGTGAGCTGGGGATAGGGTCACAGTGAGCTGGGGATAGGGTCACAGTGAGCTGGGGATAGGGTCACAGGGAGCTGGGGATAGGGTCACAGTGAGCTGGGGATGGGGTCACAGTGAGCTGGGGATAGGGTCACAGTGAGCTGAGGATAGGGTCACAGTGAGCTGGGGATAGGGTCACAGTGAGCTGGGGATGGGGTCACAGTGAGCTGGGGATAGGGTCACAGTGAGCTGGGGATGGGGTCACAGTGAGCTGGGGATGGGGTCACAGTGAGCTGGGGATAGGGTCACAGTGAGCTGAGGATAGGGTCACAGTGAGCTGGGGATAGGGTCACAGTGAGCTGGGGATAGGGTCACAGTGAGCTGGGGATAGGGTCACAGTGAGCTGGGGATAGGGTCACAGTGAGCTGGGGATGGGGTCACAGTGAGCTGGGGATAGGGTCACAGGGAGCTGGGGATAGGGTCACAGTGAGCTGGGGATAGGGTCACAGTGAGCTGGGGATGGGGTCACAGTGAGCTGGGGATGGGGTCACAGTGAGCTGGGGATGGGGTCACAGTGAGCTGGGGATAGGGTCACAGTGAGCTGGGGATAGGGTCACAGTGAGCTGGGGATGGGGTCACAGTGAGCTGGGGATGGGGTCACAGTGAGCTGGGGATAGGGTCACAGTGAGCTGGGGATGGGGTCACAGTGAGCTGGGGATGGGGTCACAGTGAGCTGGGGATGGGGTCACAGTGAGCTGGGGATGGGGTCACAGTGAGCTGGGGATGGGGTCACAGTGAGCTGGGGATGGGGTCACAGTGAGCTGGGGATGGGGTCACAGTGAGCTGGGGATAGGGTCACAGTGAGCTGGGGATGGGGTCACAGTGAGCTGGGGATGGGGTCACAGTGAGCTGGGGATGGGGTCACAGTGAGCTGGGGATGGGGTCACAGTGAGCTGGGGATGGGGTCACAGTGAGCTGGGGATAGGGTCACAGTGAGCTGGGGATAGGTTCACAGGGAGCTGAGGATAGGGTCACAGTGAGCTGGGGATGGGGTCACAGTGAGCTGGGGATGGGGTCACAGTGTGCTGGGGATAGGGTCACAGTGAGCTGGGGATAGGGTCACAGTGAGCTGAGGATAGGGTCACAGTGAGCTGAGGATAGGGTCACAGTGAGCTGGGGATGGGGTCACAGTGAGCTGGGGATAGGGTCACAGTGAGCTGGGGATAGGGTCACAGTGAGCTGGGGATGGGGTCACAGTGAGCTGGGGATGGGGTCACAGTGAGCTGAGGATAGGGTCACAGTGAGCTGGGGATGGGGTCACAGTGAGCTGGGGATAGGGTCACAGTGAGCTGAGGATGGGGTCACAGTGAGCTGGGGATGGGGTCACAGTGAGCTGGGGATAGGGTCACAGTGAGCTGGGGATAGCGTCACAGTGAGCTGGGGATAGGGTCACAGTGAGCTGGGGATGGGGTCACAGTGAGCTGGGGATAGGGTCACAGTGAGCTGGGGATAGGGTCACAGTGAGCTGGGGATAGGGTCACAGTGAGCTGGGGATGGGGTCACAGTGAGCTGGGGATGGGGTCACAGTGAGCTGGGGATGGGGTCACAGTGAGCTGGGGATAGGGTCACAGTGAGCTGGGGATGAGGTCACAGTGAGCTGGGGATGGGGTCACAGTGAGCTGGGAATAGGGTAACAGTGAGCTGGGGATAGGGTCACAGTGAGCTGGGGATAGGGTCACAGTGAGCTGGGGATGGGGTCACAGTGAGCTGGGGATGGGGTCACAGTGAGCTGAGGATAGGGTCACAGTGAGCTGGGGATAGGGTCACAGTGAGCTGGGGATGGGGTCACAGTGAGCTGGGGATGGGGTCACAGTGAGCTGGGGATAGGGTCACAGTGAGCTGGGGATGGGGTCACAGTGAGCTGGGGATGGGGTCACAGTGAGCTGAGGATAGGGTCACAGTGAGCTGAGGATGGGGTCACAGTGAGCTGAGGATGGGGTCACAGTGAGCTGGGGATAGGGTCACAGTGAGCTGGGGATGGGGTCACAGTGAGCTGAGGATAGGGTCACAGTGAGCTGGGGATAGGGTCACAGTGAGCTGGGGATAGGGTCACAGTGAGCTGGCGATGGGGTCACAGTGAGCTGAGGATGGGGTCACAGTGAGCTGGGGATGGGGTCACAGTGAGCTGAGGATGGGGTCACAGTGAGCTGGGGATAGGGTCACAGTGAGCTGAGGATAGGGTCACAGTGAGCTGGGGATGGGGTCACAGTGAGCTGAGGATGGGGTCACAGTGAGCTGGGGATAGGGTCACAGTGAGCTGAGGATAGGGTCACAGTGAGCTGGGGATAGGGTCACAGTGAGCTGGGGATGGGGTCACAGTGAGCTGGGGATGGGGTCACAGTGAGCTGGGGATGGGGTCACAGTGAGCTGGGGATGGGGTCACAGTGAGCTGGGGATGGGGTCACAGTGAGCTGGGGATAGGGTCACAGTGAGCTGGGGATAGGGTCACAGTGAGCTGGGGATAGGGTCACAGTGAGCTGGGGATGGGGTCACAGTGAGCTGGGGATGGGGTCACAGTGAGCTGGGGATGGGGTCACAGTGAGCTGGGGATAGGGTCACAGTGAGCTGGGGATAGGGTCACAGTGAGCTGAGGATAGGGTCACAGTGAGCTGGGGATGGGGTCACAGTGAGCTGAGGATAGGGTCACAGTGAGCTGGGGATGGGGTCACAGTGAGCTGGGGATGGGGTCACAGTGAGCTGGGGATAGGGTCACAGTGAGCTGGGGATGGGGTCACAGTGAGCTGGGGATAGGGTCACAGTGAGCTGGGGATGGGGTCACAGTGAGCTGGGGATGGGGTCACAGTGAGCTGGGGATAGGGTCACAGTGAGCTGAGGATGGGGTCACAGTGAGCTGGGGATGCGGTCACAGTGAGCTGGGGATGGGGTCACAGTGAGCTGGGGATGGGGTCACAGTGAGCTGAGGATGGGGTCACAGTGAGCTGGGGATAGGGTCACAGTGAGCTGGGGATGGGGTCACAGTGAGCTGGGGATAGGGTCACAGTGAGCTGGGGATGGGGTCACAGTGAGCTGGGGATGGGGTCACAGTGAGCTGGGGATGGGGTCACAGTGAGCTGGGGATAGGGTCACAGTGAGCTGGGGATGGGGTCACAGTGAGCTGGGGATGGGGTCACAGTGAGCTGGGGATGGGGTCACAGTGAGCTGGGGATGGGGTCACAGTGAGCTGGGGATAGGGTCACAGTGAGCTGGGGATGGGGTCACAGTGAGCTGGGGATAGGGTCACAGTGAGCTGGGGATGGGGTCACAGTGAGCTGGGGATAGGGTCACAGTGAGCTGGGGATGGGGTCACAGTGAGCTGGGGATAGGGTCACAGTGAGCTGGGGATAGGGAATGGGAGAAGCTGGGGGTGAGGACTGGAGAGACCTTGGAGCGAGCACTGGAGCGAGCTGGGGGAAGGGAGGTGAGAATTTACATTGGCATGTTCCAACTTGTACAGGCAAATCATATTAAGCAAGGATGTACAGAACAATGGCTGTAAAACATGTCTGAGAGGCATGCAGGTTACGCTGCACAGGGCGTGCGCGAGGCGAGATTAACACGAACAAGATCAGCGTTATCTGAGATTAGAGAGTACATTCATCAGTCTCATAACAGCCGGGAATAAGCTGTTGCTGAACCAGCTGCTCTGTGTTTTCAAGCTTCTGTATCTGTTAGCCTGATCGAAGAGGTCAGGCTAACAGATACAGGTATCTGTTAGGAATAACATATCTATAGGTATGTTAGGAATAAAAGAATGACTAGGGTAGGAATAGGTCCAATCAAGGATAGTAATGGGAAGTTGCGTGTGGAGGCTGAAGAGATTGGGGAGGCACTGAATGAATACTTTTCGTCAGTATTCACTCAGGAACAGGACATTGTTGTCGATATGAATACTGAGGCACGAATAAGTAGAATGGATGGCTTTGAGATATGTAGAGAAGAGGTGTTGGAAATTCTGGCAAGAGTGAAAATAGATAAGTCCCCTGGGCCTGATGGCATTTATCCTAGGATTCTCTGGGAAGCAAGGGAGGAGATTGCAGAGCCATTGGCCTTGATTTTTGTGTCCTCTTTGTCGACAGGAGTAGTGCCAGAGGACTGGAGGCTAGCAAACGTGGTTCCCTTGTTCAAGAAGGGGAGTAGGGATAATCCTAGTAACTATAGGCCAGTGAGTCTCACTTCTGTTGTGGGCAAAGTCTTAGAGAGAATTGTAAGGGATAGGATTTATGCACATCTGGATAAGAATGATGTGATAGTCAGCATGGTTTTGTGAAGGGCAGGTCGTGCCTCACAAACCTTATTGAATTCTTTGAGAAGGTGACTAAGGAGGTAGATGAGGGGAAAGCGGTAGATGTGGTATATATGGATTTTAGTAAGGCGTTTGATAAGGTCCCCCATGGTAGGCTACTGCAGAAAATACAGAGATATGGCATTGAGGGTGAGTTGGAGGTTTGGATTAGGAATTGGCTCTCTGGAAGAAGACAGAGGGTAGTAGTTGATGGCAAAGGTTCATCTTGGAGTGTCGTCACTAGCGGTGTTCCGCAAGGATCTGTTTTGGGACCATTGCTGTTTGTCATTTTTATAAATGACCTGGAGGAAGGGTTAGAAGGTTGGGTGAGCAAGTTTGCGGATGATACGAAAGTCGGAGGAGTTGTAGACAGTGAGGAAGGATGTGGCAGGTTACAGCGGGATATAGAGAAGCTGCAGAGCTGGGCAGAAAGGTGGCAAATGGAGTTCAATGTAGCTAAGTGTGAGGTGATTCACTTTGGTAAGAGTAATAAAAAGATGGGGTACTGGGCTAATGGTCGGATACTTGGTAGTGTGGAAGAGCAGAGGGATCTTGGTGTCCATGTACACAGATCTCTGAAAGTTGCCACCCAGGTAAATAGTGCAGTGAAGAAGGCATATGGCGTACTGGCTTTTATTGGTAGAGGAATTGAGTTCCGGAGTCCTGAGGTCATGCTGCAGTTGTATAAGACTCTGGTGCGGCCGCATCTGGAATATTGTGTGCAGTTTTGGTCGCCATACTATAGGAAGGATGTGGAGGCACTGGAACGGGTGCAGAGGAAGTTTACCAGGATGTTGCCTGGCATGGTAGAAAGATCCTATGAGGAAAGGCTGAGGCACTTGGGGTTGTTTTCATTGGAGAAAAGAAGGTTTAGGGGTGACTTGATAGAGGTGTACAAGATGATTAGGGGGTTAGATAGGGTTGACAGTGAGAACCTTTTTCCACGTATGGAGTCAGCTCTTACAAGGGGGCATAGCTTTAAATTAAGGGGGGGGTAGATATAGGACTGATGTTAGGGGTAGGTTCTTCACTCAGCGAGTCGTAAGTTCATGGAATGCCCTGCCAGTAGCAGTGGTGGACTCTCCCTCTTTATGGGTATTTAAGCGGGCATTGGATAGGTATATGGAGGATAGTGGGTTAGTGTAGGTTAGGTGGGCTTTGATCGGTGCAACATCGAGGGCCGAAGGGTCTGTAGAACATAGAACATAGAACATAGAACAATACAGCGCAGTACAGGCCCTTCGGCCCTCGATGTTGCGCCGATCAAAGCCCACCTAACCTACACTAACCCACTATCCTCCATATACCTATCCAATGCCCGCTTAAATACCCATAAAGAGGGAGAGTCCACTACTGCTACTGGCAGGGCATTCCATGATCTTACGACTCGCTGAGTGAAGAACCTACCCCTAACATCAGTCCTATATCTACCCCCCCTTAATTTAAAGCTATGCCCCCTTGTAATAGCTGACTCCATACGCGGAAAAAGGTTCTCACTGTCAACCCTATCTAACCCCCTAATCATCTTGTACACCTCTATCAAATCACCCCTAAACCTTCTTTTCTCCAAAGAAAACAACCCCAAGTGCCTCAGCCTTTCCTCATAGGATCTTCCTACCATACCAGGCAACATCCTGGTAAACCTCCTCTGCACCCGTTCCAGTGCCTCCACATCCTTCCTATAGTATGGCGACCAAAACTGCACACAATATTCCAGAAGCGGCCGCACCAGAGTCTTATACAACTGCAGCATGACCTCAGGACTCCGGAACTCAATTCCTCTACCAATAAAGGCCAGTACGCCATATGCCTTCTTCACTGCACTATTTACCTGGGTGGCAACTTTCAGAGATCTGTGTACATGGACACCAAGATCCCTCTGCTCTTCCACACTACCAAGTAGTCTACCATTAGCCCAGTAATCCATCTTTTTATTACTCTTACCAAAGTGAATCACTTCACACTTAGCTACATTGAACTCCATTTGCCACCTTTCTGCCCAGCTCTGCAGCTTCTCTATATCCCGCTGTAACCTGCCATATCCTTCCTCACTGTCTACAACTCCTCCGACTTTCGTATCATCCGCAAACTTGCTCACCCAACCTTCTAACCCTTCCTCCAGGTCATTTATAAAAATGACAAACAGCAATGGTCCCAAAACAGATCCTTGCGGAACACCACTAGTGACGGCACTCCAAGATGAATCTTTGCCATCAACTACTACCCTCTGTCTTCTTCCAGAGAGCCAATTCCTAATCCAAACCTCCAACTCACCCTCAATGCCATATCTCTGTATTTTCTGCAGTAGCCTACCATGGGGAATCAGTACTGCGCTGTATTCTTCTATGTTCTATGTTCTATGTTCTAAGAGGTGTGGGAGACCATTACTGGGGTGTGATGGTTCTTTGATAATGTTAGAACAAAACATTCCAGCACAGAAACAGGCCATTCTGTGGTCCAAGCCTGTGCCGATCTCCAGCCCTCCGGGACCTCAGCAGTGTTCAAGGATGCTACAAAGATATCTATTAATGCCCCACCTCTTTCCTCCCTCCCTTCCCTCAGTAATCTGGTGTAGATGTTGGCTGCCTTTCTGCGGCAACGAGCCATGTAAATGGAATCAATGGTTGGGATGTTAGAGCCCGTGTTGGTCAGAGCTGTGCACCCAACCTTCTGTAGTGTCTCACGGTCCTGAGTCGAGCAGTTGCCGTACCTGGCTGTTATGCACCTGGACAGTACGCCCTCACTGGTGCATCTGTAGAAGTAGCGCATGCTGAATTTCCTGAACCAACTGAGGAAGGAGAGGCATTGTTGAACCTTTCCGACTGTCGGACCTATGTGAGAAGTTCAGGACAGGTTGTCAGTTATCATCAGTCCGAGGGACTTGATGCTCTGCACTCCCTCAAACGGTTGATGTAGATGGAGTGTGTTCCCTTTCTTTCTTCCTAAAGTCAATGATCACTCCTTTACGTTTACAGGATTAGAGAGAGGTCATTATCAATATACCATGCTACCAAGCCCTATATCTCCTTTCTACATTCTGACGCGTTGTTGTTTGATATCCGTACTGCTATAGTGATGTCATCAGCGAACTTGTAGCTGGCGTTGTTTGGAATTTGGAAATTCAGCCGTGGGTGTACAGGGAGGACATTAGTGGGCTGAGGACACAACCTTGGGAGTACAGGGAAAACTGTAGGGGGCTGCAGAAACAACCGTGTGTGTGCATGGAGGACAGTGGGGGCTGAGGACACAACTGTGGGTGTTCAGGGAGTTCAGTAGTTGGCCTGGGCACAGCCTTGAGTGTATAGGGAGTACACTAAGGGGCTGAGGGCACAGCCGTGGGTGTACAGGGAGGACATTAGGGGGCTGAGGAAACAACCGTGGGTGTACAGGGAATACAGTAGGGGGCTGAGGACACAGCTGTGGGTGTACAGGGAGGGAGTACGTTAAGTGGCTGAGGGCACTGCCATGGGTGTATAGGGAGTACAGTCGGGAGCTGAGGGTACTGCCGTGGGTTTACTGGGAGTATTGTCGAGTGTTGCGAACATATCCTTCAGCAGCTTTAGTGTTGAATGTTATTGTGGAGGAAGTGATTTTACCGATCTTCATGATTGTGGTCTGTGGGTCAGAAACCTGAGGATCCAGTTGCAGAGAGTCGAACCGAGACCAAAGTCGCGGAGTTTTGTGATTAGTCTGTCAGGGAAAATGATTTTGAAGGTGGAGCTTTTGTCAATGAGCAGGAGCCTGGTGTAGGTGTCCTTGATATCCAAATATTCCAGGGATGCGTGCAGGGCTCGGGTATAGTATCCGTTGAGAACCCGTTATATTAGTCGGGCAGCAGGTCAGGCTGGGAGACTGGAGTGGGTGTAGGCAAGAACCAGCCTCTCAAAGCACTTTATGATTATTGAGGTGGGAGCCACAGGGTGGCAGTCTATAAGGGCACGGTCCATGTGTTTTCTCACTTACCAGGATAATGTTGACCTTCTTGAATCAGGTTGGGACTTCGGCTTCAGAAGGAAGAGTTTTACTAGGTTTGCAGATGATACAATGATGATTGGATGGGCAGGTGATATTGTGGAAGTGGGGAGGCTGCAGAAAGGCTTGGACAGGTTAGGACACTGGGAAAACACATGGCTGATGGAACACAACATGGGAACGTATGAAATTATGCACTTCAGTAGGCGGAATACAGGCAGACACTATGTTCTAAAAGGCTTCATGAAATCTGAAGCACAAACAAAGTTTGGAGTCCTCGTCCTCTCTTACGGTTAATGTGCAGGTTCAGTTGGCAGATCAGAAAACAAATATAATGTTAACATTCATTTCAAGAGAGTGAGAATACCAGAGCGGAGACATTCTGCTGAGAATGCAATGGGCTATGATCAGACGGCTTTTGGATTATTATGAGCTGTTCTGGGGAAGGATCTACGGGTGTTGGACATGATCTATCCTGGGAATGATGCCTTGTTATATGAGCGGCAGTTGAGGGCTCTGTGTCTGTACTCAATGGAAATTAGAAGAATCGGGGGGGGGGCGCATCTGATTGAAATTGATCAATTACCGCAAAAATTGATACAGTTAGAATACAGAAGATTTTTCCACTAATCTTAGAGACTATGACAAAATGGTACAGTTTCAGAGTGAAGAGATAGGCATAATGGCCCAACAAATTGATATATCTCATGCCCTTATGGTCATACAGTATATTATTCAATGCAGAATTGTAAGTCTCTGACGTGCTCTTGTAACCCTTGTATCTGTACGTTGATTTGACTTCTGGTCAGTGGTAACCCCTGTAAAATGGACGGTGGTAGGATACAGTGTTAACCAGTAGCGCAGTAATATGTTGAATATAAGCGGCTATCTGTGAGTCTCATCTACCGGGAGTACATTGTCTCTACGATTATTGTTATTTTCAGTCTGGCACTTTTGAAGGATCGATCCTGTTACGCTAATATTGTTGCATTTAACAGAACAGGTGCAATTTATCACAGCACTCAGCAACAATATGTCATTGAAGACTGAACACCTATCTAATAACAGAAAGGTCTAAAATGTTAGTATCAGAAACACTGCTTTCCTGTTCGTGTTCAAATCAGACAACCTGTCCCATCGAGGTGCCCCACTTGGAACTTTTTAAACTTATTTTTTGGTTATGAGAATCACTGGATGGGCCCATAATTTCTTGTCCGTCCCTAGTTGCCCCCTTGAGAAGGTGGTGCTGAGTTGCCTTCTTGTACCGCTGCAGTCCATCTGCTGTGCGTTGAACCACAATGCTATAAGGTATGGAATTCCAGCGTTTTGACCCAGCAACAGTGAAAAAAATGGTGATATATTTTAAACTCAGGATGTTGACTGGTTTGGAGCGGAGCTTGAAGGTGGTGGCGTTCACAAAAGCCTGCTGCATTATCATTCTACATGGAAGTGCTCGAAGGAGTGGAAGGTGCTTTCTGAGGATCTTTGGAGAATTTGTGCAGCGCATCTTGTCGATAGTATACACTGCTCCGACTGACCGTTGCTGGTGAGGGGAGTGAAAGCTTGTGGAAGTGATGCCAAGCAATTGGACTGATTTGTCCTTGATGGTGTCAAGCTTCTTCAGTGTCGTTGTGGCTTCACTCATTCAGGCAATTGGGGAGTATTCCATCTCACTCCTGACTTGTGCCTTGCAAATGGTGAACATGCTTTGGGAAGACAGGAGGTGAGTTACTTGCGCAGTATTCCTAGCCTCTGATATGCTCTTATGTTTACGTGGCGATTCCAGCTAAGTTTCTGGTCAATGGTAGCCCCAAGTGTATTGATGGGGGGGGCGGGAGTTTAATGACAAATATGCTGCTGAATACCAAGTGGTTATATTGCTTCTTACCGGTGATGGTAATTGTCAGGCATCTGTGTGGTGCGAGTGTTGCTTGTTACTTGTCAGCCCAAGCCTGGATATTGTCCAAATCTTGTTGCATTTTGGCAAGGACTGCTTCCATACCTGAGCATTTGCGAATGGTGATGAACATTGTGCAGTCATTGTCGGATATTCCCACTTCTGACCTTATGATGGAGAGATGGCCATTCATGAAGAAGCAGAATATGTTTGGACCATCCGGAGGGCCACTGAAGATTTTAAATAATATGGTGAGGAAACGTCTGAAAATGAACATTCCAGTTCATGGAGCAAACCTACATTCGCATTATCCTGAGGGACTACTGCAGAGATATTCTGAAACTGAGATGACTGACCTCCAACAACAATGACCTTTTTCCAATGTGTCAGGTATGACTCCAATAATGAAGTACTTGCTCGCAATATCCTTTTTGATTGGGTTCCTTGATGCGAAATTTAAAAGTATGCAGCCTTGATTTCAAGTGCTGGAATTCAGTTCATTTTTCTATGTTTGAACAAAAGCTGTGCTGAGGTCAGGAGCTGAGTGGCCCCGGTGGAACCCAAAATGGGCGTCACTGAGCAGGGTATTGCTGAGCAGGTGCTGCTAGATAGCACTGTTGATGAGTCCTTCCATCACTTTATTGATGATGGAGATTAGAATGATGAGGCGGTATTTCTGCGTTGAATTTGCCCTTTGTTTTATGTACAGAACATCTTTGAGCAGTTTTTTTTTTCCCATTGTTGCACTCTCTTTTGCACTGGGGTTAATCCTCTGGCTTGATGGGATTTTTGAGTGGTTTATATGCTGGGCCATGACATTACAGATTTTGCTGGAGTATAGTTCTTCTGCTATTGATGATCACAGCATCTTATGGATGCTCAGTCTTGAGTTGCTAGATCTGTTGGAAGTCTGTGCCATTTAGCATGGGAATAGTGCCACACAACACAATAGAGTTTATTCTCAATGTGACCGTGAGACTTTGCCTGCTCAACAACAGTGCGGTGGTCAGTTTTACCGATGCTGTCATGGACAGATGCACCTGCAGTTGGTAGGTCAGGTATGTTTTTTCCCTCTCGTTCATTCCCTCACGAACTTCTGCAGGCCCAATCTAGAAGCTATGTCCTTTAGGACCCGACCAGCGTGATCAGTAGTACTCCTGCCAAACCATTCTTGGTGGTTGACTTTGAAATTCCTCAGCCAGAATACACTTTGTGCCCCTTTTCACAGTGAGTGCTTTCTCCAAGTTCTGTTCAACGTGGAAGAGTACTGATTCAACTGAGGAATGACGTTACATGATAATCAGTAAGGCTGCTTTGCCCACGTTTAATTTAAAGTCATGGGGCTTCTTTGGGTCCGGAGTTAATTTTGGGGACTCGCAGAGCAACTACCTCCAGAATGTATCGCACTGAGCTGCTCTTTCTGATGGATCGGTCTTCACCTTGGGCCAGAACATATCCAGTGATGGTGATGGTGGTGTCTGGGGTATTTCTGAAAGGTATAATTTCGTGAGCATGACTATGTCAGGCTGTTGCTTGACTAATCTGTAAGCCGGTTATCGCAATATTGGCACTAAGCCCTCAGATGTAAGAACATAGAACATAGAACTGTACAACACAGAACTGGCCCTTCAGCCCACGATGTTGTGCCGACCATTGATCCTCATGTGAGGTAAACCTAATGTACGAACCCTCAAATGTCTGTGACCACATGCATGTCCAGCAGTCTCTTAAATGTCCCCAATGACCCTGCTTCCACAACTGCTGCTGGCAATGCATTCCATGCTCTCTCAACTCTCCGTGTAAAGAACCCGCCTCTGACATCCACTCTATAATTTCCGCCAAGCGGCTTTAAACTGTGACCCCTTGTCTTAGCCATTTCTGCCCTGGGAAAAAGTCTCTGGCTATTGACTCTATCTATGCCTCTCATTATCTTGTTCACATCAATTAGGCCCCCTCTCTTCCTTCTTTTTTTCGAAAGAAAAGTGTCCAAGCTCAGTCAACATCTCTTCATTAGATAAGCGCTCCATTCCAGGCAGCATCCTAGTAAACCTCCACTGAACCCTCTCCAAAGCATCCACATTTTTCCTATAATAGGGCGACCAGAACTGGATACAGTATTCCAAGTGCGGTCTAACCAAAGTTTTATAGAGCTGCAACAAGCTCTCACGGCTTTTAAACTCAACCCCCCTGTTAATGAAAGCCAAAACACCATATGCTTTCTTAACAACTCTGTCCACTTGGGCGGCAATTTTAAGGTATCTATGTACCTGCACACCAAGATCTCGCTGTTCATCCACACTACCAAGAATCCTGTCTTTAATCCTGTACTCAACTTTCATGTTCGACCTTCCAAAATGCATCACTTCGCATTTATCCAGGTTGAACTCCATCTGCCACCTCTCAGCCCATCTCTGCATCCTGTCAATATCATGCTGCAGCCTACAACAGCCCTCTATACTGTCAACGACACCTCCAACCTTTGTGTCGTCTGCAAACTTGCTAAGCCATCCTTCAATCTCCTCATACAAGTTATTATTAAAAATTACAAATGGTAGAGTCCCAAGAACAGAGCCCTGTGGAACACCACTCAACACTGACTTCCAGGAAGAATACTTTATTTCCGCTACCACTCGCTGTCTTCTGTCGACCAGCTAATTCTGTATCCAGACAGCTAAATTCCCCTTTATCGCATTCCTCCTGACTTTCTGAACGAGCCTACCATGTGGAATCTTATCAAATGCCTTGCTGAAGTCCACATACAACAAATCCACCGCTCGAACCTCATCAACTTGTCTAGTAACATCCTCAAAGAACTCAATAAGAATTGTGAGGCATGACCTGCCCCTCACAAAGCTGTGTTGACTGCATTTAATCAAGCCATGCTCTTCCAGATGGTCATAAATCCTATCCCTCAGAATCCTTTCTAACACATTGCAGACGACAGATGTGAGACTTACTGGTCTGTAATTGCCGGGGATTTCCCTATTTCCTTTCTTGAAGAGAGGAATTACATTTGCCTCCCTCCAGTCCTCAGGTCCGGATCCAGTGGAGAGCGAGGATGGAAAGATCTTTGCAAGCGGCGAAGCAATCACATTTCTCGCTTCCCAAAGCAGCCGGGGCCAAATCTTGTCTGGCCCTGGCGACTTGTCAATCTTAATGGTTGTCAAACTTTTCAGCACATCAGCTTCCTCAACCTCTATCCGTTCCAGCATGTTTACCTGCTCCTCAATGGTTTCATTCACTACAAGGTCCTTTTCTTTAGTTAAACAGAAGCAAACAACTCATTTATGGCTTCCCCTACCTCCTCAGACTCTTTACACAAGTTCCCTATGATTTCCCTGATCAGCCCTACTGTTTGTTTGATTATTCTCTAATTCCTCACATACTTGTAAAACGCTTTTAGATTCTCCCTAATCCTTCCTGCCAAGCCTTTTTCCTTCCCCCTCCTGGCTCTCCTCAGGCCATTTTTGATCTCCTTCCTCGCCTGCCTGTAATCCTCTAGAGCTGAGCAAGACCCTTGCTTCCTCCACTTTACGTAAGCTGCCTTCTTTCTTTTGACGAGAAGCTCCTCCGCTCTCATCATTCAAGGTTCCTTTATCTTACCCTTTCTTGCCTGTCTCAGAGGAACACATTTATGCATCACTCGCAACAACTGTTCCTTAAACAGTCTCCACATGTCTATAGTGCCCTTTCCATGGAACAATTGCTCCCAGTCCAAGCTTCCCAACTCACGTCTGAAAGCATCATGTTAGTAAGGAGGACTTTGCAATTTCGACAGTGATGTTTCCAAATGACTTTTTCGGTGGTCAGATCGATACCTGTTGGTCCACCCGGTTTTATTTCTTTGAGATTTTGAATAGATTGATATAACTGAATGATACGCTGGACCATTTCAGAGGGCGAGTGAGAGTCATCACATTACTTTGTGTCTGGAGTGAGGATAAACGATTACTTTATTGGAGGATATTAGTGAACCAAATGGATTTTTTTTCTGACAATCGGCAATGATTTCATTCTCATCAGTGTATTCTTAATTCCAGCTTTTTAAAAATTATTGAACTGAAGTTCCACCATCTGCAGTGGCGGGATTCGAACCTGGGTCCAGAGAATAAGAGCTGAATTTCTGGATTGATAATCTAGCGATTATACCATGAGGGCTATTTGGAACCAAATGTAGTACTCAGCTGCTATTTCTTGTGTTGCCCTGTTTTTCTTTCATTGCTTGTGTTTATCTGGATCCTCAACCTTCATTAAATCCTGATTGAAATCCACCGTCATGAATGTCTTCTGGACTGCTCGAATTTCATTCAGTCTATTTTGTTTGCAAGACATTTCAAGGCAGCTGCACATCAGAGAAGAAAAGGAAGAGATAATGGGTGATTGTGCACTGTACCTGTCACCGCACCAGCTTATCTGACCAGGCACCTAAAGTATTTTTTGTGGATCAGAGAACTGCCGAATTATTATAACACCGATCGAGGTCTGTCAACCCATTGTGGGGTCACAAGCACTTCAACTGCACAATTGGAGATACAATATATGGAGATAGCTGGTGTGAGAGAGAAATCAACAGATGTGGTGATTCTGTTCGCCGAGCTGGGAATTTATGTTGCAGACGTTGCGTCCCCTGTCTAGGTGACATCCTCAGTGCGTGGGAGCGTCCTGTGAAGCGCTTCTGTGATGTTTCCTCAGGCATTTATAGTGATTTGTCTCTGCCGCTTCCGGTTGTCAGTTCCAGCTGTCCGCTGCAGTGGCTGGTATATTGGATCAATGTGTGCTTATTGATTGAATCTGTGGATGAGTGACAAGCATCTAAGAATTCCCTGGCTGTTCTCACAAATCTTCTCACAAACTTTGAAGAAATAAACAGAGAAAAAGAAAGTGAAGTGAGATAAACTGAGAGAGGATAGAAAGGGGAGCGATTGACTGAGTGGGAGAGGAAGAGGTGTTAGATGAGGGTGAAGTCAGATTAATCAGAAGACAGCATGAGTGTAGATAAATACGGACAGAAAGAAGTTGGAAGTTTTACTTAGAGATTCCTCTGAACTGCAAGCCCTTTGTCTGGGTGCCATACTCTGTGACCGCTGGCTGTCATCCCAGATCATTTCTTTCCAATAATATCACAGAGCTGGGTTACTGACATCTAAGCAGAACCCAATAGATCAGTAGATTAGTTCCATGGCGAAGGTAGATTTTTTAAATAAACCATGCCATGAGCAGCAGGAAATGATAACCGCACCCAAAACTCCCACCCCATCTCCAGATACTGTGTGAGAGACTGGGCCAGAGAATCTAGTGAGGGGTATCACTGACAGAGGGGAAATCAGCAGCTCCGCTGTGGATCAAATAATGATTGATAAAGTTTACACACCAGTATCCTAGTTTTCTAATCCACGTTTCAGTTTATATATCTCAATATCAGGAGTGCATTTTAACAATCTTATCTCTTTGTACTTTGCATATTTTGGTCTGTATAGAAAATCATTTTGTCCCTGTATTTTGTATTGCATAAATACATTTCATTAATATTGTCTCTGCTAATTTCTCATTGTAGACGTATCCTTGACTCTGTTTTCATATGAGTTATAAAGAGTAACGTTCCAATAGTTCCAATAGTACATTGGGGAACATCAATGTACCTCTTCCCATTTTGAACAGCCATGTCCCCCAGTCCACTCCATCTTCTGTCTTTTCCCCAATGTCAAAATTACAATGTAATTGAAGTCAGTAGATGATACTTCATCACAGTTCCTTAACATTGATAACGTCAACATCCACGCTTGCCGTCTCTGATACTTGAATAACAATCTGAATTTTATTTGTCACGTACAATTCTCTGTTAACATATGCATGCCGTTTGATTGTTATAAACATATTGCCATCAGATCATGGACAGATGTTCTCTCAATGTTTTAGTGATTTTGCGATGACTGATCAGTAATTATAGGATTTATTTCCCCATTTATGAGCAGAGAAACATGTTTATGTTCAGTTAAACCTCTGGAATTACCTCTATATCCAAGGCAGACTGAATGATTACACACAATCAATCTGCCACCTCCGACATTCCTTCCTTCAGTCACACTCACATATCACATCCTGAATGTATCAATGTTCAAAGTTATTTTGAATTTTAGTAAAACATTATCAAATTGAAAAGGGTTAGCTGGAGCTATTTGTTCAGCGATTGTGATTATATGAGTCTCCATGGATCCTATGGGTCCGCAGAGAGTTTCCCTCTTCTATCAATAAGGGAACGCGTTCCATGTGTTATCCCATATTCTGAGCGGGAGCATCACCCACACCAGTAACAGGGATCAGCAGCTTCAGAGAGAGAAGGAGGAGAGATCAAAATCTGGAAACATTAGACTGGATGTTTCAACAATGGATCAGGATCTGAGAACATTCGAATGGAAATTTCCAGCAATGGACAGGAGTTTATCCTGGGGTCTTTTCTGGCTTTTCCAGCCTTGGATATCATTAACATCGCGTGTTGAAGATGCACTGATGGTTATTCAAGCTGGTTACTATCCTATCCTTGCTATAGTTGGTGTTCCTGGTATGTCACTCAATCTGTCTAGTGAAACGGTCTGAACTGAATTGATGGTTATGATATGGAAATTTTGGAAAGGTGCAAGTCAATGTTTTCAGTTCCAATCAAAGAGTCCATTCTTTACAAATTATAACTAGCAAATGGTTATTTAAATATTATGCACCAATATGCGGGGATGAAACAGACTGTTCTCCATGATTCATTTTCTCCTGCACAAGTTTACATTTCCATATCCACCCACTCACCAATTCAGTTCAGTACCGCCACCATGACATCCCAGTCTCCTCCTCAGCCGGAGTACAACTCCTGAATAAACCATTGTTTGTGCCTTTGTTAATCTCCGTATGTAGCTGTTTCAAGTCCCTTCTTACCACGTGTCCATTGCAAAATAATTGCACTTGAGATGTTTACGTTGTTCCCTGCACAGAATTAGAAAGATGGAAAGACAGTGTATGGTGGTTACTTCACTGGCTCATAATCTAGAGCCACAAAATTATAATCTGTTGATATCGGCTTGCCTCATGCCCATTAGAGAAGGCAATGGGTCATTCTTCTCTGGTCAGGTCTCTGTGTGACTGCAAACCCACAGCACTGTGTTTTACTCTTTACTGTCCTGTGGAACAGCTGAACCAGCCACTGAGTTCAAGGCTGGCATAACATGCTGGCCTGACCAGGGCTGCACACATCCCGTGAGGGAAGACCAAAATGAAAGATAACTCCCTTCCTCTGCCTGTATCCCACATTCCTGCAGGTGAATTCCATTCAGGTAGGTGGCCATTCACTATTTTATATGTATTCTTTGTGATTGGGTCTCTCCCCAAGAGTGATGTCCATCTCTATAGGCATCTCTGGTGCTGGCTTTATTGATGTTGACCTACAGATGTAAGGATGTTTTAAATTCCAACTCAGTGACAGTGCATCGTAAATGAATGGCTTCCTGTGTCACATGAAGGAAATGGAGCCAGCTAAGTGAGGGACAGAAATTATTGTGTTCAACTCTGAGAGTGTTGTTGAGGCAGTGTTTGGGGTATTGTGGACAGATTTTATCTCCTTTATAAGGAGTGATCTCCTTATCACAGAAAGAATAAACAGGAGTTCCACCGGATTAATCCCTGGGATGATGGCACCATGAGGAGTGAGTGAAGGTTGATCTGTCACGCTGTGAGATAATAAGAGGTGATTGCAGTGAACCTTGAGAGGAATGGACAATCACTCCTTCTATTCTAAACAGACAATGGGAAGGTGATAAATTCCATCACTTTTGTTTCACTCAGGATGCATGAATCTGGATAGTTTAAGTGCCTCTGAGGACGTTACGCCTACCCACCACAACCCCCAATCCCCACAGTGATTGAGAGAGACAGAGAGGTTCATGTTTTGAATAAACTCTCCCCACATTTATACAGTACAGTTGGTGTGTGATCCTGCACTGAATGTCATATTATCCACCACCCCGACAGCAGCCACAATACTGTCATTCTAAAACAGTTCACTCTTCCCACCAGCTACTGACATTCATGAAGGACATGAATCCATATTCTCAGAGATGCAAGGTGCCTCCTTAAGGTTTAGATCATAAGACTATAAGATATAGGAGCAGAAATTAGGCCAGTTTGCTGATCAAGTCTACACCACCATTCAATCATCACTGCTAAGTTTCTCAAGCCCATTCTCCGACGTTCTCCCCATAACTCTTGATGCCCTGGATAATGAAAAAACTATCACCACCTCAAATATACTCAATGACATGGCCCCACAGCCTTCTCTGGCAATAAATTGCAAAGAATCACCATTCCCTGGTTAAAGAAGTATACTTATCAACGTTCTAGAAGGTATTCGTTTTAAACTAAGGCTGTGTCCTTGGTTCCTAGTCTCTCCTACCAATGGAAACATCGTATGAACATCCACACTGTTCAGGTCATTCAGTATTCTGTATGTTTCAATTACATTTCCCCTCTTCCTTCTAAACTATATCAAGTATAGACTCAAACATTCCTCACACAATAAACTTTTCACTCCTACGACTGTTCCCCTGAAAATCTTCTGAACACGCTCCAGGGACAATACATCCTTCCTGAGATATGGGGCTCAACAGTGCGCGCAACACTCCAAATGTAGTCTGACCAAAGCTGTATACTGCCTGTTCTTATATTCAATTTCTCTCGTAATAAATGCCATCAATAATAACTGAAACTGCCCTCCTAACTACTACCTCAATCTACAAGCTAACCTTAAGAGAACCCTGCACCTTAACTCCCAAGTCCCTTTGCACTTCAGATTTCTGAATCTTCTCCCCATTGAGGAAATAGACCATTTCCAACGTCACACTTTCCGACATTGGAATGCATCTGCCAACCCCTTTACCTGGCCAACTCCTTCTTCAGCCCCTCCGCCTCCACTCTCCAACCTGACTCTCGACTTATCTTTGTTTCGTCTGCAAACTTAGCCAGAGTGCCCTCAGTCCATCATCTAGACTGTTAACGAATAAGGTAAAAAGTTATGGTCCCAACACTGTGCCTTGCAGACCACCACTTGTCACCTGCTGCCATCCTGAGAAGGACCATTTTATCCCCACTCTCTGCTTTCTGTCGGACAGACAAGCTTCTGTTCATGCCTCTAACTTGCCTCTAACACCACGGAACCTTATCATACTCAATCATCTCCTTTGTGACACCTTGTCAAAGGCCTTCTTGACGTCCAGGTGGATAACATCCATTGCCTGTACTTTATCGAGCCTGTTCATTTCTTCTTCAAAGATTTCCAACAAATTTGATGGAAATCATGCTGACTTATCCTTGATGGAATCATGCTGACTTTGCCCTATTTTACCAAACTCTTCCATGTATTCAGAAATCTCATTCTTCACAATGGATTCCAGGATCTTACCCATGTCAAAAGTTAAGCGTTTTATTTTCTCTTTTCTTCCTTACTCCCTGGGTAAAAACAGATGTCACGTTAGTGGGTTTCCAATGCTCTGGGATCGTTCCTTTCTCGAGTGATTCCTGAAAAATCGCCATCATCACGTCAACGAACTCTTCAGCTATCTCCCTTATAACACAGGGATTTAATCCCTCTGGTTCAGGTTATTTAACCAACTTTAAGCCATTCAGCTTTTTTCTAGCATGTTCTCAATGGTGGTGGCCACCATACTAAGCTCTAGCCCCTCACTCTCCTGAATGTTTGAGACATTATTCGTGTCTTCCACCATGAAACGGATGCAAAGTAATTATTCAATTCCTCGGCCATTTTCTTGGCCCCCACTACTATTTCTGAAGTGTCATTTTCGATCAATCCAATGCCCTCTTTTGCCTTTCTGTTATATTTTATATATCGAAAGAAACTCTTACAGACTTCTTTATCTTACTGACTAGCTTACCCCCATATTTAATAATCTCCCTCTATATTTTACTTTGTTTGCCCTCTGTTTTGTCTTTGGAAGTTTCCCAACTTTCTGGTTTCCCACTGCACTTTGCCACATTATATCCTTTCTCTTTTGCTTTTATGCTATACATGACTTCCTTCGTCAGACATACTTACCTCATTCTCCATGTACCATGCCACTTTTTACTCGGGGTATATCTCTGCTGCATCATGAATAACACCAAAAATCTCCTGCCATTGCTGCTTCACTGTCTTTCCTGCTGGGCCCTTCTATCAGTCAATTCTACCCAACTCCTCTCTCATGCCTCTATCATTGCCTTTATTCAGCTTTAATACCGTTACCTCTGATTCTAAATTCTCCATCTGAAATTGCAGAGTAAATTAAATCATATTATGATTCACTGCCTCCTATGATTTCCTTCACCTTAAGCTCCCTCATCTAGTCTGCCTGCACAAGCTGCTCCAAAAAGCTATCTCATAGACATTCTACAAATTCCTTTTCATCCAAACCACCATCAACCTGAATTCCCAGCCCACCTCCGTAATGAAAACCCACATGATTACTGTAACTTTGTATTTCCTACACATCTTTCTAGCTCCTGTATATCTTGCACCCCAGCTCCTGACTACTGTTTGGTGGCCTGAACTGAACTCTAACTACTTTTTTTTAACCATTGTGATTTCTCAATTCTACCGACACAAACTCTATAACATTTGACCTTACTTCATTTCTTATTATTGATTTAATTTCATTTCTTAATAATAAGACAAACCCATCCCCTCTGTCCAACTCCCTATCTTTTTGATAGGATGCATATCCTTGAATATTCAGCTCTCAGTCCTGATCCACTTGCAGCGACGTCTCCCATGATGGCGACCTGCCAATTTGTGTATGAGTCACAAGTTTATTTACCTTATTCGTTATACTGCATGCTTTCCAATATAACAGTTCAGCCCTGTATTAGCCTTTCCTCTTCTCATTGTTATTTGTTTTTCCTGTGTGTTTGAAGTTTGATTACTAACACTTTCCATGCTCTCTGCGTCTCTGTCGGAGATTTGAATAACTTAGTGTCATAGAGTCATAGAGATTTACAGCATGGAAACAGACTCTTCGGTCCAGCCCGTCCATGCCGAACAGATATCTCAACCCAATCTAGTCCCACCTGCCAGCACCCGGCCCATATCCCTCCAAACCCTTCCTATTCATATACCCATCCATATGTCTCTTAAATGTTGCAATTGTACCAGCCTCCACCACTTCCTCTGGCAGCTCATTCCATACACGTACCACACTGTGTGAAAATGTTGCCCCTTAGGTCTCTTTTATTTCTTTCCCCTCTCACCCTAAAACTATGCCTTCTAGTTCTGGACTCCCCGACCCCAGGGAAAAGACTTTGTCTATTTGTCCTATCCATGCCCAACATAATTTTGTAAACCTCTATAAGGTCACCCCTCAGCCTCCGACGCTCCAGGGAAAGCAGCCCCAGCCTGTTCAGCCTCTCCCTGTAGCTCAAATCCTCCAACCCTGGCAACATCCTTGTAAATCTTTTCTGAACCCTTTCAAGTTTCACAACATCTTTCCGATAGGAAGGAGACCAGAATTGCATGCAATATTCCAACAGTGGCCTAACCAATGTCCTGTATAGCCGCAACATGACCTCCCAACACCTGTACTCAATGCTCTGACCAATAAAGGAAAACATACAAAACGCCTTCTTTTTGAGTTCTGCAGTCTTACCCCTCCTTTAATTCGGTTTTTCTAATTTTCCCTAAACTGACACCACCCCACCCCCATTTAACTTAAAGTCCAGTCTGCAGCCCTAGTTATGCGGTTTGCTCGGACTCTAGTCCCAACACGGTTAAGATGAAGACCGTCGGATCGGAACAGTGCCCTCCTTCCCCAGTACTGGTGTCAATGTGCCATGATACAAATTCATTTCTCTCACATCAAACTTTGAGCCACGCATTTTCCTGCGGACCCTGTGCTAATTAGCTCATGGCTCAGGCCGTAATCCAGAGATGATTTCCTTTTTGATTCAGTTTTCTAATTTAGCTCCGAGCTCTTCGTATCCCTTAGCAGAATCTCTGCCCTGGTTTTATCTCTTTCGTTAGTACCTACAAAGACCACGACCAATGGATCTTTACCCTCCCACTCCAAGTTCCTCTGCAGCCCAGATGAGGTATCCCTTACCCAAACACCAGTAGGTAATGCAACTTTCAGGACTCTCAATCCCGATCACAGAGAACAGTCACTATGCCGCTAACTATACTATCCCCAATTACAATTACATTTCTCTTCGCTTGCCCCACTTGAAAGCTTCCCTCAACTCGGTGTGTGGCCAATATGCTCATCCTCCCTGCAGTCCCTATTTCTATCCACACAGGGAAGAAAACTCTTGATCCTATTAGACACGGACAGGGGCTGAGGTTTCCTGCAACTCTACCTCCTGGATCCCTCTATCTGCCTCACTCACAGCCAAACCCTCCGTTTTCTAACCACTGGCTGAATTTGAGTCAGTTGATCTAAGGAGTGTAACTCTCCTGAATCACAGCATCGCGGGAACTCTCCCCCTCCCTGATGCCTCGCAATGTTTGAAGCTCAAAATCTAGCTCATCGACTCAGAGCCAGAGTTCTTCTAGCTTGCAACGTTTACTCCAGACATGGTCACTGGGATCCACAGTGGGGTCCACCACTCCGACATCATAGAGAAACAACACATCACCCGACCCTCCATCCTTATTTTAATTAACTACTATTGAATTGTTCCTTTACAATTTTTAGTTGTTTTTGTACATTTGCTTATGCAAGTTGTAACCAATAAATTAACATGATTCAATTTAACACAGATTCAAATTTAACCCACTCCCTATTAGCAAATTGGATCACATTCTCCCTTTTGTCAAACCTGCTCATTATCTTCTGAAAGAATTCTGACAGACTTGTCAGTGGGACCACTCCTTGATGAAGCCATGCTGACTCAGCCCTATTTTACCATGCACCTCCAGGTACTCTGCAATCTCATTACTAGCAATGCACTCTAAATCCCGATTAACGACCGATGCCAGGCTAAACTGACCTATTATTTACTGTATTTTGCCTTTCTTCCTTCTTACACAGAGATTTTACATTATCCATTTTCCAGTTCTCTGGGACTCTGTCTGATGATAGTTATTCCTGAACAGTCATGACCAATGGTTTCACAATCTCCTGCGCTAATTCCTTCAAAACTTTGGTTGTTATCTGTCCAGTCTGTGTGATTTATCAATTTTCAAACATTGCAGCTACCCAGTACCTTCTACTCAGCGCCGATCATTACATCCATCCCTCACCCTTGACTCGCTTCAAGTTCTGGAATGTTCGTAGTGTCCACCATTGTGAGGATTGATGGAAAGTACCTTTTCAGTTCATTCTCCAATTCTTTGTTCTCCATTTCTCTGCAGTCAGCTTCAATTTCTGGTTGCCCAATGTTCACTCTCCCCTTTTATATATCTTAACAAAACTCATGCAATCTCCTTTTCTTAAGCGAGCTAGTTTACATGTTTCTTGTTCACCGCTTTCTTGCTTCTTAAATTGTAATCTGCTGCTGTATAAAGGCTTCCCAATCTTAGACAGGCTGAGTGAGAGCATTCCAGTTAACTGACTGTTGAAAATATATTAATGGAACTAGACTAATCCTCTTGCCCATCATTGTATAGCGTGGTGGCACAACACTGCTGCCTCACAGGGTCAGGGACTCGGGTTCAATTCCAATCTCTGGACCCTTTCTTTGTGGAGTTTTTGCAATCTCCCCGTGTCTGCATTGGAAGGATTAACTACTTTCTCTCTTCACAATATGTTTCTGTGTTTGTTTCAGGTTTCTGCCATCTACAGTATATTTGCTTGTGTTTGATAGAGAATTGCTGCAAGTATGACGGCTTTATTGTAAAAGTGGCTCTGGTGCTCGGGCTCCCCGAGTGCTTGGGAATCTTGCCCACCTACTTATGTGAGTGCATGTCCCTGATTACCTACTCTGTCTCTCTCAATCCCTGAGTCCATCCGTCACTGCATGCAGCCTTTCATCAAGCCACCCCTAGATTCCCCACACTCCATCGCCTGGCACTGGATGCTCCCTATGCAGGGAGCGCACAAAGACACTGGCCACTTTCTGAACTGCTAGGGATGCGGGGTAAAGACCCTGACATTTAAAAGAACAGAATAGCTAAAATCAGGGTACACCTGATTCCCATTAAGCTCAAATAAGTAGGTGGTCCTGATGCCATCCTCATTCAAATACTGCCTTGTTATCAAGGCCATTCACTCTTTCCTGAGCCCCTGTGTTCACCTCTTGTTCAGATCAATAGACAACAGAGTATGTGTAGGGAGTATTTTCCTCTCATAGAGGGTAATCAATGCCAGGAATTATCGGCTATATAGTGAGGTGAGTTACATCACGGAAAGTATTCAAAGAGGTGGTACATGAATTTTTTGACCTGTCAGAGAGCTAAGGTGTGTGAAGAATTGGATATTAAAGATGAGTTAATGCCAACAGTAGATTAGCCATGATGGTATACAATGGCTTGATCGTCCGAGTTACCTAATCTTGCGCCTTATGTTCGCATGTTCTCTAATTACAAAGTTAATGATTGTAATTTTCCTGAACGTTCTGTTATTGAATGTTGCAGTCAGAGAGAGTAAAGTATTTTGTGAATCATCTCTGGGTGAGGTATGGGGGCTGTATTCACAGTGAATCTGGGTCTCCAACATGACCAACAAATGAAGCACAAGTTGCAGAGAGGAGACACTCTGTAAAGAGACCAGAGGTGTCTTTCGAAACCAACCTGGTTTTCCAAATAACATTTTCCAACCCACAAAAAACCGTGTGTGACAGTCTTGAGTGATTGAATGATATCCTGTGTTACTGTGGAACCGGCATTTGGAGCATGTGGCCTCCATCTGGTACTTTAAGGAGCTGTGAGGAGCTGAATGGAACATAGGAACATAGGAATGAGCAGCAGGAGTGGGCTATTAGACACTTTGTCACCGCTCCACCACTCAAAAAGTGATGTGATTGTGGTCTCAGCACCACTTTTCTGCCTGTACACCATTTTCCTACATTCACGTGTTTGTCAAATGTTTGAATACAACACAACTTTGAATAAATGTAATCATCCAGGCACCACAAACTTCTGGGGAAGGGAATTTCCATTTGAACAATCCTTTGAGAATTTCTCATTTGTGCTCCAACCAATGTTGGAGGCTCATTGTTTCCTTATCCAGTCCCACTCCCCCACTGGTTACAACAAATTTTAAATGCAACCAGTTTAGTTAGGTGGCCAATGACATAGACATCAGGGTAGCTTATTTTCTAGAAAAAAAAGTGAGACACAGTACTTTGAACTCATAGCAAATGTTAAATTGGCAGAGTGTCCCAAACGTTATTCTGCCTTTGAAGTTATTTTGCTCACACAAGATGCTGGTAATGGGAGTTCTTTCTGCAATAGTTGGATTTAGCTGAAATCCGTTTGTTTCAGGCAGTGGAGAGATTCTCATGAATCCTCACCAGGAATCCTTCACAACTGGCAAAGATAACTCAGGGATTTTATGGTCTCACGCTTTGCTATTGGGCGGAACAAAGTAAGAGAGAGGGATCAATCGGCTGCTGCTTCTCAGACAGGGAACATTTTTCTCCATCTCTGTGTTGGCACATACAATAACATCAACTGATCACCAAACTGGACCATGTGCGATCTCGTGGAACATTCTCTTGAAAGCCTGATTATGGACCATATGCAGGTGAATCATTGCTTTTGTTGTACACAGCGTCTTCCGATCGCAAACAAATGTTCCCACTTTATGAATTATTGACATGCTTTCATGTATCTGTGTAATTTGTAAATATTGGTAGGTGTCTTCATAGCACATATGTCCATATCAATACACCTTTTTCTTAAAATGCATTCCCTAGCTTTAGTCTCCCTGACAAGAGAAAATATGCGTCAAGCTGATGCACTTTTCAGAAAGTCATGGATGGTTCAATAATATTTCCCAGGGAAGTTCGAAACTGATAACTCCCCCATAATAACAGGCCCTCATTCCAGGAATGAGTAATGGGAAACCTCTGTGAAAATCTTCGAAAAGAATTATATCCTGTTTTTAGTTTCTGGGATCAAAAACGCATGCAGTGTATCAGATATGGTTTCAGCAATGCCCTGTACAGATGCAGTAAAGCATTCCTGATATTAAACCTGATACCCTTTGTTGATAACTGTATCATTGCACTTACTTCCAAATCACTTGCAGCATCTGCAGACTGACTTCATGTGATTCATGTCCCAGGAACATGGAAACCTTCCGAATCAGAGTTCTGCAATCGCTCTCCATTTAAATTGTTTACCATTGTTTTATCCTTCATGTCAAAATAGACAATTCACCCAATGTTCTTGGCGCTGCAGGTTAGCTCACTAACAAGTTACAGCTTTGCAACCTGAAAATAAACATTTATTTCTTTTCTCTATTTCCTGTTAACAACAGCTTCCCTGTTCCTGTGTAGCAGTTCGGGCAGGTTGATTGGCCTCCTCCTGGGCTGTGTAATGTACTGAATGAGCTGAATTACTTCATTCTATATTCCTGTGTAGATCCTTCTAATGGCAGAATGGTCTCCTTCTGTTTCACTGTAACGATTCTGTTTGACAGAATGGGGTGGTCCCCTACCCTGTAACGGCATCAAGGGTTGGATTGAGAGAACAGCACATGGAGTAGGGGCAGCAGTATATCACTGTAACAACCTCGAAGGGTGGATTGAGAGAGCAAAACATGGGGTGGGGGAGTAGTGTATCTCTGTATATCTCTGTATCAGCCTCGAGAGGTGGATTGAGGGAGCAACAAATGGGCTAGGGGCAGCAGTATGTCACTGTAATAGCTTTGCTGTCCTATTCCAGGCTGCTTCTCCTGCATTGGGAGAAAGGGAGGGAGGGTGGAGGGTGAGTGGCAGAGGGTGACCCTGCTCTCTGTGCCCGTGTAGGTGGGGGGAATTGTGAGGTATCTGGGAGGAGTCAGTCGACAGTTTGAACCAATATAGTATTATTAGTGTGGAGCTACTGAGTAGGCGACAGAGAAATAGAGGAAGAAAGTTGCTGAGTTCAATAGTGGGGGTGGTCGTGCCTGAGCCTTATTTGGAGATAGGGTGTGAACCTTGTTCGGGGGTAGGTTCTATAACAGATGGACAGTGAGTGTGAGGGAGCAAATCGATGCGGTTGCATTTATCCAGACAGAGCGTGGAGCATATTGTTGCTTTTCTTGAATTGATAGACATTTTTTCAGATCATCTCAGAGTCGAGGTGAGCCTCCCCGAATATCTTGTTTAAGTCTATCGCTAATAACACCACAGACACTGTTCCTCAGATTCCACAGAATCAGTCCAAGTGGAGCTTACAAATAGCAAGGAGAAGCAAATATTGGTGTGTCATATATCTAAACCAAAACAGTTGTGAAAAATCTGAGTATCATATGCTCTGGAAATTAGATATGCAATTATTGTGGATACTGCAGTCTTATTGGATGGTTTCAAGTTGCATCTAAACTGCATTAACTAAGTGACTGCTCATGTTCAAAAATAATTGTATATGAGGTGGGTTGAAGAGTATGTTGTGAAGCAAACTGGAGAGCAGGTTATTTGGGATTTGGTGTCATGTGGTCAGGCGAGCTAATTTATAACCTTGCTCTGAAGCAGCATTTAAGGAATAGTGGCATTAATAAGGTGCACTTTACACGGTGCCTGTATACAATATACATTCTGGTTATACATCATGGAAGACTGGAAGCTAGAGGGTCAAGTTAGCTTCAGTGAATTGGGAAAATACAACATAACATTCAGTGGGAGACAAGTAATGATTGTTAGAGTCATACAGTCCTACAGCAAGGAGACAGGCCCTTCGGCTCAAACTAGTCTATTCTGACCAAAAAGTCCATCCACGCTAACCCCATTTCCCTGTCATTGCTCCATATCCTTCTAATCCTTCCCTATCCGTGTTTTGTCCAAATGCCTTTTAAATGTTGTTAATGTTCATGCCTCTACCACTTCCGCTGGCAGCTCATTTCATATGTGTCCCAGCCTGTGTGTAAAACAGTTGTTTCTCAGGCTCTCTTATACTCTTTCCCCTCTTTCCCCTCTGTCCTTAAACTGATGCCCTCTAGTCTGTGATTGCCCAACCCTGGGAAAAAAAGACTGAGTACATTCATTCAGTCCATGCCTGTCATGATCTTATACACTTCTGTCAGATCCCCCTCAACCTCATACAGGCTAAAGTAAAATATCCCAGCTTGTCCAAACTCTCCCTATAACTCAGATCATTGAGACGGTAACATCCTTGTAAATGTCTTCAGCAGTCTTTCCAATTTAGTAACACACTTACTGTAGCAAATTGAAAAAGAAACTGAACATTACGCTACCAGTATGGCCTCACCAGCATCCAATTAACTGCAACGTAATTCCCTGATTTCGATACTCAGTGATATACACTCATGAAGGCCAGTGTGTCAAAAGCTTTCGTCATTGTCCTGTCTACCTGTGAATCAACTTTCGGAGAGCCATGCACTTGAATTCCAAGATCCCTCTGTTCGACGACACTCCTTAGGACCCAACCATTCCCCATGAAACTCCAAACTTGATTTGACTTTCTAAAATGCAGTAACTTATATTGATCTATATTAAAATCCATTTGCCATTTCTCAGCCACTTCTCCAGATGATCAAGTACTGCTGTAATTTCTGAAATTTCTGATAACCTTCCTCACTCTCCGTGATGCCGCCTGTTTTAGTGCCGTCTTCAAACTTACAAATCATGCCTGTACATTCTCATCTAAATCATAGATATATGTAATATGTAATGGTCCCAGTACCAACGTCTGAGGCATTTCCACTCGTCACAGGCCTCCAGTCTGACCAGCATTTTTAGAGTATTACACTCTGCTACCTACCATCAAGGTAATTTTGTACCTAATTTGCCAGTTCCCCTTCAATTCCATGCGATCTAACCTTCCAGAGCAGGGTACCATGTGGAACCTTATTGAAGGCCTTACTGGAATCCACCTAGATTACGTATACCACTCGGACCTCCTCAATGTTGCTGGTCACTTCATTAAAGAACTCCAACAAAATTGTGAATCATGATCTGCCTAGCACAAACTCCCGTGCTGAATTTGATGAAGGGCTTTTGCCCGAAACATCAATTTTCATGCTCCTCGTATACTGCCTGACCTGCTCTGCTTTTCCAGCACCATTCTAATCTTACTCCGAACCACACCCTGTCTTTCCAAATGCATATATATCCAATCTCTCTGAATCTTCTCAAGTAACATATCCATTAGATTACTCGGTTCACTCGGTTCACTGGTCTTTAGTTCCCAGGTTTATCTTTGTAGCCTTTCTTGAATACAGCTCAGTATTCGCTACCCTCCAGTCGTCCAGGACCTCACTCTTCCGTCAGCGATGATAGAAAAGAGCCAACCAGTGCTCCCGAAATTTCTTCTCTATCCTCCTATCCTCCTGTGGTGTTCCTGAATATAACTGGTCAGGACCAGGAGTTTTTAGAAATGCTGCAAAGTCTGAAAAATACATCTATTTATTTCAGGTACAAACACCAAAGAGTGAGAAAGTGACTCAATGATGGTTAAAATAACAGATTAGAAAATATGTTAATCATAGGAAGTGACTTCAGAAGAATTCCAGATATTGTGGAAACCTGAGAATTCTCAGAAATTAACGATCCAAAAAAGGAAAGCCATGAAACTGATAAGGAAATCAAAAACCGAACATACATGCTAGCAAACAGGTCCACAAAGACTGCATCAATCTGCGATCTATATTTCAAAGGAACAAAATGAAAGGTCAAATGTGGAAATTTGGAATCGGGAGAGGAGAGGTCATTGTGGGGAACAGGGAAATGGCCAAGAAAACAACCAATTTCATTGCATCTGTCTTCATGGAGGAATATCCAGAAAATCCCCCAGTAATACCAAGTGATCATATCGGACTCCTGGAGCTAAAGACATAAAGTCAATTCAAATCAGGAACAAGGTAGTGCAGCTGGAAAGAGCATTGCTAAGTCAGATGTACTTCCTATCAAAATGTCAGAAATAAATCACCAATAGAAGTATAAATTGCACTGTCGATGACTGTGTTTTATTTTCCTGTATATTCTGCAGAGGGCAGAAACTATTGTAGATAAATTGAAGTTAGTAAATGCGATCCAAGCACAATAGATGAATGGAAGCGATCTAAACAGCTGCAAAGGGAAAAAGAGACAGTGGGGAGAACTGCAGACCAATTAACTTGACATCTGTAGGGAAACATTTGAAATCTATTACACAGGCTGAGATTTTTGATATTTAGAAATTTACAGCAACAATGGAGAGAATCAGCATGCATTTCTGATAGAGAAATCATATTTGATAAACTTCGGAATTGTTTGAAATTGTTTCTTATAGCAGAGATAATGGGGAACCACGAGAAGTGGCATATGTTGGATTTTCGGAAGGATTTCTATAAGAACTCAAATAATGAGTTCGTAAATGCAATGAATGTGAAGGGGATTTGGAGGAATATATGAAAGTGGAAAGTTAAAGTTTGGTTTGCCTTCATTTAAGAGAGTCAGAACATTAATGTAAACACATGTTGAAGCAGTTTCACAGCGTGTTGATGGGACTGTACCTGGAGTATTGTGCACAGTTTTGCTGAACGAATCTCAGAAAGAATATACTGACAACAGAGGATGTGCAATGGGCATTTTCCAGATTAATCCCTCAGATAGCGAGATTGCCTGATGAGGAAACTCGGCCTATTTTCTCCAGCGCTTCAAAGAATGAGAGCTGGCTCACCGTGAAATGTAGAACATTCACAAAACCTGTGACAAGTTGAAAATTAACAGAATACTTCCCTGGCTCTCTAATCCACATTCAAGGCAAATAATGTCATGAGCTGGGACAGACCAGTTACGACTGCAATAAGGAGGACGTTCTTCTCTTGGAGGGGACTAACAAACACAGGGGCATTGAAACCTGCTGCTGGCAGGGCAAGATTAGGGAGTATCCCCAGATAATCTGCAAATGTGTCAAGCGAAACAGAATATCCAGGTAGCAGTTAGGACACGTTAGGACTTGCCAAGTTGCATCCAAATCAACTTCAGTTGGAGGAGACAGGAGGTAGAGGTAAAAGGCTGTTTGTGTGACTGAAGGCCAGTGTCAAATGGTGTACCCCGGGGATCAGTGCTGTGCCCCTTAATATTTGTGATTCGGAGGTGTTGGTGTTGGACTGGACTGGAAAATTCTAAACATCGCATAACACCATCTTACATTCTAACAGGTTTATTCAGATGCACGAGCATTCCAAGCACTGCTTCTTCATCAAAATGCACAAACACCTGATGAAGAAACCTCGCTTCGAATGCTCGTGCCTCTGAATAAACCTGTTAGACTATAAGCCAATGTTGTGTGATTTTTAACCTTATTACTTGTGGTAATCATAAATGATGCAGCTGCGAATATGGACGAGGGGTGGGGCGGGGTGATAAGTAAGTTTGTGTTTCATCCAATGATTGTTCGGGTGGTTGGCAGTGAGAACGAAAGTCTTATATTTCAGCGAGATACAGATGGAATGGTCAGATGGGTGGATCAATAGCAGATGGAATGTTACCCTGATAAATATGAGGTGATATACTTTGGAAGAAGGAACCAGACGGGGGAGGACTCAATGAATGGCAGCACACTCGGAAGGTCAGAGGGTGCTTCTCCACACATCCCTGAATGTGATGCACAAGTTAATACACAATTTGAGAAAACATAGTGGACCGTTAACACAGCCTTTATTCATCAAAGCATAGATTATCAGAGCTATGCGGAAATTTGTTTTGGCCAAGATGGGATACGGTGTGTAGTTCTGGGAACCACATTACAGGATGGATGTGATTGCACTCGAGGGGGTACAGAGGGGACTCAACAGGATGTTCCTTGGGATGGGTCATATCAGCAATGGAGAGAGGCTGGATAAGCTCGGGTTTGTTTAGTTTGGAGGAAAGAAGGCTGAGGGGGCCGTGTTTCAGAAGGAGAAGATTACGAGGGGCATGGACAGGGTGGATAAACAGCAGCTGTTCCTTTTAGTCAAAGGCCCACAATTTTAAAGTGAAAGGTTTGAGGTTTCGTGCGGATTTGATGACTGTTTTTCACACAGAGTTGTTGGGGTCTGGAATGCGCTTCTTGAGATGGGGGTTGTTATGATAACTTCACAACCATTAGAAAATACCCGGTTGTGCACTTGAAATGCCATAAGACTCACGGCTAAACGCCTTGTGTCGGAAAGTAGGGCTAATCTAGACCGTGCTGTATTTCTGATGGTACAGAGTCTGTGCTTGTGTGATTGTATGGTTGTGAAAGGTCAATCATTGCGTAGCTTAAGATAGGAATTGATGGGTTTCTGAAGAATATCTTATCAAACCTTATATGAGTAAACTTCTAATATCTTCTGAAAATATATCATTGGCAAAATTAAAAGAAAAAGGTGCAGCTTTCTTACAGTCTGTTACCGGATAATTGAGGACAGGGAAATAGCAGAACAATGAAAAAAAAACTTCAGTTATGCCTTCACAGAAGAAAGCAAAACAAAAACAAAACTTCCGAGCAATACTATGGAACTTTAGTCTGGTGAGAAAAAGGGAATAGAATGAAATTAGCAACTAACAGTTTTAGAGAAAGTATTGGATTGAAAGTAATGGGTATAGACAAAGTGAACAGAGATTTATGAAATGGGCATCATATTTGAGAAAGTGGCTTTTAGCAAAAGGTATCTCTTATGGAGAAGGTATCAATGCAATACGAGTGGAATCTCAGAAAGATTTTTGATAAAGCCCCAAGCCTTTCGTGCAAATTCGAATCCTGTGGGACTGGGGCTAATATGTGGTCATGGTTTTAGATTGGGAGAGCTGGCAGGAAACACTGATAAGGAACAAAACCATGATTTTTGAACGGAATGCGTGGATGATATAACAAGGATCAGGATTTGGAATCCAGCTATTCCCAGTACAAATCATATCTTTGGTTGAGGGGCTCAAATGCAATATTCCTAAGTCCACTGACAGCACTAAATGGTGTCAGCTTGTGAGTTGGTGAGGAAGATGTAAATAAAGCTCCAAGGTGATTGAGACAAGTGGAGTGACTGGCAAATACCTGGCAGATGGAGATCATTGGGAGAGATGTGATGTTGTGTACATTGATGGGAACAATAGACTGGCAGCCTATCATTTGAAAAGAGATTGGTTGAAAAAGTGTTGCTCTATAAAGGAAATTAAGCTGCATTTTTATTTATTTCTGTGCAGCCCTCTGAGTCCATGTAGGACAGTCAGTTCTGAACACGGAAGTCAATACTGGGAATGGCTTTGGCACGATGACCAGTGCATATAGACCCAGCAAGTGGGGAGCTGTAAAATTGAACATAAACTTGATCTTCCTGTAGACCAGTCAATGAAAGCAATGTTGCAGGAGCAGCAAGCAGTTAGGAAAATAAATAATATATTGACATTCATTTCAGGGAGATTTGGATGCAGGAGTAAGGGTCATTTACTGCAGCTGTACAGGGCCTTGGTGAGACCTCACCTCGAACATTGTGCAGTATTGTGTGCAGTTTTCGTCTCCTTACCTAATACAGGACAAAACTGACATTGAGGGAGTGCAGTGAAGCACGACCAGACTGATCTCTGGGATGACGGGTTTGTTGTAGGAGCAGGGTTTTGGGCAACTGTGCCTGTATTCCATGGGTTTTAGGAAAATGAGTGGAGATCTCAGTGAGATATATAAAACTCTGACAGGGCGAGACAGATTGGAAGCAGGGATGACAGTTCTCCGGGCTAGCATGCCTAAAACATGGGGGCACAGCCATATTTAATAAATGCGTGTTATCGGAGAACTGCCTGTATATTGAATGGTGCCACAAAATTGATGGACCGAAGGGATTACAGCAGTTCCAACTTTATATTTCACAATGTTTAAACATATTCAGTGAAATGAACAGTGTTTGGGGAAAACTGCATTGAGGAGGCCTTTGGTCATGCCTTAGCATGGGGAAAGCTCAATATGTTGAATGACCTCCTCCTTTCCCAATGTTTCTGTGCAATCCGTGGGAAAGCTCTGTAAATGTTGTCACAAGCTCTCAGATGTTAGGAAGGAGGCCTCTGCAGGGTCAACAGAACTGTTTTTCCCATTCCCTTTTCCGATTCTGAGGCTGGTGCCGGGTGTTCTGTCCGATTATATCCTTTCAGATCTTGGAGCAGTTTCATACAATAGTGTGTCTTGCTTAGCAGATTTAGAGACCATTGAAAAAGTGATCACATGTCTGTGTGGCTGGAGCCAATTTTAGGCCACACCAGGAAAGCAAGGGAGATTCACTTGCTGGAAGTATATTGGTGAAGATCAATGTTTACAATCAACATTGGACACAAGATCACGATTACTGACACCAGATTTTAATTAATTTTATTAATTACTTTTAACTTCCACCAGCTGCCAGGCCATTAGCCTGGTCTTGATTAGTAATCTATTGACATTTCCACAACAGCACCATCTGCACATGGGGACTGTCTGAAACCACACTGGCCTGGTTAGTTTTGTGCTGCTTAAAAGCTCTGTCAAAAAGAATTCCCACTAATTTGACTTTCGTGATGGGACTAAAGGGGAGGTAAATGGTCAGATTGTAGTTATTCCCCTCTTAGGGGAGTGGACATAGTTGAGTAATGTTCCAGTTTGCCAGGGAGATGTCAGAGTTGGAGCTGGAATGAAACAGCTTCCCCAGGGACACGGCTTGTTGTGCAGCACAAGTCTTCAGTCTTATTGCAGGAATGGTGTCAGGGCCCATTTTCTTTGTCGTATCTACTGTGTTCAGCTGTTTCTTCATGTCACGTGCTGCGAAGCGAATTGATTGAAAACTGGCATTTGTGATTCTGTGGTATCATGATGAGGTTGAGGGGTTTCATCCACTCAACAACGTTTCATCCGCAATGCCATCTTCTGTGTTCGAAGTGAATATGCTTCCCTCTGTTTTTCGCCCTGACCATGATTAAGATGTCCGTTGTGTCAATGATGCCAGTCTTATGCAGTTTCAGAATCAAGGAACTTGTCACCATGCATTATCATTCAGTCTCCATGGTACAGCGCTCCAATTTGGATGGAATGTTTGAGCATCTTTGACATACTTCTTTGGAAATTGTTCAAAAACAGAAATTGCTGAAGAAACTGCAGACGATGTTGCAGCATCTTCTGGAGTGAATGCAGAGTGAAACTTTCAGGTCCAGTGACCCTCTACAAAGCTGTCAGTTTCTCCAGCAATTTTTGTACTTTTATTTGCAGTATCCATAGTTATTTGTTTAATTGAAAATTTATTCTGTAACTATTCATTTCTGGAGAAACTCAGCAGATCTGTCTGCATCTGCAGAGACAGAAACAGAGTTAGCATTTCATGCCCAGTGTGACACTTCTTCAGAACTGAAAAGGATTGGAAACTGGGATTTTTAATCGCTTGCCAGAGGGGGGGGAATGGGTGACAGTGAAAAGAGGGTGTGGCAAAGATAAGCAGGCTTTAAACAGTGGTGAGCAAGAAGATAACGAACGGGTTGAAATTAAGACTTGGCTGGGGAAAGGGATTCTCTCTACTGAGTGCAAGATAAATAAGACACAATCACACAAGGGAGGCCAGGAGGGAGAATGTTGACTATGTGACATTATATAGATATGGCCATAATTACGTTTTCACTGTCAGGATCATCACCCCTTTTAATTTAACACGATATTATACATGGCAATAAAACAATACTCAGCCCAAACTTCGTATTGTTATTTGTTTTTCTCCATATTACAAAATACTAAGACAGCAAGAAACGTTTACTAGTGACAATAAGAAGTCAAACACATGAATTCACGAGTAAACGTTTCTTGCTGTCTTAGTATTTTGTAATATGGAGAAAAACAAATAACAATATGAAGTTTGGGCTGTGTATTGTTTTACTGCCATGTTTAATATTGTGTCAAATTTGCAGTGCGTATCTTTAAATGTTTGTTCTTGAAGTTAGTACTGGAATATAGAAGGTTGAGGGGTGACATTGTAGAAGTTTATAAAATCATGAGAGGTATGGATAGGGTGAATAGCCACGGTCTTTTCAACGGGATGGGGGAGTTCAAACATACAAGGCACAGCTTAAGGTGAAAGACGGAAGATTTAAAAGGAACTAAGGAGCAACAGTTTTACACAGTGGGTGGTGTGTGTATGGAATGAGCTGCCAGAGGAAGTGTGGTAAATGCATGTACAGCTGCAACATTTGAAACTCATTTGGACAAACATATGAATGGGAAACAGTTCGAGGCATATGGGCCAAATGAAAGCAGATGGGCTGAGCTTAATTTGGAAGACCTGGCCAGCAAGGACATTTAGAAAAGCTTCACACAGGGTCAGTGTAGTTTTGTGAAAGGGAAATTATACTTTGCCCTGTAAAATCATGCAAAGTACTTCTGGAGATGCCAGAGAATGTAACAAGCGGACTTGATAAAGTGGATCTGGTAAAAACCAGGCTTTCCAGAGCTTTTCCATAAAGTATTACAAAATAAAAGTTCTTACACAAAACTGAAGTTCGTAGGATGACGGCGAATGTGGTAACATGGGATGATGATTGGTTAACACATAGAAATCGGACAGTCAGGATTAATGGATCTTCATGCTCAAGGTCTTTCTGCTGGAGTATCACAAATATCAGTCGAATGGCATCAGTTATTTACAAGGTAAAAACAATGACTGCAGATGCTGGAAAGCAATTTCTGGATTAGTGGTGATGGAAGAGCACAGCAGTTCAGGCAGCATAAGGAACAGCGAAATCGACGTTTCGGGCAAAAGCCCTTCATGAAGGACTTTTGCCTGAAATGTCGATTTCGCTGCTCCTTGGATGCTACCTGATCTAAAGTGCTCTTCCAGCACCACTAATCCAGAATCAGTTATTTACATTCTATATTGATCGCCTGATGGCGGAAGCTAAATGCAATGCACATTCAAGGTTGTGGATGACTCTGAGAATCAAAAGGCCGGTTGTTATTTAATGGAGGGGACTCCCAGAAAAGGAGTGTTCCTATGTATGAAACATAAAGTCAGCATGTTGGTGCAGCAAGTAACTAGGTTGGTTCATTAGGCAGCTTCCTGGGCTGAAAGGGTTGAGTTGTTGAGAATCTCTAAAATGGTGAGGCGATTATTCATTGGGGTTTAAATGAATGAGGAGTGATACCGCTGAAAAATAGAAGACACAGAAGGGGCTTGAGAAGGTAGGTATTGGCAAGTTGTTTCCACTCCTGGGTGGAGTCTCAAACTCGAGAATATAGATACCGAATATGGAACATCGATTTCAATCTGAGACACAGAGTGATGTCTTCTCTCAGAAGGTAGTAAATGTCCAGAACTCCATAACCCAGAGAGGTATAGAGGGATACACGGAGTAGGCAAGAAAGTGGAGTTGAGCCCAGGAGTAGATCAGCCATGTTCGTATTAAATGACAGGGCAAATCTGAGGGGCCGAATAGCCTACTCTATTTATTCATTTCACATGTTATGCTCTTGGAAAGTAACTGGTTGTTTTCCTGGAAGTTGTGTTGTGAAATGTTGCATTCAGGGAGAGCAGAGGATTTGCTTGGATTAACCCGGGTGGGGTATGTGGGCTGTATCCCAGCGTATCTGGTTCTGTAACATGACGCAAATTTGGAAACAGGGATTGGCGGTGGGGTCGCTTCCCAACCCAGCCTGCATTTTCCAAATACCTTTCCAAAACTACACCTAACCATCCGAGTGACCTCGATCTGTCCCTATATAGCAGGTCTGAAGGGCTGAATGGAACATCAGAACACAGGGCTGAGGGACACAAATGGGCCATTCGGCCCTTTGAAACTACTCCACTAGTAAATAAAAGAGGAAATGCTGGAAAATCTCAGCAGGTCTGGTAGCATCCGTAAGGAGAGAAAGCTAAAAATAAAGGGGAGAAATATCGAGGCATTTTTCCTCATATAAATACCTCTTTATAACTCCCTTTCTATTAGGTTTGACAAAGGGTCAGTTAGATTCGAAACGTCAGCTCTTTTCTCTCCTTACAGATGCTTCCAGACCTACTCAGATTTTCCAGCATTTTCTCTTTTGGTTTCAGATTCCAGAATCCACAGTAATTTGTTTTTTTTTTCCACCACTAAATAAGGTCGTGGCTCATCTCATTGTGGTCCCAGCTACACTTTTATCTCCATGTACTATTATCCCTGATTCACCGTCTATGGACAACCAGACGAAACTAGCCTCAATATAAAATAAAGAGTCATATATCACAAAGAGAATTCCCACTTGAATGAATTTTCCTAATTTCTATTCTGACTGAGGTTGGAGGGTGTCACTGTTTCCTTTTCTAGTCCCACTCCTCCACTGCTCACAACAAATTTTAAATGTAACCAGGTTCGTGATATGGCCAATGATAAAGGTCTCAGACTGGATCAGGTTCAGTGATAGGAACAAGTCAGGCAGATTTCTTTAGTCATCCACAAGTAATTAATAGGACTAATGGATGCGCATGGTGGATCTGTGGTTAGCACTGCTACCTCCCATCACCAAGAAGCTGGGTTAACTACCAACCTTGGGCTATGCTCTGCGTGGAATTTGAGTATTCTCTGTGCAGGAATCTGTGTGGGTTTCCTCACGATACTCCAATTCCCTCTCACAGTCCAAAGATATGCAGCTTAGAGTGGATTGGCCATGCTAAATTGTCCATAGTGCCCAGGCATGTGTAGGTTAGGTAGGTTAGTAATGGAAAATGCAAGGTTACATGGATAGAGAAGGGGTGGGGAAGGTTCGGGGGGATGCTGTTCAGAGGGTCACTGTGGACTTGATGGATGGGATGGCCTGCTTCCACACTGTAGAGATTCTACAAAAATTACAAGAAATTTGGACTATACCCAGTGGGTATATATCTGATCCACTCTCCTCTCGGTCCTGTATGTTTCAATAAGATCGCCTCTCATTCCACGTGTAACCTGTTAAAGCCTTCATAATATAAGGCCCTCATCCCTGGAATCCAAGAAGTGAAACATCTACGAACTGCTTCCAATGTAATTATATCCTTTCTCAGATAAGGAGACAAAGAAAAACTAATCTCAAACTCAGGTCTTGCGGTTTATGTTTTGTTCTTTCAGCATTGTAGGTCTTTCGAACACTCTTCCCCGCAGAGCAATGGAGGCAGAGATATTGAATATTTTTGAGGCACAGACAGAAGTTTCATAAGTAACAACGGAGTCGAGGATTATCGGGGATTGGCAAGAATGTGCAGTGTGGCGGGAAATGTAGATAATGGTACCAAATGACACAGCTCCAGAAAATTCATTAATAAAGTGCAAAACGAATTTAAAATGTTGATAAAATTTTAAGGGGGAGTCCAAGATGGCCACGATCCAAAAGGTCCGCTTTGCTCGGCTTTGCATCACAGAACGGGCAAAGTGGTACTCTAACCCACTCCATCCCAGCCATTTACTTAAAATTCAACAATAAAAGAGCTATAGAATCTTTATTAATCCCGTTTTGTCGAGTGGAAATGATAAAACACGGGAAAGAATCGAGTAAGTCCCAACACACGGTGCACCCATCAGAAGCATCGAGTATGCCTGAGGCTGTAGCTGCAACCCACTCTGCTCGTTCCATGGACCCAGTTACTCACCAGGCCTTGGTTACTGAGTTCACCAACTTAAGTGAAATGATTGAAGGCATGACTGAACAGAAGTCTAGCTGTGGCTAGAACCGCTGTCAGACTTTGTCCAAAAACATGAGCAGCAACTAGACAGCCTTGGAAACAGAACATACAATGTCAAGTGACGAACTGCATTGACAGAGACTGTGATCAATTCCTCTCGGGAAAGGATCCTTCCCCTTGAAATACAGGTCCCAACCTTAACTGAACAAGATGACCACCTCGAGAACAGGGACAGGACGATGAATGTTTACATCGTCGATCTGCTGGGCCAGACGGCAGGTGGTCAGCTTTGATCTGGCTGCTGTGATTCCTTCACTTCGAAGCCGAAGTTCATTGGGTTACGGCACGGTGGTTATACTCAGACCAACACCTTTGCCCTGTCCTTATGTGGTTACATAGTTACAGGGATAAACAAAGACTGATGGAAGCTCAGTGTGGTTTCCGATGGTTTTAATTCACGAGAGATCCAGCATTATGTTCTTTTATGACTTTTCAGCATCGGTGATTCAGGAAATAAAATCTTTTGATGATATCAAGAGAAGAGTAAGGGAACTCAGGATTCAGTATTCCTTAAGGTTCCCAGCAGTGCTCTGTATTGCTTTGAATGGATCAATGAACTCGTCTGATTCTCCAGAGAAAGCGAAAACTTTGTGGATATTTTAAGGAAAGCTGGATGTTTAGATAATCATGTTTCTCCCTTAAAGAAATTTTGTTGAATTTTTCTGGTATTAACCAGTGTTAAATTATAGTCGGGGATGGGTAGAGTTCACACTTTTAACTTCTTCATTAGTATTACTACTCGTTTTCTCTTTCTTTGCTTGTGTCGGAGGTGTGGCTCAAGCTGGAGGGAGTTACAAAGGTAGTTGTGATGACAGACTGCCGACCTAAGGACAGTTGAAGCCTGTTTTTTGTTATTAATTGCCCTGAATGCCATATTGGTAGTGGGCAGAAGATAAAATTTTGGGATATGTTGGCGCCCCCAATGGGCGGGGTAAATTTCCATATAAAATGTCATTGGCACTTGGGATTTTGTTTCGTTCGTTGTTTTTTTTTAATGTGTTTAGCTTTGGAAAGTTTTGCGAGCTTGTTAGTTGTAGTAGTAATAGTTTGTATCGTTTTTAGGGTCGCTGAGTGTTTTATCATTAATGCTCAGCGATGTGTAATTCGATGTGAAACTCACTCGAATTCAAATGTTGCTGCAATGTGTCATGGATTATTATGTGGTTAAATGGTGTACCTGAAACATTAAGGGTAGTGATCTGCCAGTCAAGAGGAAAAATGTAATTGCTCGTCTTAAAATCAAAGAGGGTGGATGTTGCTCTATTGCAGGAGATGCACCGTGATGACAAGGAACATTTGATATTACAGCAGGGCGGCTATGATCGGGTTTATTTTGCGTCTTTTAATACTAGGAGTAGGGGAAAGGTCAGAATGGATAGTAAGAATCTTCCATTTAAATTACTAGATTGTATTAAACACTCATGGAAGGATCATGATCCTCAAAGTCTTGAACTGTGGGAATTAATACAGTATTTTGAATTGCCACCCAGTGCACCCGCTTAAAATCCTGGTACATGCATTTCCCAAATTAAGTTATCTTGCATCATGGCACATTATTGTAGAGGATATTTCAACTCTCTTATGCACCCCACGGTGGACAGAATGTCCAAAGGTCCCCAATACCCTCGTCATAATGTACGCAATTAGTGGATTTGTGTGCAGAACTAGAGCTGGTGGATGTCTGGAGGCAGTTCTACTTCACAAGTAGAGATTTTATTTTCTTCTTGAACTCGCATAAATAGCACAAGAGGGTTGATCTCTTCCCCATCCCTGAAACAATCTTAGGTTCGCTGGCATCCTGCACAATTGGGAATATTACCCCAACATACTTGCCCCAGTAATGGGATAGAAGTCACATAAGATTATGTTGTTGGTAGATGAAGGTCTTATATTTTTGTCAAATCCCACAATTTCGGCAGCTCACGTGATGCAATGCATTAATTCGTTCGTCGCCTTTTTGGGCTTTAAGATTAATTTTACAAAGTTGGAGGCCATGCCTATGGGAGGCCTTAGGAAAATACCAGATTTTGAGGGTAAATCCTGTTTTTCTTTTAAATGGATGGGGGTGGGTGGGGGGGTGGGGAGGTTTCTCTATTTCAGTATATTCATTACATCCATTTTTGATCATTTATTTAACGTGAACTATGTCTATTTGTTTGAAAAATTAAACAAGACCTTCAAAGAAGGGAGGCACCTCCAATATCCTGGATAGGTCGGATAGCTGTTCTTAAAATGAATGTCCTTCCTCATTTACTATAACCCGTGTGAAAGCTTCTTTTGATGTTTCCCAGACAGACATTTAGGAAATTTTATGGCTGGTTAACTCTTTCATTTGGCACCATAAGCGACTCTCTATCAAGCTAACCAAATTTTAACTACCCCACATTGTGGGGAGTAGATCTCCCAGATTAAAAGTTATGAATTCAGGTCTTTTTTATCCTATGTTAGTGCCTGGGCCGCTGAGGACTCGGCGTCAATAGGATTAGATATTGAACCCTCTCAGACAAAGTGAACCCTTATTGGTCTGCTGGTCTTAGACAAAATGAGAACATTTATGGAGTATTGTCATAACCCAATAATTATCAATACTGTTAAAGCATGAATGACAATGCTTCAGATTGAGGGCAATACCATAGTTTCTTACTCCTATAATTGGTATACCGGGTTGTCATACTGGGATAATGGATTCCAGGTTTAAACTGTGGGCAGCAAGGGGTGTGTCTTACTTGAGTAATTTAGAATTAGTAGAATCCTTACAGTGTCAATAAAAGCCCTTGGGCCCAGCAAGTCCACTTTGACCCTTTGAAGAGTAGCCCACCCAGACCCATTCCCGTACCATCCTATATTTCCCCTGACTAATGACCCAACCTACTCATCACTGAACACTATGGGTGATTTATCAATAATCAATTCATCTAACCAACATATCTTTGGACTGTGGGAGGAAACCCACACAGACAGGCCTCGAATATGTTAACTCCACACAGCCAGGCACCCAATGCCGGAACCAAATTCGGAACCCTGGTGCTGTGAGGCAGCAATGCTCACTACTGAGGCACCTCGTGCTATTTGAGGGAGAAACAATGATGTCATTTGATCAAATAACTCATATGTATGGACTGGCTAGTCGAGACCTCTTCTCTTTCTTTTCCAGATCAGAGATTTGATTGAAAAAAACATTTCTACCAGACTCTTACAGATCCGATAGAGAGAAGAGGCTGCTTATTGCTTAGAATACACTCTCCCACAGTACCCTTTATCATTAGTTGGAGAGTGTCCTCTTAGACAAGACTGTGCAGCTTTGTGATGTCTGCGAGAGAGAGTTGGGGGTTCAGAACACTTCGGAGCCGTGGGAGGATATTTGTGAAAATGCTCGAAGAATTTCATTTGTAATAGGACTCTTTCCATGCAGTTGGAAATTCTTCATATGGCCTATCTGACACTAGATTATCTCCCAACATTCAAAATGGGATTATCTTCAGCATGTCCGAAATGCAGAATGACTACAGGCACTCTTACTCATTGCATGTGGTCCTGCTGCAGGCTTCATATATATTGGAGCACTGTATCAGGTGTGATAGAGTGGGTCGAGGGGACTGAATTGGAGATGGACCTGGTTTCTCTTTTCCTGGGCCTGCCCAGGGTACTTTACACAGATGCACAAGTGAAAAAATATCCTTAGTTTCTGTGCTAGGAAAAGCATTCTGTTGTGTCTGAATCACCACCCCCCCCCCAAAAAAAACCCAACACCCTCCCCCACCCCCCGCCCGGGTCTGTTGGGTCGTCGTAAGCTCTTCATGGAGAATATCCATTTGGCCATTCTCACCAGCATGGTGCACCAAAAACAGAGATTTATATAAGACCATGGCAGACCTTTTTGAATTACCGTGATACACGCTTATCTGCCACTCTCAGAAGGGCTTTTATACAGCCATGACGATATTATCTAATGAATCTTATATCCAAAGAGGAAGAATAATGAACATAAAAAGGGATATCAGCTAATGCTCTTGAAGAACGAGAGCTATCATTTTGTTACAATGAGCAGTATTATTTATTAATTATTTACTCTTAATTTTTGTTTTTCTTCTGTCCGTTTCGTGTTTTTAACTTGTTTTGTATTTACATGCACATGGGTGCAATTTTGATCAGTTAATTGAGTTGTGTTGTTATTGGTTTATTATAATATTAAAATTCTCTTTTTCAATAAAGATATTTTTAAAAGTATTAAAATGCTAGCATTGATAGAATAGAGTCCCAAAGAACTCTCATTAGACAGTCCACTCATGGTGGTTTATCCTGAGGGTCACCACATCTCGGGTGATGGGGTGAGGTTGAGAGAGCGTCCCCTTCTTGGTAACCTCTGTCAGTGTGAGGAACTGAACCTGCGCTGTTGAACTCCCTCTACATCACAAACATGCCGTCCAGGCAACTGAGTGGGAGACTGTGTAACTGTTACACACAGAAACAGTCACAGACAAAGGGCAAGAGAAACACTCATAACAAGGAAAGTGGTACAGTTCAGATAACGGATATAACATTTATGGAGTATTGTCATAACCCAATAATTATCAATACTGTTAAAGCATGAATGACAATGCGTCACATTGAGGGCAATACAGTCAAAACCATGTTTCTTACCCGTATAATTGGCATACTGGGTTGTCATCCTGGGATAATGGATTCCAGGTTTAAACTGTGGGCAGCAAGGGGTGTGTCTTACTTGAGTGATTTAGAATTAGTAGAATCCTTACAGTGTGGAAAAAAGCCCTTGGGCCCAGCAAGGGTAAAAACATTCTCTGCTCGAAATTGTATTTTATAACAAGACGTATTTCAAAGTTGTTTTTGGTTTAATATCATTATGGTGAGTCAACTGAAATAACCAGAATTACACAGTATGATTGGATATCTATAACCATAAAATGAAAGTATATTTTTGTTTGGTCTGTGTAAAGCATGCTGACTGTTGCATGAAAGTATACAGTTGATGGAATATACTGCTAGGAGAGTGCGTTCCATCGGAAATGCCCTCAAACAGGCGCTTGAACAAAATTGGGGTAAAAGTGCCTGAGTGCCGTCTGGACAGTGACAGGAATGCAGAGGGTTGAATGACTGAAAGCTCCAGTATCTGAGAAAAGCACCAGATCAGCTGGGAACTTATTAAATGCTAGAGCACATTTGAAGGGCTGAATGGCCTCAACATGGTTTGAAATATGTGTGATTTGGAAAAGTGCATCTCTACTCCTTCCTCTTATGTGGTTATACACTGGGGCACTGCCATTTTCCTGAAAGTGGGCATTATTTGGAACACTATCTGGAACATTCCATATTCGGTGTTCTCCAGAATATTCTCTAACTGTGTTGGGGGGTATTTCAAAGGCGAGAGAGAGAGAGAGCGAAGCTGTTGCATGCGGCAGTGAGAGTGGTGGAGCATGAGCCTTGGTCGTGCTATAACAGATATACAGTGAGTGTGAGGGAGCAGAGAGAATACAGTGACCAATTACCCTGACAGACCGGGGAAGGTTATTGATGCTTGTCCTGTTTTGCTGGACATTTCTTCAGGCCGCAGATGCTACACTGAATTTGGTGGTGAGCACAGACCATGCTCGGTGGGTCTGGTGGTGTGGCCTCCTCTGGGCAGGCAATGGCCCCGCTCTGCACTAGCCCATCCACTATGCACACCATGCACCGTCAACAAACTATCTGCCATGCTCGGGGTAAACTGTACAGGGCAGCTCCAAACTGAGAAAGCTCAGCCGTATGCCCCTTGGCCTTTTAAAGATGGCACCAGTGACAAGGAACACGGAATATCTCGGGAAACCCTGGCGACTATGAGTACCTCCAATCATGATGGGTGGGAGAATCGAGCTGGCATTCAATGAGAGCTGGGTGGGGTGGGTGGTATTTAATGAGGTGAGTTCGATAAGATAGCACCAGGAAACTAGCTCAGCTTCGCACAGACAATCCCTCTGTCACACTCAATGAAAATGACACTGAGACAAATTCCTGTTTTATACAGTTCAATGAGCCGAAGACTCTGCTGTCCTCACTCCCAATTACAAAGTTGCAGAACAAATGCTCATTCAAAACTCCCCATCGCCTGAACTCACAGCATTATTCCATTCACTCATAATTCTTCATAAGACTGACCCGTGTTGCATGATACTATCGAAATGTCTTCATATCAGCATTCTAAAACCTGTGAACATATCTTTCCATGACACTTTTTCTCAGTCTGTCCCTCTCTGTCTCTATCCTGAATCACACGTAATTACAGTCATACATTTCTACTGCATGGAAACAGGCCCTTCGGCCCAGCTGGTAGATGCCGACCAAAATGTGCATCCACACTCACCCCATTTCCCTGCCCTTGCTCCTTTCCTATCCATGTATTTATCCAAATACCTTTTTAATGTTGTTATTTTACCCATCTCAAACACTTCCACTGGCAGCTCATACCAAAGGCTAAACACAGTCTATGTAAAAACGTTGACCCTCAGGTTCCTTTTTATTTTTGTCCTCTCCAAACATTAACAGATGTCCTCTAGTCCTTGGTTTCCAACCTTGCAAAAAAAAATTGAAATATTCACCCTATGCATGGTTCTCATGATTTGATAAGAGGTACACTTCTATATAATCCCCCTCAGTTTTCTACGCTGTAAAGAAATATGTTCTAACCTGTCCAACTTCTCCCTATAACGCAGACCCTTTAGCCCAGGAAACATCTTTGTAAATTTCTTGTACATTCTTTCTCGTTAATAATATCCTTTCTAGGTCAAGGAGAACAAACCTGAACACAATACTCCAACTGCAGCCTCACCAACATCCTGTACAACTGCAATATAATGTCCCAACTTCTATATTCAATGCCCTGATGTAGGCCAGTGTGCCAACAGCCTTCTTCACTGTCCTGTATATCTGCGACTCAAATTCAGACAACCATGCACCTGATTTCCAACATCCTTTTGTTCCACTACACTCCTTAAGGCCCTCTCATTCACCATTAAACTCCCACCTGAATTTGACTTTCCAAGATGAAACATGTTGCATTTATCTATATTAAACTCCATTTGCTATTTCTCAGCCCACTTCCCCAGCTGATCAAGGTAGTGCTGCAATTTCTGATAATGTTCCTCACTGTAAATAATACCTCCTATTTTAGTGCCATCTGCAAACTTACCTACCTGCATTGTGCACTCTCGTCTAAATCATTGATCTAGATAACACACACCAATGGAGACAGTACCGACCCCTGAGGCACTCCACTTGTCACAGGCCTCCAGTCCAACAAGCATACCTCCACCATAGCTTTTTGCTTTATAATGTCAAACCAATTGCGTAACCAAATTGCCAGCTTACCTGAGAGTCTGTGCAATCTAACCTTCTAGAGCGGCCTTTCATGTGGAATCTTACGAAAGGCCTTACTGAAATCCATATAGATTATGTTGACCGCCCTGCCCTCGACAATTTTCCTGGTCACTTCCTCAAAAAACCCTAATAAAATTTGTAAGGCATGATCTTCCACGCACAAAGCTATGCTGACTGCTCCAAGTCAAATTCTGTCTTTCCAAATGCATGCATATCTTGTACCTCAGAACCTTCTCAAGTAGTTTACTGCAAACAGATGTGAAGCTTACTGGTCTGTATTTCCCAGGCAATTATTTGCAGCCCTTCTTGAAGAAGGGCACTATATTTGTTACCGCCCAGTCTTCCAGGACCTTGGCCCCTGTCTTCTCTCACCTCTTGCAGTGCTCTTGGATATATCTGTTCAGGACCGAGAGATTTATCTGACTTTGTGCATTCTAATATGTCCAGCAGCACCTCTACTGTGATTTCGACAGTACCAAGATATGACAATTAACCTCCCAAAGGTCACAGGACTTCATGTCTTTCTTCATGGTAAACACAGAGGGGAAATTGAGGACCTCAACCATCTCTTGTAGTTTTACACATGCGTGCCTATTTTGGTTTTTAAGGCGTCCTATTCTGTCTCTAGTTGTTCTTTTTCTTTACTATAGTGAATTTGGGTTCACTCTAATCGTCTCAGCCAAGGCTATCTCATACTCCCTTTTCGCCTTCCTGATTTCCTTCTTCAGTAAACTCCTGTATCCCCTGTGTACCTCCAGGGATGCCCTTGATCCCAGCTGCCTGTACCTGAACCACGCCTCCTTTTTGCTGGCTAGAGCCTGAATATCTCTTGTCATCCAGGGTTTTCTCTTCAAGCCTCACTTTCTCTTCACCCTCACAGGAATATATAAACCTTGAACTCGAGCTATCTCACTTTTACAGCCCTCCCTCGTGCCCGACATCCTTTTACCTGAAAACAAACTACTCCAATTAACACTGCAATCCTCTGTCTAATTCCAACAAAATATGCCTTGCCCCAATTTAGAACTTGAATCTGTGGACCAATTTTGTCCCTCCCATAACTATTTTAAAATTAATACAACGCCAGTCACTTTTCCCAAAATACTCCCCCACTTTACCACCGTCACCTATTTCCCAACAGTAGGTCGAGTGTGTCCCTTCCCTTGTCGGACCCTTTATATACTGTTTGGGAAACTTTCTTGAACAAACTTAAGAAATTACGTTCCATCGAAGTTCTTAACTATCTGGATGTCCCAGTCTATGTTAGGAAAATTTAAATCACCTATTATGACAATCCTAATACTCCTGCTACTCTCACCAGTTTCCCTGCATATTTGTTCCTCTAATTCCCATTGATGATTTGGAGGCAACTAACCCCCTCTTCCTTCCTTGTACCATTCACAGAACCTCATCGGATAATATCTCAGTTATTTCATCTTTAAATACTTGTGGGATACTCGCCTTAATCAGAACTATTGGTGTTTCAACTGTTTTCGTTTACATCTCTCCCTTACAATGATTTTCACATCAAAACTTGTCAAGGTACAGTGGCGATCTGGCGCTGTAACTGGATGGGAGCTGCACATCCTGTCACTTCCAGCAAGTTTCCCCACACTGGGCAGTGATCTAACACAGTGTTACCGAAAACTAGAACAACCTGTGTTTATATATGAATAAACCAGTGGGGTCTGCACATCTCCCCACGCTGGACATTTATCCCAGGAATATAGATCAAGTATTGGTGTGGGCTGCACAGAGTTCCATTCTGGATATTGTTGGGTTGCATTCAGCAGTACGCTAGCCATATCTACACAGTGCTCCATCCCTAATGTATTATGGATGGGCTGTTTATGTGAGTTTGATTGCGAATGTGAGAGAACTAAACATCTGACTATACCTTTATTTTATGTTTTCATTCTTGTTATTGGACCCTTCAAATCCTGACTCATCCTTAGAATGAGTGATGGTGACTATTGTTAAAGCATCTGGGTCTGCAACATGACCAACAAATAGAGCAGAGGCTGCAGAGAGTACAGTCTCCGTAAAATGGAATGAGGAAATCACAGTCTGATCAGCCGTGGTCTTAGTGAATGGTGGGGCAGGATTAAATGGACCACTAATGCAACTTGTTCATGTATTTATGTTTGTTCCAAGCAAACTCCTCTTCTCTCCAAATGTCCCATACTGGTGGGAAGTGAGGCACCTCCTTCTGTTCCTGTGTAACAGGATCCTGGGGCCTCACTAGCCTACAGATTTCCCTGTGGCCCAGTTTCGAACAGTTGAGTGACGGCCTCCTGTTCCTTTTCCTGTTCCCCTGTCCCAGTCTCAAGCAGTTGAGTGACTCCCTCCTGTTCCCATGTCCCAGTCTCGAGCAGTTGAGTGACTCCCTCCTGTTCCTGTGTCCCAGCCTCGAGCAGTTGAATGACTGCCTCCTGTTCCTGTGTCCCAGTCTCAAGCAGTTGAATGACTGCTTCCTGATCCCAAGTCTGTGAAAATGGATGTCCTCCTCCTGTTCCTGTGTAACATGCTCCAATAGCTCTGTGCTCACCTCCTGCTCTTGTGGAATGGAACTGAGGGACTGAATAGCCTCTTCACATTCCTTACAGCTTCTGTTGACTAAAAGCAATTCTCCTGATTCTGTAAATCACCATCAAAATCTGAATGATGTATTTTTGTATTTTGCTCTCAGTAATTGAGCAAACAATCTGACTGACAGAATTCAGAAGCTGAGTAGCCTCCTCCTGTTCCAGTGTTATACACTCAAAAGGCAATAGAGTCTCAGAGATGTACAGTACAGAAAACAATCCTTCAGTCCGGTCGTCTATGCCAAACCAAATATCCTAAATAAATCTCGTTCCCCTTGCCAGCATTTGGCCCATTTCCGTCTGAACATCTCTCATGCATGTATCCATCCAAATGCCTTTTAAATGGTGTAACTGTACCTGCCTCCACCACTTCTTTTGTCTGTTCAATCCATACACGCAGCAGTCTCTGTGTGAAAATGTTGCCCCTCATGTCCTTACTTAAATCTTTCCCCTCTCACCTTAAACCTTTGTCTTCTAATTTTGGACTCGCCTATCTGGGAAAAGACATTGACTGTTTACCTTATCTTTGCCCCTCATGATTTTATAAACCCCTTTAAGGATCCCCCCCAGCCTCAACACTTGAAAATAGCCCCAGCCTATCCAAACGCTCCCTGTAACTCTAACCCTCCAACACCTGCAACATTCTTTTAAATCTCTTCTGTACCCTTTCGAGTTTGACAACATCTTTCTGACGGCAGGGAAACTGGAATTAAAGGCAATATTACAAAAGTGGCCAAACCGATGTCCTGTACAGATGCAACGCGTCGTGAAAATGTTTAGACACAAAGCACGGACCAATAAAGGGAAGATCACCAAGTGCCTTCTTCACTACACTGTTTACCTGTGACAGCACTTTCAAGGAACGGAGAACCTGAACCACAAGGTGACACAGTAGCTCAGTGACTAGCATTGCTGCTTCAGAGCGCAGCGATCTGGGTTTAACTCCATCCTTGAATGAATGCCTGTGTGGAGTTTGCACATTCTCCCCGTGTCTGTATGAGTTTCCTCCGGATGTTATGTTTTCCTCCGACAATATAAAGATATACAGATAACGGTAGATCGGCCATGCTAAATTGAGTAAAGTACCCAGGGATGTGCAGGCGAGGTGGAGTAGCCATGGGAAATGCAGGTTCAGAGGGATAGGGTAGGGGTTTGTCTAGAGGGATACTGTTTAGAGGGTCGGTGTGGCCTCGATGGGCCGAAAGGCCTGTTTCCTCACTGTAGGGATTCGATAACTTCTATGGAATTCTCCTTGATTGGCAGCTTTCGACAGGACCCTACCTATATGTCTGGCCTTGATATGTCTTGCCAAAATGCTACACCTCACATTTAACTAAAATAAACTCTATCTGCCACTCCTTGGTTCACCTAAACAAAGTCCCATTATAGTCTGAGAGATCGTTCATCACTGTCAACGACACCAACAAATTTGTTATTATCTACAACCTTACTGACCATACTTCATATACTCAAATGTAAATGATTTGTATCAGTGACAAAAAGCAGTGGACCCACTATTGATCTTTGCGGCACGCCACTGGTCACAGGTCTCCAAGTTTAATGAACAAATGTCACTGTCACGCCCTGTCTCCAATATTCAAGAAAAGTTTGGACCTAAATGGCGAGTTCTCCCTGGATCCCAGCCAGTCTAACCTTGCTAACCAGTCTACCATGTAGACCATTTTGGTTTTCTTACTGAATTCCATAAAGACAACATCCACTGTCCTGTCTTCATCAATCATCTTCATCACTTCCTCAAAAGATTACACCGAGTCAGTGAGACGTGATCTCCAATGTACAAAGCCCTCTTCAGTCCTTGTCTTTCCAAATACATATCGATCTTTTTCCTCGAAATCCCCTCCAACAATTTAATCACCATTGACGTCATGCTCACCGATCTATAGTTACCTGTTTTTTTCTTTACTTTCTTAAATAATTGCACTATGTTAGCAGCCCTCCAGTCTTTTGACACCTCACCTGTGAAAATCAATGTTACAAATATATCAGCAAAATGCATAAGCAATCTATTTCCTAGCTTCCCGCAAACATCTGGGATACAACTGATCAGGTCCCAGGGATTAGTTCACCTTTATGTGTTTTAAAATGTCTAACACCTCCTTGTAATATAGACACTTTTCAAGGTATCATTGCATATTTCTTCATTCTCTCGCTCTTGTAACCTCCTCCACATTAAATACTGAGGAGAAATACTTGTTTAGTATCCCTCAAATTTGTTGTGGTTCCATAAATAGGTAGCCTTACTGATCTTTAAGGGGCCCTATTGTCTCCCTAGTTAATCTTTTGCCATTGAAGGATTTGTAGAATTTGTTCAATGCCTCATTAACCCAATTTCTAAAGCAATCTCTTGTCCACATTTTCCTGGCCCGATTTCCCGATTGATGATACACTTGCTGCCCTTATACACCTCTCGCGATTCACTTGATCTCAGCTCTGTTTACCTGACATATGCCTCCTTCCTTACCTTGACCATAACATCAATATATCTAGCCATCCAGCACTCCCTGCACCCACCAGCCTTGCCCCTCTCACTAATAGGAACACGTTTGCTCTGGACTCTCTGAAACCAAGTTTTGATGAACTTGCATTTTCCAACCATCCCTTAACCTGTGAATAGGATATCCCAATCTGCCTTTCACAGGGCTCACCTAACACTTTCAAAATTGGCCTTGTTCAAAGTTAGAACTTTAATGTTGACATCAGGTATTTCCGATTCCATAATTAATTTAAAACTAATATTTATGCATAACAAACTTGAAAGTTAAATAAACACTTCCTGTGCCTCTATAACGTGCTCGAGAGACTGAATAGGCTCCTCCTGTCCCTCTGTATTACAGTGGAAATGCTGTCCCTCTGTAATAGACCCAAGAGGCTTAATGGCCTCCTCCAGTTCTTCTAAACACACTCGAGAGGCTGCACGGCCTCCTCCTGTCCCTGTGTAACAGATCCGAGACACAGCAACCTGTGGATTACGAGCAGCCGGTAAACTGTATCTAATGGAGACCCATTCCTTTTCAGTTACAGAATCACAAATAACACAATGTACTCCAGGTGCCCTCTCAGTGACACCTCATACAGCTTCAGCTCAATGTTCTGTCTCAAGGTTATGAAAGAATTTGAAAACAGGGCATTAAAACCAGGAGTAGCCTCACACTGGTCAATAAGTACCGTACTTTGTTTCAGGTATCTAGAAACTTGCCCACCTGACATTTTTTTTTCTGCAGCAGATCTGTCATTTTATAACTGCCTATTTTCATAAACAGAGTGGAACATATATCGACCGCTGCAGTGTTCTGTTAATACTCTCATATACAAGGGGAAAAAACATTAAAAATATTGAAAGATTTATGGTCCATCCCTCAGCAACCTTATCCATTCCATCCAAAACCAGTAAATGAAAAGTGATGTCTTGAATTGGTTAACTGGGCCTGTTTGTTCAGTGACTGTGATTAATGCCAATCTCCATGGAGTCTAATTATCTCAGTGGAAGCTTTCCATCTTTTAATGATAAATGGGCTCCGTTCAATGTGTCAACCCATAACATGAGCGGGAGCATCACTGACAGCACTGACAGGGATCAGCAGATCCAGAGAGAGGGGAGGAGAGATCAGAATCTGAGAACATTAGACTGGAATGTTCCAACAATGGATCAGAATCAGAGAACATTAGACTGAAATATTCCAACAATGGATCAGAATCAGAGAACATTAGACTGAAATATTCCAACAATGGATCAGAATCTGAGAACATTAGACAGGAATATTCCAACAATATACAGGAGCTTCTCCGATTATGTTTGTTTTCTTTCTGAATTTGATTGGTGGTCATTATCATTGCGGATCTATTTCGCTCTTTTCATTATTCAATACTTTTATTATCCATTCCTGGCTATCGTTGGTGTTCCTGGTGAGTGTCACTATCCAGATTTTGTTTTCTATCAACAAGTTATGAGTGCATTATTGTTATTTCATATTGTCTACACTTCCTGCCACTGTTATTGTTCCTGTTGAATCTCACAATCCAGATATTCACTCTACAGACCACTACTAACTGCATCAATGAAGGTGTTCAATTACTGTCTCGCTCTCTGCTCTGGCAGTGTTACTCACGGGTCTCTATGTTGAACTATTCAGTTTCAGGGGAGAACCACAATGCATTGTCTCATTGCCTTTACTGTTAAGAGCATGGAGGTCACTTTCTACTCTTCTGGTTACAAACTCCACTTCCTTCCACTGTCTCCATCCCATTCCTGGCCAATATCTGCAGGTCACAACTGTGGGAGATCCTTTTGACAATGAGCTGATTCTTGACACCATACCCTGAACATTTCGAACTTGAAATACTCACCACTCCAGAATATATCTCACTGGTTTATTCCATCTGCTGTTTGAAACTTGAGCTACGAAATACAATCTTAATGAAGCCAATAATCTGCTGCTGACGCTCCCGGCTTCAAACCTGCCGAAGCAAATCTGATTCGAACTCACACCAAACTCCCATCCATCTGTCATTCATGTGCACGCCGATGTATATTGCTGTTGTGTCTGGCAATGCCTTTATTTTAACATTCTCAAACACTTTATCTCATCTGTCCATGAAACTTCCCTCGTTCTCTCTATTGATAAACAAAAAGCCTGTTGTTCGTATTTAAAATTTTTTTCTCCATGTGCGTTCCTTCTCAAACAATGAGTTTCGCATTCAAACACGCCTATCGCGCACACTCTCTCAGTCTCTGATGAACACACAGAGAGAGCAAACCTTCCAATTATCGGCAGTTATCTGTTGCGAGGATCGTTAGCATATCTTAGTAAAGTTTGCAATACTCTCTATGCTGTGCAGATAGTGCAGTTTACTGAGCAACACACGAGCATGCTCTGCACAGCTCTCCATGCTGGGCTGTCATCTTGTCCCAGTTTATGTTGTTTGTGGTGTTCTGTGAAGCAGATTGAGAACTTGATGTAACAAACCATTTCAGCTGATCTGACAATGTCTTTATTCAATGTTCTCATTCTTGTAATTTTACTCTCGAAGATCTCACTTCGCCAGTTAGTCCCACTGCCCTGACGTTTTCCATATATTTCCACAACATCTTTTCAGTTAATTAACTGTCTGTTTCTGTCTTTAATGTGAATCTCTTGTCCCTTTCTTTCTTTCCCTGGCCTTGGGTTTTGGCCTCCCTATTGAATCGAGTGCTGGCATTGTGTAGCTCAGAAATAATTAAATGGGGTGTGTCAAGCTGTTTTTCACTTCCTGGTATGTCCCATGTGATGGTCCATTGACAGGCGTGTTTCAGAAGTTATGAGAAACAACCTTGTAACTTGGTCTGTACCTGTGGCTATCGCTCTCAGGTGACCATGCGATCAGTAACAAAAGGAAGCCCACTGAGTAAAGGACCACGCATATAAATTGCCTGACAATGCTGCCACTTTTTAAATAAAAGGTTATTTTCTCCTTTTTTTAGTAAGAGGGCTTAAAGGCAAAACTTCCTACTGAAAACGGCTCAAGTAAATAACTTTTGGGGCTTTTAGGGTTTTCAAATAAATAGCAGTAACAATGGCCAGCTGGCACAGACCAGGATTTCTAGTTTTTTTATATATTGTAGCTATAACAATCACCAGGTGCTTGGGGTCCCAGAAGGGTTGTAAGTTTCAGTAAATTATCCACAGCTGCTATTCTCTCTGGAACCTCACTTGATGGTGTTTCCTCCTGGATTGGAGAACTGTATGCAAGAATGCATGTCTGAAAGTTCCTTTTTGCCAAGGGATGTGTTTATGGGATGTTGATATATTGGAACAGTTCATTAGTAGAAGGTACTGTATCCATTACTCGGTTAAGATTGCCAATAGAAAAATTATTCTAAATTCATCTTCATTTCTAATTGGATTTTCATTAGAGTGTTTACATATATTGTATTTTGCTTAATGGTGAGTGGTTTGAATAGTTTGACATCTGGAACACCCAACTCACATCTACCTTTAAAATAAGGAAAGGTTGGCATCCAACCTACCTTCTTTAAACAGTTTGAGACAGTCTGGTTCGACGATAGCAAACTGTGGACTCTTGTCCGGTTCTAAATCGATAATACCAAATTGGGTTTAGAATTTGCAAACAGGCCATTCTCCCCAACAAATCCATACCGATCCTCCGAGGAGTAACCTACCCAGACCCATTCCTCTATCCTATTATTACACATTTACCCCGACGAAGGCAACTAACCCACACATCCCTGAAAAATATGAACAATTTATCATGGCCAATGCACCTGACATGCACATCTTTGGATTATGGGAGGAAACCAAATCATCCAGAATAAGCTCATGCAGACATTGGAGAGTATGCACCAGGAGGCTATTGGGTTCAAAGGTCGCGTATGGTAGTTGATAGTCTCTTTTTTCTGGATGTTGATTTCGGTTGGTTTAAACAGTATTTTGTATCTAAAGATTCAGTCATTAAGAGTTCTCTGGGTGTTGAAAAGTGAAGTTGGCGGTTTTACAAAAGGGAATGACGGTAAAGCTTTAGGAATTGACCAACAACCTGGAGTTGGGGTTGCGATTGTCTGTGAGAAAATGAGAGATAATTACAGCTATAGATCGGCAATTACGTTTCGTGGAACCGCCATCAAACTCTTTGGAAATGATGGTCTTTGAACCTGAGAAGGAATTGAAAGAGTTTGAATTATGATGAAAAGTAGAAATAAAAGAAAAGGAAACGAAGAAGAAAGAAAGAAAAGGACAGAAGAAAAGCAGAGAGTTTCAACTTAAAGAGTTAGCAATTAGAGGGGAAAGTTGATACAGAAGGCGGAGATGAAGGTAGAATGTCGGTGGGATGAGGAGGATAGTGCGGTTGAGCAACCCTATTGTAACCAATGGCCTAAAGAGGTTCTGTTTAAATGCATCCAGGCATTCTCTAAATTTGATGAGAAGGATGGGGAAGCCTTTTGAATTTCATTTGAGAAAGTGGCTAAACAAATGCAGACACCAGTGACCATGTGGATTGATTTGATCCAAAGCTGATAGGTATTTGCATCCCTAATGGAGGAGGTATCTGGCCAGTATGGAGTGGTAAAGAAAGCCATCTGAAGTGCATATGAGCTTGGGCCAGACATTGACAGACAGCGTTACAGGAATCTAAAAGAGGGTCCCTGGTTAAACGCACATTGAGTTTGAAAAGATCAAACAAAGTAATTTTGAAAGGTGGTAAGGGTATTAAAAACAGAACAAACCTATGACACTCTTAGAAAGATTCTTATTTTGGAGAAGTTCAACAATTCACTTCCTGCAGCCGTGAAAACTCGTGTGGAAGAGCAGAGTTAAAACAGCAAGATTAGAAGCTGAAATGGCTGATGATGATTGAGTTCAGAAATCAAAGTTTGGTTTCTGTGAGAGATGGAGAAGAATGTGCGAGGACTTGTAAAGGTTTACTGGCATAGGCCAGGAGAAGCAGGTAAAGAGATTAGAGCATTAAGAGATACAGAAGCATGTAATTCTTTTATGCTGAGACATTAGGAGCTGTGTCATTCAAAAGGACGATTGGAAAGATTAGAAGCACTCCATTATGTAACGTGTGATTGGCGTGTCCAGTGGAAACATCAACAGATTTATTCCACAATGGGGAAGGAGGCCTTGAGCTTGGAGTTGGCGTTGCAACATTTCAGATTTACATTGCCAATAACATACCTGAGACAAATCTTTATCACTGATCATAACCCCTTAAAATTTTTGGTGAAGTTTAGGGAGAAAAATACCAGTCTGTTTCGATTGAGCTTATTATTGCTGCCATTCAGTTTGAAACTATACAGGCGACAGGGCGATAAAACCTAAGTGTGGAGACTTGGATGAAGAAAGACAAAGGCATTCTGTGGCAGGAGTAAAATGACTGAAATCGAAATAGATGTGAATATTTGTATGCTCAGAGTCAATGTAATATAAATGCATTTCAGTCTACTAATAGAGGAATATTAGGAGGTCGAAAATGAATCCACCTTTGTGTATTGATGGATTATTTTATTAAAGATGGAGTTGTGAGGATACTATCACTGTAAAAAGGTTATTTCTCTTGGGTTTTATTTTGAAGAGAGGTGTTAAAGGCAGAGGTGCAGAACTGCTGTCTGAAAACAGTTTAAATAAATAACTGAGATTTTAGGTTTCATTAAAACTTTGGTAACAATGGAAGGACAGTGGCCAGCTCTCCCAGACTAGATTTCCTCATTTTACTTTTAGCTGCAGCATCCAGAAGCTGCTGGGGATCCCAGAAGGGTTGGAAGTTTCAATACATGATCCCCAGCTGCTTTTCTCTCTGAGAGCTCTGTAGATGTTGTTTCCCCCTGGATTGGAAAACTGCTGTTAGGATCTGTATTTGAATATATCTTTGTGCCAAGCGGTGTAAACCAAGAAGGTAAAGTATCTATTGTTTGTGTAAGTGTTCCAACATATAAGCTATCCCAAAACATTATTTCCTTTGATTGTATTTTAACTAAAGCATTTGAATAGATTATATTTTGCTCAATGTCGAGTGGTTTGACTAGTCACAACATAACTGGAACACGCACTTCACATCTATATTTAAAGTAAGGGAAGGTTTGGGTCTAAACGACCTTCTGGAAATATTTTGAGGGAATCTGGTCTTGTCCAAAACACTTGTAGCGAGGGGCTTCTGACTGGCTTCTGCAAATGAAAATTTAGTGGAAGGGCAGGGGGTGCTTTGCTGGAGGTTGTGCTGTAAGTTGCCTCAGACATTCAGTGAGATCTGAGGATTTGGTGACCCAACTCTGGATGGAGTATGGGGACTGTGGATACAGCATCTGAGCCTGCAAAATGAACAACAAATGGAGCAGAGGCTGCAGAGAGGGGAAGCTCTGAAACCACAGAGTGAGTGTGTGTGGGAAGAGGGTCTGCTGTATCCACCCCGGATTTTCCAGGAACAATTTCCCAAACTCCACTTAACCTAGGATCAAAGTGTGAGGGGACCATGACTGAACAAGGAGCTGGTCACAGAGCGGTGTCACCTCCTTCAACACGACCTGCAGCTTCACACTAGGGGGAGGACAGTGCTGCCAGGGGCTGTTAGGGTCACAGTTTCATTCAGTTTCTATGATCCAGAACTTTCCACGCAGGACTAGGTGACATATCCATCATTTCCCAGTATCTCAACAACAATGTCATCATTCGGTGATGGAGGATATATATGGTGGATGAGGTAAATAGATTGTTTCTCCCTCAGCAGGGAGCTGCCGGTTGTATCCAGTTTGGTAGGATTCCCGATGGTGTCCATGGCATCTGCAGAGTATCCATGTCAATGCGGAGAGGTAGAGGAACTGAAGGAGCTCTCTCTCTCTCCCTATTAATGTTACAGTATGCCCATGCACACTACATCATGTTGATGAATACCCACTGTCCTAGCAGAAGTCATGGTCTGTTCATTCAGAAGCAGTCAGCCATTCCCATCGTCATCGGGTCTCCACGTAGAAAGAAATGAATATATCTTGGATAAAGGCCGTCCCCTTGATGCACGTTTCAAAACACCATCCCCACCACCAATCAACCAGATCAAAGTATCCTATGTGTATGGAGAGCAAGCGGGTCACTTTGACTGTCTGGGAGTAGACGATCAGGGATGGAGCAAAACCTCCCATGTCTGAACGGGGCTGAGTGAACCCCCCAGTACACAGTATCATTAAGTCCTGTAATCCCTCTCCATTTCAGTAACATATTGCTTTCCGTTATTCCTGGAAATGAAATGACAGGTTAAATCATGTTAAATTCCACCTGCTAAACTATTATCTATTGCCTTTACATTTCTGAATCTATTTGCAGACTCTCCACCCTCTCTTGATAATTTAATCTCTTGCTTACCACAGCGACATCACCAAACTCAGCATCTGGATATCTGTTCCATCCTCCTGATCATTAATATAGATTGTAAAAAGTTGAGAACCCAGCGCTGGTCACTGTGTGACCCTACTGGTTACGTTCTGTCTAACTGATTGAGACTGATTTATCCTGAGTGCCTGCTTCATGTATGATACCCAGTCCTCCCCCATTCCAGTGAAACACTGTCGAAGGGTTGAAGAAGAACAAGGAGCATCTGTGAGGAATCCAACCCCTCGATGACGCTGATGTCAATACGATCTCTGTTCCACTTTCCTGCCATCCCTTCATCCTAAAACTCTAGTCTCTTGTTGTAGATTGCGCCACATGAAAAAACATCCACTCCATATCTACACATTCAATTACTTTTGGAATGTTACAGACCTCAATGAGATCTCCTTTCATTCTTATAAACTCGAGAGTATATGCCTAAACTGCTCAATTACTCTTCATAAGACAAACACTTCAAATATGGAATCAATCTAATGAAGCTGTTCTGAATTGCCTCCAATGGAAATACCTCATTCTGCAGGACACCCAAACTGTACTCCAGTTGCAACCTCACTAATGCCTTGCATAGCTACACGAACACTCCCTACATTTCTACTCTATCCTTTTACAAATAAACGCTGAAATTATGCTTGCATTTCTCATTACTTGAAGTACCCACAGGTAAGTTTTCTGTGATATGCAAGCAGACACCCAGATCCCTCTGCATCTAAATACTTTGAACTTGCTCTCCGCTTAGATAATAATTTGTCTTTCTATTATACTGGCCAATTTGAATAGCCCCATATTTATTCCCTTTAATTTTCCTTGCTAAATGTTGGCCTATTCACGCAACCTATCCATATAGTTTTAAAATCTCTTGCATCATCTTTCCGAAGTAATTTCCCACCGATGTGAGAGTCATCTGAAAATGTGGCATTGTATTTTCTCTCCCGTCAATCGAGTACAGTAATACCATCAATGCAACTGGTTGAAGCATGCGTACTGAAATCAATGGCACCCCACAAATTGCATTTGCCAAAATAAAATGACACATTTAATCCATCTGACTCCATTTTGTTGGTTAACCAATCCTCCATCCAAGCTAATAAATTACTCCTAAACCCATGTTGTCTGATCTTACCACTTACTCTTTGGAGAAGCGACATATCCAATGCCTTCAGGAAGACCAGATATGTTCCATCTCCCACGATCCAACTTTTTTGTGACATCTTCAAATAAGTCAAGCAAACACTTCAAACTTGATTGTCCTTTGTAAAACCATGTTGACTATGCTGGATTGTGGTTTAACTTTGCAAATGTCCTGAACAATGGACTCTAACAATTAGCCTTAAATTATAATGGTTTATTGTTACACTTTAGTCCCGAATGTATACCATTATTATAAGTTCCTCCCTTTCGACACCCTTTACGTTTTCTTTGAATTCCTATTTAATGGGCAAACGTTTTTAAGAGATCTGCTCCAGTTGCTGTATAAGAGTCATATGTGGCTGAATGGACTCACCATCCTGCTGTTGTACAAACTCGATGGGCTGACGTCTTTCTGGTGTTCCCATGTTGTCGTCTCCAAGGCCAGAATGACCTCCTCCTATTGATGCTTTAGAGGATTGGGAGATTATGGAATCTTACTGTTGCTCTCGAACATTTTGATGGGCTGATCGGTCTTCTCATACTTCTCCATGGAAATATTGAACGGTCTCCTCAGGTATCCGGGAGATGGTTCCGAGGGATTGATTGGTCTTATCTTGTTCCCATACAACAGACACGTGTCGAAATTACTTGAACTTTCTCATTAAAGAAGTCTCAGATAGTTTTTATCCTTATCCAATTCCCTTGCAATAGGCTCGGTGGGTCTGAATGGCCTCCTGTTATCTCAGTGTAACAATCTCCAGTCACTGTGTGACCTCCTCCAGTTCCTATGTGACAGACTTGAGGAGGCTGAATGGACTGATCCTGTTGCTGTTTAACAGGATACTGGTGCAGCATGTCCTACTGTTATAGGCTCAAGTGGCTAATTGGCCTCCTTCTGTAAATGTATATCAGGCTCCAGGGGCTGAATAGCCTCATCCTGTTTTGGTGTAACAGGGTCGAAGGCTTGAATATCCTCCTGTTGTTCCTGTGTAACACACTGGAGAACGGAATGGTTCCTCCACTATCTGTGTAATTCGCTTCACTCGTTGAATACATCTGTCATCGATGTTGAAGTAAGTTCATCTTTATTTTTTGTAAACTCCAATGGCTACTGGGTCAACGTGATCATCCTTTGGTTATAAGCTAGCACCTTCATTGCAGGAATCAGTTGAGGGTACCATCTCTGAGCTGCTTCCAATATAACAACATCATTTCTTCACTGAAGAGATTAAATCTGTACACACTACTCCAGATCTCACTAAGACCCTGTACAGCAGCAGCAACATTTTACCAGCCTGTTGTAAGGATCCCACCCAGGTTAGAGTTGTCTCAGCTCTCTGGGGGAATATAGAGCATTGTTGGAAAATCATTGTCCTTCTCTCCTCCATCAGCATAACGGGAGATCTGGAGAAATTAAAGTTTGAGAAGTTCATAAATGATGTGGCGAAATGATCTCTACCATTAATCTCTCCAGAGCCCACATCGCTCAGAATCCACAGAATCAAGTAAGATGGAGCAAACATTGATGGGAGTTATATATCAAAGTGAAAGCTGCAATACAAATGCTGGACATGTTATAAAACAGGAAATGAGATATACACATTTGTGGGTACTGCGGTAATAATATACTGCTTACATTATATCTAAACTGTGTTAACCCAATTGAATGCTAATGCTGGGAAAATGGATCTCATGACCACGTGTGAGATGGTTTACATGAACATTATGTTGAGCACTGAGCTCGATATCAGGTTATTGAGGAATTGGTGTTGAGTGATCAGAAGAGCTAATTGAAAATTTTGCTGGAAAGGACATTTTGGGAACAGTGACCACAATGTATTGGTTTTCTTTTATGCTGTTTGAGTACACGACAGTTTTTGTTGTATTTGAAGTAACCATTTGAAATCTGAGTCATGCAGACCATGAAGGTGTGAGGAGAAAGTGGAGATGACAGATGCTGAAGATCAGAGTCGAAGAGTGTGGTGCTGGAAAAGCACAGTCAGGCAGCATACTAAGAGTAGATAAATCGATGTTTCAGGCATAATCCTTTCATCAGGAATGAAGCTTATGGGCCTAGGGGGCTGAGAGATAAATGACAAGAGGGTGCGGCAGGAGGGAGGTAGCTGGGATTACGATAGTAGATGAAGGTGGGGTTGAAAGTGAAAGGTGATGAAGGGAGACAGAACGCCTCATCTACTGCATCCATTAAAGACAATGTGGTCTTCTCTACATTGGTGAGGCAGGAGGTCAACTTGTAGATCATTTCAGGGAACATCTCTGGGACAACCACATTGAACGACACCATCGCCTAGTGGCTGAGCACTTTAACTCCCCTCCCACTCTGCCAAGGACATGAGAGTCCTGGGCCTGCTCCATCGCTAAACCCGAGCCACCAGAAGCCTGGAGGAAGAAAACCTCATCTTCTGCCTTTGGACCCTCCAACCACAGGGGATCATAGTGGATTTCCCCATTTCCCCATTTCCACTAATCCCACCTTATCCTCCTCCAACCTTCTAAGTCAGCACCGCCCTTTTGAATGTTCCTATATGTCCATAGTCCTTCCTATCAATCTGGTCCACCCTCCTCTTCGACTATCACTTTTAACCCCACCTTCATCTACCTATTAGATGAAAGGAGGCAGCTTAGAAAAATGCCAAGTGTTGCAGTAAGCCAGTGGATTCAGAGAGATGTAGGACCCAGCAAAGGATGACCAAGAAACTGAGAAGAAAATCAAAAAGAGAAAAAGCGTGCAAACGAAAGAAAAACATAAAGACTGCTAAAAAGCGTCTATCAATGTATCAAAAAAATAAAAACAAGGCCAAATGTGGAACAGTTGGTGTGCAGACAGGGTAATTTATTGCAGAGAACAGAGAAATCGCAGGGAAAAGAAACAGTTTCTTTGTGTCTATCTTCATTGAAGAATGTCCAGAAATTCTCCCAGAAATACTAAGTGACCATGGGACTTGTGTAAGTAACGTCTAAGATCATTCTTATCAGTGTTGAGGTCATCTTTGAAAATAAAAGTGGATTGAGTATTGATAAATCTGACAGACTAGATGTACTTCATACAAAAATTTCAGAGGAAGCAGCAACAGACATGTTGATTGCATCGCGGATTTTCACTTTATTTTCCGACACATTCCCGAAAGGCATTTATCCAATCTGGATAAGGTAAAGGTTATAAATATTATCCAACAGTTTAAGAAAGGATGAATTTGGAGAATGGTAAACTACAGAACAGTTCACCTGTCATCCGCAGTCAGGTATCTCTTGGACTCGATTACAAAGAACATGCTACTAGATATTTAGAAGGTAAAAACATAACTGGGGAGTGTGAGAATGCACCGATGAATGGAAAACCAGAAGTGGCAAACATTTTTTTGGAATGGTTTGAAGATGATTCTTGTGGACATAGGCAATGAACAACAAATGGATAATGTATAGTTGGATATTCATGAGCTTTTTAAAAGAACTCACACACTGAGCTCATAAGAAAAGTTAAACTGAGAGGTATTAGGAAGAACATATGCAAATGGGAAAGAAAAATTAGGTTTACATTCATGTGAATGTAATTGGAAGATAGAGGATGTCGTACACCAGTTGCATCGAGTGTTAATGAGACTACACTTCGAATATTGTGTATCGCTCGGATTCCCAATCTAAGAAAGAATATACTGACTACAGAGGAACTGCAAAAGCTATTCTCCACATTAACCCCGAAGTTGGCAAGGTTGTCTGACGGGGTAACTCAGCCTGTAATCTGAAGTTTCGAAACATGAGAGGTGATCGTAGTGAATCTTAGAAACATCGAAAGGACTGAATAACAGAGGGACATGAGGAAGTACAAGTAGGCGAGATCTGGGAGAATCCCACGATATTCTACACGGACAAGTCAAACAGAATAATCAGCAAAGAGTCAGTGTCCATTAGAAACCAAAGGGGCAATCTGTGTGTCAAGCGGGAGAATATTGATGGATTGTAACATGAGACCTTCACATCTATTTTACTTGGGAGAAGGAGGATGCAGGTACAGAATTCAAGAAGATGGACTGGACAACTCTTGAACAGATTGATGTAAAATACGAGTAGGGATTTGAGGCTTTGTTCTGTACAAATTTGGACCAATCTCCATGTCTGAAAGAGTTGTATCACAGGCGGCTGTTGGGGTCAAGGGAGGAATGACCCTGATTGATTATTTTAATTAGAATCTGATCATAGGGGAGGTGCCAGAGAACTGGAGGACTGCGAATACGATTCCACTTCACAGTAAGGGTGGGAGAGATAGACCAGGGAACTATAGACGAGTGAGTATTAGATCACTGTTAAGGAAACTACAGGATAAAATAGGGAACGAGAAAATCGAACTCCAATCAGAGTCACAAGGTTTGATCAGAGATAATCATCGTGACTTTATCAGAAGGAAGTCGCATCTAATGGATTTGATTGAATTAGTTTGAGGAGGTCGATTTTTTAGTTTTGTAAGAAGGTCTCTGACCTTCCAGCCGGGATACTGAGAAATAATGTAAAATCTCACAATATGAAGGATACCTTGACAGGTTACAAGGAGAAATGTCTTAATGGCAGCAGGCAGAGGGTGGTGGGAGAAGGCTGTTTGTGTGACTGGAGACCAGTGTCCCCTGGTGTACCACAGAGATCAGTGCTATGTCCCTTATTGTTTGTGTTATTCATAAAAAAAGATGTGAATGTGGAGAGGGCTAGGTGGAGAGTGGGGGAGATGTGATAAGTAACTGTATGTTTGACATTAAGATTGACCGGATGGTTCGCAGTGAGGAGGAAGGCCTTAAGTTACAGGAAGATGCAGATGATTGGTCAGATGGGCAAATCAATGGCAGATGGAATGTAACCCTGATAAATATGAGGTGATGCACTTTGCGAGAAGGAACCAGGCAGGGGAGGACTCAATGAAAGGTAGCACACTGGGAAGGTCAGAGGGTGCTTCTCCACACATCCCTGAATGTGACTGGACAGGTTAATGGACTAGGTAAGAATTGGACCTTGGGTGTTGTGTTTCATAATCAGGGTGTAGATTATAAGAGCAATACAGGGCTTTGGAGTACTGTATGTAGCTTTGGGAGCCACATTCCAGGAAAGATGTGATTGTACTGGAGAGGGTGCAGAGGTGATTCACCAGGATGTTCCCTGGGATGGAGCATATCAGCTATGGAGATAGGCTGGATAAGCTCGGGTTGTTTTCTTTGGAGCAGAGAAAGCTGAGGGGTCAGTGATTCAGAAGGATAAGATTATGAGGGACATGGACAGGGTGGAAAGACAGCAGCTGTTCCTTTTAGTCAGAGGGTCAAGAACAAATTAGCACACATTTAAAGTGAAAAGTTTGAGGTTCAGAGAGGATTTAAATATTTTTTTCACCTTGAGGATGTGGGGTTCTGGGATTACTTCCTGAGAAGGGGGATTATCACGGGTAACCTCACAATCATTAAAAAGTATTTGGACGAGCACGTGGAAGTGTCATAACATTCCAGGCTATGGGCCTGGTGTAGGAAAGTGGGACTAATATAGATTGTGCTGTATTTCTGTTGGCACAGAGTCTGTGCTCCTGTGAGTGTATGGTGTGTAAGGTCAATTATTGAGCAGTCTAAGGCAGGAATTGATGGCTTTCTGAAGAGTATATTCACAAGGGTTAAAAGAGTGAACTGTAATAGCTGGTTAAATTATGTCAATGTGAGAAATATGAGAAAACAAGTGCAGTTTCCTTACAGTTTGAAATCAGAGAATAGAGAATGGGAAACAGGGAAATGGCAGAACTATGAAGCCACTACTTCAGTTCTGTCTTCACAGAACTTTCAAACAATACAAGGAAAACCAAGTCTGGTGTGGGAAAATGATAGAGTACATTGAACATAGAACATAGTAAGTAACTGGTTGAGGAGAAATTATTGTGGCTGAAAGTGATGGTCATAGGCAACACTGACGTAGATTTATGAAATGGGAATTATGTTTGAGAAACAGAATGGGAGACAAATGAAAGAGAAACAATGGATGTAAAACATGTGGACTTTTAGAAAGATTTTGGTAAAGCTCCAAGCCCAATTTGCAAAATGAAATCTGAGTGGATTGGGTGCTAATATATGGCTATGTTTCTAGAATGGGACAGCTGGCAGGAAACGGTGAAAAGAAATAAATAGACTCGTCAAGCAACAGCCTGACATTGTCTGTAAGGTATGATTCTGTGAGTATGACTATATCGCAGACACCCCATTAACTACCCCGAATATCTCCTGTCTTATCAACAGGACGGACACAGCAGAAGTGGCGGCACAGTGGGATACAGTTAGAAGGGAATTGCTCTTGGAGTCCTCAACAGTGACTCCGTATCCCATGAAGTCTCATGGCATTACTTTGCACATGGGAAAGGAAACCTCCTGCTGATTACCATGTACCAGCCTCTCTGAACTGATGAATCAGTACTCCTCCATGCTGACCAACACTTGGAGGAAGCACTGAGGGTAGCACGGACGCAAGATCTACTCTGGGTGGGGGATTTCAATGTTCACCAACAAGAGTATCTCAGCGACAGCATTACAGCGAGCTGGCCAGGCCCCAAAGGATATAACTGCTCGACTGGTTCTGCAGCAGGTGGGGAAAGAACCAACATGAGGAAAATACAAACTTGAACACAGCCTTACTAATCTGCCAGTTACAGAAGTATCTGTCCATGATATGATCGGTAAGAGAGACCACCACATAGTCATTGTGGAGACAAAATCACACCTTCACATTGAGAATAACCTCCACCATTTTGGGTGGTACTATCACGTTGCTAAACAGGGCAGACTTCGAACAGATCTAGCAGCTCAAATCTGGATGTCCATAAGGTGTCGTGAGTCATCAATAGCAGCCAAGTTGTACTCCTGCATAACCTCATGGCCTCCCGCATATCCCCCTCACAATTGCCATCAATCTAGAGAATCAATATTGGTTCAGTGGAGTGTGCAGGATGGCAGGAACTGCACCAGGCATACCTGATAATGGGGTGTCAGCCTGGTGAAGCCACCAATCAGGACTACTTGTGCACCAAACAGCATAAGCAGTAAGTAATAGACACAGCTAAGTGATCCCACAAGCAAAGGAACAGATCTAAGCTCTGCAGTTGTTCCACATCTAGCCGAGAAACGTTGGGGACAATGAAACAATTCACTGGAGGAAGAGATTCCACAAATAACCCTTTCCTCCATGATGGAAGAGCCCAGCCCTTCAGTTTATAAGATAAGGCTGATTCATTCGCAACAATCTTCAGTCAGAAATGCGGAGTGGATGATCCATCTCAGCCCCCTCCAGTGGTCCTCAGCAATTCAGTTACCAGTCATCAACCAATTTGGTTCAGTCCACACGATATCCAGAAACGATTGGAGATACTGGATACTCCATAGGGTCCATAATCCGACAACATTCTGGCAATAGTACTGACAACTTGTGCTCATAACTTGCCACTCCCCTAGCCAAACTATTTCAATACTGTTACAACAATGGCTTTTCCTGATTACGTGGAAAATTTCCCCAAGTAATCATTGCTCCTGTATGTAAAACGCAGAACAAATCCAATCCGGCCAATTGCCACCCCATCAGTCTCCTCTCGATCATCAGTAAAGTGGTGGAAGGTCTCAGTGTTTTTAAGTAGCACTTGCTCAGTAATACCCTGGTCAATGACGCCCAGTTTGGGCTCCACCAGGGCCACTCAGCTCCTGATCTCATTACCGTGATTCAAACATGGACAAAAGAGCTGAATTCCAGAGGTGGGGTGAGAGCGATAGCCCTTTAAATCAAGGCTGCATTCGACTATGTGTGGTATCAAGGGGCCTTAGCAACACAGGAATCAATGGGCATCAGGGGCAAACTCCCCGCTGGTTAGAATCATACCTGACACGTAGGAAGGTGGTCATGGTTGATAAAGGTCAGTCAAGTCAGCTCCAAGTCTGTAGGAGTCCCTCGAGCAGTGACCGAAAACTTCTTCAGGGCTACTTCATCAATGACCTTCCCTCCATTTTAAGGTCAGCAGTGGGGATGTTCGCCAATGATTGTACAATGTTCTGCAACATTTGTGGCTCCTCAGATACTGAAGCAGTCTATGTTCAAACACGACAAGATCTGGAGAGTATCCAGGTTGACAAGTGGCAAGTAATATTCAGGCCACACGAATGCCAGGCCATGACCATCACCAGTAAAGTACAATCTAACCTGCACCTTGGCATTCAATGGTGTTACTATCACTGAATCACCCAGTGTCAAATTCCTGGTGGGTAATCATTGCTCAGAAACTCACTGGTCTCGCCACATGAACACAGTATCTATAAGGGCAGGTCCGAAGCTAGGAATAATGCGGCGAGTAACTCACATCCTGACTTCCAAACGTCTGTCCATCATCTACAATGCATAAGTCAGAGGTGTGATAGAAGACTCCCAATTTGCCTGGATGAGTGGAGTTCCAACAACACTCGAGAAGCTTTATACCATCCAGGACAAAGCAGCCAGTTTGACTGTCCCTTCATCCACAATGCTCCACCATCAACGCTCAGCAGCAGCAGCAGCAGCAGTGTTTTACTATCTACACGCTGCAATAAAATGATCCACCAAAGATCCTCAGAGACCATCTTCACAACTCCCATGTCTATCTAGAAGGACAAGGGCTACAGATGTATGGGAATACCATCATCTTCAGGTTCCCTCCAAGCCAGTCACCATCCTGACTTGGAATTTTATCACCGCTCCTTCACAGTCACTGGGTCAGAATCCTGGGATTCCCTCCCTAATGGCATTTGAGGTCAACCAAGCAGGTGGACTGCAGCGTTCAACAAGGCAGCTCACCACCACCTTCTCGAGGGCAACTAGGGACGGGCAATAAATGCTGGCCCAGCCAGTGACACCCAGATTCACGAAATAAATAAATAGAAATTAACAGAGGACGGTTGCTGAGGTGTCGCAGGGATCGGTGCTTGGGGCCCAGCTGTTCACAATGCCCTTTAAACATTTGGTTACTGGAATCAGATACAATATATCCCAGCCTGCTGACAGCACTAACGGATGTGGGATTGTGGATGGGTGAGGAGGTTATAAAAAAGCACCGAGAAGACAATTGGAGTGAATGGGTAAATACGTGACAGATGGAGAAAAATGTGGATAGAGGAGACGGTGTGCTCTTTGGTGGAAACGATAAATTGGCAGCCTACCATTTGAAAGGCATTGGTTGAAACATGTTGATCTACAAAGGGACGTATGCTCCTGTTTGTTGTTTCCTTCTGCATAAACCTCTGAGGCCCCTGCAGTGCAGTGAGTTCTGTAACCAGAAGTCAAAACTGGGCATGGCATTGGCACGCTGCCCAGTGTACACAGACCCACCAAGTGAGGAGCTGTAACACTGAAAAGGATCTGCATCTCCCTGTACACCAGTCGCTGAAAGTAATATTGCCGAAACAGAAAGCAGTGAGGAAGATAAATGGTGTGTGGATCTTCATTTCAGGGGATGTGAGTCCAGGAGAAAAGGTGTCTTACTGCAGCTGTACAGGGCCTTGGTGAGATATCATCTTGAACATTGTGCACTATTGTGGGGAGTTTTGGTCTCCTTACCTAATAAAGGACAAACCTGACATTGAGGGAGAGCAGTGAAGGATGACCAGACTGGTCTCTGGGATGACGGGCTTGTTATGGGAGCAGAGTATGGGAGACTGGGCAAGTATTCCATGGGGTTTAGGAAAATGAGTGGAGATCTCAGTGAGATATATAAAACTCTGACAGGGTGAGACAGATTGGAAGCAGGGATGATAATTCCCCTGGCTGGGACTTGTAAAACAAGGGGCCACAGTATTAGATACAGGCAGTCACTCTGCATTGAGATGATAATAAATGTCTGCTCTCAATGACTCGGGAACCTGGGGAATTCTCTCGCACCTGGAAACCGAGACACTGATTATAAATAAGGATTTAGAGACAGTAAAGGGATAGTGGAAGAGCAGGAGTACGGTGTGGAAATGAAGGGCCAACCATCATTATATTGAATTGGTTCGCAAACTCGATGGACCAAAGGTACTACTGCACCGCCTATTTTATAGCTTCCCAAGGTTATTCACATGAATGGATATGTATATCGTGTGGGGTAAGTGCATTGAGGAGAGTTTTTCCATGAACTAGAATGGGGAGGCTCAATGTGTTTTCCATTCCCAATGTTTCTGTGAAGTCTGTGGGAAAGCTCTGTAAATGCTGTCACAAGCTCTCAGATGTTAGGAAGGAGGTTTCTGCAGGGTCGACAGGACTGTGTTCCCATTCCCTTTTCCGACATTGATGCTGAGGCTGGGTTTTCTGTCCGGTTTCATACTTTCAGACCTCGGAGAAGTTTGCTTCGAACAGATCTGTTGGTCAAGTCTGGTAGCTTTAATGAGTTAGCATCAGGTAAAGTTCACGTGATTCTGACCCTGACATCTTCACCCACACTCGTCACTGAGCCATAGATGGTGTTGATGCCAATGACAGACTGAGGTGTTACCCTGGCAAAAAGTTACAGGTTGTGTTTGAATGCAGATCTGCTTCTCCTGCTTCTGTGATCTACAGCACTACGTGAATACACAGTTTCGAGCTGCAATATCTGCAATGCAATTTTGCTGTCTGTTCCCCAATTCTCACTAAGACCCATTCACCCATCAGCCCTGCACTCAGTGACCTAACCTGGTTTCTGATGTGGAAATACTTCCATTTTCAAACTCTCATCCTGCTGAGGGTCTCTCTCCCCGGGTCTTGCTTCCAATCTGACACATTCTGCAAAAGCATTTAACTGATCTTAATTCAAATATTTAATTCACCTAAATATTTTTCATTGAGAAATACCAATCTGCTGTGTTTAAAGTGAATGTGTTTCCCCTGGTTCTTTACCTGACCATGATTAAGAGCTCTGTAGTGTCAGTAATGCCAGCCTTATGTAGTTTCAGAGCCAATGAATTCTCTGGAGTCCCAATCATCTTCAGCACATTGTATATTTTCTCTTTTGGTTTGATGCCTTATCACTCATGGCTGCCTTGTTCTCCCTTGAGTATGTTTCAAGTTCTTTGGGTTGCATTTCTGGTATTATCTTCCGAATTTCTCCCCAGAACCTCCTCCCATTGCTGCTCCATGGTCTTTCCTGCTCAGCTCCCCTTCCAATTAACTCTGGCCAGCTACGCCCGCATGTCTTTGTAGTTACATTGCTCAATTATAACCACATTACATCTTGAAAGAGCGTTACATATAAAGCGAAAGGAGGAGTTTTGGGAGACGGGACACGAAGAATAATTGGTGGATTTCTTAACTAGTTACAAAGGGAGAAGGAGAGAGAGGATAGAGATCTGGAGATCTGGAAAATGAGAAAGCTACATTATCGAAAGAAGTAGATGAACATCCCCCAATGTTTTGGCAATGCCTGTGTGCTGTGGTCCTTGGTACAGTGCATGTACAACAGAGTAATATGTTCAAATGCTGAGTCTGATGCCAGAATATTTATCTCCAATAATATGACAGACACTAGCTTTGGAAAGAACCCACCAGGCCAACATATTGAAGTCCCGGTAGAAAGGGGATTAACTGAAATAAATTGGGACACCAGAATCAAGAATTTGGTGCACACATCCTGGTAAGAATGAGAGATTAGAGTTGGGAATCCCAGAAAAGGAGGGTTCGTTGAGAGGATCAAATCATGTTTTAATGTTTTATCAATTTTATACATCATATGCATCATTTTTCGTTAACTGTGTCTCTGTTGTTTATTTACAATGTGTTGCGCACATATGAAAAATGCGACTTATCTGCACACACACATTGATTAAACAGTGTATATAAAATCATTGTTCCACCATTGAAACTGTCCTGTTGTTGTGTTACGAGGATAGATTAGATTAGATTAGATTACTTAGTGTGGAAACAGGCCCTTCGGCCCAACAAGTCCACACCGCCCCGCCTCAGGCAACTGAATGTGTGGAGTTTGCACGTTCTCCCCGTGTCTGCGTGGGTTTCCTCCGGGTGCTCCGGTTTCCTCCCACAGTCCAAAGATGTGCAGGTCAGGTGAATTGACCATCCTAAATTGCCCGTAGTGTAGGTAAGGGGTAGATGTTAGGGGTATGGGTGGGTTGCGTTTCGGCGGGGCGGTGTGGACTTGTTGGGCCGAAGGGCCTGTTTCCACACTAAGTAATCTAATCTAATCTAATCTATCCTCGTAACACAATAACAGGACAGTTTCAATGGTGGAAAAATGATTTTATATACACTGTTTAATCAATGTGTGTGTGCAGATAAGTCGCATTTTTCATATGTGCACAACACATTGTAAATAAACAACAGAACACCAACTAGCCACCAAAAGACATGATCCACTATCACTACGTTCCGTACATACAGACAAAGAAGGGCACCACTTTGACTGGGACAAAGCACACACACATACTAAGACACGCAAGGACCTTCTTAGAGGAATCGTATTATAACCAGAAGTCCATCAATAAACGCATCAATTTAGATCCTGTCTACATTCTCTTGTTAAAATAACCGGAAATGACTTCACCCACTTTAAGAAACCAAGACCTATAAATAGAGAGGTGGGATATCCCACCAGCACTTCAGCAGATGCTCCCACTGATGATGTCACCTCGTCATGGTGACGAAACTTCTGAAAACATACCTTCAAGCTCAGCGAGCTTACTTGCACAGATATAAATTGTTGTTTGTTGTTTATTAGTGGAATTTAGGAGTTCTCTATCGCTCACGTTTTGACAGATTATGATGTGAGGTGAGCTTTTCTAGGTGTGTGATTTTAATTAACAGAGGGGTTCGACATTGATGTCATAACAGTTTGGGGCCTTGCCGTGTGGCACTTGGACCGATCTGAACAGATTTGAGATACAACAGGTCGCAGCAAATTCCAACTCATTGCAATTAGTGACTTTGATCTTCAAATAAAACCAGTGGGAAAATTCGTTTAATTTTGTTACTTGTGGTTGGTTAAATGAAAAGTGAGGGAAATGGCTGTTCACATTACTAAAGAGGTTCCCAAATTTTCCAAGGAAGTTTAGAAAGACAGAAGGAGGACATTTGTTAGAATTAGCAAATAGGTTGGAATTGGGTTCAACCAGGGAGAAAAGGGAAGCTGAAATTGTAATGGAGTTGGTTAAGCACTTTGATGTATCAGAGAAACAGGCAACTGCAGTAGAGTTATAAAAACTTAAATTGCAAATGTGGCAACTGGAGTTAGAAGATAAATAAAGGGATGGAAACAGAGAGAGACGAAAGAGAAAGAGAGGAAAAAGAAAGAGAGAGGGGATTTGAAATTCAGAAGTTGGGAATTAGACAAGAAATTTAAATTAACAGGATGGAGATGAAGGGAGAACGTAGGGATGTATACAACTAGGTTAGTAACTTGCCATATTTCGTTGAGAAAATTGTCAAACCCTTTTTCATTTCATTTGAAAAAATGGCTAGGCAGATGACGTGTCCAGTGAACTTGTGGGTAATGCTAGTTCAGACTAAGCTGATGGGCCCAGCTGGTGAGGTATGTGCAGCGCTGTCAGATGAGGGATCAAGAGATTATCAAGATGTTAAATTGGTTATTTTGATTGGTTATGAATTGGTACTAGAAGCATATAGACAGAAGTTCAGAAAAATAGAGACGGAACCAGGTCAGACTTATATTGAGTTTGAAAGAATTAACAACAGTCATTTTGACAAGTGGGTGCTGGCCTTAAAAATGGATAAGACCTGTGAGGCCTGAAGGGAGATTAATCTGCTGGAGAAGTTAAAAGACTCACTTCCAGAGATAGTAAAAATTCATGTGAATGAATAGAAAGTTCAAGAAGTGAGCAGCGCGGCAGAAATGGCAGGTAAATATGCATTGTGCAATGTGATGAAATTTAGCTTCTGGCAGGAATTTCATCCCGTGAGGGATAGTAATTGGGAGAAGGGACGATCACACATTACAAAGCGAACAGTAGTTCACAATATTTTACCACAGGTGAAGAAAGAAGCCCAAGGGGGTTGAAAGGTGGTGAAAGGCCTCAGGTGCTCTCACTATAAGGGAGTGGAACACATAAAATTACAGTGCTGGTGGTTTAGGAAGGGCACAGTGGAAAAGTTGTTTTCACTGCAGTAAACTGGGACACACCGTGCTGGGCGTTAAAGGAAGACACTTTGGGGAAAGATGTGGTAGAAGAGGCTCAGCCCAGTGGCAGTAGTGAAACTGGTAAAGGAGACCCCAAGTGGAGCCGAGGAGCTGCAGGAAATTGCACAGCCTAGGCAAGGGCTGGGTATGGAGGTAGTGCCTGATCTCTCAAAAGAATTCACCTCTGTGGATAAAGTTTACTCAGAAAGAACAGGGGGAGAACGACAAGAAGTTATAATTTTGTGAGATATGGGATCTGCTCAGTCTCTAATAGTTGAGAAGTGAGGCGCTGGAAAAGCACAACAGAACAGGCAGCATCCAAACAGCAGGACAATCGAATATCAGGCAGAAACCCATCGTCAGGAATGTGGTTGGGGGACAATGGGACTGAAAGATAAATACGAGGGTAGTAGCTGAGCTGGTGGAAGGGTCACTGGGAAGGCAATAAGATGATGTAGGTGGGAGTGATAGTGATATGTCGGAGGATAGGGTGAAGTCGATAGGTGGAAAGGAAGAGGTCTAGTTAGGGCAGTCCAAGAGGGCAGTGCTAGGTTGTACGGTTGGATCTGGGAGAGGTTGGTGGAGGGGAGATTTGAAATTTGGTGAAGTCAACATTGATGCGGAACAGTTTGAGGGTTCCAGCTGTCCTACCACTGATAGGAGTCCTATCACCCTCCTCACCGACCTATCACCATCACACCCTCCCTGCATCTACCTATCGCCTTCCAAGCTCCCTTCCACCCAGCTCCATCCCCACCCTCCCATTTATTTCTCAACCTCCTTCCCCCTCCCTTACCTCCCATTTTCCTGATGAAGGATTTATGCCTGAAACGTCAACGCCCCTGCCCCTCGGATGCTGCCGACGTGCTGTGCTTTTCCAGCCCCACACTTTTCAACTCTCATCTCCAGCATCTGCAGCCCTCACTCTCTCACCCTCTAATAGGAAGAGATGAAAGGTTTTTTCACTCTTTCTGGCATGTTCATCAAGAGTGTGTTAATTTGTGGAATGGGGACATAAATTAAGCATTCCCTTGTGTAACATCAGGATGGAATGCCAAATCAAGATTAGGGAAGTAACAGTGACAGTGAGTAACAGAGTGTCAGGTCCAGGAATACAGTTTGTTCTTGGGAACGATTTAGCAGGAGGTGAGGAGGGATAGGCACTCCTTGTGGTGGAGAAGCCAAAGGAAGACTAGGGAATTGGTGAGTTAAAAGAAAATTACCCAGGAATTTTTCCAGACTGTGTAGTAACAAGATCCCACTGTCATAAGTTACAGCAGGAAGTAAAACCGAACGAAAAAGACAAATGGGTTGATGCTCAGTGAACTGACCCCCTGTTTGATGTAACGGTGCAGGATAAACCTGAACAGGCAGAGGATCAGGCAGAGGGGTTTAGTCCAGAAAGGCTAATGGACTTACAACAGATATATACACACACATTCACACACACATACACATGCACACACACAGAAAAGGAATCAGAATATATTGTTGAACGTTATTAACTTAAAGATAGAATCATAAAATTAAAATGGAGACCCCGATAGGTTACTGCAAAAGGGAAATGGTCCGACGTGCACCAGATTGTGTTAGCACTAACGTACAGTGTTATGGGTAGCTCATAAACTAACTGCAGGCGGTCACTTAGGTGTATAGAAGACTCAGGCTAAGGTACAGAAGCATTTCCACTGTCCTGGAATGCACAAGGACGCTGTTAATTTTTGTTGTACGTGACATACATCCCAAATGGTAGGTAAGTAACAGGCAGTAACAAAACCAGCACTTTTCTTGCCAATTCCTGCATTCGAAGAACTTGCATGTGTGTTATGATAAATTGTGTTGCTCCCCTTTCTAAAGTAAAAGTGGAAACCAATATTTGCTTACTTTCTTGGATGTGTCTACCAGATTTCCAGAGGCAATTCCATTATTGGAGTGCCAAGGCAAAAAGGGAGGTGGCGGAGTTGGTAGCTTTCTTTACACGCTGTGGGCTGCCCAGAGAGATTCAGTCAGACCAAGGGTCTCATTTTACCGCTCAGCTGTTTAAGGAAGTCATGGATGGCTTAGGCATACAACACTTCAAATCAAGTGCGTCCCATCCTGAATCCCAGGGAGCCTTGTAAAGTTAGCATCAGATGCTGAAGACTATGTTAACAGCTACTGTCAGGGTTGGCCAAATGATTGTGATAAAGGTGTCCCATTGAAGTGTTTGCCATTAGTGATGTCCCAAATAAATCTACTCACTTTACTTCCTTTGAGTTAATATTCGTACATGAAGTGAGAGCTCCTCTGAAATTAATTAAATATAAATTGACAGGACCGAAGTCGGAAATCTCACACCTGGATTCTGTGTGTGAGGTGAAGGAGAGAGTAGATGGAGTAGGTGAGTTTGCTAAACAGTATCTGAAGAGCACAGCATAGAGTGAAGGAGGTGGCAAATACAAACTCTGAAACTTTGAAGATTTCCCGTGGGGATGACGTATTAGTATTGTCACCAGTGGTAAGAAATCTCTTCAAAGCCAGGTTTCGTGGCCCCTTTCAAATAAAAAAAAAATGTGGAGTCAGTTTAACTACCCAGTAAAGATACCAGAGATGACAAAATAACCTTTATCGAATATTTCATATGGATGAATAATGCACAAGCCACATTTAAGACTCAGAAACAGAGTTGTGGCCATATGAACAAATTTTGCAGCTTATCTTTATGATGTAGTGATCTTTAGCAAGTGATTGAAAGCTCACATGTTACAGTTGACCGATAATGTTGAATGATTACAAGAAGCAAACTCAGTAATAAACTTAAAGAAAACAGAATTCACGAAAGCAGTGGTAACATTCTTGGGATATTGCATTGGACATGGAAGGTTGACCCCATGGAACACAAATACGAAGGGCTTTGAGGAAATTCCATGACCATCCTCGAAGAAAGAGGTGCTTCGATTTTTGGAACTGAATGGATTCTATCGGAAGTTTGTCCCAAACTTCAGCAGCGTATTGGCACCTCTAATGGACTTATTAAAGAAGAACATTGAATTGTGGTGGATAGAACAATTCCAGGAGGCATTTGAGAATTTTAAAGCAGGATTAATCACCACATCAGTTTTAGCTACACCAAATATTCTGAAACCCTTTGAAAATTGTGTTTGATGCTTGGGATATAGGGGTCGGAGATGTATTGATACAGAAAGAGGATGACGGAATTGTATGGCTAATTGGCTACTTGTTGAAAAAACTCAATATCCACCAGAAAAAAAATACAAAATCTTCATTATTGAAAAAGAATGATTAATTTTCATACTGGCCTGACAATATTTTAATGTTTATATGACAAACAAATTGTCGGAGATGGTTGTGGACAACAACAAATCTCTCACATTTTTTGAAATATTTAAAGACCAGAATATGAGACTATTTAATTGGAGTCTTACCTTACCGACTTTAAACTCACAAACTGTACAGGCTGTGGCCCCTACAATGTGATAGCAGATGGGTTTTCGCGGATTTAAAGGAAAGCAGTGTAGATAAGATTAGACTTATTCCAGTGTTGTATTGGTGTGCAGAATTAATATGAATGATTTAACTGAGATTACTACTTTTGTATTTCATATAATTGGGATTAAGAATTAGAGGAAAACGAATGATGCCATCTTTTCATTCTGCTGGTTCATTTTATTTTCTGAAGCAGGAAGATGTTATGAAGCCAAAAGCATGTATGGGCACTTTAAGACAGATCGGGTTTTGTTGAATAGAAATTAAAGCCACAGATGCCAGCTAAAGGTCACACTGTTCCACATGTCACCATTAGCTGAGAAATGGATACCTGAGTTTTGGTTGCTGTTTTGACAGCCATCCAAATGCAACCAAAGAGTTTAAATAACGCTCAGGATACCAGAAATCAACAGAATTTGAATATTATTGTTTGGGCACCTGGACAGCAATCAAATTATGAGAATTATTATTTCATGGCGAGTATATAAATCCAGCATTTTGAACACTGGAGGGAGAGCTGCTGCCATCCAACAATAGAGCAACTGCTGTAGAGCAGGAGTGCTAAGTGACCATCTCAAACACTCTCTATCAAAGACACATTTTCATGTAAACCTACTTGCAATAAAAAAACATGACCCAGGGAGATCACCAGCTTAAAGAGTGAACACAGCGGGAAAGATAGAGACTGTATGGTCTTGAGATTTTAATGTTTCATATGTGGATTGTTGGAACAGCATATTTTTACAGAGTTGGAGTCAGATAGTAAGTAGCTAAGAAAAGAGGGGCTTGTATTTGCGAATAGTTGTTGTTTAGTGTTCACTATTAAAGTTAAGAAACTAATTTGATAATTTTTGTTTTAATAGTGGAATGTAGGAGATCTCTGTCGCTCATATTTTAACAGATTACAAGGTGAGGCGAGCTTTTCTGGGTGTTCGGGTTTAATTAACAGAGAGGTTCGAGTCCACCTTATAAATATCCATCCACGCTAACCCCATTTCCCTGCAGTTGGCCCATATGCTTCCAGTCCTTTCCTATTCACATATTTATCCAAATGTTTTTGAAATGGGTTGTTAATTGGTTGTTCGTGGGTGGCAAGGTGGCATAGTGGTTAGCACTGCTGCCTCACAGCGCCAGAGACCCGAGTTCAATTCCTGCCTCAGGCGACTGACTGTGTGGAGTTTGCACGTTCTCCCCGTGTCTGCGTGGGTTTCCTCCGGGTGCTCCGGTTTCCTCCCACAGTCCAAAGATGTGCAGGTCAGGTGGATTGGCCATGCTAAATTGCCCGTAGTGTTAGGTATGGGGTAGATGTAGGGGTATGGGTCGGTTGCGCTTCGGCGGGGCGGTGTGGACTTGTTGGGCCGAAGGGCCTGTTTCCACACTGTAAGTAATCTAATCTAATCTAATGTACCCCCCCTTAACCATATCTGCTGGCAACTCATCTCTGTACCAGAAGTGGCCCCTCAGGTTCCCTTTTATTCCTTCCCCTTTAACCTTAAACTGATCCCCTCTAATCCTCGATTCTGTACACCTTGGAAAAAGACTGAGAGCATTAACCCTATCCATACTCCTCGTGATTTTACACAGCTCTATAAGGACTCCCTCAGTCTCTTACACGCTAAAGAAAAGGTCCTAGCTTGTCCAACCTCTCCCTATAATTCAGACCATTGGGTCCTGGCAACGTCTTTGTAAATTTCTTCTGCACTCTTTCTAATTTAATAACATCGTCCCCATAACAAGGTGACAAACTCTGAACACAATACTCCAAGTGCGGCCTTACCAAATTCCTGTGTAACTGTAACATTACTTCCCAACTTTTATACTCAATATCCTGCCTGATGAATGCCAATGTGCCAAAAGCCTTCTTCACTGCCCTGCCGACCTGTGACTCCACTCTTAGAGAACCGTGCACCTGAACACCAAGGTCCCTCTGCCCACTGCACCCCTTAAGACCATTTACAATGAAACTCCTCCCTTGATTTCAGTTTCCAAAATGCAAGACCTCACGCTTCTATATTAAATTCCATTTGTCATTGCTCGGCCCATTTCCCCACCTGGTTAAGGTCCTGCTGCAACTTTTGATAAACATTCTCACTGATCACGCTCCCAATTACTTTAGTGTCATCTGCAAACTTATTAATCATACCTTCCATATTCTCAACCAAATCATAGATAACAAACAGCAATGGACCAAGCCTCCGGTCTGACAAACATCCTTCCACTCAACCCTCTGCTTTCTACCATCAAGCCAACTGTGTATCCAGTTGGCCAGTTCCCCCCGCATTCTACGAGATGTAACCTTCCTGAGCAGCCTGCCATGTGGAACCTAATCAAAGGCCTTACTGAAATCCATAGAGACTACATCTATCACTCTGCCCTCATCAAACGTCCTGGTAACTTCATCAAAGGACTCTAAGAAATTTGGGAAGCATAATCTCCCACTCACAAGTCTATGCTGACTGCTCTGAATCAAACCCTGTGTAAGTAATGGGTGCAGTCAATGGTATGCTGTCCTTCATTGTAAGATGATTCGAGTACATAAGTAAAGCCGTCTTCCTGCTGTTGTAGAGCCTTGCTGAGAGAGCTTTTGGGGCACTCTCTACAGATTTGATGCTCTTTTTAAGGAATGATCTCCTTACCACAGACACGGGTGATGGTAACATGAGGATAGAGTGAATAAGCTGAGAGTTTAAACTGTAGAGCTGTGAGAGACGAAGAAATGGTGACGCTGAAACACGAGGAGTGGCAGCGATCACTTATTTGCAAAAGAGACATTGACAGGGAGAGAAATTCCATACTTTACTCAGGATTGATTGGTTTGATTTATTGCCACGTGTACCTCAGTACAGGGAAACACTTTGTTTTTGAGCAGTGGAGGATGATCATAGTAAGCATGGCCAGACAGATCATAGGGTGGAAATAGACTTGGACAGAGTAAGGCATACAGGTTACACTGAACAGGACATGCACTAGACAAGATCAACATGAACAAGATCACCATTAACTGAACTTAGAGAGTCCATTCATCAGTCTAACGTGACTTTCCGAATAGTTTATTTGCCTAAATTAACTCTCGCTCCGTTATTGTGCAGTCGGTGAGTGAACCCTACTGAACCGTCATGTTGCTCACAATCCCCAATAGCAGCCACAATACCTTCCATCTGAAACAGGTAGCCATTCCAACCAGCTTCCGCCCTACATAGAGAACACCAGGCTGTCTTCTTGGAGATGGAAGTTGCCTTCTTGAGACTTTACACAAGACATATGGCTTCCCTCCTCACCACTAGAAAACCATGTTAAAGTCCCACGTGTGTATCATAAACAACGGAGCCAAGAGGAACAACGTGGAACAGTCTGTCTGTGCAGCCTCTGCCCCACTTGTTCATCATGTTAGAGCATCAATTAGGAGACAGTAAGGACTGCCAATGCTGGAGATCAGATTAGAGCATCAATTGCTGGAAAAGCACAGTGAGTCAAGCAGCATCCGAGGACCAGGAGAATCGACGTTTTGGGCATAAGACATTCATCAGGATTCAGCAAATATTACCTCATTCTGCCCCCGTGTAAGTGCATTGAGGTGGGAATGGCCTCCTGCTGTTCCTGTGTAAGTGACTCAGGGGAGTGATTGGCTTCAATCTCGTCTGATTGGACAGGGCCAAGGGCCTGACTGGTTAACCCTGGTTCTGTTTGACAGCTCATTGTACTGACAATGTTGCAGCTTTAAGATGTTATTTTGTCCTGGTTTATTTTATGATAGAGATTGAACGATTGTTCCCAAGCTTGCCAGTTAAGACCACTTGAGTAACAGCTAGGGAGGCCTTCGGTTAATTTTATTTCAGCCTGAATGGGTGTGGCCAACTCTCACAGATTAGGATCTCTGGGTTTTGGTTTCTCAGTAACATCAGAAACTATTGGGGTCTCCACAGAGTTGGAAGCTTCAGTGGATGTCTCCTGGCTGCTACTCTCTCTGAAATTTCTCTTGATACTGTTTTTAATTCTTGGATTGGAGAAATGTTTGTGACAATCTGGGTCTGAATATTCCTTTTTGCCAAGGGCTGTGTTTATGGGATTTCCCTATATTGGAACAGTTCATTAGTAATAGTTCCTAGATCTATTATTCTGTTAACTTGTCCAATAAAATTACGTTATTCTAAATTCCTCTTTCTTTGGTTTCATTTTCTCTTTCATGTTTAAGAAGATGGTGTTTAGCTTCACACTGAGTATTTTGACCAGTCACATTGCATCTGGAACAGACACTTTACATTTCCTTTAAAATAAGAAAACATTAGAATCAAGGCTACCGCCTTCAAATATTTTCGAGGGGCTCTGGTGTGGCCCATCACACTAGACTCCTTCCCTTCCTGAGTAATAGGCTGGAGGCACTGAATGGGCTATCCCTGTTCTTCTCCAATAATGTCAATGGGCTGAATGGCTTCCTCATATTCCTGTGAAACCAGCCTGAGGTATTGAATGAACTCTTGTTTTACTGTGGCAATGTGCAGTGTCAGGCAGTGCTGTTACATGAATGTTACGGACACTTTAACAGCACAAGTCTCAATGGAATCTGAATCCTGCTACACACGGACAAAGACAAGTTCAGGAGCTGACGGGGGACAAAATGTTCTGAACATTGTGGAACCTTCAGTGATCATCCCCACTTCTGATCTTATGGTGGGGAAGGTGAGGGTGGGGAGACATTGATGAAGCAGCTGAAGGTGTTTGTGAAGAGGAAGCTACTCTGAGGATCTCCCACAGAGGTGACCCAGGACTGAGATGATGAACATCTTCCTTTGTGCCATGTTTGACCCCAAACACTGGAGAGGTTACTCTGATTCCCATTAAGTTCAGTTTTGTTAAGCCCCTTTATGTCAACAGAAGTCAACCACTGCCTTGATATCGGGGCCAGTCATTTTTATCTGAACGCTTGACGCAACCTCTTTTGTTCACGTCAATAGGCCATGATGTAGGAGCAGCAAGTGTTTTCTTCAAACAGGTGATATTGAATGTCAGGATCACTCTTCTCAAGAGTGTTCGGGAAGCTAGATGACGGAACGTATTTGAAGAGGAGATAGATGGAAATTGACCTGTCAGAGAGTTGAGGGCGATGAAGAATTGGATAGGAAAGAAGATTTGAGACCAGGAGCAGATCAGTCATGATCTTAAAGAAGGGCAAGGCAGGCTTCGGGAGTGAACAACATGCCCCTGTTTCTGATGTTCTCCGATTCTGTTATTGGAAAGTTAGTGGGTGTTATTTTCATGAATGTTCTGTTATTGAATGTTGCAGACAGGGACGACCAGAGGATTTTGTGAGCCATCCCTGAGTGAGGTATGGGGGCTGTATTCACATTGAATCTGAGTGTACAACATGACCAACAAATAAAGCACAAGTTGCAGAGAGGGGAAGCTCTGTGAAGAGAGATGAGGGGCCTCTTTCATACCAAGCCTGAGTTTTCCAATTACATTTCCCAATTCACTTCAAACCGTGTGGGACAGTACTGAGGGGCTGAAATGTCTCCTGTGTTTCTGTGCAACAGGTTATAGGAGTAAGTAACCTCCAACTGCTCCTGTCTAGCGGGTTTGAGGGGCTGAATGGAACACAGAAACATGGGACTGAGGAGCAGGAGTGGGTCATTAGATACTTTGAGCCTTCTCCACCAGGCACTAAAATTGTAGCTGATCAGGTTGTGGTCTCAGCTCCACTTTCCTGTCTGCGTCCCATTGTGCACTTCTTTGTCAAATATTTAACTAACACAGCTTTCAATCAATGTGAACATAGAGACACGATAACCTTCCACTGAAGAGAATTCCGACTTGAAAAGTCCTTTCAGAATTATTCATCATCCATCTTATAGAATCAGAGAGTCATGCAGAACGGAAACAGACCCGTTAGTCCAATCTGTTCACTCCGATCAGATATCAAATCTGATTTAGTCCCATTTGCCAGCATTTGGCCAATATTCCTCCTGTGATTGTACCCGCCTTGACCACTTCCTCTGACTGCACTTTCTGTCCACACACCACTCTCTGTGTGAATATTTACCTTCTCGTCCCTTCTAAATCATTCGCCCTCTCCCCTCCAACCTCTGCTGTCTTGTTCTGGACTCCCCTATCCTTGGGAGTAGAACATGGCTGTTCAGAATATCCATGTCCCTGATGATTTTATAAACCTCTATAATGTTGCCTCTCAACCTCTGACACTCCAGGGGGAAGCACCTCAACGTAATTAGCCTCTCCCTAAAGCTCAAACCTCCAGTCCTGGAACATCCGTGTAAGTCATTTCTGCAGAAAACCGAGTTGTACGCAGTATTCTTAAAGCGGCCTCACCAACATCCTGTATAGATGCAATCTGCCACCACAACTCCTATACTCAATGCTCTGACTGATTAAGGCAAATGTGCCAAATGTGTTCAGCACCACCCTGTCTACCTGCGACTCACTGCTACAGGTGATCATGTACGTAAACATTAGAAAGTTAACATGATGGTAGTGCCAGCAGATAGGAGGACCAGTGATACATTAATCATTATTGAGATTAGATTGTGTTGGAAACATGAGCTTAACATGTCAGGAAGTGAAATCAAATCAATGGGTTCAGGGTGATTAATCTACAAAATAACAGATAGCCCGGAGTGAGTTACAGACTGGAATCGAATCGAGGGGTTCAGGGTGGTTAATATACAGAATACCAGATACCCCGGAGCGAGTTACAATCTGGAATCTAATCAAGGGGTTCAGGGTGGTTTATATACGAATAACAGATACCCCGGATTGAGTTACAATCTGGAATCTAATCAAGGGGTTCAGAGTGGTTTATATACGAATAACAGATACCCCGGATTGAGTTACAATCTGGAATCTAATCGAGGGATTCAGGGTGGTTTATATAGAGAATAACAGGTAGCCCGCAGTGAGTTACAGCCTGGAATCTAATTGCAGGGTTCAGGGTGGTTTATATACAGAATAACAGATAGCCCAGAGTGAGTTACAGCCTGGAATCCAATTGAGGGGTTCAGGGTTGTTCATAAACAGAATAACAGGTAGCCTGGAATGTGTTACAGGTTGGAACCTAATCGAGTGGTTTAGGATGGTTTATGTACAGAATAACAGATGCCATGGAGTGAGTTACAGTCTGGAATCTAATCGAGGAGTTCAGGGTGGTTTATATACGGAATAACAGATAGCCTGGAGTGTGTTACAGATTGGAAACTAATCGAGGGATTTAGGATGGTTTATGTACAGAATAACAGATAGCCCGGAGTGAGTTACAGCCTGGAATCTAATCGAGGAGTTCAGGGAGTTTTAGATACAGAATAACAGATAGCCCGGAGGGAGTTACAGCCTGGAATCTAATCGAGGGATATGTTAACCTTTTTACGTGAAATAACTTGTAACTGGGAGTGAGTCATAAAGTGTACTATTGGCCAAGTGGTTTCAAATCTTGACTCAAATAAACATAATGCAGTCACAAACTACACAACTTTACTGACTCCCAATTTTCCTTGTTTGAGGACTATCCTCCTCTGTTTTCCCCTTACACTGAAAGTATTAATATACCTTTTATACTGCACTGACATTCTGGTTATAGTGCTACCTATCTCTCACTGTCTCATTTATATTCAATCCTGTTGAAAGATACTTAAACCAACAGAGACACAAAGTTCCAGAAAAGCTTTGTTCAATTGCAGGTGCATTATTTTCTTTTATTTGTAGATAACACACAATTTGATCCCACAGAAGGTCAGTGTGGAATTTGAGCAACCCTTCAATTTGGGATGAGGCCTAGCCAGGCAGAATTCTGATTCAACGCTGCAAATCTACAATTCAGTGGCTGAGTTTTATCAGGTTTTGTATAGTATGTCTCTCTCATATATTAGGAGCTTGGAAAGTAAGGCAGACCTTACTGGAATGTCACATTGTCTCTCCGCATTCACTGTAAAAAGGTTCTGGGATTTGCATTTTATTCAACTTCAAAGAGCTGTCTCCATTTCCTATCTCTGCTGGCATCAATGAATGGAAATGGCTTTTGACACGTTGCCCCCTCTCCCTTGCTGAATGTATTCCTGACACAAATCGGTCAGGCAAACGTTTTAGATTTGTCCACAGCCACCATTTTATATCAGTAAAACTGCACGACTACTGTGTGCAGTTCTGATCTCCAAATTTGAGGAAAGACATTCTGGCTATTGAGGGAGTGCACCGTAGGTTCACGAGGTGAATTCCTGGGATGGTGGGATTACCTTACACTGAAAGACTGAAGCGACTGGGCTTGTATACCCTTGAGTTTAGAAGACTGAGAGGGGATCGGATTGAGACGTATAAGATGAAAGGATTGGACATTCTGGCAGCAGGAAACATGCTTCCGCTGAGGGGTGAGTGCCGAACCAGAGGACACAGCTTAGAAATACGGGGTAGACCATTTAGGACAGAGATGAGGAGAAACCTCTTCACCCAGAGAGTGGTGGCTGTGCGGAATGCTCTGCCCCAGAGGGCAGTTGAAGCCCAGTCTTTGGATTCATTTAAGAAAGAGTTGGATAGAGCTCTCAAAGATAGATGAATCAAGGGTTATGGAGATAAGGTAGGAACAGGATACTGATTAGGAATGATCAGCCATGATCATATTGAATAGCGGTGCAGGCTCGAAGGGCTGAATGGCCTACTCTTGCACCTATTGTCTTTGTCTATTGTCTATTGAGTGTGTATAAATTAGGAAAAGCAGGAGAGACTGGCAATATCAATGCAGTTTGAAAATATATAAACCATTGAATACGCACACAGAATCACACACAAACAGACATGCACAGACACACCGAATCACACACACAGAGATACAGACACCTTCCAGGAGCTGTCTCCATTTCCTATCTTGCAAGAGAATTCATGTTATGATGATGCATTCATGCAGGACAGTAAACAGCTTTTGAGACTTTCCCCATTGTGACAAAAGTTCAGCCCCAATTTGAAACTTGGAGATATGTAACAGGACAGAAATGAACCAGGAGCTTTCTGTGTTCTTGCTCTCAATGTAACATTTGACCATTTAGTTTATCTTGTCTTCGGCCGAACATCCAACAAGGATCACTTCACAGATCCAATAACAGATCCCCAGGAGTGAGTTCCAGACTGGAATCTAATTGAGGCGTTTAGGGTTTACACACAGCAGAAGAGATACCCAGGAGTGAGTTACAGACTGGGATCTAATCGAGGGGTTCCGGGTGGTTTACATACAGAACAACAGATAACAAGGAATGAGTCACAAAATCACGGAGTCATACAGTCATAGAGATGTACAGCATGGAAACAGGCCCTTTGGTCCAACCCGACCATGCCGACCAGATATCCTAACCTACTCTAGTCTCTTTTTCAAGCACTTGGCCCATCTCCCTCCAAACCTTCCCATTCATATACCCATCGAACTGCATTTTAAATGTTGCAATTATACCAGCCCCCACCACTTCCTCTGACAGTTCATTCCATTCATGTACCACCCTCTGAGTGAACAAGTTGCCCCTTAGGACTCTTTCATATTACCTCTCACACTAAACCCTTTTGTTCTTTACTCCCCACCCCAAGGAAAAGACTTTGTCTATTTATCCTATCCATGCCCGTCATGATTTTATAAACCTTGATAAGATCACCCCTCAGCCTCCAACACTCCAGGGAAAACAGCCCCAGCCTATACAGCCTCTCCCTGTGGCTCAAATCCTCTAACCCTGGCATCCTCCTTGTAAATCTTTTATGAACTCTTCCAAGTTTCACAACATCCTTCCGATAGGAAGGAGACCTGAATTGCATGCCATATTCCAACAGTGGCCTAACCCATGTCCAGTCCAGCCACAACATGACCTCTCAATGTCTATACTCAAAACACTGACCAATAAAGGAAAGCATACCAAACGCTGCCTTCATTATCTTATCCACCTGCCACTCTACTCTCACGGAGCTACGAACCTGCACTTCAAAGTCTCTTGGTTCAGCAACTCTCCCTCGGACTTGACCATTAAGATATAAGTCCTGCTCAAATTTGCTTTCTCAAAATGCAGCGCCTTGTGTTTATCGAAGTGGAATAGAATTGAAGGTTTTGGGGTGTTTTTGAAACATGCCAGTCACATGTACATGAAAGTGAGTTACACGTTGGAATCTAATAGAGAGGGTTCCGGGTGATTCATATAATCCCGACAGTGGGGAAACAAGCCCTTCAGCCCAACAAGACCACACTGATCCACAGAAGAATAACCCATCCAGATCCACTTCCCCACATTTACCCCTGACTAATGCACCTCAGCTACACATCCCTGAACACTGTGGACAAATTTGGCAGGGTTTGGATTGGATGGTTAATATACAGAATAACAGATACTCAGGAGTATGATACAGACTGGAATCTAATCAAACGATTGAAGTGGCTAATGTACAGAGTCCCTTAAAATTGGAAGTAAGTTACAGATTGGAATTTTATGAAGGGATTCAGGACGATTATGTGTACAATAACAGATACCCCAGAGTGAATTACAAACTGGAATCTAATCGAGGGTTTCAGGGTGGTTTATATGCAGAATAACAGGTCGCCCGGAGTGAGTTATAGAGTCATAGAATCATCGAGATGTACAGCATGGAAACAAACCCTTAGGTCCAACCTGTCAATGCCGACCAGATATCCCAACCCAATCTAGTCCCACCTGGCAGCACCTGGCCCATGTCCCTCCAAACCCTTCTTATTCATATACTCATCCAAATTCGTCTTAAATGTTGCAATTGTACCAGCCTCCACCACTTCCTCTAGCAGCTCACTCCATACACGTACCACCTTCTGCGTGAAAACGTTGTCCCTTAGGACTCTTTCATATCTTTCCCCTCTCAAACTAAACTTATGCCCTGTGGTTCTGGACTCCCTTACCCCAGGGTAAACCTCGACAAGTTCACCCCTGAGCCTCCGACACTCCAGGGAAAACAACCCCAGACTGTTCAGCCTGTCCCTGTAGCTCCAATCCTCCAACGCTGGCAACATCCTTGTAAATCATTTCTGAACCCTTTCAAGTTTCACAACATCTTTCCGACAGGAAGGAGACCAGAATTGCACGCAATACTCCAAGAGTGACCTAACCAATGTCCTGTACAGCTGCAACATGACCTCCTAACTCCTGTAATCGGTACTCTGACCAATAAAGGAAAGCATACAAAACGCCTTCTTCACTATCCTATCTACCTGCGACTCCACTTTCAAGGAGCTATGAACCTGCACTCCAAGGTCTCTCTGTTCAGCAACACACCCTAGGACCTTACCATTAAATGTAGAAGTCCTGCTAAGATTTGCTTTCCCAAAATGCAGCACCTCGCATTTATCTGAATTAAACTCCATCTGTCACTTCTCAGCCCATTGGCCCATCTGGTCGAGATCCTGTTATAATCTGAGGAAACCCTCTTCGATGTCCACTACACCTGCAATTTTGGTGTCATCTGTAAACTTACTAACTGTACCTCTTATGCTCGCATCCAAATCATTTATGTAAATGACAAAAAGTAGAGGGCCCAACACTGATCCTTGTGGCACTTCACTGGTCATAGGCCTCCAGTCTGAAAAACAACCCTCCACCACCACCCTCTGTCTTCTACCTTTGAGCCAGTTCTGTATGTAAATGGCGACTTCGCCCTGTATTCCATGAGATCTAACCTTGCTAATCAGTGTCCCATGGGGAACCTTGTCGAATGCCTTACTGAAGTTCATATGGATCACATCTACTGCTTTGCCCTTATCAATCTTCTTTTTTACTTCTTCAAAAAACTCAATCAAGTTTGTGAGACATGATTTCCCACGCACAAAGCCATGTTAACTATCCCGCATCAGTCCTTGCCTTTCCAAATTCATGTACATCCTGTCCCTCAGGATTCCCTCCAACAACTTTCCCACTGCCGAGGTCAGGCTCACTGGTTTATAGTTCCCTGGCTTGTCTTTACCGCCCTTCTTAATCATTGGCACCACGTTTGCCAACCTCCAGTCTTCCAGCATCTCACCTGTGACAATCGATGATACAAATATCTCAGCAAGAGGCCCAGCAATCACTTCTCTAGCTTCCCACAGAGTTCTCAGGTACACCTGATCAGGTCCTGGGGATTTATCCACCTTTTACCATTTCAAGAAATCCAGCACTTTCTCCTCTGTATATCTGCAACATTTTGCAAGATGTCACCATCGATTTCCCTGCAGTCTATATCTTCCATATCCTTTTCCACAGTAAATACTGATGCAAAATATTCATTTAATATCTCTCCCATTTATTGTGGCTCCACACAAAGGCCGCCTTACTGATCTTAGAGGGGCCCTATTCTCTCCCTAGTTACACTTTGGTCTTAATATATTTGTAAAAACACTTTGGAATCTCCTTAATTCTATTTTCCAAAGCTATCTCATGTCCGCGTTTTGCCCTCCTGATTTCCCTCTTAAGTATACTCCTACTTCCTTTCTACTCTTCTAAGGATTCACTCGATCGATCCTGTCTATACCTGACATATGCTTCCTTCTTTTTCTGAACGAAACCCTCAATTTCTTTAGTCAGCCAGCATTCCCAATAACTACCAGCCTTCCCTTTCAACCCTGACAGGAAGTTACAGCCTGGAATCTAATTGAGGGGTTCAGGGTGGTTTATATCCAGAATAACAGATATTCTGGGGTGTGTTACAGCCTGGAATGTAATTGAGGGGTTCAAGGAGGTTAGTATACAGAATAACAGATAGCGCGGAGTGAGTTACTGTCTGGAAGCTAATCAATGTCTGTTCACTTTAAGATAGGACGGGTTTTGCTGAATCGAAAGTACAGCCACAGATGCCAGCTAAAGGTCAGACTGTTCCAAATGTAACAATTAGATGGGAAATGGAAGCCTGAGTTTTGGGTTTTTTTTGACAGCAATTGAAATGCAATCAAAGAGTTTAAATAATGCTCAGAATATCCGATGCCAATGGAATTTGAATATTATTGTTCGTACACCTGGAAATCAATCAAATTATGAGAATTATTGTATCATTGGAAGTAAATAAATCCAGCATTTGAACACTGGAGGGGGAGCTGCTGCCATCCAACAGCAGAGTAACTGCTGTAGAGCAGGAGTGCTAACTGACCATCTCAAACACTCTCCATCAAAGACACATGTTCATGTAAAACATACTTGCAGTTAAAAAAAAATGACCCAGGGAGATCAGCAGCTGAAAGAGTGCAGACAGCGGGGAAGATAGAGACTGTGTGGTCTTGAGATTGTAACGTTTAATATGTGGGTTGTTGGAACAGTATATTTTTTACAGAGTTGGAGTCAGATAGTAAGTAGCAAAGAAAAGAGGGGCTTGTATTTGCGAATAGTTTTTGTTTAGTGTTCACTATTAAAGTTAAGAAACTAACTTGCCATTTTTTGTTTAAATAGTGGAATGTAGGAGATCTGTATCACTCATATGTTAACAGATTACGAGGTGAGGCCAGCTTTTCTGGGTGTTTGGTTTTAATTAACAAAGAGGTTCGACTCCACCTTGTAAATGTACATTCATACTAACCCCATTTCCCTGCAGTTGTCCCATATCCTTCTAATCCTTTCCTATCGACATATTTATCCAAATGCTTTTGAAACGTTGTTAATGCATCCCCCTCAGGCACATCTTCTGGCAGCTCATCCAAGTACCAGCCATTTATGTAAATAAATGGTCCCTCAGGTTCCCTTTTATTCCTTTCCCTTTAACCTGAAACTGATCCCCATTCCTCCTCGATTCTCTAAACTTTGGAAAAGACTGAGAGCATTCACCCTATCCATATCCCTCATGATCTTATACAGCTCTATAAGGACTTCCTCATTCTCCTACACTCTAAAGAAAAGGTCAAAGCTTGTCCAACCTCTCCCTATAACTCGGACCATTGGGTCCTGGCAATGTCCTTGTAAATTTCTTCTGCACTCTTTCTAATTACATTATATCCCCCCTATAACAAGTTGACAAAACTGAACACAATCCTCCAAGTGCGGCCTTACCAAAGTCCTGCGTAACTGCAACATAAATTCCCAACTTCTATACTCAATGTCCTGCCTGACGAAGGCCAGTGTGTCAAAAGCCTTCTTCACTGCCCTGTCTACCTGTGACTCCACTCTCAGTGAACCGTGCACCTGAATTCCACGGTCTCTCTGCCCACTACACCCCTTAAGGCCCGCCCATTCACTGTGAAACTCCTACCTTGATTTGAGATTCCAAACTGCAAGACCTCACACTTCTATATTAAATTCCATTTGCCATTTCTCAGCCCACTTCCCCACCTGATTAAGGTCCTGCTGCAATTTCTGATAAATGTCCTCACTGATCATGCTGCCATTTATTTTAGTGTCATCTGCAAACTTACTATTCATGCCTTGTATATTCTCATCCAAATCAGAGATAACAAAAAGCTATGGACCCAACCTCCAGTCTAACAAGCTTCCTACCATCAACCCAACTGTGTATCCAATTGGCCAGTTCCCCCAGTATTCTACGTGATTGAACCTTCCTGAGCAGCCTGCCATGTGGAAACTTATCATAGGCCATACTGAAATCCAAAGAGACTACATTTACCGCTCTGCCCTCATTAACCTTCTTGGTCACTTCACCAAAGGACTCTAAGAAATTTGGGATGCACGATCTCCCACTCACAAGTCTATGCTGACTGCTCCGAATCAAACCTTGTGTAAGTAATGGGTGCAGTCAATGGTATGCTGTCCTTCATTGTAAGATGATCAGAGTACATAAGTAAAGCCATCTTCCTGCTGTTGTAGAGCCTTGCTGAGAGAGCATTGGGGCACTCTCTACAGATTTGATCTCCTTTTTAAGGAATGATCTCCTTACCACAGACACGGGTGATGGTAACATGAGGATAGAGTGAATAAGCTGAATGTTTAATCTGTAGAGCTGTGAGAGACGAAGAAATGGTGATGCTGAAACACGAGGAGTGGCAGCGATCACTTATTTCCAAAACAGACAGTGACAGGGAGAGAAATTCCATAATTTACCCAGGATTGATTGGTTTGATTTATTGTCACGTGTACCTCAGTACAGGGAAACACTTTGTTTATGAGCAGTGGAGGAAGATCATAGTAAGCATGGCCAGACAGATCATAGGGTGGAAATAGACTTGGACAGAGTAAGGCATACAGGTTACACTGAACAGGACATGCACTAGACAAGGTCAACATGAACAAGATCAGCATTATTTGATCTTAGAGAGTCAATTCATCAGTCTAACGTGACCTTTCTAATAGTTTATATGCCTAAATTAACTCTCCCCACGTTATTGTGCAGTCGGCGTGTGAACCCTGTACTGAACGTCAGATTGCTCACAATCCCCAACAGCAGCCACAATACCTTCCATCTGAAACAGGTAGACATTCCCACCAGATTCCACCCTACATAGAGAACACCAGACTGCCTTCTCAGAGATGAAAGATGCCTTCTTGAGACTTCGCACAAGACATATGGCTTCCCTGCTCACCTCTTGAAAACCACGTTAAAGTCCCACGTGTGTATCATAAGCAACAGAGCCAAGAGGAACATCGTGGAGCACTCTGTCTGTGCAGCCTCTGCTCCACTTGTTCATCATGTTAGAGCATCATTCAGGAAACACTTAAGACTGCCGATGCTGGAGATCAGAGAAGAGAGTCGATTGCTGGAAAAGCACAGCGGGTCAGACAGCATCCTTGAAGCAGGAGAATCGACGTATTGGGCATAAGACATTCATCAGGAATCAGAATCAATTTCCTCATTCTGCCCCCGTGTAAGTGTATTGAGGTGGGAATGGCCTCCTGCTGTTCCTGTATAAGTGACTCAAGGGACTGACTGGCTTCTTCCTTGTCCAATTGGGCAGGGCCAAAGGACTGACTGGGTTATCCCTGGTTCCTGTTTGACAGCTCGATGTACTGACAAGTGTGATGGTGCTGCAGCTTTAAGAGGTTATTTTGTCCGGGTTTCCTTTAAGAGAGATTGAACGATCGTGACGAAGCTGGTTAGTTAAGACCACTTGAGTAACAGCGAGGGAGGCCTTGGGTTTATTTTAATGCAGCCTGAATGGGTGTGGCCAGCTCTCACAGATTAGGATCACTGGGTTTTGGTTTCTCAGTAACATCAGAAACTATTGGGCTCTCCATAGAGTTGGAAGCTTCAGTAAATGTCTCCTGGCTGCTACTCTCTCTGAATTTTCTCTTGATGCTGTTTTTAATTCCTGGATTGGATAAATATTTGTGACATTCTATGTCTGAATATTTCTTTTTGCCAAGGGCTGTGTTTATGGGATTTCCCTATATTGGAACAGTTCATTAGTAATAGTTCCTAGATCTATTATTCTGTTAAGCTGTCCAATAGAATTACGTTATTCTAAATTCCTCTTTCTGTGGTGTTATTTCTTCTTTCATGTTGAAATAGATGGTATTTTGCTTCACACCGAGGAGTTTGACCAGTCACATTGCATCTGGAACAGATACTTTTCATTTCCTTTAAATTAAGAAAACATAAAGGTCTGGGATGTTGCCTTCAAATATTTTCGAGGGGCTCTAGTCCATCACACTAGACTCCTTCTCTTCCTGAGTAATAAGCTGGAGGCACTGAATGGCCTATCCCTGTTCTTCTCCAATAATGTCAATGGGCTGAATGGCTTCCTCATATTCCCGTGAAACCAGTGTGAGGTGCTGAATGAACTCTTGTTTTACTGTGGCAATGTGCAGTGTCAGGCAGTGCTGTTACATGATTGTTACTGATACTTTAATAGCACACGCCTGAATGGAGTCTGGGTCTTGTTGCACATGGACACAGACCAGTTCAGGAGCTGATGGGGGACAAAACGTTCTGAACATTGTGGAATCTTCAGTGACCATCCCCACTTCTGATCTTATGGTGGGAAAGGTGGGGGCGGGGAGACATTGATGAAGCAGCTGAAGATGTTTGTGAAGAGGAAGCTACCCTGAGGATCTCCCACAGAGGTGACCCAGGACTGAGATGGTGAACATCTTCCTTTGTGCCAGGTTTGACCCCAAACACTGGAGAGGTTACTCTGATTCCCATTAAGTTCAGCTCCTTGATGTCAACAGAAGTCAACCATTGTCTTGATATCAGGGCCAGTCATTTTTACCGGCAACCTTGTCTCAACCTCTTTTGTTCATATCAATAAACCATGATATAGGAGCAGCAAGTGTTTTCTTCAGACAGGTGGGATTGAATGTCAGGATTTCTCTTCTCAAGAGTGTTCGGGGAGCGAGATGACTGAAAGTATTTGAAGAGGAGGTAGATGGATATTGACCTGTCAGAGAGGTGAGGGCTATGAAGAATTGGGTATGAAAGAGGATTTGAGGCCAGAAGCAGATCAGCCATGATCTTCGTGAAGGGCAAGGCACGTTTGGGGAGTGAACGACATGCCGCTGTTTCTGATGCTCTCACATTCTGTTATTGGAATGTTAGTGAGTGTTATTTTTATGAATGTTCTGGTATTGCATATTGCAGTCAGGGAGACCAGGTGATTTTGTGAGCCATCTCTGGGTGAGGTATGTGGGCTGTTTTCACAGTGAATCTGGGTCTACAACATGATCAACAAATGGAGCTCAAGCTGCAGATAGGGGAAGCTTTCTAAAGAAAGATGAGGGGCCTCTTTCATACCCAGCCTGGATTTTCCAATTACATTTCCCAAATCACCTCAAAGCATGTGGGACAGTCTTGAGGGACTGAATGGTCTCCTCTGTTTCTGTGCAACAGGTTATAGGAGCAAGTGGCCTCCAACTGTTCCTGTCTAGCAGGTTTGAGGGGCTGAATGGAACACAGGAACATTGGACTGAGGAGCAGGAGTGGGTCATTAGATACTTTGAGCCTTCTCCACCAGGCAGTAAGATTGTGGCTGATCAGATTGGGGTCTCAGCCCCACTTTCCTGTCTGTATCCCATTATCTGTGACTCACTTCTTTGTCAAATATTTCACTAATGCAGCTTTCAATCAATGTAAACATAGAGGCACGATAAACTTCCAGAGAAGAGAAGTACGACTTGAAAGGACCTTACAGAATTTTTCATCATCCCTCTTATAGAATCAGAGAGTCATGCAGAATGGAAACAGACCCGTTAGTCCAATCTGTTCACTCCGATCAGATATCAAATCCGATCCAGTCCCATTTGCCAGCATTTGGTAAATATCCCTCTTCTTTCAGATACTTTTTAAATGTGCGATTGTAACCACCTTCACTACTTCCTCTGACAGCACTTTCTGTACACACACCACTCTCTGAGTGAAACATTTACCTTCAGGTCCCTTCTAAATTATTCGCCCTCTCACCTTCAACCTCTGCCCTCTTGTTCTGGACTCCCCAATCCTGGAGAGCAGAACGTGGCTGTTCAGAATATCCATGCACCTGATGGTTTTATAAACCTCTATAATGTCACCCCTAAGCCTCTGACACTCCAGGGGGAAACACCTCAACCTAACCAGCCTCTCCCTTTAGCTCAAGCCTCCAGTCCTGGAACATCCGTGTAAGTCATTTCTGCAGAAAATCGAGTTGCATGCAGTATTCTAAAAGTGACCTCACCAACATCCTGTACAGATGCAACATACCACCACAACTCCTATACTCAATGCTCTGACTGATTAAGGCAAATGTGCCAAATGTGTTCTGCACCACTCTGTCTACCTGCAACTCCACGTTCAAGGAACAATGAACCTGCAGCCCTATGCCCCTTTGTTTCACAACATGCCCCAGGACCTGACCATGAAGTATATAATATCTGCCCTGATTTGCCTTCCCAAAATGCAAAGCTTCATATTTATCTAAATTAAACTTCATCTGTTACTCCTTGACCCTTTGTCTCATCTAATTGTGGTCTTGTTGTACTCTGAGATAATCGACTACACCACCTTTCTGATGTCATCTGTAAACGTACTAACTATTGCCCCAATATTCACATCTAAATCCTTTACATAAATGATGAAATGCAGTGAACTCAGTACTGATACTTGCAGCACACTGCTGGTCACAAGCCTCCAGGCTGAAAAATATCCCTCTTCCTTCACGCCATTTGTGACTATCTTATGTGACTGTAACTTACTAATCTGTCTACCAATCAGGATGAAATACTAGCTGTGAAGGAAGGCTGAGTAGGTTAGGTTTATTTTCACTAGATAAAAGGAGATTGGGGGGGACCTGATTGAGGTTTCCAAAATCATGAAGGGTATAGACAGGGTGGATAGAGACAAGCTTTTTCCCAGGGTGAAGGATTCAATAACGAGAGGTCGTGCTTTCAAAGTGAGAGGTGGAAAGTTTAAGGGGGATACACGCGGTAAGTACTTCACACAGAGGGTGGTGGGCATTTGGAACACGTTGCCAGCAGAGGTGGTAGAGGCAGGCACGGTCGATTCATTTAAGATGTGTCTGGACAGATGCAGGAGTAGGTGGGGAGCAGAGGGATACAGATGCTTAAGAATTGACCGACAGATTTAGACAGTACATTTGGATCGGTTCAGGCTTGGAGGGCGAAGGGCCTGTTCCTGGGCTGTAAATTTTCTTTGGTCTTTGTTCTTTAAATGAACACCTTGCTGAAGTCCATATAGACAATGTCCACAAAATTGCCTTCATCAATCGTCTTTGTCACCTCTTCAAAAAACGCAACCATATTAATGAGACATGATTTCCCATGCAGAAAGCTTCGTTGTCTACTCCGCTCAGCCCTTGCCTTCCCAAATGTATGTAAATCCTGTCCCTCAGAACCCCCTCCAACAACTTACCCACCACTGACATCAGGCTCACCGGTCTATAGTTCCCCGGCTTTTTGGGTCACTGTTTCCTTTTCCTGTCCCACTACTCCACTGCTCAAAACAAATGTTAAATGTGACCAGGTTGGTGATATGGCCGATGATATCGGTCTCAGACTGGGTCAGGGTCAGTTTTAGGAACAAGTCAGGCTAGTTTCTTTAATCTGCTAAAACAACACGTTTATGATCCAGAGCAATGTTACTCAAACTATGATGGAAAGATGAACAGCAAACTGTTTGGGTATTGCAATTATATAATCAATATTTCCCTTTCTAAAAATGCTGACACACACACACACACACACACACACACACACACACACACACACACACACACACACACACACACACACACACACACACACACACACAAAATCTCTGCAATTTTAACTTGAAATAACTTGGTCCAGATATTATTGAAACTCGTGACAAAGGAAAAATTGTGAGATTGTCCAAAACGTTATTCTGCTTCTGAAGATATTGTACTCACACAGCTGCTAGCAATGGGATTTCATCCTGGGAGAGTTTAGATTTGGCTGAATTCCCTTTGCTTTAGGCAGTGAGGAGATTCCAGTGAATTCTGGTTCGGGATCATCCAAAGGGTAGTACAGTGGTGAGCACTGCTGCCTCACAGCACCAGGGACTTGGGGGCGAATCCAGCCTTGCGTGACTATCTGTGTGGAGTTTGCACATTCTCCCCTTGTCTGTGTGAGCTTCTAATGGGTGATCCAGTTTCCTACCACAAACTGTGTAGGTTCGGTGGATTGGTCATGCTAAATTGTCCGTAGTGTTCAGGGATTTCTAGGTTATGTGCAATAGTCAGAGGTAAATATAGGGGAATGGGTTCGGAAGGTTGGTATGGACTTGCTGGGTCGAAGGGCATGTTTCCACACTGCAGGGATTCCATAAAAATAAGAACGGTAACGATGACTGTAGAGGGTTTTTTTTAGCTCGCACACATTGCTGTGATGAGGAACAATGAAGGAGAGAGAGTGCAATAGGCCAATCCTTCTCAGGCAGATTACATTTTCTCCCTCTCTGAGTTGAATCACACAGTAATGTCATCCTCTCCCAAACTGGACCATGTGAGGTCTCCTTGTACATTGTCTAAACTATGTCTCCATCACATTCCCTGTTCCATGTAGGTGCATCATTGCTGCTGTTATACACAGAGTCATACCCTTAGCAGAAAATGGTCTCGGTCAATTTGAAGATATGTTTATATGTCCCTGCGTCATTAAAAAATAAAAATGTTTAACTTATTCAGAATACCTGTGTTAAACTGAATGCATTGTTTTAAAGAAATACAGAAATTGCTGGAAAAGCTCACCAGGTCTCTCAGTACCCAGATGCTGTAGTTGTACCAGCCTCCACCACTTCCTCTGGCAGCTCATTCCATACACACACCACCCTCTGTGTGAAATGGTGCCCTTTAGGCCTCCTCAAAATCTTTCCCCTCTCACTTTCCACCAAAGCCCTCTAGTTTTAACCTGGGGAAAAACCCCTGACTACTCACCCTATCTATGGCCATTTTGATTTTATAAACCTTTACGGCTGCAAAATGCGACCCCAATCAACACGAATGGCTGAACTTTCAGTCATTCTGGGCCTAAATTCTGAAGTGCCATACTGACACCTCTTCCTTCTCCATCCAGTCACAATCTAAATCCACTTTAATCAGTTTGTTCAGATATATCCTGAGACACTTCTGTGGGCTTTACACCTAGACCTTTGTGCCCGGAGGTAGGGACACTAGCATCACTCAACAATACCCATAAAGCTGTAACAGTATTCTCCTGTGTGTTTGTTCATCAGACTGTCCTGACATGCTGGGACATACCTCTGCAACAGGCACGACTTGAATCCAGAACTTCTAGTCCAGAGCTAGGAACACTACCACACAAGTTCAGGAATTGGAATCAAATCCAGAGCTCTGGCTCAGAGACAGGGACACTACCCACTGCACTACCATACCCAGATTTTGGGTCATATTTTAGTGCCCACTTTCAGCTTGATGTGGATTTATTATAATCAGGTTCCCATTACTGAATTACAAACAACACTTTGTATTGTTAAACAAATGCAAGATATTTGTCTCAACTGTAGGATATTGAGTGTATATGCTATGCCATTGAAATTAACTATGACCATCTTTAAGTGCTATTATCTGTAGTATGCAATATTAAGGAAAGAAATCCTGCAGACACACTCTGCCCAATGAAGGGTCTCAAATAGATATTTATTACTGAACACCAGAGACGAAGGAAGAGCTTAATTTCTGGCCCCAAAACACCGATCACTCTTCCCAACTCTCACGTGTGACTCCCCTTTTCCTAAAACCATGAAATGACACCAGGCCGCAGATTACTGTCCAGCCTCTCCTCCCCACTGACTGTGTCTGCAATCTGTCCCTCCTCCCCCTAACCACACAAGGCAACCCAAGCTCAGGGTCTTTGTGAAAAACAAGGCCTGAGTGTGCAGGCCTCCTGGAGAGGGATGGGCATTTTAAAATTGAAGGGGGAGGGTGAGGTGACAGTAATATCACTCACTGGGCTGAGGGGTGGCTGATGGAGTTTCGTTTGGATTAATGCGAGATATTGGATTTGATAAATCAAACGGCAGCAGGACCTATACATTAAAAGTAGAGCCTTTGGCAGTGCTGTAGTACAGAAACCTAGGCCGTCAGGTTTAATTCTTTAAAATTTGCATCTCATATAGATAGTGTGGTTAAGAAGGTGTTTAACACACATTTTCATAGGACAGACCTTTGAGTATCGGAATTGGGATGTCATGTTGTGGTTGTACAGGATATTGCTGAGACCTCTTCTGGAATACTGTGTCTAGTCTGGTCATCCTGCCCGCTCATTCCATAGGCACACCACCCTCTGCCTGAAAAAGCTGCCCCTTAGGTCACTTTAATATTTCCCCTCTCACCTTAAGCCTATGTCCTCTAGTTTTGGGCTCCGCGTATCCTTAGAAAATACCTTGACTATTCACTTTGATATTACTGACGTTGATATTATGAAGCTGGAGAGGATTGAGAAGAGAATAACCTGGATGTTGGTGGGAAAGGAGGGAGTGAGCTCTAAGGAGAGACTGGATCGACTGGGACTTTTTTCACTGAAGAATATGAGATTAAAGGGTAACTTTGCACAGGGTTATAAAATAATGAGGGTTAAATAGATGTCTTTTCTCTAGGGTTGAGGATTCAAAACTGAGGGATTTTTAAGGTGCGAGGAAAAAAGATTTACGAAATTCATGAGAGGTAATTATGTTAGACAGAAGATGGCTTGTGTGTGGAATGAACTTCCAGAGGAAGTGGTGAAAGCAGGTACAGTTACAACGTTTAAAGGACATTTAGATCAGTCCATGGATAGGACATCAGTTTGGATGGTGCTGTGAGCAGCTGCCCTCTGCCCCCTCCTCTCTGAATGAATCCCTGTTGGTTTTCACCCTCTGCCAATGCCTGTGCAGTGGCGTGGGGAGGCCAGCAGTGGGTGGCATTGCATCACTTTAAGCACCACAGAGACTGCCAGGCCTGCCCCACACAGAGACACACAGATACACACACGGGAATGGTGAGGGCACTGCGTGAAGCTCATCTGGTAATTTAAATGAAACAAAAAGAAATACTCAGTTCGTCTCGTAAACTGTTAAAATATGCGGGACAGATCTACCAAATTCTACTGTTTAAATAAAATCATCAAATTATTTTTTTCACTCTGAAAGTGAACATTTTACATGAACTATTCACAACTCTGGGACCCTCTATCTCTTAACTTCTTATTACCCGACTCCAGCTCGATAGCAATATACTATTTCTGGGTTTTCTATCCTCTCATACCACAGGTGCTTGTAAGCTCTCAGTTTAGAATAGTATTCCCTCTCTGTTCCAACTTCATCACATTATACCCTGATGAATATCGATAAGTGGGACCTATCCGATTTCTCTTGTTCTGTGGTTTGTCAATATTTCATTCGCTCCGTCTGGTGTGTGTCAGGACTTTTGTTGCACCATTGACAGCATGTCATTATTCGACTCTGTCCATAGGAATATATCAGTATTTCACTTACTCACACTCATGTGTGTGGGGCAGGATTTCAGTTGTTTCATGGGGACTGTGACACTATAACAATCTCAATGTTTGTAGGTGGCACCGAACCTGGAAGTTATCTGAAGTCTATGGAGGAGAGTGTGGAATTCTAACAGGACAATCACACGTTGCTGCAGTGTTCAGTTTCTGGCAGATGGGGATCAGTGCAGAGCAGTTTGAGGTGATACACTTTGGTAGGAAAGACAATGAAAGACAATTTAAAACAGACTGTGCCATTATAAAGGGGCTGCAGGAGCAGAGAGCGCTGGGTGTATATGAGCACAGATTGTTGAAGATGTCAGGACAAGTGGGGAGAGCAGTAACTCTCACAACTTAGTTTCAGTATCTGAGCTGTTTATTGGGGGAGGTGTAGGAGGCAGTCTCGGTGCTCCCTTCCTGGGAAGTGGTGGTGACGATGTGATGTGAGCCCACCCTCCTGCCCACCGAGACCGTGGGGATTCCATTTGTATCAGCTCGACACAAAAGGGAGATGGCATCAGGGCCACAGCTTCTAAGTCGTGCCGGGGGGAACCGGAGCTGCCAGTGGGTTTAAAGTGAGAATTGCCCTTCACTGAACATTGCTCCTTACTCGGTCGGTGGGACGTGGATGTTTCAGAATCTCCACATGAGGCGTCCCTGTCGTCTCCGGCTCCTACCAGGGTCCTCCCCACATGGCGGGGGGGGGGGGGGGGGGTGAGGGAACGGATATCGGGCACTCCACCACCTGGCTTGGCCCTTTCTGACCTATTCCAGGCTGTTTCTCCTGGAATGGGAGAAAGGGAGGGAGAGAGTGAGGGTGGGAGTGGGTGGTCCTGCTGTTAGTGCTGGTGTAGGTGGGGAGGGGGGCATGGTGAGGTGTCTGGAGGGAGCCAGTCCACAGTGTTGTATCCATGCAGTGTTATTAGTGTGGGGGTGAAGTGGAGGGAGGGGGGGAGAGAGAGGGGGGGAGAGAGAGAGAGAGACAGAGACAGAGAGAGAGAGGGATGGTGCTTCATGCAGCAATGACAGTGTTGGACCATGAGCCTTGTTCGGGGGTCGGTGCTATAACAGATATACAGTGAGTGTGAGGGAGCAGAGAGAATACAGTGACCCTTATCCTGACAGAGTGGGGGAGGTTATTGATGCTTGTCCTGTATTGCTGGACATTTCTTCAGACCACAGATACTGCGCTGAGCTGGGTGGGGAGCTCAGACCATGCTCGGTGGGTCTGGTGGTGTCGCCCCCTCTGGGAAGAGAATGGTCCCCCTCTGTACTAGCACATCCACCAGGCCCTCCGTGCCCCTGTTGACAAACCATAGTGTAATTGCCCCTTATCTGCCAGGCTCGGGGTAAACTGTCCAGGGCAGCTCCAAACTGAGAAAGCTCAATCGTGTGCCCAATGGGCTTTTAAAGATGGCCCCAGTGTCAGGGATCACGGAATATCCAGGAGCATCTGGGTGATGGGGTGCACCTCCAGCCATGAAGGACACCATTTACAAAGCTGTGGAACAAATGCTCATCCAAAACTCTCCATCATCTGACCTCACACCAATATCCCTTTTTCCCATCTTTCCTGGGAAGACAGGCTCATGTTACAGGATGTTATCGAAGTGTCTCCATTTCAGTATTCTGAAACCTGGGAACACATCCTTCCATGACACTGTCTCTCAGTCTCCCCCTCTCTGTCTATACACCAAGCCCCTCCCATGTGGTGATATTTAAACTGATTCCCCCGCCATCTCTCTCTGGAAGTGATGTTCACACCCACAGCGCCCCCTTGTCAGGGCAACAATGGAGATATGGAGCTGTAAATGGGTGGGAGCTGCACATCCTGACACTTCCAGCCTGGGCTGCAACTTTCCCCACACTGGGCAGGGATCTAATACAGAGTTAATGAGGAATGCACTGGGGTGGGGTACACAGTCCTCCATGCTGGGAGGGTAACTGCTCCTGGTTTACAGATCAATGTACTGGGGTGGGGTACACAGTCCTACATGCTGGGAGGGTAACTGCTCCTGGGTTCAGATCAATGCACTGGGGTGGGGTACACTGTCCTACATGCTGGGAGGGTAACTGCTCCTGGTTTACAGATCAATGCACTGGGGTGGGGTACACAGTCCTACATGCTGGGAGGGTAACTGCTCCTGGGTTACAGATCAATGTACTGGGGTGGGGTACACAGTCCTCCATGCTGGGAGGGTAACTGCTCCTGGGTTACAGTTCAATGCAGTGGGGTGGTGTACACAGTCCTACATGCTGGGAGGGTAACTGCTCCTGGTTTACAGATCAATGCACTGGGGTGGGGTACACAGTCTTACATGCTGGGAGGGTAACTGCTCCTGGGTTCAGATCAATGCACTGGGGTGGGGTACACTGTCCTACATGCTGGGAGGGTAACTGCTCCTGGTTTACAGATCAATGCACTGGGGTGGGGTACACAGTCCTACATGCTGGGAGGGTAACTGCTCCTGGGTTACAGATCAATGTACTGGGGTGGGGTACACAGTCCTCCATGCTGGGAGGGTAACTGCTCCTAGGTTCAGATCAATGCACTGGGGTGGGGTACACTGTCCTACATGCTGGGAGGGTAACTGCTCCTGGTTTACAGATCAATGCACTGGGGTGGGGTACACAGTCCTACATGCTGGGAGGGTAACTGCTCCTAGGTTACAGATCAATGCACTGGGGTGGGGTACACAGTCCTACATGCTGGGAGGGTAACTGCTCCTGGTTTACAGATCAATGCACTGGGGTGGTGTACACAGCTCTACATGCTGGGAGGATAACTGCTCCTGGTTTACAGATCAATGCACTGGGGTGGGGTACACAGCCCTACATGCTGGGAGGGTAAGTGCTCCTGGGTTACAGATCAATGCACTGGGGTGGGGTACACAGTCCTACATGCTGGGAGGGTAACTGCTCCTGGGTTACAGATCAATGCACTGGGGTGGAGTACACAGTCCTACATGCTGGGAGGGTAACTGCTCCTGGGTTACAGATTAATTCACGGGTGATCACTGCACAGGTCGCTGAGCTGGTCAGACTGTCTGGTTGAGGTTTATAGATACTGCAATGATATGGCTTGTGCAGCTCCCCATGCTGGATGGATATTTGTTTCAGGTTCACACATTAGTGCCCTGCTGTGGTCTACACAGCTCCCCGTCCTGGACAGATATCTAGTCCGGGTTTATAGATCAATGCACTGCTGTGGTCTGCACAGCTCCCCGTCCTGGACAGATATCTAGTCCGGGTTTATAGATCAATTCACTGCTGTGGTAAACACAGCTCCCCGTCCTGGACAGATATCTAGTCCGGGTTTATAGATCAATGCACTGCTGTGGTAAACACAGCTCCCCTTCCTGGACAGATATCTAGTCCGGGTTTATAGATCAATGCACTGCTGTGGTAAACACAGCTCCCCTTCCTGGACAGATATCTAGTCCGGGTTTATAGATCAATGCACTGCTGTGGTAAACACAGCTCCCCTTCTTGGACAGATATCTAGTCCGGGTTTATAGATCAGTGCACTGCTGTGGTCTGCGCAGTGTTCCACTCTGGCCAGATTGCTGGGTTGTATTGACCAGTGTAATGGATGAATCTGGACAGATTGCTGGGTTGTATTGAGCAGTACACTGGCCTGGTCTGTACAGTGTTCCCCGGTGAACAGATATCTCCTCTGGGTGTATGGTGTCTGGGCTGGTTCTGGGAGGTGGATTGAGAATGTGGTATATCTAACCATTTCAGCTGATCTGGGAATGCCTTTAGTTCCCATTCCTGTGATTGGGCCCTCCGTCTCTCACCCCATTAATGTTACAGTGTGTCCAGGTACAGTACATCATGTTGGTGGGGTGGGTAGGGGGAAAAGGTCATGGACAGGTCAAGGAGTTCCCCGGAACCTTCTGTCCCCGACATTCTATAACTGACATTCCCCGGAACGTTCTGTCCCTGACATTGTTTGTGAACGGCCGGACGTCAGTGAATTGAACAAACGATAAGATCCCAAGGGAAGAGATCCCGTTCCAGGGAGAAGGAGACACTGTTCCGAAGGACCCTCGGGCAGTTAAAAGAGTGAATACGTTTTCCCTGCGTTTACATTTCTCCACGACACAGGATCGACCACAATTTAGACCAAAATACAGGAATTCCCAAACTCCATTTGTCTTCAGGAAACTGGGAGAGAATCCTTCAGGACAGCAACGTTTCCACCCTCTGTATTAGGAACTGGGAAGGAGTGACCTGTGTCTGCTCTCGAGGGATCGAGTGTGTGGGAATGTTCTAGAAACCATCTGTCCTTATGGATGTGTCTCTGTGTGTTTGGGGAGGGAGGGTTTCTTGTGGTTTATGTCACATTTTTGTCAGTAATTCCGACCTTCCCATTTGTTATTCCAGCTCCAATTATTTTAATAAATCCCTGAATACAGGGACACATTTGAAAATCTCACTGGGTCCCCGATCAAACGGGTCCCTTTGCCTCCAGGCTGATGGATAATGGGTTTGTTTTCCTTCCTCACAGTTAACGTAGTGACCATCTACGTCCTGCTTTATAAAGATTGTGGATTGTCTCCATGTGTCAGACGTTACCTGGGGGCCATGGCAGCGGCGGATCTCCTGGTCATTATCCTCGACCTGATCCTGAGACACATTCCCATTGTTTATCGGGAACAGTTTTATTTCCTGATGTTCTCCGTCCCCGTGTGTAATATCCACGCCGTCCTGCTTTATGCAGCCACTGACTGCTCTGTCTGGTTCACCGTCACTTTCACCTTTGATCAGTTTGTGGCCATTTGTTGCCAGAAGCTGAAAAGTAAATATTGCAGCGAGAAAACGGCGGCTGTGGTTCTGGGAGCAGTGACTGTGCTGAGCTGTTTAAAGAACATTTCCTGGTATTTTATGTTCACGACTCGGTATTACCTGGTGAACCGCCCCTGGTTTTGTTATGTAACAGTCGCTGTTCAATCCTCCAGTGTCTGGGTCACAATCGAGTTCCTCCACCACATTCTAACCCCGTGTGTCCCATTTTTCCTGATTCTGCTGCTCAATGTTCTCACTGTCAGACACATTTTAGTGACCAGCAGAGCCCGCAGGAGACTCCGCGCTCACACCAATGGGGACGCTCAGTCTGACACTGAAATGAGAAACCGAAAAAAATCCATCATTTTACTGTTTGTGATCTCGGCCAATTTCATCCTGTTATGGTCAACGTTAATGCTGTTTTCTATATGGTACCGGATGTGGTTTATTGGGTATTACTCTGTGTTTCTCCATCGCTTTGTGCAGGAATTGGGCTTCATGCTGCAGCTCCTCAGTTGCTGCACAAACACCGCGATTTATGTCGTGACCCAGACTAAGTTCAGGCAGCAGCTGAAGAATGTGCTGAAATATCCCTTCACCCAAATCCATCCATCCATCAAATTCCCTCATTAATCAATCCATCCGGGATTTTCTCATTTCAGTTCAGTGTTTCAGTGATGGAGCAGCCTGTCGCTATGGTAACAGACTGAGGGTAGCGCTGGTTTGTCCATCCTTATCCCCCAGGGGGGTTACAGGGAAACATTTCAATGTTTCTCACAACTCAGGGGCCAGTGAGAAAAGGCACCATCCCACTGACTGGATCCATCACTTCCATTTGTAACCAATAAAAATGTTGATTAAATCGTGCCGAGCAGCAGAGTGACCGATGTTGTTGTGTGTCTTTGTGTTGGAGAAGCTGAGCTGGAGAGAGACAGACTCAGTCCCAAGTCCTGGTCCTCAGGGAAGGGGAGGGCACCGCGCCCTGAGCTCAGGAGCTGGGTTTAACTCCCTCTGACACCCCCCCCCCACTCCAACCTGGCCTCCCCAATTCCTCACCCCCACTTTTCCTCCTCAATTCTCTCCATCTCTCCCTTCCTGCACAATCTCTCTTTCTCACCACCTCTCCCTTTCACTCTCTCTGGTCCCCTCTCAGAGCCCCCAACCCCAGTTTCTCCACCTGCCTCCACTATTCTTTCTGCCTCACTCCCCCCCTCTCTCTCTCTCACACCCCCAACATGAGTTTATCCACCTGCCTCCATTCTTCTCTCTCCCCCTCACCCTCTCTCTCTCTCTCTCTCTCTCTCCTGCCGTCTCTATCTCCTTCTCACAATTCTGGCTCTACCCCATTTTCCCCACCTCCCACTTCCCACATCTCTCGATCATCTCACACCCACAAGCCCCCCCACCCCCCCAACCCCCACAAGCAGACTCACCACCAACCTGCAGTCTCTGGGTCAGAGGGAGAGGGAAGGACCAGGGAGACAGAGTGTGTCAGAGAGAGAGAGAATAAGGGCGGGACAGAAGGGAGAGAGATTCGGTTAGAGAGAAACGGAGGGTGGTGGGAAAAGAGAGACCAAGATAGGGAGATCGAGAGTGAGAGAAGATGGAGAGAGAGCGAAGGAGCAGGGAAAGACAGAGAGAGAGGGAAGGGAGAAATAAGGTGAGGGAGGGAGGGAGAGAGAGAGAAATAGGGGAGGACATAATGAGAGAGGGGTCAGAGAGAGGGGGGGCAGAGAGAGAGGGTGACAGAGAGAGAGGGAGACAGAGAGAGAGGGGGGCAGAGAGAGAGGGAGACAGAGAGAGAGGGGGGCAGAGAGAGAGGGGAACAGAGAGAGAGGGGAACAGAGAGAGTGGGGGACAGAGAGAGTGGGGGACAGAGAGAGTGGGGGACAGAGAGAGTGGGGGACAGAGAGAGTGGGGGACAGAGAGGGGGACAGAGAGAGAGGGGGACAGAGAGAGAAGGGGACAGAGAGAGAAGGGGACAGAGAGAGAAGGGGACAGAGAGAGAGGGAGACAGAGAGAGAGGGGGGCAGAGAGAGAGTGGAACAGAGAGAGAGGGGACAGAGAGAGAGGGGGACAGAGAGGGGGACAGAGAGAGAGGGGGACAGAGAGAGAAGGGGACAGAGAGAGAGGACAGAGAGAGGGGGACAGAGAGAGGGGGCAGAGAGATGGGGGGCAGAGAGAGAGGGGGACAGAGAGAGAGGACAGAGAGAGGGGGACAGAGAGAGAGGGGGACAGAGAGAGAAGGGGACAGAGAGAGGGGACAGAGAGAGGGGGACAGAGAGAGGGGGCAGAGAGAGGGGGGGGGCAGAGAGAGAGGGGGCAGAGAGAGGGGCACAGAGAGAGAGGGGGGCAGAGAGAGAAGGGGACAGAGAGAGAGGGGAACAGAGAGAGAGGGGGACAGAGAGAGGGGGACAGAGAGAGAGTGGACAGAGAGAGAGGGGGGCAGAGAGAGAGGGGGCAGAGAGAGAGAGAGAGAAGGGGACAGAGAGAGGGGACAGAGAGAGAGGGGGGCAGAGAGAGAGAGAGAGAGAAGGGGACAGAGAGAGGGGACAGAGAGAGAGGGGGGCAGAGAGAGAGGGGGCAGAGAGAGGGGGCAGAGAGAGTGGGAGACAGAGAGAGGAGGGACAGAGAGAGAGGGGGACAGAGAGAGAGGGGGGCAGAGAGAGAAGGGGACAAAGAGAGAGGGGAACAGAGAGAGGGGACAGAGAGAGAGGGGACAGAGAGAGAGGGGGACAGAGAGAGGGGACAGAGAGAGGGGGACAGAGAGATGGGGCAGAGAGAGCGCGGGCAGAGAGAGAGGGGAGCAGAGAGAGAGGGGGCGGGGGGGCAGAGAGAAGGCGAGAGAGAGAGGGAGGCAGAGAGAGAGGGGGGGGGAGAGAGAGGGTGACAGACAATGTGGGGGACAGAGAGAGAGAGACACACAGAGAGAGGGAGACAGAGAGAGAGGGAGACAAAGGGAGAGGGGAACAGAAAGAGAGGGGAACAGAGAGAGTGGGGGACAGAGAGAGAGGGGGGCAGAGAGAGAGGGGGCAGAGAGAGAGGGGGGCAGAGAGGGGGGGCAGAGAGAGAGGGGGACAGAGAGAGAGCGAGAGAGAGGGGGCAGAGAGAGAAGGTACAGAGAGAGAGGGAGACAGAGAGAGAGGGGAACAGAGAGAGAGGGGACAGAGAGAGATGGGGACAGAGAGAGGGGGGACAGAGAGAGGGGGACAGAGAGAGAGGGGGACAGAGAGAGAGGGGAACAGAGAGAGAGGGGACAGAGAGAGATGGGGACAGAGAGAGGGGGGACAGAGAGAGGGGGACAGAGAGAGAGGGGGACAGAAAGAGAGGTGGCAGAGAGAGGGGGGGAGAGAGAGGGGGGCAGAGAGAGAGAGAGAGAGAGAGAAGGGAACAGAGAGAGGGGACAGAGAGGGGGACAGAGAGAGGGGGGGAGAGAGAGAGGGGGGCAGAGAGAGAGAGGGGGGCAGAGAGAGAGAGAGAGAGAAGGGGACAGAGAGAGGGGACAGAGAGAGAGGGGGACAGAGAGAGAGGGGCCAGAGAGAGAGGGGGGGCAGAGAGAGAGGGGGACAGAGAGAGAGAGGGACAGAGAGAGAGGGGGGCAGAGAGAGAGGGGGCAGAGAGAGAGGGACAGAGAGAGAGGGGGACAGAGAGAGAGGGGGACAGAGAGAGAGGGGGGCAGAGAGAGAGGGACAGAGAGAGAAGGGGACAGAGAGAGGCGGACAGAGAGAGAGGGGGCAGAGAGAGAGGGACAGAGAGAGAAGGGGACAGAGAGAGGCGGACAGAGAGAGAGGGGGGCAGAGAGAGAGGGGGCAGAGAGAGGGGGTGGCAGAGAGAGGGGGTGGCAGAGAGAGTGGGGGGCAGGGAGAGAGGGGTCAGAGAGCAAGGGGGGCAGAGAGAGCGCGAGAGAGAGGGGGGAGAGAGAGAGGGAGATAGAGAGAGGGAGATAGAGAGAGAGGGGAACACAGAGAGAGGGGAACACAGACAGCGGGGGGCAGAGAGAGGGGGAACAGAGAGAGGGGGCAGAGAGTGGGGAGACAGAGAGAGGGGGACAGAGAGAGGGGGAGACAGAGAGAGGGGGAAAGGAGAGAGGGGGGACAGAGAATGGGGGGACAGAGAGAGAGAGGGACACATAGAGGGGGGTCAGAGAGAGGGGGCGACAGAGAGAGGGAAGGATAGAGAGAGAGGGGGACAGATAGAGGGGGCAGAGAGAGAGGGGGACGGGGGGGACAGAGAGAGGCGGGGGACAGAAAGAGGGAGGACAGAGAGAGAGGGGGACAGAGAGAGAGGGGGACGGGGGGACAGAGAGAGAGGGGGACAGAGGGAGTGGGGGACAGAGAGAGATTAGGGCAGAGAGAGAGGGGGCAGAGAGAGAGACGGGGCAGAGAGAGCGAGAGAAAAAGAGGGGGGCAGAGAGAGAGGGGGACAGAGAGAGAAGGGGGGACAGAGAGAGAGAGGGAGACAGAGAGAGAGGTGAACAGAGAGAGAGGGGGGCAGAGAGAGGGGCCAGAGAGAGGGGGGGACAGAGAGAGAGGGAGACAGAGAGAGAGGGAGACAGAGAGAGAGGGGGACGGGAGGACAGAGAGAGAGGGTGTCAGAGAGAGGGGGACAGAGAGAGAGGGGCAGAGAGAGTGTGGAGCAGAGAGAGGGGGGCAGAGAGAGAGGAACAGAGGGAGTGGGGGACAGAGAGAGAGAGGGGCAGAGAGAGGGGGCAGAGAGAGGGGGAAAGAGAGCGGGGTACAGAGAGGGGGGACAGAGAGGGGGGGACAGAGAGAGGGGGACAGAGAGAGAAGTGGACAGAGAGAGAGGGGACAGAGAGAGTGGGGTCAGAGAGAAGGCGACGGGGGGGACAGTGAGAGAGAGGGACAGAGAGAGAAAGGGGACAGAGAGAGAGAGGGACGGGGGGGACAAAGAGAGGCGGGAGACAGAGAGACGGGGACAGAGAGAGAGGGGGGCAGAGAGAGAGAGAAACAGAGAGAGGGGGAGACAGAGAGAGAGGGGGAGAGAGAGGGGGAGGCAGAGAGACGGGGGACAGAGAGGGGGGACAGAGAGGGAAGGAGAGAGAGAGAAGTGGACAGAGAGATGGCAGGACAGAGAGAGAGGGGACAGAGAGAGGGGTCAGAGAGAAGGCGACAGAGGGGAGGGACAGTGACAGAGAGGGTGGACAGAGAGAGGGGGGACAGAGAGAGAGGGGGACAGAGAGAGAGGGGGACAGAGAGAGGGGAACACAGAGACAGGGGACAGAGAGAGGGGACAGAGAGAGGGGGGACAGAGAGAGGGGGGGACAGAGAGAGGGGAACACAGAGACAGGGGACAGAGAGAGAGGCGACAGAGAGAGAGGGGGGCAGAGAGAGAGGGGGCAGAGAGAGAGGGGGGCGAGAGAGAGGGAGACAGAGAGACGGGAACTGAGAGAGAGGGTCAGAGAGAGAGTGGAGCAGAGAGAGGGGGCAGACAATAGGGGACAGAGAGAGGGGTTGTCAGAGAGAGGGGGGACAGAGAGAAGGGGTGGAGAGAGAGAGAAGGGGATAGAGAGAGAAGGAGGCAGAGAGAGGAGGGCAGAGAGATGGCGACAAGAGAGATGACAGAGAGAGGGGGACAGAGAGAGAAGGGGGCAGAGAGAGGGGGGCAGAGACAGAGTGGGGCAGAGAGATGGGGCAGACAGAGGGGGGCAGAGAGAGGGGGACAGAGAGTGGGGGAAATAGAGGGTGTCAGAGAGTGGGGACAGAAAGACGGGCACAGAGAGTGGGGGAGATAGAGGGGGACAGAGAGAGAGGGGACAGAGAGAGTGGGGCAGAGAGAGAAGGGGGCAGAGAGAGTGGGACAGAGTGAGGGGGTCAGAGAAAGAGGAGGACAGAGAGGGGGCAGAGAGAGAGGGGAACAGAGAGAGGGGTAAAGATAGAGGCGGTTGGGAGGGAGGGGGGGACAGGGAGAGGTGAAAGAGACAGGGGCACAGAGAGTGGGGGAGATAGAAGGGGACAGAGAGGGGACAGAGAGAGAGGGAACAGAGAGAGTGGGACAGATAGAGGGGGTCAGAGAGAAAGGGGGTCAGAGAGAGAAGGGGACAGAAAGAGGGGAGCAGAGAGAGAGGGGGGCAGAGAGAGGGGGCAGAGAGATGGAGGAACAGAGAGAGGGAGAAAGAGAGAGGCGGGTGTGAGGGAGAGGGGGACAGAAAGAGGGGCAGGTAGCGGGGGTCAGTGAGTGGGGGACAGGAAGAGAGGGGTACAGAGTGGGGTGAGAGAGGGGGTCAGAGAGTGGGGGAGAGAGAGGGGTACAGAGTGGGGTGGCAGAGGGGTTCAGAGAGAGAGGGGGGATGGAGATAGTAGGGGACAGAGAGAGTGGGGAACAGAGAGAGTGGGGGACAGAGAGAGAGGAGGACAGAAAGTGAGGGCGACAGAGGGGGGGCAGAGAGGGGGGAGAGAGAGAGGGGGAGAGAGTGAGGGGGCAGAGAGAGAGGGGGACAGATAGAGGGGGACAGAGAGAGAGGCAGGTGGGAGAGAGAGAGGGGTCAGAGAGAGGCTGGTGGGAGAGAGCGTGGGACAGAGAGAGGGGGGCAGAGAGAGAGGGGGCCAAAGAGGGGGGATAGAGGGAAGCGGATGGGAGATGGGGGGGGCAGAGAGAGGGCGACAGACAGAGGGGGGCAGAGAGCGGGGGTGAGAGAGGGGGACAGACAGATGGAGACAGACAGAGGGGGACAGAGAGCGGGGAACAGAGAGAGGCGGGTGGGAAAGAGAGGGGGACAGAGAGAGGGGGATCAGAGACAGGGGGACAGAGAGAGGAGGACAGAGAGAGCGTGACAGAGAGAGAGGGGGAAAGAGAGAGAGGGGGACAGAGGGAGGGGGGACAGAGAGACGGTGACAGAGAGGGCGTACAGAGAGGGCGACAGAGTTAGAGGGACAGAGAAAGGGGGGTCAGAGAGAGGGGGAGAGAGAGAGGGGGAGATAGAGAGGGGGAGAGAGGGGGGGGAGAGAGAGGGGGACAGAGGGAGGGGGGACAGAGAAGGGGCGGAGAGAGGGTGACAGAGAGAGGGAGACAGAGAGAGGAAGGCAGAGATAGGGGGTGAGGAGAGAGGCAGACAGAGAGAGGGGACAGCGTGTGGGGGAGATGGAGGGGGTCAGAGAGAGGGGGACAGAGAGAGAGGGGACATATAGAGGCGGGACAGAGAGGGGGGACAGAGAGAGGAGGGCAGAGAGAGAGGAGACAGAGAGAAAGGGGGGCAGAGAGAGAGGGGGACAGAGAGAGAGGGGGACAGAGAGAGGGGGACAGAGAGAGGGGGGACAGAGAGGGGGGGGCAGAGAGAGAGGGGGACAGAGAGGGGGGGGGAACAGAGAGAGGGAGAAAGAGAGAGGCAGGTGGGAGGGAGGGGAGCAGAGAGAGAGGGGCAGAGAGAGGAGGACAGACAGAGGGGGGACAGAGAGAGAGGGGAACAGAGAGAGGGGGACAGAGAGAGGGGGGACAGAGAGAGGGGGGACAGAGAGAGGGGGACAGAGAGAGGGGGACAGAGAGAGGGGGACAGAGAGAGGGAGAAAGAGAGAGGCAGGTGGGAGGGAGGGGAGCAGAGAGAGAGGGGCAGAGAGAGGAGGACAGACAGAGGGGGGACAGAGAGAGGGGGACAGAGAGAGAGGGGGACAGAGAGAGAGGGACAGAGAGAGGGAGAAAGAGAGAGGCAGGTGGGAGGGAGGGGAGCAGAGAGAGAGGGGCAGAGAGAGAAGGACAGACAGAGGGGGGACAGAGAGAGGGGGACAGAGAGAGAGGGGGACAGAGAGAGAGGGACAGAGAGAGGGAGAAAGAGAGAGGCAGGTGGGAGGGAGGGGAGCAGAGAGAGAGGGGCAGAGAGAGGAGGACAGACAGAGGGGGGACAGAGAGAGGGGGACAGAGAGAGGGAGAAAGAGAGAGGCAGGTGGGAGGGAGGGGAGCAGAGAGAGAGGGGCAGAGAGAGGAGGACAGACAGAGGGGGGACAGAGAGAGAGGGGGACAGAGAGAGAGGGGGACAGAGAGAGAGGTGGACAGAGAGAGGGGGACAGAGAGAGGGGGTCAGAGAGAAAGGGGGTCAGAGAGAGAAGGGGACAGAAAGAGGGGAGCAGAGAGAGAGGGGGGCAGAGAGAGGGGGCAGAGAGATGGAGGAACAGAGAGAGGGAGAAAGAGAGAGGCGGGTGTGAGGGTGAGGGGGACAGAAAGAGGGGCAGGTAGCGGGGGTCAGTGAGTGGGGGACAGGAAGAGAGGGGTACAGAGTGGGGTGAGAGAGGGGGTCAGAGAGTGGGGGAGAGAGAGGGGTACAGAGTGGGGTGGCAGAGGGGTTCAGAGAGAGAGGGGGGATGGAGATAGTAGGGGACAGAGAGAGTGGGGAACAGAGAGAGTGGGGGACAGAGAGAGAGGAGGACAGAAAGTGAGGGCGACAGAGGGGGGGCAGAGAGGGGGGAGAGAGAGAGGGGGAGAGAGTGAGGGGGCAGAGAGAGAGGGGGACAGAAAGAGGGGGACAGAGAGAGAGGCAGGTGGGAGAGAGAGAGGGGTCAGAGAGAGGCTGGTGGGAGAGAGCGTGGGACAGAGAGAGGGGGGCAGAGAGAGAGGGGGCCAAAGAGGGGGGATAGAGGGAAGCGGATGGGAGATGGGGGGGGGCAGAGAGAGGGCGACAGACAGAGGGGGGCAGAGAGCGGGGGTGAGAGAGGCAGGTGGGAGAGAGAGGGGGACAGACAGATGGAGACAGACAGAGGGGGACAGAGAGCGGGGAACAGAGAGAGGCGGGTGGGAAAGAGAGGGGGACAGAGAGAGGGGGATCAGAGACAGGGGGACAGAGAGAGGAGGACAGAGAGAGCGTGACAGAGAGAGAGGGGGAAAGAGAGAGAGGGGGACAGAGGGAGGGGGGACAGAGAGACGGTGACAGAGAGGGCGTACAGAGAGGGCGACAGAGTTAGAGGGACAGAGAAAGGGGGGTCAGAGAGAGGGGGAGAGAGAGAGGGGGAGATAGAGAGGGGGAGAGAGGGGGGGAGAGAGAGGGGGACAGAGGGAGGGGGGACAGAGAAGGGGCGGAGAGAGGGTGACAGAGAGAGGGAGACAGAGAGAGGAAGGCAGAGAGAGGGGGTGAGGAGAGAGGCAGACAGAGAGAGGGGACAGCGTGTGGGGGAGATGGAGGGGGTCAGAGAGAGGGGGACAGAGAGAGAGGGGACATATAGAGGCGGGACAGAGAGGGGGGACAGAGAGAGGAGGGCAGAGAGAGAGGGGACAGAGAGAAAGGGGGGCAGAGAGAGAGGGGGACAGAGAGAGAGGGGGACAGAGAGAGAGGGGGACAGAGAGAGGGGGACAGAGAGAGGGGGGACAGAGAGGGGGGGGGCAGAGAGAGAGGGGGACAGAGAGGGGGGGGGAACAGAGAGAGGGAGAAAGAGAGAGGCAGGTGGGAGGGAGGGGAGCAGAGAGAGAGGGGCAGAGAGAGGAGGACAGACAGGGGGGACAGAGAGAGAGGGGAACAGAGAGAGGGGGACAGAGAGAGGGGGGACAGAGAGAGGGGGGACAGAGAGAGGGGGACAGAGAGAGGGGGACAGAGAGAGGGGGACAGAGAGAGGGGGACAGAGAGAGGGAGAAAGAGAGAGGCAGGTGGGAGGGAGGGGAGCAGAGAGAGAGGGGCAGAGAGAGGAGGACAGACAGAGGGGGGACAGAGAGAGGGGGACAGAGAGAGAGGGGGACAGAGAGAGAGGGACAGAGAGAGGGAGAAAGAGAGAGGCAGGTGGGAGGGAGGGGAGCAGAGAGAGAGGGGCAGAGAGAGGAGGACAGACAGAGGGGGGACAGAGAGAGGGGGACAGAGAGAGAGGGGGACAGAGAGAGAGGGACAGAGAGAGGGAGAAAGAGAGAGGCAGGTGGGAGGGAGGGGAGCAGAGAGAGAGGGGCAGAGAGAGGAGGACAGACAGAGGGGGGACAGAGAGAGGGGGACAGAGAGAGGGAGAAAGAGAGAGGCAGGTGGGAGGGAGGGGAGCAGAGAGAAGGGGCAGAGAGAGGAGGACAGACAGAGGGGGGACAGAGAGAGAGGGGGACAGAGAGAGAGGGGGACAGAGAGAGAGGGGGACAGAGAGAGGGGGACAGAGAGAGGGGGGGCAGAGAGAGAGGGGGGGCAGAGAGAGAGGGGGGGCAGAGAGAGAGGGGGACAGAGAGAGGGGAACAGAGAGAAGGGAACAGAGAGAGAGGGGGACAGAGAGAGAGGGGGACAGAGAGAGGTGGGACAGAGAGAGGGGGGACAGAGAGAGGGGGGACAGAGAGAGGGGGGACAGAGAGAGGGGGGGACAGAGAGAGGGGGGGACAGAGAGAGGGGGGGACAGAGAGAGGGAGAAAGAGAGAGGCAGGTGGGAGGGAGGGGAGCAGAGAGAGAGGGGCAGAGAGAGGAGGACAGACAGAGGGGGGACAGAGAGAGAGGGGAACAGAGAGAGAGGGGGACAGAGAGAGAGGGGGACAGAGAGAGAGGGGGACAGAGAGAGAGGGGGACAGAGAGAGGGGGACAGAGAGAGGGGGGACAGAGAGAGGGGGGACAGAGAGAGAGGGGGACAGAGAGAGAGGGGGACAGAGAGAGAGGGGGACAGAGAGAGAGGGGGACAGAGAGAGGGGGGACAGAGAGGGGGGGGACAGAGAGGGGGGGGACAGAGAGGGGGGGGGCAGAGAGAGAGGGGGGACAGAGAGAGAGGGTGGGCAGAGAGAGGGGGACAGAGAGAGGGGGGCAGAGAGAGGGGGGACAGAGAGGGGGGTACAGAGAGGGGGACAGAGAGGGGGGGGAGAGAGAGAGGGGAACAGAGAGAGAGGGGTACAGAGAGAGAGGGGGACAGAGAGAGAGGGGGACAGAGAGAGAGGGGGACAGAGAGAGAGGGGGGACAGAGAGAGAGGGGGGACAGAGAGAGAGGGGGACAGAGAGAGAGGGGGACAGAGAGAGAGGGGGACAGAGAGAGAGGGGGACAGAGAGAGAGGGGGACAGAGAGAGAGGGGGACAGAGAGAGGGGGACAGAGAGAGAGGGGGACAGAGAGAGAGGGGGACAGAGAGAGTGGGACAGAGAGAGAGGGGGACAGAGAGAGGAGGACAGACAGAGGGGGGACAGAGAGAGGGGGACAGAGAGAGAGGGGGACAGAGAGAGAGGGGGACAGAGAGAGGGGGGGGACAGAGAGAGGGGGACAGAGAGAGAGGGGGACAGAGAGAGGAGGACAGACAGAGGGGGGACAGAGAGAGGGGGACAGAGAGAGGGGGGACAGAGAGAGAGGGGTGACAGAGAGAGAGGGGGACAGAGAGAGGAGGACAGACAGAGGGGGGATAGAGAGAGAGGGGGGACAGAGAGAGAGGGGGACAGAGAGAGAGGGGGACAGAGAGAGGAGGACAGACAGAGGGGGGACAGAGAGAGGAGGGACAGAGAGAGAGGGGGGACAGAGAGAGAGGGGGACAGAGGAGAGAGGGGGGACAGAGAGAGGGGGGGACAGAGAGAGAGGGGGGACAGAGAGAGAGGGGGACAGAGAGAGAGGGGGGACAGAGAGAGAGGGAGGCAGGACAGAGACAGAGAGGGGGACAGAGAGAGGGGGGACAGAGAGAGGAGGACAGAGAGAGGGGGGGACAGAGAGAGGGGACAGAGAGAGGGGGGACAGAGAGAGAGGGGGACAGAGAGAGAGGGGGACAGAGAGAGGAGGACAGACAGAGGGGGGGACAGAGAGAGAGGGGGGACAGAGAGAGGGGGGACAGAGAGAGAGGGGGGGACAGAGAGAGGGGGGGACAGAGGAGAGAAGAGGGGGACAGAGAGAGAGGGGGACAGAGAGAGGAGGGGACAGAGAGAGGAGGGGGACAGAGAGAGGAGGGACAGAAGAGGGGGGACAGAGAGAGAGGGGGGACAGAGAGGAGAGAGGGGGACAGAGAGGAGAGGGGGGACAGAGAGAGTGGGGACAGAGAGAGGGGGGACAGAGAGAGGGGGGGGGACAGAGAGAGGGGGGGGACAGAGAGA